>NC_089990.1:12144113-12769113 GCF_036417845.1 Apteryx mantelli | reverse complement strand
TGACACCTATGAACAAATAAATACTAACCTTTCAAAATGATCTGATGAAATGAAATGAAACACAATGCAATGAAATACAGCTGTGACTTTGAGAGAATGGAATGTTATTGAACAGTTGAAAATTAAAATAGGAAACCAGTTATTTCTTAAATACTTGTAAGTAATAACTCCACATGGAGTCAGTTATTCAAAGTCTTGCTGACTGATAGTAAGGTTTGTCTGCCAAAACAACCTGCAGTAGAGGTTTCTCCCATAATAAATGCTCAGCTTTAGATACTCATTTCACAACTGCAACCAATTTTACCCCCTTTAAATCCAGAATTTCTCCACTCTCAACAGGGGATGCAGACACGAAAAAATAAAAATTAATTCAGTTGGTAAACTGATTAACTGTGCTGCACTGATCCTGTGCAGAATAATTATATGTTTAGCTGAAGGGTTTTCCTTAGCATGTAATTCCCTGATTTCAAGCTGGCTCATAAAAGAGAAAGGAAGGGAGGGAGGGGGGAGCCGAGAGCAGGGAAGCTGATGACGTGAGTGGACTTGTTAGCATTCATATCACACAGGGCTCCGGCAAACCTCTTTTCAGTCTTTTTTTTTGCTTTTCATTAAATCACTACCTGTTCTGTAGCAATATGTCATAAACAGGAAGTCTCCTCTATTTACAGAATGTCATGTATAAAATCTTAGAGTATACTGGAGGCACCACTAAATATTATGATCTACTGCAAAAGTAGCCTTACAGCTACTGAGCTGGATGATACTTAGCTTTCTTGATCCCCTTTTCTGACCTTAGAATCCCATAATGCAAGAATTGTACTTCACAAGATGCAATTTGAAACTTAAGTAGATAACCCAGGTCACATCTTATTTAGAAAAATGTAGGTTTTATAGCATCCTTTCAGTTCTTTCTATAGACAAATAGGTTTGGAAAAGAACTGAGAACCACAAACAGAGTCCTTAGAATTAGCACTGAATTTTCAAGCAGTTCTAAAGCAAAGGTTCCATCGTTTTCATTCTACTCTCACCAATTTCAAAACCAAACCAAACAAACCATTTACAAACAGCCCTTGAATTACTGTGTTCTACTAGTATCACATTTCCAGTTGTCACTGGAAAGAAATTGAATCAGAATTGTCTGCAATTCCTCTCTCACTCTTCTTAAAAGTTTCAAACAGTAATACATTTTTAGTAATAAATTTTGGCAACAACTACTTGGTTGCATGTTGATTTTTAGCCAATCAAAATTATGATATCTTAAAAAATATTTAAACTTAAAATACAGGAAAAGTTACTGCTTATAAATATGAGACTCACAAAGTGAGCTCAAGAGTCTCAACAATAAGCGAACAAACCCCAAGTTTTCCTATAGCGATGAGGGAGTAGCACAGGCTGCCTGTTACAGAAAGGGAAAGAGTCAGGCTGGGTCGTTGGAGGAAGAGCGCCAGAGTCAAGCCTACCACTCCTGCTGCTGCCCTCCTTCCAGCAGTAATTATTGTACTGCGGATTTCAACCCCTACCTAAGCAAGGGAAGCAGCCATGACCTGGATTTCCAGCACTTTGGCATGGCCAACAGCAGCAGTGGGGACCTACGGATCTCCAGTTTGCAGCAGTCTGCTGCTAAAGGCACTAGTTATTTTCCCTCCACTCAAACTTACCTTGCTCATTTTTGTAGCTAAAATCTTGGTCTCTAAGAACAATTATGTTTCTGAATTATCAGAATTTAATCATAATCACTTCCTCTGTTTTAATAATTTACTCACACAACATGAAGTGTGGAAATAGGAGCATATATGAATATATATGTTCAGCAAGTGTAAGAATGAACTCAGTTTCCCAGCTTTGGATTGTGTATACTGCCAAAGAATCATAATAACAAGCAATAGGAAATACCCATGAGATCCTAATGGTATCTGTAATATCTACTTTATCCTACTATGTATTTAGTTTTTGTTATTTACCTGAGTCAATTACCTAAGAAAAATTGAGTAGAATAGGAATAGAAAATGAGAAGGGACTTCAAAGAAACTGAGGTGAGGTCTGGAGTTTGTAACAGAGACCCAAATCCATGATCACAACTAAAAAGTCTACAAGTACAAGAAAAGACCTCTCTGTGCTAAAATATTTTGTTAAAAAGGGCCAGCAGAGTACATCTCTAAGTTGATTACTTTGCGGTATGGGAGATTTGAGACTAGATTTCAAGAAACAGCTAATAGTAGGTACAATTAAATGTTGGAACACGCTGCCCAGGCAGGTTTGGACATTTCCACTGTTGAACATATCTAAGAGGAGATTAGAGAGACATCTGTCTGGAACGGTTTATAGATCCAGCCTGTTGTAGCAGAATGGTCTAATCTCTTCTCAAGGCTTTTTCCAGTTCAAACAAGATCTTGTGGTGGTCTCTTGCATATGTATGACCCTCACCTCTGATACATATGAAATGGTCTAGAATAGATTATAGCTCTAACTTCCTTCTGGATATTTCATGATTTAATCTTTCCAGAACACCTGTGTGAGAAGAATATCCTAATGCAGAGATAGGCAGATGCCTGGGATGAATCTGCATTTCAAATATTCTAAGAATTAATGTAGTTGGGAAGAATGGATTGGGGGCAGGCAGCTGCACTTTGCTTAGCACAAAATATGAAAAAAATCATACATGCCGTAATCTCAAAGTTCAAGATCTCAGCTCACTGTTTCTTAGAAAGGAAGTCTTGCAGAACTGAGTTGCTCTTTCATGATGAACAAATATGATATGAGGATATATTAGTGTTTTCTTTAACCTCTTTCTTCTTTTTACTGTCTCTTTAAATACTTTCTTTTAATTTATCTTAATTCTCTTAATTCTCTTTAAATTCTCTTTAATTCTCATTTTCTTCTAAAATGTTTGCATATCACTAATCATTAGTATTTCTAAAAGTTGCTGGCCAGAATATCTGGCAAGCATGTCATGGTTTTGTTATCACCTGCTGTATACATGGAAATTGAAAAGAGATGCAGTTCACACTGATTATAAACTACAACTAATAAGACGTATATGAATGATGTGTACACATAGCAGGAAAAATATTTAACTCTAGTTAAAACCTAGCAAAACCAAGTCAAAGTATTCAAAAACAAAATCAACGCTCTGTGCCAAATGTCTAAAGTTGAGAAATCTTGACGTTTTATTTTATAAGAAGCTAAAGACACAGCCTCCTGAGAGCAGAAGATGGGACTCATCAGAGTTTCAGCATCAGAAGTAAAAAGACACCCATTCCACACTGGAGCCAAGAATCCTTTCAGCCTAAGAGTTGAAGATATCATACACAGCTCAGAAGATTGGCAAGATAATTAAGACCCTGTACCTTCAAAGCTTCAAATTATCATCACTTTGAATTCAGTCTGTGTATCACTAGCTGCAAGTACAGAGAGTGGAAGAGCAGCTTTGCTGAGTCTCCTCCTCCATCTTCTGCCTTTCCAATAACCATGTAGCCATATTTTGTGTCATGACAAGCTGATCATTCATGGCTGAGCAGGGTATTGTAAGAAGGGAACCATGTCTGAACTCCAACTGCATATTCTATGTAAATTATTTGGCTGAGGTATTCCTGCATCCCTATCACTATTCCTCATTTTTACAAGTACTGTTAGGAGGACCAAATAGAAACCAGTCTATATATTTTCCAAGAACAGACTGCAGATTTGCACTAGCTCCATAAAACATTTCAGCAACACTAGCAATTTGAATGGTCTATATTTAGTATCTGGAGATTCATTGATACATTCTAAAATTTCCTCATTTATAAAACATATACATTCAGACTGTTTGAAATAAATATAATTCTGCTTGCAGAGAAAAGTCTGAGCTGCACGAATGTCTCTCAAGTCACATTTATCAAACATAACTAGTCTTCAAGGATATTATGTAAAGAAATTTGTATTATTGTCTTGAACCTTAATATAGGCAGCCACAGTTATCATGCAGTGCTATACCTTGTAATCTTATGTTTTATTGAGTCACATCATGCAAAATCCCCACCTCTCTTTGAATTCTGACCACTACAGAGAGAACACAGTGGTACTGAAATTCAGAAGAGATCACCCTTCTCCATATCTCCATTATTTCAGTGTTTTACACTGAGAAGCAAAGTTTGGAACAAATTGGATCCTGTGGTTGACACTTTCCAATCACATTAAATAAGGCTTTATACTTCAAGAAATTACAAAGATATTGAATGTTGCTGAGCAACAAAATACATTCATCGTTTCTTCCCAAGCATAATCCTGGCAACGCCCTTTTTCCCTCCTAATTCCCAATTCTAACGTTTTCCTTGCAACTGGGTAGGAGAATGTTTTGGCAAGAATGACACCAACACATGTACCATAATGTTGAGAATACTATGCGTAACACCTCAGAGTTATTTTTACAAGCTTATAAAATGTCTAATTCATAGAAAAAAAGCAGAAAAATAATGTATTGCAGTGCTACAATATACCTGGTTACCTAAGTTGGAAAGCAGTTTTCGAAACATTTCACTTTGCAAAAAATACATTGTGAATTGCATTTATATCTGTGTGTCTGCCAGAAAAACACTGTCTAGATGGTGTTCCCATTCCAGCATCTCAAAACCCATGGGAAGGCAACTGCATGCTTTCTGGGAGTGTCCTCAAGATAGTCTCCTAAATACAGGTTATGGATCAGATGAAAGCTTCATGTTTTTGAGTAAAGAAACATTCCTACCTAGCGAAATTTCCATACATCTCTTTCTGACAGGTTTAATCAATGTATTTGTAGTAAAGAAAAAAATGCATGAGGCATAATAAATATTACAACACTTGCATATGCCAGGAAAGCAAAAAGAATGTTACAATTTGTCCTGAGGTATATTGCACATAAATTTTAACATCAGCAATGGGTTTAAAAGCAAAAAAGCAAGAAAGATAAGTACTTTAAACAGCATATCCTTTTAATTCCATTCTTTCTGAGAACAAATGTCCTGCAGTGCTGACAGAAATGGAGGTTGCAGTTCTGCTGGTGAAATTAGTGACACTGATGACACTAAATGAAGAATTGTACTTCAATAAACTACAGTGGTATGGAATATTGCTGAGCAATAATATACATTCATCCTCTCCTCCCAGTATAACTTTGAAGATAACTTCTAAATATCACTTTAGTGGTTTACTTTTTTCACTAAGTCTGAAACTTTCCCCTGATCTCCTGATAACAAGGAGATAACAGGAGATGAAAAATGGGTCTTAGTGAGTTATCATTACAGGATGCAGAGAGAGGAACAAATTGTAAGGTTCTATTTGTGAAGAGCTCTAGTGATGAATCAAAACGAAATTATTCCTGATTAACCAGTACTCAAATGGCTCCCAACAAGTATCCTTGTTGACCTTCTACAGTGATGCATTCAGAAAAGTTCAAGGCCAATGCAACATTTAGTTTTTCCTACTCAAATTCTCCACTAACTGTTTTCCAGTAAAAATGAATTATAAAAGGACTGTGGTGCATTTTATTTATAGTGTGGTTAATTTATTTAAAATAAAACTGTAACAGACAATAATTTTACAAAAACCACTCAGCTCTCTTCCCTACAAACAAGTCCACCTTTTTCATCCTAAGTATCATCCAAAGACTAGAAAAATTTTACAGATTTCAGGAGTTCCTGAAGTAATGTGCTGTGATAGGGATTTTCTATCTACTTGGATAGCTCAGGATATACTTCTTTTTTCATAATGGTCACTGTTGAATATTCTTTCATTCATAAACCCTGAATTTTAACTCTTAGCTTACAACAAAGATGTCACAGTTGCTAATATGAATCCATTAATAAGTGCCTGCCATACGGAACCATAATATATTTCATCATTATTGTAATGTGTGACTACACTTGTAGTATTTCCTATAATTTCAATATATCAAAACCAGAGATAGCATGTCATAAAACCACCAAAAGCACTGCAGTCTCCATTCTTCAAAATGACATGAGCTGTGTTGCAGGAAGTAGTGGAAGTCCTAAACATGACTGTCCTTATGATCATCTCTAAGCATACATTGAGTATAATTTACCTATTTCTGAAGGATTCAGCTAATTTTGCTGTTTCAGCAAAGTCTTCTGTTTACACCACTGGTGGGAGGGGTTTTGAAGTCAAGATTCTGATACATTTAACTGTGTAATGGTTATCTTTCCAAGTTATTTGTTCCTGAAAGGACCGGCAAATTCTATCCACAAGTGCTATCAACAGTTTTCAAGTTATAATTATAGATGCAAGGACCACCTTACTTCTCTCACCATGATGAACAAAGTTTAATTTTTCTTTATTAGAGTAATCCAGTTTTCCATATGTGACTTTTGCTTCTTCCAGGCATGCCTTGATACAGTTACAACATAAAGTGAACTCTCTATTCCCTGTCTTAAAGATGTTAGAACAACTCCTCTAATAGCTATTCTTCCTTCAAGAGAGATCCACTGATTACTATTCTATAATTTGGATTATTAAGGAACAAAAAGACTGATCTGTTAGTCATTCAGGTTGTTGCTTAGCACTGACCAGGTTCTAGTAACCTTTTGACATGTTATGTGTATGACTTGATCACCTTTAGTAAAGACAGCGGGAAAAGGTCAAATTGCTTCCAGCTAGTATCTTGTTTTTGTATATTTTTGCATGTTTCCATATAGGTCATCCTTAAAGCCACCCTCCTCAGAAAGCCTATGACCTTTTAGCTCTATAGAAACTAGTTATAAATGCCCTTTAAAAAATATACATTTGTGATGAAATGTGCAAACATTTTTGGAGGAAGAAGAGACTTAATATTCAACATTCTGAGAAAAAATAAGCAACATTGAACATCTATGAAAAGTACCACCAAGTGCCAAAAGACCAGTTAAGAAGTCTTTGTAGTTTGCTCTATAGTCATAAACTAAAATACCAAGGAATAGTTTATGACCAATTCAGTCCCTATATTGACAACAAACAAGCATCAGTATGTCCATTAGAATTGCTTCTGGGAGCAAGCAAAAAGAAGAGAGATTAATCACAACAGGGAATTTCTTCATCTTTGAAAAACTACAAGTTTAAATTAAGCTTAGTTTCTTTGTTTCCCTTTTTTCTCCTTATTTTCAAAATGAGACAGAAATTGTCTTCTGTAACTGTACTGAAACTACTATAACTATACAAGGGATTAATTTGACACATCTGCTTTTTAGTTGATATGGAAAACTACCTCTGCTTGAGTTAAGATGGACAGTAATGTCATCAGCCTGACAACTCAGAGACAGCAATTATCACTTGAATGAAGAGCATGTTATAGCTCTCACTTCAACAGCTTCTTCTGTTTGCTTTTTTTCTCTGTCCTCTTGTTTATTCATTTTTTCTCTGAAAGTATGTTTCCTGCCTTTTTCATAATCAGATGGAGAGTAAGCATCAGTTTGTAAAGTGATTCTTCCATTTAACATTAAAAATTTCTAGCTCTGGCCTTATACATCTTAGGGAGTAGAGGGTTGCAGTGACTTGGAAGTGAGCTGCACTGAAAATCCAGAAGAAAGAAAGGAAGGAAGAGCAATTGGAGAAGAGTGGAAGAAACAAAATGGGAATGATAAAATCCTTTTCTCCCCTTTCCTCAGTTTCTCCAGTCAGTGTGCGGTCTTGGGAGGTTTAACAGTTCTTTGAGTTCATATACACTGCAGTATAGAATTCACTTGATATACTAAATAACACAAAGCTTAGCTGCTGTACCATGCTGTCTGCCTTTTAAATGCAAATATTTCCACTGTTTCTAAACTTTGTTTTCAAAATAACAAAGACATGTCCATACTAAGCATTAGCAGATAACAAAAACCAAGTGACAATATCAACAAGTTTTGACCTCAGACTTGGCAAACCAGGGATGTTTCTGTACGTTGCAAATGTTTGCAACTACATTAAAGTATTCTTTTATAAGCAAAGGACTACTATTTCCACAGCCTCCAATTAATTAGAGCAGGCTGAAAACCACCTGCCTAAAGAGCCCTAGCACAAAGCTCCAGTAGCTTCAAGATGCTGTTAGGAGAAGGCATATATTGATGTTTCACTAACTCTACATTAAAATCCACTGTGAATATTAAGGATGCTTTTAAGTTGTCTTTCAGATGATGAAATTTTGCTTCCCTTGAAGACATGGGGTAGGCCAACAGTGGTATCTACTTATGAAATTCTTTACAATGGTTCAGAACATGTCTTGTAGTAGATAGGAATGTGCTGCAGTGGGTACATACCTAAAAAACTGGAAAGAAACATGTAGGCATGTTATTGAACATCCACCATGAAAAAGGAGCTCATGTTGAAGATGTCCAAAATTAGAAAACGCTAAAGAGAGATTTTAATTGTTCATTGTGAAGCCACACTGAAAAAACTACTCTATCATTTAGAGAGAAAAAAGACATATCAAGCAGAGAGAAAACACTTTGAACTATGTATTCTCTAGTTGGGGGGGAACTAGCAGAGTAATGTAAGAGAAGTTTAGAACTAATAGAGAAGTTTAGAATATTAACTACTTGAATTTATCTAAAAAGAAATGGATCCACTTAGTGTAATAGTTCAGAGATACTATATTTCCAGAAAGTAAATTTTGGAGAATGAGCTAGTGAATAATACATCAAAAATAAAACAAATAATTCATCAAACTAATACAACAGAGAAATTAGAACCATAAATAGAGACACAAGGAATTTTCACATGGGCAATAAAAAAGCAAATAAACAGAAAGGCTAAATAATTGGAAATTCAGGGCCTAGTAGCAAATCAAATATAAGTTTGAAATAAAAATCTCTTTGAAAGTATCTGCTAATCTAGAAATCTGAACAAGGCATTAAATTCAAAGGCAGGGATTAAACTATACCTAGCTAGCTAAATATTGGAAGACTCTGAGAAATCATTGGGAGTTCAGTGAAAGAAATGTTCAAATACTGGATGCTAGATACTAAAACTAGATTCTCTATACTTTTCAGCAATTAAAGAGCCAACAGGCAGTACTCCATAAATATTAAATGGAGCAAACGCGGAGAGATAAAAAAGATTCATTGGTTTGTGATTAACAGTAACTGAAGGAAAAATTGTTACTGTAGGAAGATCAACCTCATGCTGATATCAGGCTACAGAACAGTTTTCTAAGAAAAATGGGGGAAAACTATTTCTTTATGCTTTCAAAAGTGGACTTGAAAATACTAGTAAACATGGTGAAGGAAACTGTCATGCACTGAAAGAAAAATGGACTGGGGGATTTAATTAGCTGTTTCCATTTCTTGCCTCTCTGATAATTCTCAGGACAAATTATCAATAGCTTTTGTAGAAACATAGGAAAATCACTTTTTGCATATCAGCAAGTAGGAAATACTTTAACTAGCAACCAAATTGCTAAAATAATCATTCAATAGTGTTTTAATTCAATCTCAAAATCATTCTCAAAGCCATCAATATCACTCAGAACATGAAAAAAGCTTTCCTAGCCCCTGTTTATTGTGAGCTGCTTTTTGCAAGTACTCTCCACTGTTAAGTTCCTTTAAGTATCTGAAGGTAGTTCTGTAGATAATTCTTTTATAAGGCCTCCTCAATGACGTTCTTTAGTGGCACAATAGCATGCTTTATTCTTAAAATATTCTCTGAATTTCCATTTTCTTTTATGAATAACTTTGTCAATAAAAGGATGTTGATATACGATGAATCCTGACATTTGTTATAAATTAATTCCAGATAACACTTAGCATTTTTGAAAGGCATTGGTTTTCAAAAGTATTTAAGTATCTTATGTATGCCTTTGATAGGTCTCCAGTTTCCATGCCATGTGTCCAGGCAGAAATACCACGTGAACCAAAGCTGTATAGTTCTTCCGTGTAATGTCAGACTGGCCTGCTTGTGATTTGCTAGGCATATAAAATATTCACCCTAGCTTTTTTTTGTTTTGTTTTGTTTTTTTGCCATCTAATGTCATAGAGGATTTGAATTCCTGGGATTCTCATAAAATTTATTCTTTCAAATCTCATTAATATACCATCTTTTAGGGGGAAATGGTGGACAATATTTCAATATTTGACTGCAAACTGGTGAGCTGTCATATAAAAGGATGATGTCACCAGCAAAATTAAACCTTACAGCACACTGTTAAGCCATGTAATGCCTTCCTGGTAGCAGCCTGTATTTGTTCTCATAATGAAACAAACAATAATGGTGAAAGAGGAGAGTCAAATAAACTGCCTCCATATTTGACCCAAGTTGCTATTCATGCAAGCTTGAGTTAACTTTCCTTGTGCAAGCCACACCACACCTTGGAGTACAGTTTTTATGCTGTTAGCAAAGTTTAATGAAAATAATTAACAGCACTGCATAATTATATGCAAAATGCATAAAATTCCATAAAATAAATGACATAATTATTGCAATTTTCTAACAGTTAAAAATACCAGAATGAATTACAATATATCTATCAGATCATCACTAATTATTATGAAACCAATGGCTTTTTTCACTCCACAGCTACCATCCCCAAAACATAGTATTGAAGTGCCATGACTAAGCATTGCTTAAATGATAACAGAATTTGTAATTTGAGTTCTGGTGCAGAAAAAAAATTAAGAAGGTTTCTTGGACAGAAACAAGCGTTTAGTGGATGTGCTAAAATATTAGCCAACTTCTTACTCTAAAAAAGTACATTTTGAAACAGGAACTGTGATTCTTTGGAGAGTGAAAAATAAACAAGGTTTCTAAATTACATAAAAAAGTACAGAGGAGATTGAAGGTAAATTTATTTCATGTTACTTCAGTCTGAAGGTCAACCTACCTCTTTCAGGAGGCAAGATTATTCAGTAAACTTGATTTACAGGTCTAGATGGCCAATTGTGCTCTGAGATAAATTCATCTGATGCCTCAAAGTTACTGGAAGTTATGTATGTGTACTGAAAAAAGCATGTGGACTTCCTTAATATGAATCCCATAATCTCTTTACCCATTTCAGTCTTAGGAAAGGGGCATTATCTGAGATTTTTACTAAGAAAATAGAAATTCAATTGTATTTATTTAGACTACAGATACACTGTCATCTATGTTGCTTTCAATCTGAATGACAGTTAGTACCACTTGTCCAGTAAAACAGAAAGAGATGAGCAGGTTTTGTTATTAAGTTTTCCACAATTCAACATTCTAAAACTAACTGAAATTGAGTTCATGTTAGTGAATCTCGCATGCAGCTAGACCTGGTCCACAAAAGTCATTCTAGTAAGTGAGAGATAGCCATGTAAAAAAGATATTTTTACAGTGTAGCATTCGTTATTCAGAAGTGTCAGTATATCTTGCAGACTGGGTGTTCTGGGCAAGGTGATAAAACTGATCAAGCAATATAATTAGGAAGCACCTCAGGGACACTTTACATCATAGTCCAGTCATACACTGGTATATTTTCTGTCTACTTTTTCTCATTTTGATTTCAAAGATATAGTCATCTACCAAGAGTTCTCCTGATAGAACCAAGCAGCAACTAACAAAGAAGCAACATGTTCAATTAAAGCTGTGCTTATTTCAAATGTTCATTATCTTCTATTTTGCCTTGATGCAATTTGTGTTTCCAGCTCCTGTGTTTTAACTCATTGGTTTGACTCTAAAAATCAATAAATGGACAAGGAGGATACTAACAGGAGATGAAAAAACCTACCTAGAAATCCATTTGCAGAAGAAACAGGCAGGTATGGGCAAATGCAGGCGTAACTTCTGATATAAAATACATAGGCAATTACATGACTGCAAGTGTTGATGAAAGTGAAAAGGTAACAGATGCACTGACACTGGTTTGCAGATATCTGGTTTCAGTTGAGAAATGCATACATTAATCTAATAAGAGTAAATAAGGATACCAGAAAAGTGACCACTGTCAGTGCTGAAGAAGATGGCATTTATGATTCAGAAAATGATCTTTTTTCTATGTAAATCCATACTGAACCAAGTCATCATGGTGGCTTTTCATATTTATGCTGATGAAAGTACATGCTTATATAACCTAAATTGAGATTCCAAGAGACTGAGGTCATATAAAGTAGAATAAATGCTTTTAAAAACAGTGTTAAAACTTGTACCTTCATCCAATCTCCATCTAAAGCTAAAAGGTAGTTTGCACTATCTGTTCTCACTCTCCTTACCATGTGGTTCACTTCTCTTTTCAACAACAATCACATTTAAGTCCACAGTGGACATTTCAGTTAAGGATAAAATTGTCTTTGTGCAGCTTTTACAATAAAGTTTAAAACTTTTGAGATGGAAGGCATTGTGTAAATATAGAGTTAACATTAGCATCCTGCTGCTTGCGGTCCTTTTTTTTTCCAGACACACACAATTATCATGGAACAAGGCAATATTTATTATCAAAGAGCAATGGTAACCTTATAGATATGCAGTGCTGTTTGTGGACTATTAGGTTTCTTTGAGCCTCTGGTGTCTCCTACATAGTAGCATTTCAATACAAAACTCCACTGTTGCAAGGTTTAAAGCATTTTTGGCTTGTTGAAGAAAGTGCCCACAATGACAGGCAGAGTTGGTAGGGACTGAAAGAGATATGAGAAGTTCAGACTAAGCATGATGAAAATATGGGTTCTGAGCTTTACAGGTAATAACCATTTCAAGGGGAATAATTCTTAATAGTGACAAGGAAGCAGAGTGAAATGCAGAGAAATGGCAGTTATTACAGTTAGCATCTGTACCACATGAAAGTTATAAAATTTCATTTTTGGTGCTTGCACTTTAGAATCACAATAGCTCTTCCAGAATGCAGGGAAACTGCTTCAGGAAATAAGACCTGGCTAGCAATAGCTTCATTGGGGAAATAATGTCTTCAAGACTGAAGTATTTTTCTGCACACATATAGCCTATTAATCAAGGGAAAAAATTGAAGTATATTATTCATCATACTTGCTATGTTTAGATTTGAAGTGATGAGAATTAAAATAATGATCTCAACTATTATTATTAAGCAATATGAAATTGTTCCTCCGAAGGAAAAAATATGATCAGGCTTGTGAAGGTTCAGACATCTGCTACAAGCATATGGGTTGGGAATCATTAGCTAACTGTTACAAAAATACAACAAAAATGTCTTTTTAACGATAGAATTAAGGCCTTCAGGAGGACTAGCTCCATGTGCTCTCCTCTTGAAGAAAAGCTCCTTACTGTCCCTGTTATGCCTCACAGCTCTCTAAAAGCATGGGAACAATCCAACTGCAATGCTTGTCAAGTTACTGAGTTTACTTTTTAAAAACACATTCAAAGTAGAAAATAACTTACATACCCACTGTCAAAATAAATGTGTAATTTTTTTTTTTATGTTGCACTGATTCTTGTGTGATAAATTGTCCTCTCTTCTAAATCTGTGCATCTTCTGGCCTCAGACTGCACTACAAAGTCAAGACTTCGTATGAATACTCAGGTGTGTACTTGGAAGATATAAATGGGTATGTGTCATAACGTAAGCTAAAGAAAAAACAACGGCTACATTGTGTATGTCCAGGAAAAAGTCTAATGAACAGAGAAAGAGGAGAGCTAGGTGCTAGTTTTGGTGTGATCACTGAGCTTCTTTGCTAACTTGAGAGTCATTTCCTGTTGCTGTCGTTTCCATTCCTTCTCCTTTAGAAACTAACCTGTTTTGCTTAAGGGAACTATCTCATATAACAAATTTGTACAGCATGAACATAATGAAACTTCAGTAATAAGTATATCTGGTTATTTTTTGCCTAATGGTACTGTGTTTAGCTACCAGTAAATGCTGTGATGGAGAACCATTTTCTGGTTTCAGGCCAAACAAGCCTTACTGCTATCTTTGACAGGCCACATACTAATCCATGCCTTAGCATTAACCAGAAATCATATATGGAAACAAAATCATGCGGTCAAGTGATCATCAGCCAATAATTTATGAACCACAGCCCCTGGTAAAATATGATAGTAATTCTCTGTTCCTTTTTTTGTATTTTGATTTCATCTTTGATTCTTTTAAGCTAAAACATCTTCATAATTTATTCAACAAATATGACTTGCTGCAATCTTCTTTGTGCTAGTAATTTAAGAAAAAAAAGCCTTGGGCTGCACTGCATTATTAGCATTGGGAATGCCTGCTGTTTCTCAGGTAGCTGTCAGTTTAGCATAAGGAAAAAGTTAATTATCTTAAGCAGGTCAGTCAGGAAGAAATCTGAAATTGCTACACAGGAAATCAGTGTCCATTGACTTAAACCAAAAAAAGCAGGTAAGAAGTATAGAAAACCTTTATAAATAGTTTGCATGGGGAAAAGAGTTTGGAAAACATAAAAGGTAATCAACCAATAATATTGAAAAGTTACACTAAACCTACATAATTAAGATTTCTACCTCTACAGGAAATTTTTATAGGGTATAGAAAGGTTAGTATTATCTACTGAATTGCATAGACTATTTTTAGACATTTGTTTCTGCTTTCTAAAAACATATCTTGTTGTGATCATTACAATTTCTCTATCATTTCTCCATTTTTCTTGGACTTCTGTTAATAAGGGTAGAGTGAGATTATAAACTCTTTCAGGCAGAGATAATCTTTACTTTATTCCATTCAGCACATCAGTCCTTTCCAATTATATTTACAATAAACTAATCTTTCTTCATGTTCCCCTGCTCTCTCAGACCTTTCGTTACAAAAAAAAATACGTCACCACCAATGATATTGCTCCACTAGCAGCTTCTCCTATGAGAAAAAGTTTGTGTTTTTTTCCAAATGCAAATGTAAGTATCAGAGTTCGTTGTTTTAAGACTGCTCAGTCTCCTCTATTTGGATCTTCCCTGTGTAACTCTTTGAAACTCAGTCAGTTATGTTTTCAACAAGCACAAAATGTTAATATCACAATCATGAAGCTGTGCAAGACCATCATTTGCCACAATCATCAATGTTTGTATTTACCTAAGGTAAGTATAGATACTTTACAGAAAGGGTCATTACTGGAAAGTAAAGTTTGCTAGGATTCTTTGAGTAGTTGTATACTTATGTTTTATATACAACAAATTCAGATTGTCAGACATATGTTAAATAAGAATAAGAAGCTTTTACTGATGCTTGTAATTTATATTAAGTATGATTATAATGTTCAATTGATACTAAGTGTTAACTTCCTCATTCAAATATAAACCCAGCTGATAGGCAGGAGGAGTACAAGAGAGGCTGTAAGTAACAGCATGTAAAAAATACAAGATCCTCTCATGCCTGCTTCATGAGGACCGCTTAATGTCCTTTTCTCAGATGCCAGGCAAGAAAGTAATTATACTATAACATATTCTGTATTCTTGTAAAATATTTATCAATTTAAAAAGGCTTAGATTACACCTGGGGGGGTGTTTATTGCTATAACATGCATGGTGTGTCAAATCCCTTGGTATTCAAAAGCCTTTAAATGCAACAGTCAATTTACTTATGTTAAATAAATACCACTAGATTAAAAACTCAGAAAGTTCTATAAAATTATTAATTTCCTGTATGATGTAGTGCCAACACAACTTTTAGTAATGTGGAAGCATTTTACTATCCAGTATACTTTTTCCACAGTGTTTATTGTTTAGCTTTGCTATTTCATTTATTTTGAAGGATGCAATGGGTTAGGTAATTTTACTTTGCAGCACTGTTTAGTTTAAAAATGCCACAGGGTGAATACCTGAATGCAAAAAAACTTTCTAATTTGAAATTAAAAAATGAAAGCCTTGTTTTAATGGAGACTGAAGTGGTCTGATAGTATAATTTTTTCCATTTATTTTAATAGTGTATGTAAAAATTATTCTAAATACTCAGATATAGTTACCTATTTCCATTGCAGATTAGTCCAAAAGACAAAAATCTCTTTACAGCAACTTTCTCCTATATTAGTAAATGGGGATCCATGATAGTTCAAGATTAAAAGAAAGATTAGTACAAGCTGGGGATTGACCTGCTGTCTGCAGAGAAGGACCTGGGAGTGCTGGTGGACAAGTTGACCATGAGCCAGCAATGTACCCTTGTGGCCAAGAAGGCCAATGGTATCCTGGGCTGCATTAGGAGGAGCGCTGCCAGCAGGTCAAAGGAGATGATCCTCCCCCTCTACTCAGCCCTGGTGAGGCCACATCTGGAGTACTGTGTCCAGTTCTGGGCTTCCCAGTACAAGAGAGATATGGAGCTACTGGAGCGAGTCCAGCAAAGGGCTACTAAGATGATTAAGGGTCTGGAGCGTCTCTCATATGAGAAAAGTGTGAGAGAGCTGGGCTTGTTCAGCCTGGAGAAGAGAAGACTGAGGGGGGATCTTATCAATGCATATAAATATCTTAAGGGAGGGTGTAAAGAGGATGGAGTCAGCCTCTTCTCAGTAGTGCCCAGTGATAGGATGAGAGTCAATGGGCACAAACTGAAACACAGGAAGTTCCGTCTGAACATGAGGAAAAACTTCTTTACGGTGAGGGTAAGAGCACTGGAACAGGTTGCCCAGAGAGGTTGCAGAGTCTCCACCCTTGGAGATACAAATAGGGTCCTGGGCAATGTGCTCTAGGCGACCCTGCTTGAGCGTGGGGGTTGGACTAGATGATCTCCAGAGGTCCCTTCCAACCACAACCATTCTGTGATTCTGTGAAAATGAGTCACATATTTTGGAATAGAAAATCTGTATTAGACTTTGGAACGTTATACTAAAAAGTAGGAAATAGAATGCAAATATTTTGTGATTGTTACCTTTGTGTAGCCAACAAAATTCAACTGAATCTGGAAAATCAACCAGCATAAATCAAATAATTTATTGAGAACACATGGCTGCAAGGCAACAACAGATTCCCAGAAACCCCCATATAAACTCTCAGCATCCTTTACAACTATTTATTGGTGAATTCAGTTTTGGACCATCACTAAGGGGTATACAAGTAGAAGTAGAGATGCAGCCTTGTATTTCAGTAATTAGTATAAGAGACAGCACAGACTAGCAAAACAGAGTGGAGCATACCTACATTCAAAGAAGAATCTTTCCTACATTCCATTGCAGAGCACAGCATCAAGTTAAATCAGCAGTTACATAATATTCTTACATATTAGAGTATACTATAATGGACCATTTAGTAATGACAGTATATCTTTATTAAAAAAACACTTACAGTAAAATGATGCCCCATTCTCCTATCACTCTTACCAGGGTAAATCACTGGCACATTTTCACTGTACATCACTGCATCAAGCTGTCAATGGATTTACGTTGGATTGTTTACAAAAATTACTGCCCACGGTCTTATTTAGAAACAAAAGAAATTCTCTCCTATTAAATGTAAAGAAAATTGCACTTTAATTTCTCTTATCAAATTCTTAAAACTAATTTTTTCTTCCCCAGATAACATCTGAATGTATTGAATGGTCCACTAAAATCAATGGGATGGCCTGCTCAATAAGATGCTATTTAGTATATTAACATGTCTCTGAACAAATAAGCTTAACAAGTAGACAGTGTTTAGTGGAAATGAAGTTCCTCAATGGCAGGAGCACTTTTTCATCTTTTTAGAAAAGGATTAAAGTAAAATCTGTAGCTGTACTGAGCCAAAAGACTTGTTGGCTCTGTGGACCTAGAAGCTATAATGAAGTAAAGCTCTTGTGGTGATCATTTGTCTGTTCCTGTGTACCTTTGGACACCTACAGGCTTAGCTTGGATGTAATCCCATAACTGATTCAAGCAGAAATTCCTTGACTCCATCAAACCCTTATTTAATAGTGGTTTTACAGTTCTACTAAAAACTTTTTCAGTTGAGTTAGTTCTCATTTTCACTGCTGCAAGAGATGAATCAGACCCTCAGAGCTAAATTTCCATGTTAAATATGGATTAGATGTATGCTTTTGTTATTTATATATATATTCCACCTGAACACTTCTATTAGAAAGCATAAACTTGTTTTTTCTTTTGAGTGTACAAAGGGAATATTCCAAACGCAATTACATTTTACATATATTTTGCATTGCCGCAGTCTCAAAAGTGATGCAGATACAGCAAAAAAGAAAAGCTAATTCAGTTAATAAAAATGATTAACTGTGCTGCATTGATTGTGGCTAGACTGATTACACATTTAGTTCAAGGTTTTTCCTTAGCATGCAGTTCCATGGACTCAAGCTGACTTGAAAAAGGAGGGAGAATAGAAAGTACAGCAGGGAAGCTGATGACGTGAATGGGCTTCTTAACATTCACATCACACAGGGCTCTGGCAAACCCCTTTCAATCTTTGTGCTTTTCATTAAATCACTACCTGCTTTGTAGCAGCTTTTCTCGAACAGCGATTCTCTTACATTTACATAACATAAAAGCAAGCAGTGTGCTAAGTACCACTGTGGGATTGACATGCATGCAAGCTTCTTTGATGTTATCCTTAAAAAAAAAATTCGTATCGGCCTCAAATTCAGAAAGGAGGAGCAGGCTGAGGAAGACATCAGCTAAGACAGACAGACAATTCTGGAACATTGTGTTTGAACAGCCAACTCTTTTGGAAAGGTACAGCTGGGTCTTTGCGATTTACTTTGTTACCCTGTAGAAAGCATTGGCCTAGAATATTGATAATTTTCAAAAACAGAAAATGCAAAGATCAAACAAACATCAAAACAAAACAAAACAAAATCTTCCATCAACCAGTATGCACATTAAGCCAAATAAGTTCAGGCATCACAAAAGGAAATTGCATGGTTAGAATGTGGAACACTAACACATTATACCTGATTTATACAATTTTCACTTCAGTTTTGAATTTCTAACAAGCTGATTGATTTTAAGCATTCCATCAGGAGAAAATGAAAGTAAACAATTCAAGAAAAAAAAGTCCTAGGAATGTAGAAAATTTGATTCCATAAGACATTTTTTTGTTTATTTTACACAGATACAGTTGTGAGGGCTAATTTCTCAGTACATTTTGTCTCAGAAGACTGGGTGCTCAAACACAGGAAACAGCTTCCCAGAATACTGCCTAAATGTAGACTGATGAATATGTTCTCTTCCTAAAATGCCTGATCTTGCTCATCCTTAATTCTGTGGCTGCATTCAGTCTCCTATTGAGTTCAGCTGAAGCCGAATCAACTCTTGTAATCATGAGTCCATAAAGCTCTTCAGAAGTATGCACAAGACCAGGGTAAAATCCGGTCAGAGTCACACAGTTTTTCCATTTTCTTAGGCCAAAGCGAGAATGTCATCAAAGGCAAGGTTTGCATGAGAACAAAACCTAATAAATAGATGTGATTATCCTGATAGGTAAATAAATAAATTATAAATGCAATCTCTGCTTTGCGAAAGAGGATTGCTATTATAAGCATCATAAAAGTGACACCACAAAGCTCTAGGGAGCAGCTACAGCAGAAATCAATACATGTGGCAAGTGGGATTTTATGAACCAGGCTGCTAAAAGAAATGACAGAAGGATCACAAGGGGAGGCACAGATAAACAACTGCTATACAAAATAACTTATCTGTACTGAGAATCAGAAAACTGGATTTCAAATGTCAGAGATCACCACCTCTCAGAAATAGTACGGTATCTGGGATACAAGAGTTTGCCTTCTCTGATAGTTCTTTCAGACACTGATACAGACAGTGTGGTTGTCTCTTCTGATAGATGAGAAATACATGAAAGGTCAATTCAGAAAAAATGATAGAATGCACTGTTCTATATAGTTTTTACAAAGATACATCTTCTTCTGAATCTTAAAGGCTCCCAACTGACCATATCATTTATCAATTCCAGAAGAAAAATAGCAGATTTAAAGGTAACCTTCAGTAAATTATAATCCACTCGTATGCTTTGCTGTGAAACACTGGCTGGGAAAAAAGAGAGTATTGCTGTTTACTTGGGCTACATCTGGTGCACAGTAGTGGTCAGCAGCTCTTACTGTGTACCTACAATATGTCTCACTGTGGTGTTAGTTCTTGAATTAATCAGGCTCAATTGGGAAAATTTACAATCCAAAAAAGTATCACTCAGGTAGCAGAGAGGAAGTGTATTAGCAGAACACGATAGCTAATTCATCACTGCATTATTAATGCCAGAAACGTTCAAGTGTCAAACCTACACAGATAGGCTACCTAGCTCTAGTTTGAAATATTTAGTAATCACAGTATTTTCAGCAACTGTGGCAATGATGTTAAACTCTAAAGCAGAATACTACAGTACCATTTTTTGAGAACTCACATATAATCTAGAAATCGTATCTTTCTTTCTATATATCTTATCGGGCATTCAGATCCAAACCGATGAATCTAGGTCCATATACAGCATTGACTGTATTAATACTGCTTTACCAAATAAGGATATTGGGATTGCGTTCTAGCTGATTCTCATGACAGGAATTGTCTGATCCTTTTCACAGCAAGAGATATCAAACAGAACAGGTTAGGAGAAGCTTCCAAGTGTCATGTTATAGTTCAGCATCTTCTCTTGCACTCTACTAAACAATATAGTGGGATGAAGGTTAGGATTATTTAAGAGAAATACTTTCCAGAAGGTCTTACAGCTGAAGTCTTAACGTAAACTGCATCTTTAATTACATTCTGTTTTGACAGGTCAATGTTATGTAATGTATGTTGTCAAGAATATCAGAATTTGTAGAACTGAGAACTTTCATATGTTGTACATTAGTATCTAATTCAAATTGTCCAAAACTAACAATAATCATCAAAATCTTTTCTCCCAATCAGCTAGCTTCCAGCCTTCTGCATCCTGCCAAAATTTCTTACACTTAACTTCACAATATCTTACACTAAACTTCACAAGTACCATTGGGCCAATCTTCGGAATATAGACTTTATCTCTTTGCACCAGCAGATTATGCTTCTTACCAAGAGGACTTTACTCCAAAGAAATACCTGTGATACAATATTCCCTTGCGATATTTGGCTTATCTGCCTGGAAAACTAAAACTGGTTTTACTTACAACTTAGATTCCCAAAGTTATTACATTACCCATTTAGCAGTTTGATCACTTTCACTGAATTCATTTCCATCTCCAAAAGAATCTTTTTTCCTGACTTTACAAGCTCATTCCTTAGAAAGATTTTTGAATAAGGTTGTTGGCAAGAATACAGCAATGCTTCAGCCATTACTGATTATTTTTTAAATAAGTTTTTCCTTTAGGAAAGATTTTTGGAGGTACATCTCACTGCTTAAACATTATAGGTCCACATGTTAAGTATGACAGCTGAAAGATCTCTTTTTTAGTTTTACTCAGTTTAAATTTAAAAACTCTAGATGGTTCTTGAACAGTTAATTTGTCTTGACGGCTCTCAGGGTCACATTCAGTTTATCCCCATAGGTGCCTTTTTCTGTAGGATAATAAATCACATTTGTCTCATCCACTTACCTCTGATTTCCATGTTTGTGTGAATAATTTCAAAATTGTAAGAATCATACGGAATAGTCTTAAATAAAATGGTTGTATTTCCCTAAAGTGTTACCTGAAAGATCACATGGTGGGCAAGAAGACCACTGAGTATATAAAATGCAGACAACTTCTGACCTTATTGCCTTCTTCAAGAAGGAACTTACATTCCTTTACTTTATAATCAGTCTCAAATATTTTCAGATAAATATTTACATTATGCTATTGGAACATCTGTATTTGGGTTACTTTTTGAATTTGCCTAAAAGCATGTTACTCCTAGAAAGCATAACAGGACATCACATTTGTGTCAAGGAACAAAGTCAGAATACACGTAGACTAAGAGCAATCCAGTTTAAATTTGTGTAGGCAGAAAGTGTTATGCTTGCCCTTTAAAAAAAAAAATCAAAAGCCAAACTAAACTACATATAAAGTCATAGAAAATCTATGAAAAAACAAAAGGCACATAAAGGTATCATATTCTAATATTACAGCTATTTGTAAAGTAAAAGCAAATAATAGGTAGAGGTACATGAATCCACGTTTCTCATGAAGCTTGTGGCAAATAAAAAAGAGTGACTGGAATGGATAGGTCCATCATGGTAAATTTGTAAATATATCCATATATTGATTAAAAACAGAACAAAACGTACTAAACTTACAGTTCAAAACCGCATGGGATTTTTCATACAGTGTATACGGAGGTACTCAGTCACTGTACAGTGCAGTCTTTGCTATTGCATTCAGCTATATTCTTCTATCTACAAAGAAGAATATTTCCCTATGACAGGAAACTGCACATCAGCACATGCTGTGTAAATCACATCCACTTGAAAATCCTTCTCTATGTATACGAATATTCAGCAAATCATCTCTCTTAAGGACAATCAGTTCTTACTAAGATCTCCACAGCAAGCAAACTGTCCAGACTGTATACCTGTATGTGTTAATGGGAAAAAAATACAGACTACAGATGATATATGTATCTGACAGTTTTCAGGAATAAAGAAGTTAATAAAAACAGCAACATTTGCGAAAAAATGAGAACATTAGATAAGTATTAAGAGAATTAAAAGCAAAAGAAGCAGACGCAGAATGCCTGACAGTGAAAGTTGGGAAGCTAAAACAGTGGAACATTAATCAATCAGATACTGAAAGAGTTGGCTGTAAAGGACAAAAAAAAAAAAGTACATCATAAGGGCAAGATCTCAGCAATGCACCTAGAAGATTTTAACAGGATAATATTTGCAACTGGAGAAGAACATACATAAGGTTAAGCTGTTAATGTCTAAAATTATACTGCTGCATTGTTACCAGCCTCTGAATTGAGAAAACAATTATATGCACAATACTGAAGGAGATCAAAGAGACAGCTAGATTTAATAAAGCAGTAATAAAGCTGACAATATCTGCCTGCATAGATTGGTACTGTTTTATCAAGATAAAATTTAAAGAAAATATGTCTCAGCATTTCAGTCCATTGTTTCTTAGAATGAATATAGAACCATATGGAGAAGTTATCCCAGCTCAGAATTTGGTAACATTCAGGAATGAACTGGAGAACTAAAATTCACTCACGAAGGGATATCATATCAATATGCCAACTAAAGAGGAGTACAATTTTCCACAAGAAGCTATATATCTTCAGAATCAGTTCCAGAATCAGTTACAGTTCCTGAAAGTCAGTTGTGAAAATTATCTGGATTAGTTTAAACACTTTGAATGGTAGGCTTTTTAACCAGGAGTATTTTGACACAGTTTAGTTAGGGAAAAACTACATGCATGCTTCTACTTAGAGATCTGATGGGGGAAGGATGAGTAATCCCTGACACAGGGCAAAGAAACATGATGAAAAGCTGTAGGCTGGGTGGAGCGGATCCCTCTTAATATGACACTGAAACAGCCAGAAAAGCAGATCTTACTGTGGGCTAGGATCCTAATTCATTTGGATGGTTTTGGAATCTTACCTTGCTTTTCTTCTAGCCAGTCTTTAGGCTTGAAGACTATTTACAAGCTTTCTCCTAATGATACTAACACTGGAGGCACCTGATCTTGGTGATAAAAGCTCGAAATCCGACAAGCATAGTCCCTAGAAAATAATAAGGTCTTTTGGTTCATTTGTCTTGTACATTAGTGGAGACAGAGAATTATTGCAGTCAATGACTCAAAAGAGTTATAGACAGTTGTAATATTTACATAAAATATCAAAGGGAGGTATGGAAACCCACAAAAAAGGAAGGGAGGAGGTGGAGCTGATGGAGTCTGCACTCATCTTTTATGTCAGCTTTCCAGGGAGAGTCAGTTAACAAATTCTGAACAATCTTGAGCTCAGCAGAGAAATGACTCATTGCGCTCTCTTAAAACCACAAAAAGAAAAGCATGCAGGCTGGCTTTTCAAGCACATTTTCATCATAGATGCTATGCACAAATTATATGAAGACATATCTACTAAACTTCATTTGGCTCCTTCAGTCAAACTTGATAAAGTGCATCTGTTTAGATAGCTTTCACAGGTTATTTAAATTCAGTCCAGTGGGCTACATACGAAAACTGCTTACAACAGGCCTGTCACATCATAGTGGCTCAGCAGCCGGTCTCAAAATGTAGGTATTGACTAGCAACCAGTAAGCTGACCAGGGATCTATGCCTGAAACGTACTTTACAGCTTGTACTAACAGTGTTACGTATTTATACCATCAGCTCTTCATGATTTACCAAATTATCAGATTATTCAAATTAACTTTTCAAAATTAGGTTTCAATGTTCTTAGTCATCTAATATCTTGTCAGCATTTCCAAAGTCCTCAGTGAATGCTTTGCTAACTTGATAAATGAATGTAAAAAGAAGAGGAACTACAAAACGCACCTTTAAAACATTTAATATTATGTATCACCATGAAATAAAGGCAGATTAGACATACCTCCTAAAAGAGAAGTTGCCAGAAGTGTATTCCTCTAAATAAACTATATTTTTTAGTATAAGATACAATTTTCATATATATAATATCAATATCAAATACATGCACTGTATATTATATAGCGTATTATTATAAAAAGAATATAAAACAAATCATGTATCATAAATTACACATTACACATAGTAACACACTATATATAGATCATATTATGTGATAATATAATTTAATTTACAACTAATACTATGTTACATAATACAATGCAATACTCTATACTAATACTGGAGACTGTATTATCTATTATAAAGTGTGTCACGCTTTGTTTCCATAGTATAAAGATGTTTCTTTAAAATTTCTAAACATCAGTAATTTATGCTTGCTCCAAAATATAGGAAAGAAATGGATCAATTATTTTCTTGCATACTTTATTGGCTTCAACCATGTTTCCCTTGGTTTATAAGAGAATTAATGAAGAGAGTGGTGTAGGTGCTATGAAATGCAAATTCACATGCACACATGAATAGTTATATATGGGCCTATTTCCAAAGCTGAAGCAGAAGTTAGCAAAAGAAAAATTTGGATTCATAATGATGCCACAATAGTAAGTCCCAGCTAGTTAATTGTTTTATAGTTTAAAAAGCCATTGTCTTCTACAATTATGAAACACAGAAATATTCTGAAATATAATAATATATCTTGTAAAATATATTGTTGACAAAATAATATAGTTTTCAAAAGATTTTATTTCCTTCCTTTGTACCAATAAAATGATCCTCTAATAATAGCAAGTACATTGTTTACATGTTGTACTAGTTTTGGGCCTAAATCTACAATCCTGCATTTGAATAGATCTTCTTAGTTGACAGAGCTGTAGACAGTACACCTTGCAGGACCTTAGTTACTACAGTTAAAAGAACAGCATTATTTGCCATATCCTAATGAATAACAGTAGAAAACATTAGGAAGAAATGATAATTTAAGTGTGCAACAAAGAGATGGCCTGAGGGAAGAAGTAGGACTAAGAAGAGTAAAGTGAAATAATATATTGAATTAACCTGATTGCTAGCTTCAAATTTTTATGTAATACTTTTGTAAAATAGTGCCAGGATCTATACAAAGATTTTCATATTTGATCTGATAAACAAAATAGCTGCTGCAATGTGATAATCAGGCCAATTTCTTTTAGTCAATAACTGCTGAAATTTACGACTAAACAAGAGTAATTCCCTTAAATAATGCTGAAGTAAGAAACACCTTCCCTGGGTTAAATTAGCTTTATAGAATGGGGTAGAGATAATGATGAAAATTATTACTATAATTTTTATTCTGAGTCAAATAATTCTTGCTTCTGTTAAATGTGGAAAAAAGTTTGGTGAAAAAGTAGGACTCTTGCTTTGTTTTATATGCAAATAGTTACCCAGCTCATACTGGCTAATAATGCTGAAGATATGGAATTAAAAATATTGGGTTTTTTTAACATCAGACTGACACTACACAGCAGCAGTAATGCAATAAACAGTCGGAGGTCAGTTTTCAGACAGTGGCCTTACTTCATGCAGTTGCAAGTAACTGGAGGCATAAAATTATACATATAATTATCTTCGACCACAAAAAATGAGACTGAGCTAAGGGCAGGGTGAAACCCTGGCCCAGTGATAAATTCTATAATCTGCAGTTCTCATATATATGGATTTATGGAACTTGAAAAGCAAATTAGTCCTAAAGAGTAATGCTCAATTTAAACATGACGAAACAGCTGACAGTTCTCTAACATGATTTTCCTTTTTTGAATTCTTGTTTCTTTACAATTAGCTGTTTATTTTTATAGTGCACTGGTTCAGGTTTCTATTGACACATACATAGAGTAGAAAAGGGAAGTCAAAGAACAATAACATCGTTTAAGTAACATACCTACATTTAAAACTACCTATTTACAATTTAATCCTAGCTATCTTTTTCTAAAAAAATAAACAAACATAAAATCCCTCTGTATGTACATATTTCATTTACTTCTGTATATATGTATCTCTCTTCTCCACTTATTTTGACCTAATTAATCATCTAAGCAGTTTGTACTTCTATAAGACTTCAAAAATCTCTTTTCATCAAGAAATATTACATTTTCTACAGGAAATTTGCTTTCAAATTTAAGTAGGAAAACACAAATTCCATGATAGATATGCTGTTAAATAACCTAATTTTTAGTAATATAAAAAATAAAGATCAAACTATTCATCTACATTTCACACATACACAGTATAGATTAATACCTCATTCATTATTCTTTGGAATAAAAAAATATCTCATTTATATGAATGAAGAAAATAGTCATTTAATACCGTGTCACATTGCATCCAGTCATCACAAGTATAGTATTGATACTGTTAGTTTAAGATCAGACTTAAAAAAAAAATCTGTTCATTTCTCATCTTGAAACTAAAATTTAATCTTATGCAACAGTGTAATTTAGAAGAGAACCCACAACATTTTGGTAAACAGGTAGAGAATTTTTCAGTGCCCAGTCAGCATAAAATGGCTTCTGGGAGCAATAACATTACCCTCTGGTAGAAAGATTGGTTCTTCTTTTTTTTTAACCATTCTCCAAAAATGTGAACTTCAAATTTTAGGCCTTCAGTTATAACCATAGGAGTATATGTGCAAGGGAGAAGACATATGGATAATATGGCAGTGACTATGTGAAATGTTCCATGTAAAAATAAAACAATAATTGTGAAATTGTTTGTCTCGCTGCTTGGAAGATACTGTTATCCTAAACTGCTTTCTGCAGACTTCTTGGCCATGGAAAACCTGTCAAACTTATTTAGCAGATGATGTCTTTTTTCATAAAACTATTGCAGAAGTATTGAATATTGAAGATTTCTCTACTATTGTTGATAATGTCAGTTACTATTCCATCTTGCTACTCCTGACAGCATATAAATATTTAATAGCACTCAAAAGGTAAGTTGTCTGGAAAGAAGAACTAATGTTTAATAAATGTATAAGCATTAAACTGAACATGAATCTATTCAGTCTTTGGAAAAGACTACCAATAAACCTAATTCAGTCATCAAGAAGGCATGATTGCATTAATTAACTTGCATAGTTATCTCCATATTAGTGACTGCATTAATATCCTTACAGTTGGGGCAACCAAAGGACATATTTCTTGGATTGCTGCAAAGATATGTGTGCGTGTGCATTTTCATATCTCAGTGGGGTCATACATATGTGTGTTGACATAGATCAATACACATATTCTTGTTATATGATAATGTCAGTTGTTTTATCTTCTTGCTTTTAAATTAGGCAAATGCAATTATAGACATGCTAGCATAACCTGAACCAGCCCAAAGACAAATACATTTGTATTTGTCCAAGTTACTCATCATCATCTATAGCATGCAAGAGTAATGACTATTTTCAGTTCTTACCTCTCTCTCTCTCTCTCTCTCTCTCCAGTACAGCTCTTGCACATAAGGCAGATGGGACGTCTACTTGCTTCTGTCTTTTCCTTTTTTGTGTATGTTCTTGATAAATTCTTTTATTCTGAGCTTCCTTTTCCCAATATAATCTGAAAGCAAATGAAACAAAACAGGTGAAACATGAAAACAGTTTATAGGTTTCTATCTTATTTGCCAATCTCTATTTTCTGTACTTGTATATTTTTATGCTTTTAAACAGTATTTCAGTAGTTTAAGGAAAAGAAAATCTGTGTCAAGAGTCTGACAGCTTTTCTGCACTAGGCTGAAGTAGGTTGCTGAATGGTACTCACCCATCAGCCATTAAACTTCCATAAATCTGTCTACGGTATCTACCGAGCATGTCGTAAAAGTTACAGTTGGACAAATCATAATTATAAAGCCTTGATTATTTATTCAGTGATTACTGTCTTCTCAGAAATAGATTTTGTGTTGATTCTCTCAGGTATTTGAAGTCTATGTCCAAATAGTACTTTTTTAAATACACAAACAATTATTTGGCTCCAACAAACCTTGTTTTCATGAATGTGTTTGCCCAACAGGTCCTACAGCAACACTGAGCTGCATTTAGGAAATATGAGTAATCTGCCGTTGAGGTATTTTTCCCCTCAAGATCCCATATCCTGGGCATGTAGAAACATTTAGCTGCAAGAGCAGAAGGGATCCTGACAATTATCAACCAGTTCTTCTGGCATCCAGAAAGCTGCTCTGAAAAAGGGTCAAAAACCTCTTTGATCTCCAATAGAGGGAACAATCTGTGAGAGGACAGTTCTGCAAAATTCTGTTTGTTTCACTGCCAACACTAACCTTTCCCTCCCCCACAAAAGAAACAGTAGTCATCAGCAATCAGCTTAATGACATAACCAGCTTACCTGGTGTGTATATAATAAGGCTATTCATGGAACAAACACTGGTGTAAGCTAAGTGCTACATACATCAATAAAACAGTGTCACTTTGCACTAGTGTTTTACAGTAGTTTTTTACAAATTCCTTTTAGCAGAACATGTAGTTAATTCTCAGAAAAAAAAAGTTTGTTGTGATGCAACCTGCTGCCCTTCAATCAATTTATACATGTTAAAACAAAAAAAAGCAGAAAAACAGCAAAATAGTGAAATTAACAAGCTATAAAAAGCTGTGTTGCATTCTTTTTTCTTTTGTGCCTTTTGCACTTGTTTAGTATACATATAAAAATAACAGAAGGTGAGCATGAAACCCACATAAAAGCTTGGAAATTGTTGCAGCACAACTTTTCCCTCATGTACTCTGGAAAATGTTTTCTGCAACATCAGTCTCTGGCTTGAATATCAAATCTTGGAACTGTACAGCCCCACATTTTGTGATTCAGCATTTCCCCAGACTATTGACGCAATTTGACTGTGTTGACAGTTGAGATTTCCAGAAGATGACTCCAAATCATAACCAGAATAATACATAAGTGAGTTCAACAGAAATCTCCTGTTTATTCCACCTTATAGACTTATCCACAATCACATTCAGTTTTAATAATTATCTAACAAAATGCTGACATAGGCATCTCTACTGACTAACTAGGACAAAATTTGCCTCTCCCTTTAAAGAGTGGCATGTCTGAGGGTGACAGGACAAAGAAAGATATAAAACACACATGGACATTTAGTTAATTGTCAACACAATAAACAAATCTCTTCAGTAACACTTACTCCAGATATTTTATATGGACATTAGGAATAAAATAGAGTGGGCATTTTTGGTGTATTTAAAAGATAATTCTTATTAAATAATCTGCAATTTTAAATTAATGACAGTATCGCACACTGAATAATGTTATGCTTAAAACAGGGAGATCATGTCAGGAAAAGACACTTAAATACATGAATATGATTTTTCCCTATGCCCTCAGCATGCTTTTCCTAAAGATTTCCATTCCTGAACGACGTATTAATTCAAGCAACCTGATACCACTTTTCTTTAAATAAAGGCAAATTAGAACATGTACATTTTTTGCCATGCTACAGTATACTGCATACTACATGGAAAATACAATATACAGTATACTTAAAAAAAAAAAAGCTATTTAAAAATTTGTTAGCTCAATAAGCAATTCCTTCCTTCTACAACTAGATTTCCCTATTTAAAGAAAAAGGACTAATGAAGAAATTCCGCAAAGCAAACATGGCAATATTCCTGTACCTTGTCCTATTTAGGACGTGGAAAAACTGAGGCAAGGAGTTTTACTAGTCCGAATCCACGCAGGCAGAAATGAAATTAGAGGGCTCCTTACTGCTAAGCCTACCTGCACGGTGTGATATGCGTCTCCAAGTACTGACACCTTATGCAGGATTTGGGAAGAGGCATTGCAGCCACACGCTGCCGTGGAGCAGAAGCTGTGCAGGTGTCAGGAAACAAGCAGGAATAATGAACAAAGTAGGAAATACAGAAATTACAGCTCTGGTGCTGTAACACCGGACTGAAGACGTCGTCATGCAGTTTTCGCTTTGTTTCCTTTTTTATAAAAGCAAATGAACTGAAATCCTGTTTCTCCTGCAAATACATTAAAAAAGCAGTTAGATAAACTCCTAAAAACCAAAACTAGCCAAACCACGGTGACAGTTTGAAACGCTCCCTACGTACCAGTGGGTGTCTCTGGGCTTTCCACGCGCACCTCGCAGGGGCCTTCCTGTTGCTCCTGCACCTCAGGGCCTCGGCACGCACTTGAGTGCCAGCTAGCGCCTCCGCTGGCCCCTGCTAGCCCCAGATGGGGGCTGAGGCCTGCCTGGCCCTCAGGGCCGCCGCCGGCCAGCGCAGGCCCTCAGGGCACTGCTGCCCGGCAGCCAGGTGGAGGCGGCGACGCAGCCATTTTGCGGAGCCCCACAGCAGGGCAGCCCGCCAGAACATGGCTGCCGTGGCTCGGGGGGGGGCGGAGGAGCGCGGCCTTCCTTAGCCTCAGGGAGGGGAGAGCTGGTGCGGGCTCCGTGGGTGCCACAGTGCGGGGGACAGCAGGCTCGGGGGGCACCATGCGGTGTTGGACCCTCTGGGAGGAGGGTGTAACTTTGGAGTTTCGCTGGGGAATAAAAATAGGAAAACGGGTAGCACGATGCTGGAGGAAAAAAAGAGTAAAAATGGGTTTTTAGGGCTTGCTAGGAACTCTTCTGGCACTTTCCTGTGGTTCTCCTAGTTGTAGTGTGGGGAAGGAAATTCAGATTTGAGTGAGGATGATGATGATGCGCATTTACATTAGCGGAAAGAATGGGAATGAAGCGTTAGGGCACAAACCGTGCACAAAATGAAGGCGGGGACCAGAGACGGAGCAGCTACGTGGAGCACGTTTGGATGTGAGCCTGGAGCATGAGGATGAGCCTCTGCCACGAGTAATTTGTATGTATGTGCATATATGTTTACTGTATTAAATAGATTTATGATAGACCCTGCTTAGGATGAAATAATTTTAATAACATGCCGTTTCCAGACGGTAAAGCCAGTGTTTATGTGGAATGAATGCTAGCTGAAACGAGTGGGTGTGAGCAGGACAAACAGATGCAATGTGGTGAGACTACCACATCCATAAATTTGTGTAAATATTTGTAAAATAGAAATTGTTGTTGTTTTCCAAATATAGATGATCTAGTCAGTCACATCTTTTTTTCTGTTTAGTTTCTTGTATTGAGCAAAGAACACAGATTGAGTAAACACTAGACATCAAACAAAAAGAAACCCATGCTAACATCTAAAGCTTCATCTACACCTTGATTTCTTACCATAAACTTCTTCCAAGCAGTTTTATACTCCTTCTTCCAAAAGGAGCGGCTCTCTGACACTGGAGTAATTGTGATTTATCCCTTGGATACTACTGACTAAAAAATATCTATATTCAGCCATGGTATATTCAGTGTGTGTCTGTATGTTCATACATAAAGTATGAATAACTCTATAATTAGCTAATATACTAAGAGAATGTAATTCAGTAAAACTCTAAATCCCATTTTACATATTCCATACTCATTGTAAATTGTGTGTATATATTTTCAAGAAAATGATGAAGTACGTTAAAGTTAAAATCACACTGTTTTTAGCTGTCAAGGAAAGCACTAGCCCATTATTTTCCATCCCTTTCCTAGTTTCTTAAAATCTATATGCACTGCAGTTAGGCTTTTGTGATAAATAGCTCTGCAGAGAGTAAAAGCTTGCTCATTTTCTTTGATTTCAACTGCAATCAGCTCACGGTCGTGGAGGCCGCAGGTGCAGCGGTGTGGAGCTGGTCCCGCCACGCCGCACGGGCATGAAGCGGGGCTGCCACCCGCCACCCCGACTCTGTGACCGGAGTGGCTGCGGGCGGCACGCGCTGTGGTGGCTCTGCAACCACGCAGGCTCCCCTTTGTGTAACTGCTGCCTGTTTTGCTTCATTGGTGTCACCAGTTCTCTCCGTTTACTTTGGGTGGTTGCAAGTCGGTTGTGCTTGGTGTTCTGGCCGCATGGTGTGGTTTTGGAACTCGTGTCTCAGTCGCTTTTGGCTGGAAAGCTAATGACAGCCCTCACAAATATAGGGGCTGTTGCACAGAAGTTTTGAGGGAATTGAGCTAGAATCTATGTCAAAAACAGGCCAGCAGTTCAGTTTCGCCCCTTTTTTCAGTTTCAGTGTTTTGCTCAGATAAATTTGATCATAGTCGATGTATGTTGCCATTCTTGCTTCACAAATGGGTTCTTGCTTCCAAGCTGGATTTTTTTTTCCTTGAAAAGAAATGAAATATACCCCGAACGTCAAAATTTAGGAAACGGCCATTTGTCAAAAAACACATATATTTAAAATACTTTGGATGTTAATAAACAGACCTGAATCCCGTTTTAACTGTAACAAGTAATACAAATGTTCTAGGACTGACTCATACTTTGAGAGCTTGCCAAGAATGACGTGAGTAAACAGCTCCCAAAGCCAGCTCTTTTGCAGTAGACTATTGTTAGCTGGTGTTTGATATGTTACAGCCGCACTGATCACAACTCTTCAGATAGGGTTCAGTCAGGATTCCAGTTATATTTCTTATTTCACATTTTTTTCAGTTTTTTTCAAACTCTCATTCAGATTTGTTTACAAACTATAACACTTGACACAGAATGAAAGAGTGAATTTCAGGAAAATTGGTAATTATAGATGTAAGAAGTCCTTAATCCACTTAAAGTGTATGGGTTTTAACATTTTTCTACAGTCTCATGATATTGTCAGCCTATATACATCAGTAGTGGTGTGTTTTTGAAGCTCTGGATGGCATACAGGTTGAAAATAAGTTTACATCGTATATAAACTCCAGAAGGTATTTTGGGAGCACTTGTACTACTATTCTTAGATGTATTTGGTTTCCAGGAGCTAATGCTAGGGTGGGATTTATTACAAGGTCTGACTAAGACGCTAGTTGGTAGAGGCTTTTTGGGCAAAATGAATGAAGCTGCATGTTTTGAGTTCTATTCAGCTTTTAGCATTAAGGGGAGCACAACAGAATTTCTAAAGACTAAGTTCCGGTTTCAACATTTGTAGCCTGTTGTAGCTAATACAATGCTCTAGTAATTTTTTAGGTAAATTTTTGGCTGAATATCACTGAAAAACACTTGATAGAAAGTGAAAGCAAGACCTTTGTAACTTCTGTTCAGGATTACAATATACATCTTTTTTTGTAATTTGAGAACAAGTAGTTTTTATTTTGAGCAATCGTTAAATTTAAAGAAAGTTGGCAACAGAATGCTGACATGTGAATATAAAATATCAGAATATTATATATAATTCTTTCAAAATTCTGCTGTTTGCTGTTATTTCATAAGAGAAAAAGATGGTAAATCCTACTGAACCCTGCAAACCATGATGTCAGGTTCTGACTCCCGCAGTTACTACAGCAGGTTTTCAGATCTCCGGGCACCAGACAAGGAGCTCTTCTTTGAATCTCAAAAGCGATAGCTTTACAGCTGAGATGTGCCTTGAAGCTGGAACATTTATTCATGGATCAATGGGTGGCATTGCTTGAGAGAAGCTAGCAGCCTTGCAGTCTTCTTCCTGTCAGTATGTTTTGATGTTAGACTGGAGGAGATTTGTCTAACACTTGAAAGGAGTCTTGGGATGGAAAGAAAAAAAGCGAAACAAGATCAAACAAAGGCTTGATAACATATTGTTTAAATAGGAGCTTCCAGTGCATATATATTGCAGTTTTTTAATATTAAACTTAGCTTCATTACTTTTTCTGTCTAAGTAAAAAAATTATACTTTTATAAGTATATGAGCATGCAGTGGTCAGAATGAGCAAGGCGAAGGCCTGGTAGGCAAGCTGTTAATTTGATATTCGTGCAGGGGGAAAAAGGGCTGTTAATACCATACACCTTGGAATTTCCAAGGAATGTATTATATTGGTCCAGTTTACATCCTGGTTAGACCTAGAAGTTATTCCTTTTGGTAGGGACAACATTATCTGGATATAATTTTTTTGTCATACTAGTGTAGAAAGAGGAATATGGAACTCAAGGGTGAGCACTTTTATAACAAAATACCTACTCCAGGGGTTGCACTAGCAGAAGTGTTTTCAGTGTAAAATTGTGCTCTTAACTGAAATTAGTAATTAGCCCAAAATTATTGCCTATATCAGAGCATGTGCTAGAAGTTCTGCCAAGAATTATTTTCAGATTTTTTTTTTAATTGGAGAAAGTGTATAACCTTTAACTGATCAGATTAAATGTTGTTCAGAAAGTATTTCCAGATTTTGCTGTGGTAAAATCTTCCAAATGTAGCTTAATGTAGTACTCTTACTGAATCTCTTACCATGCTGCTCAAGGATATAGCCCTTACAAACCAATCTTAAATGGAATGCAAACTCTAAAACTAAAAGAGACAAATTAACACAAAATGCCAGAAAAGGTCTTGCTACTGTATTTACTTCTGATCGTTTCATCTTAAACATCCTGTTTTTCTGAGATTGGTCTTGAAATTAGAGATTTCTTTTGTCTTTTTTAGCTTAAAAATGTTCTTGTTTTGTTTTTTAGCATACAGAAATGGGTCTGTACAAAAAGCGTTTTAATTATTCACTATGTTCTAGAAGCTAAGAGACTTAGTCAAATCTATATTTGGAAGCCTAAAACTCATTTTTTTATTTTAAGAACCAAATGCATCTGGGGATAAGCACTTTGAAAACTTCCTAGTTTTATCAAATAATTAGTTATGTCCAGTTTATTCCTTCATAGTAATAAGGGTCACAACATTGGCCCAAGAATTATATTCATAAAGCTTAGCAAAATTCATTTCCAAATAGCTGATTTATCTATTGTGGGATTTGGGGGGGTGTGGGGATAGTCTGTAATGTACTCAAGTGAAGGATAGGTTAGCTGAATATAAACAATATACTTAGTGCTGCATGATACATACAGCAGCAGTCCCAGATGACAAACCCGTTTTAAAACATTAACTGATGGAAGCTTTGTCAAGTAAGAATCTGAATGACAGATGCTGACCTATATATATTCCAAAAGATCTCTAAAACTCACTTCCAGTTAGGAGATGGTCAGGCTGCCTTAATGGCTCTGTGATTCTAAGAGTTATTCATGCTCCAGTTTTTCCTCTGTGTTCATGCCAGCAATGTAGGATTAGTATTCTGTGAAGGGGGGGTTTCAACAACAAAATTTGTATAAATGTAGGTGTGTTTGAAGCAGAGCTCTATTACAACAGCTTAAACAGGAAAAACTGTGTAATCTTTATTTTGTTTTTTAATTTTCTCAAAAGATATAAACAGAATGATTCCTAAAATTTAAATTCAATTTGCATGAATTATGTTATTTTATATACAAGTATATTAAAGTAACAGGAGAAAAGGTTCAGGTTCGAGTAATTATGTGATTGTTCCTGTTGATATATTTATAGACATATTTACAGGGAAATTCTAAATTAAATGTAACTTTAATCTCTTTTGCAAAACATTATTATTTTATTAAACCTTAAGTGTCATTTATAAATGAGAAGTGTATTTTAAAAGGGAATATACTTTGCACTGCTTTGTGATAGGTAGAATTTTAGATCACCTAAAGCTCAATTCACTTGCTTTTTCAATGTGTAGGATTTTAGAGTCTTGGTCTGACATTTATATAACACAAAGCAAATTCATTATAATAATGTAATTTCTATCTTTGATTTTTTTCCATCTTTATATTTCTGATTATTGTTGATTTCTGTATGCTTCCAAGCAAGTGGAATATAATAGGTATATAACAGGTGGGTATCTATTTTAAACAAGAAATATTTTAAGAAATAAGGTGTATTTCAGAACTAGTTGTGTTATAATCAGTAAGGTAAAAAAAAAAAGTAATTTAAATTTGTATTTTGGAAATCTTTCTTTGATTTCAATACAGTAAATTTGCCCCTTCTGTTTTACTTTCAGTTTCTTATTTGAGCAAACTTTTAACCTATGTTAGATTTAACATCCTGATAAAGCAGAAACCAAAAATTTAAATTTTAAAATATGTTACAAAACATTTCAAGTATGTGTTGGCTTGAATCTGAAAGGCCATAAAGGAGAATGAGTGCATGTTTGCTGATAACACTTTTAACTGTAACCATCATCAGTCTCTGCTCCCAATTGGAAAAGTTGCTAGTTAAAAACATATGTTTAAAGATCCCTTGACCTCTTGCATTTTAGCAGTTTGGATAGAAACCTTCTAACTCTATAAATATACCAGTATTCGAGTTGCTTGTAACTCATTTACTATACTTCTTCATTTTTTTAAAATACAATTTTAGGATATAAAATAAATCTTTGCAAATTTTTATCATTGGGCTGATTAATGTACATTATTTAGTGTCCTGTGGAAACAGAAAAATTAAATGCTTTAATTTTGCTGGTGGCTGACTTAGAAGCAGAAAAGCGTAGTTGTAAAAGATGGATTTCTTAATGAAAATTTCTGTTGGCTTTTTGTAACCAGGCAAGTGATGCAATACTAGATTTTCACATGGTAAAATAATTATAAACTAATACATACCACTGCATGGCATTTATAGTTCATACATTTCCATGTTTGTGATCAAGATGTTAGAACTGGAAAGGTGAACATTCTTGAAGAAAATGTCATTCCTAATATGTAATTGGAGTTGCATGCATTTATATTTAATTCTATCTAAATGCAGCAAATTATAATGATTAATAGAGTAATTGCCAACTTTATGTCCCTGGTTGGACCCCTTCTGATGTGAATGAGTAGAGGAAATGACTCAAGGGGGTGCAGACCCCTTGAGTCTGTGAACAGGAAGGCAATCAGGCATACTTTAGGTACTCTCTTTTAAAGAAAAACAAGCCTGTTGTCAATATGTTTAAATTTACCATACAGCATTCCACATCTGTATTGGGAATTTTTTAGAAGTCAGCATATAGAGAAGAAATTGAAATCACTTGGTTAGTATGAAGTCTGTGCAAACTGATAATTTTAGAGAATTTGTGGGATCTGCAAAAAGAATCAGACTAAGAGGCAAGTGTGTAATTCCAGTCAGATATAATGAAAGAATTTAGGAAAAAATAGCTTTTTACAAGGCTAGTGGGAAATTATGAGTGAAAACAACAAAATAGTATAGGGAGCTTTGCCATCTTCTCAAAAGTAGAGAAACATGGGAGTCCTGTGTAATTGATTTTTCATGGCTGCATTAAATACTGTTTTGGATCTAACTTACTGCCTGTTTGCATGGCCAGCAGACATCTGCAGACAGTTTTGGCAAATTCTACTGCCTTTTGTGTCCCATATCGGTGGAATTCTGTTGGACCCTAGTTTTAATGCGCAAGCTATAAAGCATTATACTTTGGAGAATTATATGATTATGTTTATGCAGCATTTCCCTCCAAAATAAGGAGCACTATGTATAATTTACCAAGTGCCTCATTATATACTGTATTACTCTTTTCTGTGCTTATTCAGACATGGAACTGGGACTTGATTTTTTTTGAATACAGTAAACTCTCATGTTCCTGCTGAGCTATTGATTATTTATTTTTGAACAAAAAAGATCCCTGGCATATGAACTTAGCTGTAAGGATGTGGCAAAGAGTATCTCAGGTGAAGACTGTAATAAGCTGTTTTTAGAACTCACTGTTAAAAGAAAATATATTCGGGAAGTGTCAATAATCAACTTGCTAATAATAAAACAGGAAATTGCTTCTAAGGTTGATGTACCCATTTCTATTAAAAGTCTGAATATAATTTTTGAAATCCTATTTAATTATGAAAGATAACATACTACTAATAAAATCTCCCTATCAGATCTGCTGGGGAGATTTCAAATATAATGAAAGTAAAGTATTGGCTTTTCTCAGGTGCAGACTTTTGTCACCATTAAGTGGTTCTGTCTGACCCCTCTTTTTGCAGGACCCTTCAAAAGATGAATTTAGCCAACTGCTTAGCCAGCTTATCCACAAAAGAGTGAAAAGTGTGATCATTCCTCAGTAATCACTGGAACTGCTCATGTGTTATCCATTTAACTACTAGCTTAAGCAGTTGCTTAGGTAGGCTGGGACCAGAGGATTCGGGGGCTTGGAGTACCAAGCCCTAAGTATTTGTAGTGTGGAAACTTTTTATTTTTTAAGTTGGTTTAAGCACAAAGTGACTTTAGGTGCCAAGAAGCTACTTTGTAAAGGAGTTCCAGAGTTATTTTTTATGTAATACTTTTTAAAATACCTGTTTCACTTTTATAATGCAGAGCACTACATATATATGACCATAAGGAAAGTGCTGTTTAGTTTTAGAATAGTTGGGGAATGCGTTTTATCTTCAGTGGTTGAGCTACAAGCCAGTAACTTACATATAGGCCCACATATGTATACCTAGCTACTGTGTTTTCAAGAGTGTAGCTCTTCAGGCTCCCTTGGAATTGAATCTTGATTTTTATTTACTTTTTGGTGTGTGTATTTACTCAGATGAGTTCATGAACAGGAGACCTATGATGCACGTTCTCTGAGCATATAGTTCTTGTGATGTTTAAAAATGTTAAATCTTCTACGAGATGTGCACTAGAATTTTCCCTTTCAAATGTTTGCAGTTATGTTTGAGATTCCCAGTTGACAAGTGGGGTAGAGTAATTCCAACAAATATTTTGGAAAAACTGTGAAATAGTACAGTTTATTTTCTGTTAATCACAACGTCAGAGTTGAGTGTTTTATATAGTCTGCATGGATTTTGATAATTTTAATGCATACTAATAATACAGAATTTATCGTTCTTCCTTAAAATTATTGTCTTTTCAGCAGTGTTAACTAGCAACTTTAAAATGCACTGTTTCAATATACTTAATTTCACATACTTATGCCATAGTATTGCCATGCAATAGCAATGCCGTTCTGTTATAGAAAAATCTGTTCCGTAATTTTGAGGTGTGAAATAGATAAATGTTCTTGATCACTTATATTTGAGGATTCATGTATGTTGTATCTCCATTATTTAGTAGTATCTTTAAATAAGAAACTAGCCTTAGTAATACATAAAATCATCTAGTACTGCAATTCAAAACCTTTCAAAAAACTCCTAAGCTTCCAGTTCTCTAAACAAAGTGCTCTGCTGCTTTGTACTTCAGTGATAGTACACGATATTAATTTTTAGTCATCTCTGCTAACTATAGGTTTGTAAAATCTGTTCTTTTGATCATATATGATAACCCTTTGATGTTATTGTAACATCAGTGCTCATAGAGAAGATATTTTAAACAACAACTTAGAAATCTTTATAAGTGCCATTGGAAATGTCAGTTTACAAACCAGAGAGACATCTGATTTAATTAGAAATAGAGACTTCATTTTTCCCTGGGCTATATATCACTTGCATCAGTATGACCTTTTTAGCTCAATAACGTATTCCGCATCCAGCTATTGCGGGGGGTGGGGTGGAGCGCTGCTTTCTTTTTTTTCCTTTTTTCTTTTTTTTTTCCAACCTGAGCACTCCTAACTTATTCTGGTGATTCACTATGTGACTTTTGTGGTTCATTTAACAATTAGTAGTAACAAAGGGGTCCATACATTATGGTTGAAATACAAAACACTCAGCTGCTGTACTTTTCATAAATTTGCCGTTATGGTTTAGATTGTATAAAGAAAGTCTTACTGTAATGTGATTTTACTGACAATAATATCTCAGAAGGAGGTTATGACTATTGATGCTTTAGTTAAGGAGCTTAGATCGTAAAGGATTTTATCATATACCTATTAAGTTTAATATTTTTTGAAAACACGAGTGACTAAATTTTTGCATTATTTAATTAAATGGAATAATTATTTCCATAATTCAAAAACTGGGAACTCAAAGTTTAGCTTTTTTACAAAAATCCAGTCAGTAACAAAAGTATGGCCATGCTCCGTTTATGTTATATTTAGTACTTACTGTAACGTATTGATTTTTTAGCATATGCATTAGTATAATGTTTGCATAGAGAGCAGAGATCATTATTTTACTGCTGAATGAAAAGACAGAATATGGTTTCATATACATTTACATGAATCTAATTTAACATATGCCCATCTCTGTGGTTGTGCTGATAGCAAGTGTATGTGGGGCTTTGCTGTGAAAGGAATCACTGAAATTGTTTCAGCTAAAAATGCCTCCTCCCTTTTTTTTTCCTTTCTACAGAGTTGCTTTTAATGTAGATCATATCATTAATCCAGTTTACAACATGGCTCCATGCACACTTTTACTGGCTCAGTAGATGGGTAACGAATCCTGCAAAGAGGGTAGAGACCTGTTTGAGTGGTTTTGCTGATGGTCAAAAAGTTACATACAATCTCACGTTGGGGGAAATATTTTTCAGAGCATTTCATATTTGTTGTTATGACAGTACTGGTTAAAAAAATTTTTTTTTCATTATTTATCAATTGTGGAACTATAGATAGATGCGCGCAACTCAGACCTGCCCAGATCCCTAACTGTCAGGACAAATGTTTAGCTTAATGTAAAATTATCCGAAAGGGAAGATAACTGACTCAAGTAATAAAATACCCAAGAACTTTTTTTAGTCCTAAATCTCTGTGTGGATAGATAGTATGGTCTGGACTTCTCGAAGAAATATTTAAAGTACAGCAGAATTTACTTTGATCTCATAGCACTGTAACATTTGCTTCTTTTTGCCAATGATGTGAATTGCCATGCATAGTTCTGCTTGTCAGCTTGCTTTCCACAGAATACCTGCAGCCTTAATTAGAGCAAAGTCAACACATTATAAAAACTCTGAATTCTGTAAAATTCTGTGCTTCATCAGCAAATGAAAATTCAAGCTACAGTCTGTTTTTAAAAAGCAAGCTACTGTCCTAACTTGATAGAAAATTCTCTCTGGAAGTGTCATAAAGTTGCAGCACTCTATGTAAATTTATAGTGCTCTCTTCCTGACAAAAATTGTTTCCCCATGCTGCATTCTTGAAACAATTACTTACCATTTCAATAACAGGGAGACTTTGAAGTGGGGGAAAAATGTTCCTAGGATCTTAGAATAAATCCAGATTATACTGGAAAAGCAATGAGGAGAGTTTTATTATTGTAATACTAAGAGAATTTTAAGCCCTCCCACCCCTTTAATACCATGCTGATGTATAAAAACTCATTCTCTTATGGTTATTTTTCCTTTTTTCCCCTCTTCCATTTGTTTCTTCAAAAACAAATTACAGATAGAGTATGCTGAGTAGAAGCTGGATTGTTCTGATTCTTTATCTATACAACCTTTTAAATCATGCTAAATTGCAGGATATCTACATGGACACTGAAAACCCGTAGTCTGGTAGTATTTAAACAGCACAAACTCATTGTTCAGAGTCCTAATATTTACTCTGGCATTTGAAAATTATCTGAACTAGTAGTGATAAAGATGGTGGAGTATTAAGGTCCCTCTAATGTCCCTTCTTTCAAACCAGAAAGCTGCTTTTTGACATTTAAGACTCCTGTGGGGTTTAGCTAAGTACCTTAGTGTGCTGGGTGTTTTGCACAGTTCAGAGTCTACTACCCAAGGCGGGAGGTTTTTTTTTACATTGAAGAGCATTGCTGAAAGTGTAGATTAGAATCAAGAAAATGATTGACATCTTAAGTCAGGGAAGAAGAGGTAGAGATTCTTGGCTGAGCAAGGTAACATGTTCATAAAAGTAAAAACACAATCCCACAGAATCTATATAGCACGAGTAAAAGCACACCAATTACTTTTTGACTCTTTCCTTATATGCTTTATGCATTTTCTACCTTCTTTTTGTTTTCTCCCATTCTTTACCTTTTCTAAGCATTTTTTCTAAGTTTTTCAGGAGTGGATTTCATCTTGCATGTCTGGAGTGACAACTGAAAGTGATAGCTACATGTAGTATTTAAAAATAGTAATGACTAATAAAATAATAATTATGTAAGCAATAAATTATGAAAAGTACAGCTGATGGAGTAACAACTCTAGTAAAGGTATTGTGAGATGACTGCTAATGCTTGTAGCTACATAAAATCTTGTACCCATTTGCAAAGTACTGTGCCTAGTAACTTAGTTTAGTAAAACAGATTTTCCAGAAAGGTACATTTGAAAATATTGAGAAATGGAATAGCCATCATTTCTCTAGGATGCTTGTTCTTCTGTTTAATAACATTCAATGATAGGTATTCTGTGTTTTTTGTTTGTTTGTTTTTGAAAGCACCTAATTTTTATATTTTTGTCTAGCTTTAACTTTCCCGGCTAAATTGAAATGCTTTCGTTCCTGATATTTCCTTTCTTTGTATAGATTTATTTGTATAGATTTATACATTGTTGCTGTATCACTTAAGTCTTATTTTTGATAAGTTAAACAAATTGGGATGAATATCTCACAGTGTTTCTTTAACTCCTTTACCATATTATGCTTCTTTTCTGCGTCATGTCTGATTTTTACATCCTTTTAAAATTGTGGACATCAAAATATTTAAGTACCACTTCACCAGTGGTATATCTGGAGGTAAAATCATTTCCATATTTCTGTCAGTACATTCTTATGTATTTATCCAAGGATCAAGCTATGTCTTTCATCATTGCATGGTATCCTGGGGCTCATATTAGGTTACTGGACCATCTCAGGTCTTCTTCAGAGTATCTGGTTTCCCTGATGTGTGCCCCTGTTCTGAAAGTATGCCCTGCAGTCTTTATTCCTGAATGTGTAAAATGTATTTGGCTGTTTTTAAAATGTACTCTCTTTGGATGGGTCAAACTATTAAATGATCCAGAGCATGCTGTACAATTGCCCTGACTTCATCATTATTTACAGTTTTACCAATCTTTCTGTAGTCTGTCCAACTTATTTGCACTGATCTTATATTTAATACCAGCTGAGATTTAATGAAGGCTAGAATGAAATTGTGGTCAGAAGTGCTCATCAGAAAAGAACAACTTGCCAATGGATGGGAATAATGAAGATTTGTAAAAACCCAGTTCAAAGGAAACAATGAAAAAAGAAGATTGAGAATATTACAATGATACAAGAAAGAAATTAAATGGAGTTCAAGAATGTCTTGCAATGTGAAAATGAGAATTTTTACTCTGTTGCAGAAGGAGAAAAGGTGTAAATACAGTATGCTGGAAAGGGAGAAGGGGTGACACTGTATCTTACATAGATTAAGAGAGCAAAACTGTTATTAAGCCAAGTAACAACTGAGCTTAGACATCCTTTGGCCTGCTTCTCTCTTTTACATATTAATAGAAATGTTACCTTCATATATTATTTTATACATTTCAAATACATTGAAAACGCATTCTTCAGGGATCATAGTTTGGGGATTTTTTATTTGTTTCTTTAGTCCCGTGTACTATTTCCATGACCTTATGTAAGTTAGATTTTTTTTCTGTTAATGAAGGAAGACCATTGGTGATGGCAGCCTTAGCAATGTTGAGTTTCAGCATTTGGAGTGTGGTGAAGTGGCAGGCTACTTATTTTCATAATTGAATGTCAGATAATATTGTCTATAGGTTCAAAGTATTTAATATAGGAACCAGTTTTATCTATGGTATTTTCCCAATAATAAATTTTTTCCCGGATTTACTTTCATTTTAAAAGCAAAAAAAGACAAACCTTCCCTCCCTCTAACTGATTGATTATATTCTCTTCACGACCAAATTAGAAAGCTTTCTGCATTGCTGGTAAGATGCAATAATGGTTAGACAAGATCATTTCCTAGAGGTGAAGTTTTGCATAATGTCTCAATAGCGTTATTACTCCACGAGGAATCCCCTGGCTTTCCTTTGGAAGCTAATTAGCGTCTGTGCAGGGAATGAGCCAGGCTGAACCGTATGGCTGAGTGTGTGTGTTGATTACAGAACTGAAGTCATACTCATGGCTTCTCTTAGCCTATTGGTAAAAGCAATTACTGATTGGTATTTTAACAATAAATTTAAAGCTGTGAAATGTTATTTTAGGAAATACTTTGCATAAAATAACAATATGAAAACAACATACACAAAGAAATAGTGGCATTCAGGCTGTTCCATATTTTTGGCTGTGCGTGTTTTGGAGACAGTGACTTCAGGGCCTGTATTTGAGAGAGATTTTCTCTGAAGTTTTAAAAATGACTTCAGTTCTGAAGTGCTGAAAAAGCTTTTTTATATTATAGATCACAGAAAATGGTTCAATGTATTTGTAAACCAAAAGAACTTACCATTTAGAGATACTTGTAGGAAATTATTTGTGCCCTCTTTTATTGAGGCAAGCATTGTGTTTTGACTCCAGAATTTGAGGAGAACAAATTCAGGGATAAAGTGAGCCATGAATTAAAAGAATAAGATTTTTGCTATTTCCTGTCATTCCACCTGAGAAAGCCCAAGGGAAAGCCTTTTTAGGTTCCTGGGTGGCTTTGACTTGCAAAACTTATCAATAAGAGATTGGGATGGAAAGCTGAACATAGAAAGCTTTGGAACTTTTCTCACAGAATGCAGAGTATTTTACAGGAAGGTGAAGATAATCTTCCTATGAAGATTTGGCTCACATTAATAATACTTTAATAACTGTGATAGCTGCACGGTTCTCCCAGATATTATCCAAGGATTTATTATTCCACTGATACCTGTATATTTAAATTTCTATGTGTGGTCATTCTCTTTCAATTTGTTAGTTCCTTTCTTTTATATATCAGCTGTCACCTGCAGTTCAACTATGTTATGTTTATATTTATTAGTATGTGATCAGAATTTTTTCTTGTATATGTATATATTTTCAAAGAAGGTGAACATTTCTCATGATACCATGAATTTACACATTACCACTATGTTTTTCTGTTATCAATTGCTTGGCAATTTACCTATTAAAAATTTCTAGTAAGGGTGTGTTTGGTATTATTTGTGCTAGAATTCGACCAACCTTAATATGTCTGAATACTTTTATATGTACAAGTAATCTATAAAATTCTGTCTAACTAATTAGATTAATCAAGAGTTATTTCACTATAATTGTTATGCCTTTATTCAACTCAAAACTCAAAATCCTTTTGATTCATGTTTGAGGATTAATTTTAAGATAAATTGTTGCATCTACTGCGTTAGAAAAGTGTTATCCTTTCTAGCTTTAATCTTTTCTTTAACTTTTTCTATGCAAACCATTTTCATTTCTGTTAAAAATTTTAGATGCTCTAACATTTTAATATTTCAGTAATTTCCTTGCTGTAGCAAGTTGTTTATGTTGAGAGAAAAAGCACAAAAGTCAGAGTGGGGTATTTCAGCATTTTGTAGACAAATATTTTTATTGTCTTTTTTCTAAATACTGAAAACAAAATAACTTTCAGTTCCCTTTAAAAGTCCTTAAAATTCTGAAATGGGCAAAATGTTTTGTTGACTTAAAATGCTATTTTTAAAAATCTTAGTTTCCTGGAAATTCTTGCTTTCCTTCAGAATTTACAGCAATTTACGGAATTTACAGTTTAGACAGTTCTTTCTGGGCTTAGATTTTTATTCTGTCATGTGCTTTTGGAATTGTTATATATGATTTCTTCTAGATACTTAACAAAACCCCAACAAAACTGGATTAGGTTGCAGGGCAATCTGTTTTGTTTCACACCTAAGATCAGGACTACCTCATGAGCTAAATTTCATAAGTAGTATGAAAAATATTACTATTATTAAGACTTGTCATTTGGAATCCAAGTTAAACATAGCTTTAAATAGTTTTAATTCTTACTGTTTTATTACAGTCCTTTCATTTTAATTAAAATGTGTTCTATTCTTGTACTTTTAAACTAGTATGTATAAATAATATATTAAAGTATTCCACATGCTCCATTAAAAGAATCTTAAATTTATGGAGTCAAAGATTCCAAAGTTAAGAAACATCAGAATAAGACTGTGTGACTTTATTTTTGTTTCCTCTGCATGTAATTATTTCTTAAGTGCAGTCACATTTTACTTTTATATCAATAGGACTATAGTTCATGCAAGATATATGTAATTTTGAGAATCAGGAAATTTTAAAAATATTTTTAAACTTTTCAATTATTGGGGCTTACTCAGGCCGAGTTAGTATTGGAACGTGCTCTTTTTTAATATTATTATTCTTAGGTCTGAGAGAAGAATGCATTCTTTGCTTTGGTAACTTGAAGTATTTCTTGTTTGCTTATTACTGTTGCCTTAGGCTGCCAGTGTTCAGAGCTTTTAGTGTATTCTTCTATCTCTTGAAAGGATGAAAACAATCAACGTAGCTGGAACTTTTGAGAAACACATGGAAGAAATGTCAGACCAGTTAGAGTTCGATTTCAGGATCTGGATCTCACCTTTTGCGTGAATTTAGACATGGGTCCCTTAATTTCTTTTTTGTTTTTAGTTCCTCTGTGAGAAGCAATACACAGCATTTATGAGATGAGTTTATCTTTGGCATTTTTGTATGTTAAGAATCCTGCTTTCTCTTTTATTTTTGTTGATATGTTTACATATTAGAGCTTGTGGCTGAATGATGACAATATCACTGTGAATACCTCTTTGAAGGGAAATATCAATATGCTTGAAGAATAATATATACAACAAACAAGCCATATAATCTTTTGGGCAACAAAATTGTCTTTAATAATTCTTTGCTATACAAGTTGTGTCTGCATGAATGGTTGAAGGTGGCTGTGCATTTGCTTTTCCTGTATTCTGAAGATGGAAATTAGTTATAGTACAGAAGTCATAGTAGTTGTACTAGCTCAGTGCATGCCTGATCTAAAAAGCACTGTTAAGCAGCAACTGCCAGCATCTCTCCATGCAGAACTGTCCAAAATTCTCTCATCCTCATAATCCAGTAAAAAATAAAGCAGAAGGTTTTGATTCAAACGTACTGTCCAGGTGAAAATAGGTGATGAGCATTACATTAGTGTATGAGTCTGTTTTGATGAAAACTGCTGGCAGTTGGCCCTCCAGGATGTCTTATTCCCCTGGTCGCTAATGACATTCCAAGAACCCTTTCCATACTGGCCATACAGGACATTGCTGCTTGCCTCTGGTATTACAGTTGTCTGCACTGGAGTCTCTTTGTGATCCCATCTCCTGCAAGGACTATGCTCAGGCTGTTTCACCAGCCACAAAGCGTGACTCCACAAAGGCTTGATCATGAAAATTCAGCCATGTGGGACAGCAAGAATCACATTTGTACTAGTTATTAAGCAGTGCACACGAGTCTAACTAACCTAGCTTGAACGAAAAAATTACAAACTTACATCCCTTTGAAGAGTTTAATTGTTTTCATTACACTGTGTTGTATTTTCTTTTGGTTATGATCTTATAGCTTGTATCTCTTGGTAATTACATCTTACATACAGTGAGCATTTAATCAAGGTCCAGTCATTATTAACATTAGATTATCAAATGATAAGCAGGGTGAGGTTGTAGCAGAGGTAATTTTTTATTAGATCACCTGGTTTAATCAACAAGCCCTGTTAGTGTAGTGAAAAAATTACCTCTGTCTACAAATTTTGTTCTTCAAATGTCCTTAGACCATCATGGGTGCCTCCTCAGCTCAACCACTAACCATGTTGCTTTCAATGCTATATTTGGACATTTTGCAGTCTGTATATTCTCATTATGTGATACTCTTTCTGTGTTTGAGATGAATCAGGTCACTGGTATCTTGCTATAGTTAGTATGCGATCAGGTATCCAGTCTGGCTACTCCCTGTATTCCTGTTCTGTCCGTTGTTCATTTATAAGCATACCACAGGTACGTAGTATCACTTAGTTCTCAGATAACGTGTGCCTTACACTTAATAATTGGTTAAATCAATATTAGGTGAAAACCAAGAGTTAACATTCCTATTTAGAAGAAGTCATAGACAACACACCAGCAGTAGTGCCAGCCTTGGCCATTGCCTCCTAGTGTTAATGCCTTAATGGCCCTGAGCAGCCTCATATGGGGCCTCCCTCCACCCCTTCCCAGGCCCAGGAGCCCATTTCAGCTCAGCCTGGGGCCATCAGTCCCTATCTGAGCTGCATTGCGGGTGGCTATATTGGTCCGTAGTCTGGCTTCTGGATGGACAGCAAACTTGCCATGGGTAACTTGTCTCCTGGGTGAACCCCTTGGATGTATGCTATATCTTGTCTCTGGTCCTGTCTCTGGGCTTGTCTCCTTTCATTTCTGACTGGACTCCTGGGGCCTGTTTCATCACTTGTCTTGTCTGCAACTAGCAATGGACCCTGTAACCAGCACCTAGTTCTGCCTGTGTGTTCAGGTGCCAGGGCCTGTCGGTGAGGACACTGCCAGCGCTGGGGTCACCCTTGGCTCCCAGCTCACCTTCCCTTAGGGAGCAACAAGCCTTCGCTGCTCCCTGATGCCTAGCCTAGAAAAGGTACAGATCTGAGTCAGAGGGAAGTTGTAGTTTTGTAGCACTTGTGTAGTTATAGTTTAAGGGTTTGAAAACTGCAGAATGATAGATAATTCAGATGAGCTGTTTAAAGTAATCATAACATAGCAGAAGAGCAATGAACATAACTGACATATCCATGTTTTCTTCACACTACTATGATTCACATCAATGTCAGTCAAGGAGTAATAGGGCATTTTAGGTGCTTTTTCCCTTCTAGAAAAGCATATTTTTTGCCAACACTTTAAGGATTACCCCAGGTTTATATTGGGAGCAGACTATTCCCCCTGAAGTTTCAGCTTAGCTGTACTAGTCCCTACACTGTATGATGTTGCTTCTGCTTGTTCGGTTTGCTTTAGGAAGAAAGCATCTTAGCAACTCTGTAGAGATTTCTTTCCCCCTCTTTCCATGCAATACAGTGTCTTAGCTTCTACTGTAGTTCTTTCATCATGTGATCTGGTACTGGGTCATATTGTCATCATACAGCCTTCTATCTGTGTCACCCTTTCCTGTTTTGCTTGTCATATGATGCAGTTATGGAATCTGTCTCATAAAAGCTGAGTAGCCTGTACAGAGAAATCATGGAGTTTTTATAGGAGATCTGATTTGAAATTGTATTCTTGAGTCTACAATGATTGTATCTTTTCTATGGAAAAAATACTTCATACATATGCGTTGTTTCAAGGCGTTTCCAAATCTGCATAAATCTCTATTGCTTATGCGCTGAGCTAACAGAGAAACAAGTATGTTACAGAGAAGCCTGTATGTTATGATCATGTCCCACATTTTTCATTCTCTGACTTAGTTTCCACGTTGTTACATTGCATATTACTTCAGAACATTACTTGTAAAAGCTCTGAGAGGTGGTGACCAAAAAAAGCTCTGTACTTTGGTTTGCAAAATTCCTGTTTAAAAGTAGGACTCTCTCCTTGCCTGTAGGAAACTCCAGATTTCAAAATAGATTGGTGGAAAGCAGGACCCATATAGTAAGCTAATGTGTTCACTGAAGATTGACATGCTCCATATCGAGTATTGTTATGAGGAGTGTATGCCTGTTAATACTTAAAATCTAGATGTCTTTTTCCCAACCTTCTAACAGCTGAGATTCGTTGAAGAAAACTTGAAATATGGAGAAGCTGTGTGCTATTGCTTTAGTCCTTCTGGGTCCTTCCTCTCTCTTAGTTCTGTCATTAGGACAAAGAATTGCAAAATAAGCTCAGTATAAAGATGGGAACTTCTCTACTGAATGTAAGACTCTGTCCTTCTTTCACTATCTTTTTATTTTCAAACTTTGAAAGTACCTACCTCATCCTTGGACAAAAAGGTTCCAGCTTCCCTCTTTCCCCTTCCCTTTCAGTCTGTTACTCTGATATCACATTCTCTGAAAACAACTAATTCAAAAGTTAAGTTGCATGGCTGAATCCTGAAATTGCTTTAGAGACATGAAAATAAATGCAGGTACAGAATAATTGGTGAGTATATGTTACTTTGAATTAAGTGCTATGGCAGGTGATGACAGGTCACAGATGAGCTGTTATTAGATTTTCCTGCTGCAGTCACTTGATCCACTCATTTTTCATCTGTTAACAAGAGTTGCATTTTTATAACAAGCTTAATTTGTCTGCTAATGATTCATTTTGGTACTTGGATAACTACATCCATTTAGGAAGCTTTTGCCTGTATACAGTACAGGAAAAAACTTGGAAAAAAAGCATGGTTGAGTTTAAGTGCAAGATTCATCACAACTGTTTCACAAGTAATTGTCTAATATGAGCATTATATGCTCCTCTATTAAACTGTATTTTACATACCATCATTTGTCTTTTGTCTGCTGAGTTGAAAATATAATGTAAAATAAATAACCCATCATTATAGAGGAGATCAGGGAGCCACTCTTTACAGAGAATGTGTCTGGCATATCATCTGGAATGGAAGTGTTAACAGACAAAGTTTTTATAGTAAACTTCTAGATGGACAGTAAGAAATTGTCAGTTCACAACGATATTATACTAAAATAATTCTTAAAAAAAAAAGGGGGGGGCACCACAACAAAACCTCAAATGTGAATTTAGTGAGATAACTGGTATGTAACCTTTTACTGAAATCAGCCCTGTACCAGAGGGATAGAAGATGACAAATGGGATGTAAATCTTAAAAGAGGGTTCTTGCATGAGTGTGATATGCTGGAGAAGGAAGTCTGATTGCTGTGCCGGGCAAGTTTGGGAAACACTATTGCTAAAAATTAAAAGTTACATGAATAAAAATGATACACTGGGAAGAATCAATGTGGCTTTTATAAATGGAGTCAAGCATCATAAATCAGAGTACTTTGTGGGAGTCAGTGAGCATGCAGATAAAGGCGTGTTTGATGTAGATGATTGTACTGCACCTACATTCTCAGAAGGCTTCTAGCAAGACTTCTGAAGACATCAAAATATCATGGAAAAGAGGATAAATCCTTTCATGGACCAAGAACTTGTTAAAGGTGAATGTTAGGAATAAATGATCAGGTTTCAGAATTATGGATTATTACCAACATGGGTCCCTGAGGTTTGTGCTATGTTATTTAACATCATCTACTGGCCACCAGTAGAAAAAGACTAATGGGCTCTGATGGACTTATATTTGGTGTGACAGGTATTTCTTCCATTCTTAGCACAGTAGGAATCTTTTAATAATTTTTATGGAACCTAGATAATTGCAGCTGAATGCTGTTGGAATTTCATCTCACTAAGAAAAGGGCGTAAATTTGATTCCCAGCCTCATTCATCAGAAACGCAAAAGGAGTTTCTTTCCTTTAAAAGATGAGTCTGAAACTTTTATTTCCTGTCTCTTACTGTTTTCAGATGGAGGAGTTGTAAACCATATTTATGTAAAACCTGATACTAAAACTTTACTCCTTGAGGTATATGTTTGAGGATTTTTGTGTGTAACTTGTCATCTTGCTTTTAGGTGAAAAATTTGTTCATTTATAGAAACTAAGTTCAGAGTGTATGGGCAGACTTATGAAATAATACCAGTACTGGATTTGAAAATATTGATGACTTTCTGCAGTTTCAATGCTACTAAGTGTCTTCTGACTAGGATCTCCAGTGTGGATCATGTTACTGGATTATTGCATGCTACCTATGAATGACTTTTGGTACATATTAGAAGAAAAGGAACAGAAAAGTACTGCAGGATGTATGTCATAAAAGAACACTGTAAGACACCTGTGGACTATTGACTATTCCAAATGCTAATAATGCATTTGCCATGAAATAATATCCGGTGCATTCTTGGCTTGAAAATGGAACAGATTCTCATACAAGCCATTCTGTAGGAAAGATCTGAATATGTGTTTACAGATGAATTGCATGGAAATTAATATGCCTGTAATATTTGGGTTACTTCCAACAATTACATACTGCCAAAGAGTCATAACTTATTCTCCTGTTTTCCATTTCATCATCTTCAAGATGACAAAAGGAAAAAAATTATATAGAATGCCCCAGACAGCTTTTAATTAAATAAGTTTTCTCAGATTGTAAGCATCTGATCAGTCAGTTATGCTGGACGTTTTGGATTTCACTAGCAAGTAAAAATAGCTAGAACACGATAATAAAACAATATGTCATCTAAGTATGATGAGACACTGTGCTGCCCTGCATTAACATCTGAGGCCTAAATCTGAGCACCTCCAGCTTGTTAATAAAGTTAAGAACCCAGATCTTGTTGTATGTTGATCCATCATCAACTGCTGAATTATTATTATTGGGAGAAAAAAATGTCAGGAAAAAATTATGGCACCTCGGAACACTCTCAAGCACTGCCTGAGGTGGGAATGGAAACAGACACAAGTGTGGGAGTCTGTGTCTATCTTCATTATCAAACTGAGCTATAGAGTAGATGCATTCTTAGATTAGGAAGAAATAAGATTGCAGTTACCTAGACTGAAAGAACCTTGGTTGAAGAATCCTGCATTTTACTTCATGTATAAGCAGAGGACATAAACTTTGCAAGGGATGATACTTATGTAAATGGCAGTGTGTTATCATAACACTTTGGAGAATGCAGGAACCCAGACTACTTACCACAGAATAAGGGGGCTAAGTATACCATGTCTATTGCAGTTTTTAAATGCAAGGAAGGGTGTGGAAGATATATGGGGAGAATACATAAATGCATTTTATAGTCACTTCAATCTTTTTGAAACTTACACCACCTTGCTTCTTAAGGAAACAATGTTAATTGATGATCTTGCTGTCTGTTATCTGTCTCTTTGGAAAGCGTATTCAGAAACTGAGGCCTGACAAATGTCAAGTGAATTTGACGGATGACTAGAGTTCTTAAAAGTATTAAATTTCTACAGATCTTGTGTTACTCAGTGGGTCAGTATCTGATGGAAATCCAATTCTGCATCTGAGAAGAGAACTGAGTCCCTTTCCTGCCAAGCAGGAAGTCAGTAAGTGGAAAAAATTGGGGGTGGGTAAGAAAAGGCATTGCAGTGATGGATTACACAAGGAGTTGTGATCTAGGTGACCTAGTTTACAAATCCATATGAAAACAGGCTTCAAATTTTTTTTTGCTATTACTCAAGGAATAATCTGTATTTTAAGTGATGGTTAGAACCACTCCAGGCTTCAAATTAATTGAATGGTTATTGAATGTTCTGATGACTTAACCTCTTTATCCTGTGTGTTGCTTGGGTATTCTGTACTCTTGAGAATGTTGATGGAAAGATTCTGCTGAAAACTTTCAAAGTTATAGCCTTCTGCCGCCTTCCTCTTGCTTTCCAAAGTCAGATATGGAGAGATACTCTTGGAGAGAGCAAATTCTTCAGTTTTAAGAGTCAGCAGGCAAATTTTTATTTGTTATGATTCTTAACAGCTCTTTTGGTTAGCAAATCATAAGAAGAAAATCTAAATGGAGTGGATGAACAAGAGAACTAAAGTGAAATACTTGACTGTATTTTCAGACATAAAACCATTCATTGTGGTTACGGCGCTAGAACATGCGTACACCTGAAACACTACAGATATATACATTCTTAATAATAAAAACTCTTCTGAAGTTCAGTTTTCAAATACTGAATGTAAATGCAGTCACACTGCAAATCATAAAACCAGTGCTAATGAAAGCTATTTTGTCCCAATCTAAGTCTTCTAAATTTCTCAAGGGTTTTAAACAATTTCTTTCAGTACAAAGGCTTCTATGGAAATGCATTTGATAGTCACTTTTGCAAAGTGGTGTGAAAAACTGCGATATGTTTTAAAGAAACAAGTTTGTAGGAGAGGTAATATTTTTATTAGACTAGTGAATATGATAGGTGAGAACAAAGTTTTAGGCAGAGCCTGAGTCCCTGCACTGGATTTTGTTTGTGCATTACTCTTCCAGCAGTCCTGCTTCTGTTGCGAATTCTGACTGTCATAGCTACAGCAATGGTGCTAATGTATAATTTTTCCATAATGAAAAGAAGGGAGACTTGTTTTTGCTAGTCTCTTATCCTAAAGCTATGTAGTCATGAAAACTCTTTTGAACTGAGACGCTATGTGTCATTGTTTTATCCTTCCTTTCCTGAATGTGTAGTTTAAACCATTGCTCTATTATTTGATGCTGCCAGCATATGTAACCTCTATAACCTGAGAAAAATTTCATTATATTTATCCATTAATTTGGAGAGACTAAGGAGTTTATGAATAGTTTTTTATATGTGAAACAGAATAAATAATGCCAGAAAAGCATTGTCTTTATACCTAACAAAAATTACAGCTGGTTGTTAGATACAGATCAGGCATTACTTCTGCGTATTTAATGATGTTTTGATATATGTCAGCTTTGAAAAGAGTGTACACAGCAGATGCATTCAGTGCAAACAGTATTGCAGACTTCCCATCCTGTCATGTCAAAGATGACATGACCCCTCTTCTAATGGGCAGCTTTTACAGATGAGAATCTTCAGGACAGGACTGTTGACCTTTTACAGGAATGTAAGACAAATTAACAGAAAACAGGTAGCCATTAGTTTTGATCATTTGACAAATTAATTTGAATTGATTAGAAAGTGAAAATTTCCTGGTTATTGCTGTTGTCTGAACTGTCTGGTCTCCTTGAGTCACACTTTTATTTTGGGATAAGTGTTAGATTGCATTTATACAGCCAAATGATTAACTGTGCTTGCTGACCTTACACTGGTGTGGTAGCACCGTAATGTCCTGTTAGAGTTTTCCTTAGCATACTGCCTCTTTAACATTGCAAGTGCATGATCAGTGTGGAGGAACAACACTGATGCCTAGAAATGCATGGGATTCATGTCCTTTATGGAGGAGGAAACAAAAGAAGTCTGAGAAGATAGAACAGAACTCCTGAAAGTTTTGGGGGAAGCTACCTGTGCATTTTCTGTTGAGGGCAATGCTGGCCTGTGCATTTTCCTATGTGAATTTCAATTGTTACTGTATTTTGAAAACTTGGCAAGGCATGTTCCCACCCCTGCTCCTACTCATGCGAGACAAGGATTTCTGCAAGTGCTCCTTACAGTACAATGCATTCGCAATGAAAGGAAGACTGTCATAGTGCTAATGATCAAAGCGCCAAATAAATAATTCAAAGTGATTTATTGTGTCTTGTGGGGAATTACCTTTTTGCAATAACATGACTATTACTAAAGCAGACTGCCCTTGAATGTGAAGGTTGGTAAACCAACCACTGATTATGTTAGAAATATCTCTAGTATACTGTATTCTTCTGTAATTGTCCATTATGAAATTCCTTTCAGTCTTTTTGACATAGCTGACAGGAGATTGCTGTCAAGACAATATTTTGGATGAAATTACTGTGGCATAACAAATGAGCATTAATGCCCATTCCCTTTTTGTAGCAGCAGAAATTTTGGTTCATAATGGTCTGGTCTCTACAATTAGTGCCTCATAATCTTCTCAACAGTATAGTCCATTGATCTGCTTTTTCCAAAATTCCTCTGGGCATTCTGTCTTAATGCTGTAGTTTTAGATATCAACTATAAGTTTAATTCTTTGTGTACAGGGGAAAAGAAACCAAGCATCCAAAGTTAAATAAGCTAACAACCAGGTTTGCAAGTGTTTGTGGACTGATTATTTCTTCATGTTTAAGACCTGAAGATATACAAGTTGTCTGCTAAATTGGGAACTCACATTTACATAGCTTTTGACTTTTATTGTCATTAAAAATGTATTTTTTTCTTTCTTCTAATTATTTACATAAATATTTGGTTATTTCCTCCAATTTTTGTTCTTTACGCTTTGAAACTTTAGGGCTTTTTTGCTTTGTTTGCTTTCTTTTCTGCATGACAAAATTGCACACTTGACCATATGGTTTTGTACTTACTTTTACTGCTTTTGTTAATGCATTTGCAGTGTTGATAGTCATAATCACTGTGACATGAGCATGCACAAAGTTTCATTGGCCTGAAGAAAAGTACATTAAAGTTAAATGAAGTATTAGGCAATAGCAGATAATGTTGTGTTACAAACATTGCAAGTTTACTAGAAAAATGTGCTAATTTGGTAATTTGATAAAATTGAAATTCAAAAATGTGACAATGCTGAGTTTTCATTTCACATTATAAATAGAGTGTAAAAGTGCCCAGTCAACACAGGCTTTGTGCTAGTAACTTACACTAGTAGTTACATATATGCTAAGTTCAACTGCAGTGAATTAAATATGTCCTAAGGCACTTGAAACTTGATAAAGCAAAGGGTAATTCTTATGAAAACTTGTACAAGCAGATGTAGCCAGAAAAGACAGCTGTCCCCATGGGACACCTTACTTGCTATGTACAATACCACTTTATTATTTTTCTTGTGTATAGGTCTGTCATAAAGAAAAACCTGCTGATCAGTAACACCTGAGATTCTGTCATCACATCCTCAGTGCTATTGTTTGTCTTTTTTTAATAAGTTTCTTAGATGTAAAACCTGTAGTTTTCCATCAGCCTTGAATTGAAAACAGAATTGCAGCTAGATGAGCAGAAAGTGAGAGCACCCTGAATACCATACCATTATGTAAGTGTTTGTTGGTTTTTTTTTGGGGGGGGGGGGGAATGAGAAAGGGAAAAATACTGACTGAGTATGGTTCACTGCATTAAAAGAAACTAAAAGTAATGCTTGTTATTTTGCTGAATGGTGCTGTCATCAAGTTGTTCTACTGATTCAATTTTGAATGTGAGAATCTTATTGGTTAAATAAATAATGAAATTTCGCACCCGTTTAGCAAAATTAGGTAAGAGACATGAGCTTACAGTAGTTTTTCCGTCAGTGGATATAAGAGTAAGATGCATTCCTTTCTCTGTTTTGGCCAATCTAGGTGATAGCATTATTTTTACTGGGATTAACCATGAGGGGTACCAGAACAAACAAACTGTGATTGTAACTGGAAGCTTTGGAAATGTGGAAGAGTAATACACCTCGTAGGCTTTGAACTCGAAGAGAATCCACTATGGCATTCCAGACTTTTAAAATAAAAAGAGGAAATATAAAATAATGAAGAGAAGCAATCTTTAAAGAGTGTATAGCAAGCTTTTTATAGTTTTGACAAACTCTTAAAAACCATGATTATGCTCAACATTAATAAAGCTTTTCATTTATGAAACTTTGCCAGCTTTATAAAAGAGAAGGAGAAATTACTGCAACGTCCTTTATTAATTTTGGTATAAGTCAATTGAAATACTAAAAATATACCTCCCAATTCGCTTTAGGTTTATATTTCCCTTCCTCGCAGCCCCCTCTTATTTCTTTCATGAAGTCCTCCTTCACTCACCTAGAGTACTCAGATTCTTCCCTTTTTCTCCTTCTCATTTTTTTTCTGACTAATGAGCTTCCACATAGTAGCAGTAAACTGTTAATAGTTCCCAGATGGCATGACCTTCTGTATTATTATATTTATTTCATTTAATTTCTCGTGATCTAGTTCTCAAAGTTTTACAGTTCTTTTCAGACAGTATTTCAGACTTCATTGACACAGCCTTTTAAGTTTATCATTAATGTGTTTCGTGAGCAAACTCTGACTGTTAGGACTATGCAAATGAAAGGGAGCAGTTTTGATGGAGTGTGAAAGAAGCTTGTATAAAAAAAGCCAGGAGAAAGGACATGTGTGCAGAAGGAAGTGAAACTATGCAATGGGGCTTGGAAGGTAAAGTGGTGGAGGAGCTATAAAGAGCTTGGAGGTGGATTCCCAGAAAGACATCATGTTTGTCAAGAGAGAAGGAAGAAAAAGTGCTTAAGATAAAAAAGGACAGAGTAATTAAAGGATAATGAGGTAAGAGTGAAAGAGAAAAACTATTTGTCCATGTATGAGATAATTAGACTCCCCAAAATGGAATGGGAAGTGGGAGATAAGGGTAAAGTTCTTGATAATTTCTTGTGGGTTTGAAGGAGCTTTTGATCAGTTCCTACCTTTAAGTTCAAGGTAGAACAGCAAAACCAGCAGCATACAAGTAAAACAGCTTTAAAATGTTCTAAGCAGACCTTGCTGTCATCTTTATCATTCAGTAACTATGAGGTGAGCAGGGTGAAGTCTTGCAAATCTCCTGGGAGATGAACGTGGAATGAAGATCCTTTCAGCTGACATCTGATACACTAAAACACATTATAGTGGTATTTCACACCAACAGTTATGTTCTTGCTTGCACTTCTGAAAAGATTGAACTTGCACAAGAGGTGGTGTATCAATTTGAAGACGGGCTCTCTCTCATCAAGATACATGATTAGGGAGAAATTACTGCAGAAGGAAAAGCTTGTATCTGCTCTGCTCATTGCAGTGGGAGAGAACTAGAGATTGCTTCTATTGTAGTCCCTGTTGGTTTTCCATTATGAGGACAATGGTGAAATGCTTCATTTTTTTTTTTTTTTTTTGAGAAGTCATATTGTACTGTTTCCTGAAATTTCTCAAAGATCTTTGCTGGAATTAGAAGTTGACTCTTCTGTTGGCCCATCTGCCCTGCCAATTTACTGCAGTAAAAAAAAAAAAAAAAATTGTAGGAGGATTATGAGAACACTTCGGGTTAAAATAATTGAAAACTGAGGGCTGAGCAATTCTTTATGCTAGGGCACAACTAAACTTAGGAGAAATATAGACTGTAATTTATTATTTTTGTTTTATTAACTTGTTAACAAAGTTTTTGTAGGGAATGAATTTTGACATAAAGCATGCTGACTGGGAGAAAGAGGAATGGAACATACTTGCAGTGTGGAATTGAAGTTGTTTAGAAGGGAATAGAGTAGAGTGCAAGAGAGTTGAACTGTAAATTGTAATATGTCCGCATCATTATTGTACTCTCAGCAGCCACTCAGCTGCACATTAGTAGGAAAGGTAATAGAAATTGCAGGTTAGGAATTGGGAGTTAGAGCTGACATGGCAGTATGAGAATGGAATAAATAGAAGAAGGGAAGACTAAAAAACAGAGGTACTGAGGTTGAGAAATGGGAACACAGGACTAAAACAAAAAAGACAAGGTTGTTAAGATAACTTTTGTAAAATGAACAAGAGAAATGTGGGAAAACAAGTAGAGTTAAAGAGCAAGTGACAGAATGTGTGAATACATAACACATAGTCATTTGAATCTTTCGGCATAAAGAATGTGATAAAGATGTGGTAGACCAAGTGAATGTAATTTTCTGTGTCTCATTTGCATTTGGTTGAATTTATTTTGATTATGAACTCTTGTGAAATAAAATTCATTAGAGCAAAATGTGGCTTGAAGAAACAGTCCTTATTGCAAATAATTTTAAATTATTTTCAAAAAACAAAGGGAAAAGTATGTCATAAATTTTTCTTTGCTCTCAAAAACCATGAAGACTTTGTGGCCAAGTAGGTAGTGTGTGTTCCTTTTCACTTCTGGTTAGAGGAAGTTCTAATTTTTCCTAGTTAATTAAGCCCTAGGGAGAAAACCGTGAAGAGGCATGGGGCATCTTTCTAGTTCTCCCACTGCTCTTCAGTGTGATTTGAGGAAAATTGCTTTTACTTCTCTCTAGTTCAGTTTTCCTGCCAGTGAAACAGGGAATTACAATGAGCTCTGCTAACAAAGTGCTACAAGGGTAAAGCATTATTATTAATAAAAATACATAGTAGGTTTATACATCTGTGCTCCTTAAGGATTCGTATGTTAAGTGGCCAGATCTAACCTTAGAGCATCTCTGAAAAGTAGGTTGCAAATTTAGCAGCTTTGCACGAGGCACCTGGTGGTGCAGATTCACCATCAGTTGAAGCTGATTGCACACTGTGCTGCCACAGATAGCAGTGGTGTTGTTGTTATCTTGGCAATATGCTGCCCTGTAAGAGGGTTAAAAAAAATTATTTTCCATCACATCAGTGAGCTGTTACAACTCGCTGCACAGCTTAGCAATTGTGAGTGCTGATGTAGGAGAAGGGATCAGAGTGTGCAGCCAAGAATTAGAGACCAGGACCACCTTTTCCAGCAGGAATGTGATCGTGACTGCAAAATGGAATGCTGCAGTTTAGAAAATTTTGGTCTGTGGGTTTTTTGGTGTTTTTCTCCCTGCCCTTGAGGTGAAGTTGACCCCCCCCTTTTTTTTTTCTGTTGGCCAAGCTTCAAAAAAAATAGTTGTCACTTCTGCTAGGTTTAAAAACATTAATTAAAAACTCTCTACACAAATGCTTCTGCCTGTCACTGACTTACCAGAAGAATTTTGTCAGGATTGTCTGGAAGAAATTTAAAAGTATTGGAAATACTTTGATCAATATTAGACTTTGAACAGAAACAGTTTTCTCAGAAGCTTGTGGAACTATGTCCTTGCTTTGCTAGAAAATCACATCATATATACGTATTCATTACAGGCTTCAAGATGAGACATGAGATCCTTAGCAAGCAGTGAGCTCTCTGTGAATTCTGGCCCTGCCCCTGCATAGCTTGTTACAGGATCAGTGGTTCACTTTAATTGTCTTGCATTTTTAACTAAAATTCTAAGATTCTCTCTAAAATAAATTTCTGTATTCTCAAAGGGACTTGTACTTCAATTTGAAAATGCTCCCCCAGAGTGGCGTGCTTAGATGTTTCCATGCAGTAACAATTCAGGGTTTGGAGTAGCTTTGGAACAAGAAGCCATGTGCTGCAACCATAGAAGCCAATATTCAATTCCATCCACTCAACAAATAGAGACAAAATCAAGAGAACAAGAGGCATCACCTTCCTGATTGCAGCTCTGTTTCTAGTCCTCTGGAATGAGATTACCCTTCCTTATTTGGCATAGCCATACAGTACAATTTCACACAGATTTTCTTTCTCTAACACGAAGTCAGGTTCAGCTTTGTTAAGTATGAGAGCAGTTCCATTGACTGTCTCTTTTCCTTTATAAGCAAGGGCTAAATTCAGTTCTTTGGGTTAAAAATGAATAGTGCAAGAACGTGGCATATGGTCGTTTGCCTAAGAAACTGTGTCTTGTGTTTACTGAAAGAAATTGTAATGTGTTGGCATTCATTGTAATTCAGCTTAACTGGGAGGCTGCCAGAATCATATCAAAATGTGTTCACAGTATATCCAAAATATGGTACAAGTGCCAAGTTTGTAGTAGCAAGATGCAAAAATCAGTTTCAGAATAAAACATGAAAATTTCCTAGTATGCAAAATAAACCCATTACATGTAGTTCAATCTAGTTATCACACACTTGTTTTTAAATAAACTATCTGAATAGAACTTTAAGTGGCATGGTGATACTCCTTTCAAGACCATTTGTACAAAAAATATTGTTTGGTTATGGCTAGGAGGAGAAAGAATTTGCCTTAACTTGTCCCATGGAAAGCTACAGCATTGGATTGTTTATTCAAATACATGGTTGACCACTTTTCAGTGGGTCTACCAGATCTAGAGGAGCTATTAAATGTAGATCAGTATTATAGGGTGCCTTCTCTGCTGGCATAGCGAACAGATATCCTGTCTTTGATTGAATAGCATGAGTGAGAGTCCACAAGTCTGTTGTAACTAGGCTGCCTCTGTGTCACAGGCAACCAGAAAAGGAATTTCTTTTTGCCCTAGCAATATCCAAATAGCATGTTTATCTAAAACATCAATACATAGCTCACAGTGTACTCTGTATCTCAACTTCCTCTCAGCTGCCTTGTAGTTATGGTATTAGTGCTGTTGTACTACCAATCGCAGTTCCTGCTTTGATAAACTCATGTTGCTGGAATATTTGTTTTGAGCCACTGATGGATCTCTCCCCCTGTGTTTCTGGATTACTTTGCAAGGTTCCTATCACACAAATACAACGTGCGAAGAGAACAAATGGCTTTCCCTTCACTCAGCCAGCACTGTCTTCATTAAAAGTTATTGCAACAAGAAAAGATGAGATGGCTTAAGAATAAAATGAAAAGCTGCAAACTCTGAGACTCTTCTGGACCACGTGTATATCTGACAGTTTTTCTGTCATTCAAGCTCAACAATTATCAAACCATATTCAAAAATGTACAAACATGGATTTATATAAAGGACAGGTGATGTTGAGGAGATGATATTTACTGATGCAACAAGACTGATGCTAGAAGATTTTGTTTGTTTGTTTATTCTATCAGAGAGTTTTGTGCTGGAACATCTCTCTCCAAGCTCCCACACTGCTACTTAGACAGCTGTCTGGTAGCAATAACCAATGGTATTCAAAAAACAGCATCTTCTAGCCTTAAAAGGAGAGGTGGGCATAGCAGAGTACCTGTTTTCTGAGGGGTCTAAATGTGCTTAATGATAAAACTAATGAAGAGAACATTCATTTAAGTACCATCGCTCTGGCCTCCAGAAACTTTTCTTTTGACCCTTGAAAAAAAAGTCTCAATCTGACCCTTTCTATCTTGCCTTGTGTAGGGCCGTGCCTCTTTGGTTTTGATTCGGGCTCAGTATACATGCCATCATGATCCTGGAGAGAGAGAGAGAGAGAGACTTGCTTGGGGAAAATGCAAGTAGTCATTTCTTCCCTGTCTGTATCTCACACCTAAGTCCCTAGGCAGAGCTCTGAGAGTCAGGCAAAACAAACCACTTCTGCTTCAGCTGGCTCCTCACTGGACACGGTTCTTCAGAAATGACCAAACCCCTTCAGCTGCTCATGCTATGGGGAATTTTTTCTTGTCATACCTTCTCATAACCACTATCCTTACTTTATTGACTTAATCCACTGTTTGCTTGTTTTGTGCACTCTGAATTTTTCATAGTCACCTGGAAAGCCATGACTTTCAGTCTCTGAAAGGTTATATAGTATTTTCTTACTTAAATTAATATTTGCATACAATTTTAAAGGCCTTATAATAAAGTTTTCAAAGTATTGTTAAAAAGTTATGATTAAGGAAGGCAATATATAGATTTTATTTAATGTTTTATTTAATGGTTATTTCTTTTTCTGGAACCTACAACATACTGATACTGAAAGGATGTAATCACTATACAAATAAATGTTGTTTAAGTCGAGTCACTGCATGTTCTAGAGTGGAAGGGATATCAAGTGGTGCAATTGGAAGTACTAGAAGATGTAGTTATGCTACCAAAAGCCGTCTTTCCTGAGGAAATTAGCATACATATACCAGTAAGTATCGTGGGAAAAGTTAATTCTTGTACAGGATTTTTCAAAACAGAGTAAGATTTAAGTGAGGTATAACTTTTCCGTGTTATGTCCTTCCACAAAGATGTGGATTTCGATCCATGAAGTTGAATAGGACAATCTCCAAACCTTTGGCAGTCATGGGCTCAATCATGCAATGTTCAATGCACTCTGGCTCTGCTCCAGCAATTTGAATCTTGTGAATATTCCTGTGCAAATAAATTGGAGAATTAGCAACATACACGGAAGTGAGGAAGGCACTTAAGTTCTTTGCTGGATCAAGGCCATATTCGCACAAATAATCACCAAAGTGCTTCCTATATTGAGTAATTACTGGTACCAAGAAAAGGACCCTTCAGGATCAGGCCAGAATTCATCAAGACTTATTTTTTAAATAACTGTGTGTGCCTGGTGAATTTTTGTGGGTTTTTTTTTGTTTTTTTGTTTTGTAATAGGAACTTTAATACTTTAATTTCCACAGGCTTATTGAAAACAAATATTTGTCAAACATCAAGCTGAAGCTAGGTCTAATTAGATTTCTATTTTAAAAGAAAATGTGCTTAATTTGGTGAGTTATACAGTCTTACTGCTGTTTCAGTTATGAAACTAAACACAAGATACATTCTAACAAGATTTCCTGTATTGTCAAAGATTTAATTGATGATTTCTTAATTCTTAATGCAACATACCAAAATAAACCTTGTACCATATTCCAGTTTTATTGACCTAATCTTCACTTTCCCTCTCTTTTTCATCATAATATTTACATAAAAAGGACAACCTGTCCTATCAGAGATACTTGGGACTAAAACTTATATTTGCGCCCATTCAAAAAGTGAAAAATTTTTGCACTCTGTTTTTACTACATTTTTAAAAAATCTGCTACAGTAAATTCTAGCAGTTTTGTACATCAGAATGATCTTTCTCTTTAAAACTTTATCATAAGGGTGTAGTTGATCAAACACCTCTTTTTGTGGCAGTCCTGGTTTAAGCAGTTTTTGCTCCACAGACCTGTTTCTGCCTCCATGCTCCCCACAGCCCTGGAATTCCCCCTTGCTCCGTCTCCTGCTCTCTGCTGACTCAACTGTTTGTGGGTCTGTATTGGAAACTGGACTGGAGAGTACCTTCCAGCCAAACAATAACCTTTCTTTTTTCTTTTTTTCTGGGCTATTGTTCAGCTGGATCAGTTCCCCAGGTCAGTTCAACATGCAGCCACAAAGACATTTGAAGGCAGCAGCAAGTGGTGAGGGGCAGAGAGGAGCAGGAAATGACTGCTTTAGCATCTGAATATTCAAACAAAAGTTGTTTCGCATGCTGGTGACAAAAAAGGTTGAGCTTCCCTTCACCTTTTGCATGCTTCACCTTTAGTTTGCTGGAACTGGCTGATGTGATTCACCGCACTGCACTAAAATTACTAATGCCAATAAGAGAGAGGAGGTGGGAACATCAATAGAGGTGGGAGGGAAAGTTGTGGTTTTCTCTTTTGGCAGCAGCATGGTATTAAATTAGTTCAAGCCCATTATGGAACTGCACCTTTAGTGATATTTTTTTAACCTGAAAAGATAGGAAATACATAATGTTTAAAAGTATAGTTGACGCATCAGATATTTGCAAAGTAAGAGCTGCCAAGAGGTAATAAATAATGTAGTGCTTCAGTACTAAAGTAGAAATATAAAGCAGAAGTCTTGCAAGAGAACAGAGAGAATAACAAAGACTCTTTATAGTGCAAAGCTATCTCAGATGGTCAGCGAACTCTTTATTAGTGTGTGAATTCTTTAGTGAATTGGGAACTTGGTTATCAAGACTGTAACAATGTAGGCTTAGAAAAAAGAAAAAAATGAAAATAATAGTTTATTTAGTATATGGTTATAGTATATGCATGGTGTTAGAATGTGGCTTATTAAATTACAAAATATTAGTATTAGAATACCCTTCAAAGAAAAGACTGATTCTGCATATGGAGGAATATTCCAAGAAAACATAAAGTCAAATTTGATTAATTTCAGCATTCCTAGTAAAGATAATCATGTAACAAATCCTCATCTCATTTTTTGGTTTCTTATAGTTCGACTGGTAAATGAGACATTACCTATGATAGGATCATCAGAGTATTATCTTTTCACTTACTAATCATGATTTTTCCAAGCAGGAGCAATCAGAAGCTTTTCTGACCCCTAGTAGTGCAGCCACTTACTGAAATACAACTTGGATGACTTGTGAAATAATGTAGACCCTGAAGCCCTCTAGAGGAAATACTGATTTTTCATCCTGTCACTGAAAATTACTAAAATAAGTCAAGGACATTTAATTTTTGTAAATCATTTTAACATGGTTGCTGGTACCTGGTTTGATTTTAAGATCTGCAAATTGATAGTAGTGAGCAAATAACATCATTAGATGTGCCTTAAAGAATATTATAAACTGAGTTTTCCCTGTCCCATTGATATATTTGTAGGGAAAAGAAACACTGTGTATTGTAGTTCCAACTGATCTACACTATTAAGTTACTTAACAAGTTACATTGTCAAATGTAAAAAGTAGTTTACCTGACAAAAGAGTAGTAAAGGAAAAATCCAAATTCAGTCTTATCATACACCTACTGTATTTTTGCTTCTGAAACTTGTTCAGGTGTACATCATGCTTAGTTCTCTTACTTGCATGTTCTAAGAGACTATGAAGTAGTGGATATGATGGTAGAGATGTTTTATTTAAAAAAAAAAGGAGTCATCTTTAAAGCATTTAAAAATGAGTCATAATATATTATATGTATAATACATAAAATATATACGTTTTCAAGTTAATATGAAACTATTTTGTGTTTATTTCCACAAAAAAGACATATTTAGCATTTAGCTTTTAAACCCAGTTAGGATTCAACTTGTAAGATTAATTTCTGTTGCTTGCTTTTTTGTTTTTTTAATCCATGCTGAGCTGAACTGGGAAGTTGTGCGTCATCTGGAAAAGCATACAATTACAATGCAACTATAACTAAAACTACTAATCAGATCTTCTTATCTTGTAAAAATGTGTGTATACTTCCGGTTAAAGTGAAGATGCAAGTTGTCACCCTTACCTATACAATCCTCTTAACATAGGTGTATTGGGCTTCCCTTTCCAGGTAATGAAGAAGTAAATTGTAATTCACTGTTTGCTAAATCCTCTTAGTGATGAAGCAGTCTGAAATTCTGCTGTGGTCTGTAGAATTAGCAACTAAGTTGCATTTGCTCTTTGCCTTCTCTTTTGAGTGAATATGCAATAGGCTTTTGTGTAATTAAATAGCCTGCACATTTAGCACTTTTCTGAGTCCACAATTACTGTACTATATGGCATTTGTAAGCACCTATTCCTTACTTGGGGGCTGGGCCCCTTTGTTATAAATGACAACATTTTCTTTATGGATTAGGTATTATAACACTCATGTAAAAGCTTTTGGTGTTTTTGCTTTTATTAATGTATAAAATTAGGGAAGAGAAATGACATAAACTGGATCCAGAATGGATTGGACTTTTTCCGTATTTGCTGAGAGAGGTTGGAGCAGTAGGATTTACCTATTAATTTATGGAGTGACATCACAGGAAAGAAATTGCAGGTACAAGTGACACAAGGCATTTTCACTGAGAATCAGTAATCTCCTGAGAGACAAAGTTATCTGTGTTTCATGCCATGTTTTAGAAGCTCAGAACAATGACAATTTAGAAATAGCTAATCACTCAACAATTTAAAGAATGAATGTTTAACAAATAGAGAAGTTGCATCTAGCTCACTCTTCTGGCCTTTTCGGATTCTCTTGGTTTCACTTTCCTGCTTTTTTTCTGGTCACTACTGTTTTCCCTGACATACAAACCTGTAATTCTTTAATTTATTTGCATGCTCCCTCTTCCCGGTAGCTTACTGCTCTGTGTTACTCTTTGCATAACCTGGTTGTGCTGGAGCTGCTCAGCCGTGTGACCTCGTGGCACGCTCAGAGGCAACAGAGCTCCTGCCCGAGACGGTGATACCAGCTGTGGCTGGAGAGCACAGTAACAACAGGGAGCCGTTTCCTAAGTGGGACTTAGGAGCTGATTAACGTCATTCAAGCCCCACTGATCTTCTGATGTCTTTCCATGTTTATTTCCCTGACACATGTGAAAAATGTAACAGAATGAACCAGAAAAGACTAGTCCTCTTCCCGCCCCCCCCCCCCAAGATTTTACTGGGGAATGACTTATTTTAGGGAGCTGTCTGCTCCCTAAAAAAACATGTGGAATGTCCCCAGAAGTGTTATTTCACACTGTGCTACTTTTGCTGATATAAAAGAACTAATTTATCCTGCTCAGTTAATACAGTGCATTTCTCCAGGTTGTTGGGTCTGTATTGTTAATCATTGAACACCCTTACCTTTTGGCCAGCAGTTGTAATTTGAGGATTCATGGACAGCCTTAGCTACTGGCACATTACCATGGGGTAATGCTGTTCTCCTGCCTGATATCTCGAGAAAACAGGTCCCAAACTGTTCCTAGTTATTTTTCTGTTCTTCATAAGTAAACAGTGCAAATTATGTTCTGTTTCTCTCAGTTTATCCTTTGGCACTAGTAGGCTCTATAGCTGCAACAGTTTTTAGCTTTAGCTGGAAATTGTGTAGTACTTTCAGTCTGACAGTTCAGTGTTAGAGATTTAAATTTCAGGTGCTAGGTTTGTCCTATCTTCATTTTTTGCCTGCTGCCATGTAAAACATTTAATTATCCTAAGCACATGAAAAAGTTATATTTCAAACATCTTAGTGTGTGTTATTGTATGGTTTTGAAAGGTTTTGTAATCACTTGGGTTTACCTTTTTTTTTTTTAACTGAATTACGAATAGCTTTATTGCTTCACTGGGCAGAATAGAATTTTTTATACTTTTTTGAGCTGTAATCAAATTTTATTCATGGGCTCCTGGCTATGTAGTTCTTTCAGATATGCAGTTCTTTCTGCTAATTTCATGTTACTTCATACAAGTCTTTAATCTTGGTTAAGCTATAGCCAGATCAAATAGTAAAAAAGTTATAATTCAGAATTAAAACACAAAATAATAGTGATTTAAGATGTAGTAATATTTTTCATCATGTAGTTGAAGCTTAATCTATCTTAATCTGATATTGCATGAAAAGTGGTAGTCAGTAAAAACTGCTAGCTCTTATTCTATTCAAGAACAACCTTAATAACTTTGTCTAAAATTGCCATATTTTAAATAAGTAGAATAAAAATGGGTAAACATAAAGAGAAAAGCTTTTTTCTTCCTAGATACTGTTTGATTTATCTTCCTTTTGGAATTTCTTCCTGTTTCTTTAGTTTTGCTAGTTTCACACGATTTTAATGAATAAAAGTAATAATTCCAAGCTTGGGAATTTCCTGACAATTAATAAGGGTTAGGGAAGTCCTGGCTTTTAACTGAGCTAATCACTGATTGTTAGAGCTAATTCCTCCAAACTGCTTAAGAGCCTAATTTAAGATTATCCAGGTTCTGGAGCTCTTTTAATGATTTGTGCTGTCAACAGAATCACATGAACAAGGGCTGTGGTGCTGATCCTTATGTCTCCATGTTTCGTGGAGATAAACAGAAGGAGAAGGGACATGCGTGTGGAATCAGGTTAACTGATTCGGAGCTTTTGCTAAACAGTTGCCATCAATAGAGTTGCTGAGCATCCATGAAAAAAATTGAATTCTAGCCTTTTCTTTACCTCTTTGAAGTAAAGAAAGTAGCTTCTCAGTGATTTTCAGCAACTATGTGAAGAACAGTGTGAGGAATTGCCAAGCCCACCTTCTGCTTCTAGGATTTGCATCTTAGAGGTGTTTAAAATATTACTTGTGAATTAGGTGCTAGACATATAGTTCTTGAAGAAATTATGTTGAGCAGAAATCTTACTTGACTTGGCTTTTCACTAGAAGTGCATAAACAGGATTTGGCTGTTCTTTTGGTATCTAGGATTTTTAGTAAAAGGTGTCAATGAAATCAAAACAAAGATTAATATATTGTGGCACTGAAACATCTGTAGCACTTTTGATTCATCTATGTCAGCTCTTTTATCATTACCCTTTGCAAATGTTAGCACTTGCTGACAGAGAATGTGATTTGGGGATTCTCGCCATCCTGTTACAAGTTTGTTTTGTTTTATTGATAACTTGTTGCAACAATATATATGCTTCAGAATAAGATACCTGAATTTTCATTTTCTTTATACTTATTTTAGCTGGGAGCTGTTAATCTAAAGCATCTGTGACATTATGCCTAGATGTTTTTGAATATGAATATAAACTGAATTTCATATAGAGCCTTACTGCAGGTTTATTATAGATACTTTTAGGGTAGGATTCCACTGATCTAACTTTAAATGTCTGCCTTAAAATTATATGAATTTTGTCCAACAAGTTCCTGTTTCTCTCTATTGATTATCTCAGACAGACTTCTTTTATTTATCTCTTCTTGGGTTTTTCTTTGGGTTTGAGGTATGGATGACAAGTGGGGTGTATCTCACTCCTACTTATAAAAAAGGTTTTTTTGGCATGACTGGGTTGTTTTTGTATGATATCAAACTGTCAGTGTTTTCAAGGTCAACCTGTGATTAAGGCTTTCTTGTGGGAAATGGAAAACAGATAAAACCCTTGAAGCTGGAGAAAGAAGTCTTCAAATAATTATTTTTTTAATCAGTTATAATTTTTATTATAATATTCTTGCTTTTAAGGTCAGCCCTTGCATGCAAGAACATTTAATGCCATTCCTTTCTTACAAGAATAAGTTCCTACTGTTCTTGACAGAAAGGAGTCTGGGAAGACCACATTACTGACTTCTCTAAAATGGAGAACCTGTGTTGTAGCATGGCCAGAGGTTAGCTCACCTTCGTTTGGGTTTGGGCTGTGGTGAAGGAAGTTGCATTAGATTTCCTAATATTTTTCTTTCCGCCTGTTTTTTTTTGGTTCTTCTTCTTCTTCCTCTTCTTCTTCCTCTTCTTCTTCTTCTTTTCCTGTTATCTTGGGCAGCAGGTTAATGGTTACTGTGAACACCATCATCTTAGAAATACAGAATTGGAAGACACCTCTGAATCACCTATTCCAGTCTGCTCCGGAAGGAAGATGAGATGATAATCTTTGACACTTATTTCAACCAGGAGAGAGAGAAAACCTGATCACATCAATTATCCATTTTAAGTGACACTAGCCCTCACACCTGCAGAGTAGATGTTACTTCTCTTAACTGTTCTTACAACTATCTAGAGATATTCAGACATCACCAGAATTGTTAGAGAGAACTTCAGTCTTTTATGACTGTGTAAAGAAAATCCAGGATTTACTTGTACTGGTTCTACATTTTTGTTTGAGTATAAATCAAAATGGTAGCTGAAGGGTCTTCTAAATATGGATCTGTTTATCACAGAATCACAGAATCACAGAATCGCTGAGGTTGGAAGGACCTCTGGAGATCATCTAGTCCAACCCCCCTGCTCAAGCAGGGTCACCTAGAGCAAGTTGCACAGGATTGCATCCAGGCGGGTTTGGAATATCTCCAGAGAAGGAGACTCCACAACCTCTCTGGGAAACCTGTTCCAGTGCGCTGTCACCCTCACAGTGAAAAAGTATTTCCTCATGTTCAGATGGAATTGTCTGTGTTTCAGTTTGTGCCCGTTGCCTCGCGTCCTGTCACTGGGCACCACTGAAAAGAGTCTGGTCCCATCCTCTCGACACCCTCCCTTCAGATACTTGTACACGTTGATAAGATCTCCTCTCAGCCTTCTCTTCTCCAAGCTAAACAGGCCCAGCTCTCTCAGTCTTTCCTCATAAGAGAGATGTTCCAGTCCCCTAATCATCTTTGTAGCCCTTCGCTGGACTTGCTCCAGCAGTGCCACATCCCTCTTGTACTGGGGAGCCCAGAACTGGACGCAGTACTCCAGATGTGGCCTCAGCAGGGCTGAGTAGAGGGGGAGAATCACCTCCCTTGACCTGCTGGCAACACTCTTCCTGATGCATCTCAGGATACCATTGGCCTTCTTGGCCACAAGGGCACATTGCTGCCTCATGGTTAACTTGGTGTCCACCAGCACTCCCAGGTCCTTCTCTGCAGAGCTGCTTTCCAGCAGGTCAACCCCCAACCTGTCCTGGTGCCTGGGGTTATTCCTCCCCAGGTGCAGGACCCTGCACTTGCCTTTGTTGAACTTCATGAGGTTCCTCTCCGCCCACCTCTCCAGCCTGGCCAGGTCTCTCTGAATGGCAGCACAGCCCTCTGGTGTATCAGCCACTCCTCCCAGTTTTGTATCATCAGCAAACTTGCTGAGGGTGCACTATGTCCCTTCATCCAGGTCATTGATGAAGAAGTTGAACAAGACTGGAGCCAGTACTGACCCCTGGGGGACACCGCTAGCTACAGGCCTCCAACTAGACTCTGCGCCGCTGATCACAACCCTCTGAGCTCTGCCATTCAGCCAGTTCTCAATCCACCTCACTGTGCACTCATCTAGCCCACACTTCTGGAGCTTGTCTATGAGGATGTTATGGGAGACAGTGTCGAAAGCCTTGCTGAAGTCAAGGTAGACAACATCCACTGCTCTCCCCTCATCTACCCAGCCAGTCATTCCATCATAGAAGGCTATCAGATTGGTTAGGCATGATTTCCCCTTGGTGAAGCCATGCTGACTACTCCTGATCACTTTCTTGTCCTCCACATGCTTGGAGATGGCCTCCAGGATGAGCTGCTCCATCACCTTTCCAGGGATGGAGGTGAGGCTGACTGGCCTGTAGTTCCCTGGGTCCTCCTTCTTGCCCTTTTTGAAGACTGGGGTGACGCTGGCTTTCTTCCAGTCTTCAGGCACCTCTCCTGTTCTCCATGACCTTTCAAAGATGATGGAGAGTGGCTTAGCAATGACATCCGCCAGCTCCCTCAGCATTCGTGGGTGTATCCCAGCAGGTCCCATGGATTTGTGGGTGTCAAGTTTGCTTAAATGATCTCTAACCCAATCCTCCTCGACCAAGGGAAAGTCTTCCTTCCTCCAGACTTTCTCTCTTGCCTCCAGGATCGGGGGTTCCTGAGGGCTGGCCTCAGCAGTAAAGACTGAAGCAAAGAAGGCATTCAGTAACTCTGCCTTCTCTGCATCCTTCGTCACCAGGGCACCCACCGCATTCAGCAAAGGGCCCACATTTTCCCTAGTCTTCCTCTTGCTACTGATTTATGGACTTGATCAATTTACATGTGGGTTTTTTTTAGTTCTTAAACAGTTTTCAGCATAAAGATTTCAACATGTAGGCCTAGAAAAATGGCTGGGATGATGGTCATACATTTGCCATCTGGGCAAATAGGAGAGGAAATGAAGTAAAGCAGTATCAATTGTGGCTTTCACATGGTGTAGCTTGAAAAGCATTTGTTTTGGTAGTGGTGCCAGCTTAAGCAGCTCTTCCTTCATCCACTGATGTTTACGATCTCATTCATGCCAGTTAAAAATAGCAAGTAATGAAAAGGGATAAAGTTAATTTAGAGCAGTTTCTGACCTAGTTCACTGCATCGCCGCATATACAGTTGTACCAAGCACAAAGAGCAGGATGTATAAGTGGATACCAGTCTGTGCTGGAACTGGCACTTCTGCCAGAAGAGATTCTCATCAAACTGTGCCTCTAAAAGGTAAAGCAATATATTACATGAGTCCAACACAGCAGATAGATAGAAGTATTTGCCTTGCATTTGGACAAAGCATTTTTCTTAAAAATAAATGTAATGAGACAGATACAGTGTCCAAGTATTCTCAGCTTAGTCACACTGGAATATGAAAGCATATAATCAAATAAATGGGGATATGAATCTGCTGGCTTTTAGAGATTTGCTAGCACTTCCGGGTCATTCTTCAGCCATACTGCTTCAAAAATGACTGGAGGCTGCTGTTAAATCTTTATCAAGGAGAAAATTAATGAGACTAAGGAAAGATGTAAACTTTTATTAGCACAGAGAGCTAAGAAAGCCTGTTCTTTTATCACATTTATGGAAAGTTCATCAGTAACAGCACCGGTGACATATCTCAAGGTTAAGACTGCTGTGAAATGTGACAGCAAGGAGCATGGTCTTATGTCTGAAAACGTGATACATTTTGTGAGTTTGACACTTTTCTTCCAGAAACATCTTTAAGGTCAGGTCTAGTTACAGCAAGCTTCTTGCAAATGCTGTTTATTACTACTCTGATTATGCCCAATGCCTGTCATTTTCAGGGTAAAAAAACAGAATGTCTTCACAGCCCATTATTCAGTCATAGGTAATGAAGGCAGAACTAAATATTAAGTCATTTACTTCATATACACAAATGTCAATTTAAGGGTGATGGCGTATTGTTGCATCAAATTTTGTAAGTGGAGCAGTATGTATCATTTATTATTAATATTGCCCGATACATCTCCTTATAAAACCCTCTTTTCAGGTGCTCTTAATACTTAAAATATTAATAATTTCAATACAGCTTTTGTCTTGATACTGTAGTTATCTCAGAAAGATATAGCTGCCAAAAAGAGCTTGCTGGTATAGACACTGAGATTATGGGAAAGCCATGCTAAAAAACAAAAAAACCCCACACATTACAGTGCTGATGTATTATTCCCATTGCACATGGGATAGAATTGGGATAGAATTTGGAGAGGATTTTTTTTTGTCTCAGATGTGCTCTTGGTGGGAGGACCATAACATTTGCCCATATTCACAAAGGAGAACCCTTGTGGAAAAAAAATCAGTTTTCATATGCTTAGAAACTTGCTACAATTTCTAAACTTCTTGAGGATATTGTCCCTCTTACAGAAGATACCTGTGGCTGAACAGATATGTCATTTTAAGTGAAGGTCTGACTTATTCAGGGGAGCAAAAGGAACTGAGGTCAGAAGCTGGCACCTCCCATCCAGGTTGTGCTCTCAGTAGCACCCTCTGCTCTGGTGGTGCAGAGGAGAGGAAGCTGTCTGATTCATGCATAGAAAGTACAAGCATAGGGACTGTCTACAAACAGTAAAACATGGCACATATGGAAATGGAAGCTGGCAGTAAAGGAAGGGAGTTGTAGGTATATAGGACTTGGCTGGGGAAAAAGTGGAATTTTGTGATAATTAACTAGGAGCTGAGAGAATGCTTGTAACCTGTGACTACTGAGCCAGTTGGATGGTGCGTGGGTTGTAAGTGAGGAATAAGGAGGGAATGAAAGGCCAAGAGCAGGCAAACGAGTGTGACTGGACGAGCACTCGCCAAGCTGGCAGGGTGCAGGCCCTCGCGCGGTTTGTGGAGGGCTCTGCAGGGGCAGAGATGAGCCTGGCTACGTGAGGAGCGGAGGAGAGGAGTGAGAGAAGTAGCCTGAGGAACTGCACATTGTTAGCCGGAGGACTGGGAGAACTAGAAGAGTTTATGCCTGGGAAAGGTCAATCCCCTCTGAAGCCTGGAGTGGAAGTCGACATTTTCTGTGTCAGTCAGTATCTGAGAAACATTCATTCAAAGTGCTCATCCTGCTCTAGTTCCTGTTCATGCAGATGATGGCTCTGGAAGTTCAAGTAGCAGAAGTCTGCCTGTATTTGCATCTAAATCATCCATCTGTATCTGTGTGAATGTTACTATAATGAGGCAGAGGAAACTCATCTGGGAAGCAACATTTAAACACGTTATACTTGCACAGTCAAGCTTTTAAAGGTTAGATAATGTCAGAATTAAAAGTTTTTTGCAGAACCTTAATTCTTTCATTTTTATGTTTATTTCAGTCTTAGCTTTTTAGAAAATTTTGCAGTCTTGATACTATGTTACTAGAGATCAGACTGGTTTAAAAAAAAAAAGAGCTTGAAGATACAGAATACTGCATGAGACTCTAATTTTCAGTTAAACTTTCCTAAAGTTAAGAATCTAGGTCTGAAATGTTTCAGGCTTGGTGTTGGATATTCCCTTTGTCCTTTTTTGAATTGTGGAGATAAGATCCTTTTTCCATTTCCAAGCCTCTAACCAAATTTTTTTCCTCCTGAAAAAGCTTAAGAACAAACAGCTGAAATTTGATGAATAGTGAGCCTAGTGTAAACGCAGTCCTGAGGACTATACTTTCCCTTTATTTGTCCTGAATAATTCTTTAAAAGCTTTAGTGTTGTCAACCAAAAAAATGTACCTGATGTTTTTCATTGTTAGAAGTTATGCAAATACTGGAAAAGATCTGCTGCGCCGAAGCCCAATGTAATAAATAATAGATTTTGACCAAAAAGTCCATGAATTAACGTGTGTATTCAATGAATGTACATTTAAAAAAAGACCTGCATTTTCCATTTCTCTCTATCCATTGGCCAACTACTCAAGTTCTTCCAGAACTTTCCAGTTAGCTGCTAAAAATTGCTTTACATAAACAATGCCTGTTGATTTAAAACAAAACCAAAACCTTTTTTACTTTCTATAATTGCTACTTGTTGAACTGAACTGCTAGATTTTGTTAGGCACTGGATGTATTCAAGCAGATGCAAACTAAAGGTTATGGTAAGAGCAGGAAGGCTGTGCTGCCTTCCCCAATTAATTGATTTCCAGCACGGAAATAAGACTGTCATTTTTTGCCAGTAGAGATTAGCTAATTTTCTGGTTTTGCATGTCGCTTTGGCAGGAGGAGAAGCCGTTGATGGACTCAGGCGAGGTGTCTGTTTATTTGCAAGGTCACTTGTAACCGCAGCGGGAATCAAACCTTTCTTTCATTGTGGTTCCAAAGCTCCCACAGCAGTGTATGCAGCAGGTGTTGTCTCTATGCCTCTTCTCCAAGCAGATGCTGTTTCTGGTTTTCTTTTGCTTTTTCTGTTCTCTTCTTCGCAGTGTTTCTGTCCTTTATTTATTTTTATCCTTGTCACCCCTGTATAGTTTCAGTACAATCAGTTCTCTTTGAATTATTAGCTGACCTTTGGCAGCACACAGCTAAGTTCATTCTCCTGAGATGTGTGTGCTGGTGCGGGCATATTCCTGCGGTGCACTGTGGCACCTATCTGCCTTCACAGAGAATCTCCGTCACCATTTGCATTTATCCTGAATGAAGGACGCAAGCATTAATGGGTTTCTTCCAACACCCAGCATAGCAGGATTTTAAAACTGAATTTGTGTCTGTTTAAAACACTTTTTCACTTTCTGATATATTGACTTTTTGCAAGTCACCATTCGGTAATGACAGATATGACTGTTGTATAGCTTTTATTAGTCTAATGAGCTACATAAATGGGATTATTAAATTGTTGCTTCCACATTAAAGGTATACCAAACTTCTAAAGAAACTGAGATCCATTCCCTTGACAGGCTTTGTCCTTTAGACCCTGATTCCACTAACATTTGTGTCTATAATTCAAGCACGATTGTGATTTTAGTATTCTGCTATGTCATTTTTATTTTAAAATTTATTTTATTTGGAAAAATGCCAAATGCTTTCCCAGATCCTTACTGAAAGCATTTCTAGCTCCTTTTTTGCCAACTTCACAGGGCTCTATGATCTGAACCGACACATCTGGAACATGGGTTTTCTTTCAGAATTCTGAGTTTCTTTAAGAAGCATGAAAATGTATCCAGTTTATGTTTCTATCAACCAGAGGCTGGTTTATTTTAAAGCACAGGGACAATAATTGTAGAGATATCACAAGTACACAACATTTGTTTCAGTGAACAGTGGCTGTCCAGTGGTAAAGCTGCACAGCTTCAATGTGTAGGTAGCTCAGCATTTCACTAAAATAGTGGGTGTGACCGTCAAGGCAATTTTGTTCCAAGTACTGTGTTACTGGTCACGCTCTTTTGTACCCACTGCTGCTACGGGCTTAGAAGCTGTAATTGCACTCTAATACTTCCTTGCATCAGTGCTGAACTGCAGAAGTCAGGAGTGGTAAATGCATTTCCACTGAACTGTTTTCCTTCTCTTTCATCCTAGACCCTGAAAGCAGAATAAGCAACGTTGCATTTTTATAACAGAGTGTATCGTTTTGTATAGCCTCTTCTGTCAGAAGAATCACCTCCTGAGAGCAGTCATGTTTGTGACAAGCTGAGCTGGCAAGGAGCCCGGCTGCCTGCACTCCCTGTAACCTCTCCATTTCACAGCCCATGCTCCGTTGTTTTAGCCAGCTGCCTTATATTTTCCTCTGGGAATAATGATGTAGCACAAACAAAACTATCATTTGGTCAGGTATTATTAGGACAAATTACAAAAATGGCATAATTTACAATAAGTAATAAAAATATTCCATTATAATATCTGTAAAAGGAGAAGAATGTAATTTATGGAGAGATTTATGAAAATTTGCAAATGACACACTTCTTAACTTATTTTCTTTTGTGATGGATCACAGTTTTCTAAGTTATTGTTACCACATTTCTCCCTGTGAGAGCTGCCCTGTCTCCATAATTTGACTTCCTGCACAGAAGGCAACAATTTGTGTTCTTCCTTCATTTATTTTTGTCATAATTTTTTTTCAATATCCCTGCCTAATGCCAGAGAGAAAAGGACAGGTCTTTAGGTAACATGGGAACTATATTTGTGCTTTTTATGTGAGATAAATCTGATGTTTGTTGAAATCAATGGAAAAATTCATTTTAATCTCAATGGGTCTTTTGGCCCACAATATGGAGTGTCCCTTTGGTATTGCTGGCTTGGAGTTAACACTTAAATCTAGCTTTAGCTGGCCTATAGAGAATTTTCCTATAACACGTTATTTTGCTTTGTTGTTTTAATGGTGTGCAGTTCTGGAAATAAACATTTTAAAGCAAACTGGCTCTTCTTTTCCCTGTCCTTTCTCCCTTTTTTCCCCCTCCTTTCTCTTCCTTGTTTCCTTGATTGGCAGTTTACTACCTGCCTTCATTTCAAAATCATAGTTTTCATTAAACATATCAGAGAGAGAATGCTGTTCTGCAGACTCTACTCTTTGGAGATAAAGTTTTCCTAGTCCATGTGCATGGAATAAGCTTTCTTGCACTTAGAAAAGGAAAGAGACAATATAGCAGATTTCTCATCATGGGCATTAGTCTCAGCTTTAACATAAAGCATACGCATTTAAAACATTTTCCTTGAATTATTTTATTTTACTATGAGGAATATTTTGGCTAGTTCCAAACTGTACCCAAAAATACAAGAATGTGCAAAAACAGAACTGCAAGCCTCTGTGTTTCTTGCCTAACTCTGACACTGATTAGTGTGTAACTTGGGGATAGTGGTTTAACTTTATTTACCTACATAGAAAATGGGGTTAATGCCCATTATTTCTTTGGAGTTATGAGTCTTAACTAATATAAATCTAATCTGTAAACAGAAATTATATTGAGAAAACTTCATAAAGAGTACTAATGAGGCCTAAGTGGCTTGAGGAAATAAATATTCCATTTGGCTCTGATGAGTCAAAATGTTCTCATTCTGCACTCTTTGTAATTGCATCTTCATTATTTTCATACTTTGGAAAAAAAAAAATTATAGCCATGATAATAGAGAATGAAATTACTGCTAGTTAAATTCCTATTTTTTAAGACCTCATACTTATCAAACACAAAACTTTTTATCATAACAGAAGGAAAAATGGAATACAATACCTAGTTCCTAGGTAGACAGGAAAAGCAGCAATGGACGCATTTCTTTTTTGTCTGTATTTATTAGATGCTGGCATGCTATGAGACAGCCCGGTCCTTTAATGATGTATTTCTGTATTCTATTGTCAAATGCCATACTGTTTGCACCATTAAGTAAACGTCTTCTAAAGATGCCCTGGGGAGCTATTACAGAGCAGTATGAATAACACAAATTTCAGATTTTGCTCTTCTGTCATAGGTTGTATCTGGCACAAAGGCACATTCAATACATCTGGCTACTCAGTTTTTGTAGGATGTCACATTCGTGTGGTTTCTAAATCTTTCTGAATACTGCAACTGCTTATTTGTGGCCGCTGATAGCAACTTTTAAAATAAATTTGCTTCAACCTTGTTCAAAATTGTTTCATTTTTGGTGGCAGTTTTCAGTGACTTCTCTTTCTGATTAGTTTGTTTATAGAAAGGAATTTTAGGAAAGTATTCACTAAAAGCAAATCTGAAATGTGAGGGGTTTAGAATTCACTCTGAAATGTGTTTCTAAGAATTATTCTCAAACAACCAGCGAACAGAATAGTATAATGACTCTGAATTTTAATTATCAAATAATGAATGCAGAACTTGCAGTGACCAGTTTTTAACCAATGCAACCTCAAATATACTTATATTAAAAACATTAATTAAATAATTTAAAACCATGAACAGCTGCATAGAAATGTGTTCTGCTTGCAGAACATTCTAGAGAAAAAAGAGCTTAGGTATTTGTTACAAAGAGATTGCTGATTTGAGTGTTAACTGTTCTGTTTTCTTGTCAGTGAAGGATTAAAATTGTACATTTTTTTTCATGACCACTGAATGAAGATCTAATTTTAATCCTAACAGTCTTTAGTAAACTGTGCGCAGTCAGTTTCATCCCAAACTTTGTACAGTAACTTTTGTTTATCGCGATTCAGTAGGGAGCTTTCAGTAGGAGCATTAAAGGCATGGTGGCATTTCTACCCAAGGTATCTGCTTTGACACAGTGTATTCTGTAACTTAAAATAGATTTTTCAGATATGAAAACTCATGAAAACTCAAAGCTATCGATCTCAGGAAGACTCATTATTGATCTAAGATCTCTTAGATATGGCACTTCTAGTTAGTTACCACTGGATTGTGTCTTGGGAGTGAAGAACACGAGAAGAGGTGAGGGCAGCATCAGCAGAGACATTCAGTTCCTGCACCAGTATCCTGCGAAATACTGGTTGAATCCTGTAGACTTCTCTGTTCTTTAGTTTCCTCATTTCCCAAATGCGCACAATACCTATTTCACAGTGATGCTATGAACATTATAAATGTTATGTGAAGCATTATGATTTGTTTAGATTTCAGTTCTCATCTGAGAGGGGCTTTGTAATTTCCATCAGTTTTCCCTGGCCTGATACATGCCTTTCCCTGGCCTCCTCTCTTCTGACCACTAGTGACCCTTTTTCACCACGAGCCAAAAGGAAGGGAGGTTTCTAAGCAGTCCTCTCCCTGTGATTCGGTGATATCACAGGGCGCCTTTTTCCTCTTTGTAGAGGGTGATGGAAATGTCTGTTACTTGCTGGCATTTTCTAACTTCTTAGCACAGTTTGATACTATTTAGCATTCTCTTATTGTGTGGATTGCTATTAATGACCACACAGAGAAAAGCATACATAATTTCATCAAGAAACAGTTGGAGAAGAGTACATTGCAAGATTGCACTTTTCCCTTAAAATGACCGATTAATGAACATAACAACTAACACAGATAATATTATAAACTGAAATACAATTATAGAAATAATGTATAAAAGTGTTTGTAGGAGTTAAGCAAAATCCATGTCATATTTGCAAATAACAATATACACTATGGAATTTTATATCTCTAAACTCAGCTTGCATAGGATGCTAACATAATTGATTTTAATGTTTTTCATTATTATACTGAAGAAACTGTACCAGTCTTTCCCAATTTTCAGTTTTGGACTTCCTTTTTTAATTTTTCAGTATGAGGAGGCAGTGAAATTATACATAAAGGAAGAAATACAAAAACATATGTTTTGCCTTCAGACAATTGCTCATAACATTTAGCCTTCTCTTTTGTATTGCTTTATAGTAGGCAAAGTTATTGCCCTATTATTGGGGAGGCAGGGTGAAGAAATTTGACGTTTGTTATGCCCATGGAAAAAATGGTATTTTCATGATCATCCGCTTAAATGAGGTATACGCAATAAGACTGATTAAATTTGTCATAAAATCTATATGAGTCTAACAGCTTTTCTTCTGTGTATTCTGAAAGATCTTCTATTCCAAAATAGCTATGATGAAAACTGGTGTCTGACTGGCAAAGTGGTCCTGTTCATTTAAAGGCATATATATATATGTACTAGTGACTACGAAGCTATGCACATTGTTTGATTAATGATTATTCAGCATTATAACATAATTTAAAAAGAACTGTGAGTTTATAGAGTAAGATACTCATTGAATAATTTTGAAAGACAAATTCATTGAAGGAAACTGCAAAATATCCCTTGTATTTCAGAAACAGAAAGACTAAAGTAGGCAAATACATTGTTTGGTTTTATTCAGGTCCTGCATCATCACAGTCCTTTTATCTCAGCTGAATTACTTTGGCTTAATTAAGACAATGAGGTGAAATTCCACATCCCCTATACAAGGTGTCAGATCTAACGTTGTCAGATGCTCTGTTTAAAAACCTGAGAGCAGGAAAGCATGGAGAATATCAGTTATTTTTGTCTAGAGAATAGTTTTAAATATCATGTTTTCTGAGGTCAGTTTTCAGAAGCTTTCGTTGCCTCAGAACGTTGTTTGGATGTTCTCACCGCATGCTCCTACAGCTGGTTTAGAAGTTTGTCTCTGGAAGCAAGCCAGCCCTCACCTTCAGGCAGGCTGGGCTCTCCATGTTCGTACGGTGTTTGGCTAACATTTTCTATCACAAGGAAATAGACCTTAGTAGGAATGTATTTTATTAAATGTAATAAAATCACTTAATGTTATTTAGGGTGTGTGCTTATAAATAGAGCAATGGATAGTAATATAGTTTTTAAGGATTTTTCAGTGAACTTCCTTAATCCTATTGTTTAACTCATTTAGCATTACGATGCTAATTTAGAGGAATAGATTTCTCTGTTTATCACTGCCTAAATGTATCATCTGGTTACTTAAAGGAGCTCTGTGCTTGAATAAAAGTTAAAATAAGTAAAAATTACTCTTTATGTGATAAGATCCTCTATTTCTTTACATTAATAAATCAGGAGCTGAAGAAAATTTTTACTTTTGCTTTTTTTCTGTTTGTATTGCATTTGTGAGAAAATCTAGATAAACAAAAAACATGAGCAGCCATATGCCTTGTTTTCCTTTTCTTTATACACACAGTGTTTTCTTAATGCTTGCACAAACATTCTTTCTCCTTAATTTAACTATACCGGTAACTTTGTGTATTATATGGAAGGCTGTGCAGTGAAATGTTGATGCAAAGCTCTAGCTTCCTTAAATGCCCAAGTTAAATATTTCCATGGCTTTTGGATGACTGTACTTTTCAGGGGTCTTGGGTTTACCTGTTTCACCGTAGGATGAATACTTGAGAATCAAACCCTACTCTACTTAGTAGATAAAATTATTGAAGCTGAATTTTTGTAGGTCTCCAGAATTCTTTCTCTAAGAGGCTATCAGGTTTCCACTGAATATAGTACATTTCTAGACAAAGATCTTGAGGAAACTCTGTGTAACTTTGCATAGCTTTCACTAGTAAAGAATCTTACTTGTGTAGAACAGCTTGTTACGCAGTCCCATCTCTAGTCTGGGAGATAGACTAGCCTGGCAGCTATGAAGTCTGTTATTCTGTGAATGGGCAAAACTGTGTAATTAATCTAAGTTTTGGGGTGTAACAATACTATTTATATGTTGTTGAGTTTCAGAAAGTTGGGTAGTTGGTCTTGAAAAAAGAAACTGTAAACACTGTGTGCAGCATAGTCGATGTCTAGGTGAGTGAGAAGGCCGGAAAAACATTCTTCCTAATTACAATCATTATCACACCATAAGACTTGGACAAGACTCCTAGAAAAGGGATCCTGAGAAGAATATGCTCCTTATCCTAAGCTAAACTTATACTTAGGACTTATTGATATCATAAGAAAAATGTTTTCTACAATGTCACTCTCTGGCTTCTTTATTCTTCTCTCTGTCTCTCTAGTAAGTACAGTGGACATTTTTAATTAATATTAAAATGTTTAAGAATGTTGAAAATAGTGTCAGTAATGGAAAGTTTGTTCTTGAGTATTATAGTGCATACCACAATGTAAATGAAATCAACTTGTATTTGTTTTGCACATTTTCCCTAATAGATCCTAACAAGGTACTGTACTTGTATTCCCAAGAAATTTATATATTTGTAAATTACAGAATTATTATTGTTTGTGTTCTCTGAATATGCATTCTTGTTTTTTGTTTTTTTTTTTAATAGGCCTTGATGATTGCCTCCAGCAATACATAAAAAACTTTGAAAGGGAAAAGATCAATGGGGAACAGCTGCTACACATCACTCATCAAGAGCTTGAGGAACTGGGAGTCACTCGCATTGGCCACCAAGAACTGATACTGGAAGCAGTTGATCTGCTGTGTGCATTGGTAAGTGATTTCTTGGATCACTCAACTTAATAATGTAGGTTTATAAATTTTCAAACCAAAAGTAAAATAATATAGACTGCACTCTACAACTACATGCTGGTATAAACACTGTTGCTTTGCTTCATTAAAGGACAGACAAGTAGAGGTCTCTCTCAACTCTAAAGAAACTAACTATATCCATTTTATGATTATGTATGATGGTCTTTTACTGCTCTTCCTCTAACTTGCTCAGTCCTATATTCACATGCAGTTGACTATCAGTGCTGGCATCCATATGGCTCTGTGATTATATGCCATATGCCCTCATTTCACTGATGTTCACCACACTATACAAAACCAAGTAGACCTGAATGTTTCAACTCATTACCAGAAGGTAATGTTAATTAGACTAGAAGATTGTTTAAAGTTACCTTTAAGACACAGTTGGAATGGTAAAATCAACTTTGTCTTAAACATAGGCACCTGTGTCCCTTTTTTTAGTAACCTAGAAAAATTAAAGTCTGGAAGAAAACTAGTCTTCCATTTAACGAGTTTTGTTAGCCTCTGAACAAAGCACTTGATATAAGAAAAGGTTGTTTTCTTTGTCTCAAATTTAACTCCTAATAACAGGTAATAAAATGAAATTATTAACTTAATTCTAAAGAAAAAAAATTTTGCTTTTTCTTATGTAAGTAAACAGCTGAAAGGATATTAAAAATATAAAATGTAGAACAGTAAAATTAAGTAGGTAAATTACATGTGATAATCTCAGCATTTTACTTCTTTACCAGGAGTTCTACATAGATTTTGATATGAAAAATTGTCTCCAACAGGGAAACTGGCATTTAAACTGACAGTAAAACAGAAATAAATCTGGAAATATTCACTTGATAATATAAAAGAAACAGTATGAAGTACCTTCTGATATGCATCTATGCTTCTTGTAGGCATGTCTAATCACAAAATATACTTGATTTAGCTTGAGATACACTTTTGCAAATTGAATAAAATGTATGTCAAAGCAGAGAAATGCTTTTGGTCTTGATGCAAACATACTTGTAAACTGGTGCATACTGCATGACCGGAAATTTTTTGTGTTTTGGAAACATTAAAAATCAACTTAGAATTTTTTTTATTTGAATCATTGCTTTCCACATAAAAGGAATCTAAATATCACACAATGTTATATTATCTAATGAACAAAACAGTGCTATGCCCAGTCAGAAATAACAGTCACAAGAAATTTCCTCTGGAAAAAGAAAGCCCTTCAGTCAAGTGCGCCTATTAAGAGGACCCTTGCTGATTTTTTTTAACAAAGAAACTGTACCTCTTAAATGTTGGCCCCATTGCTGGTGAATAGTGCAGCTCTTCCCTTACAGTGCCATCTCATGACCTTGTTATTTTCTCTTTTATAGCAGGGATGGGGATTTTCCAGCTCCTGGTATCATTTGTTTAGCCTCCTGCCTTTAAGCCCTTATCCTTCCTTCCCCACTCTGTCTCTAAAACTTCTGTATTCTTTTTCCCTGCTTCTAATTCTTTATTTTCCTTCCCATTTGCTGTGCTTTCTGCTGAGTGAGTCTCTGCTGCCTGCAGCTCTGCCCACGGGGGTATTCTCTTGCTTCTGACGTTTCTCCCTTGCTGCCATGTACTACGCATTCTTCAATCCCTGAAGCTTCTTACTGAGCAAGGATCATAAGTAAAAGTTTTACAAGACTAAGTATTATATCTATTTTAAACTTTAATATTTTTTAGGAATTTAATCTCTATAACTGAAAGCATCATTAAGAATTTCTCTTAATCTAAATAATGGCAACAATTTAATGGTAGGATATCTGATGCTGCCTTCACTAACATCTGAAATTCACTTCTAAAATGTTACAATTATCTTCTGATTCTGTGCTAAATCCTGAAACATGAATAGATAATTGCGCTAAAATTTGTTAGCTGATGATGGCTTTGCTAGGTGATCAATGAGAATTGTGAATTGGAGTTCATAGCTGTAATGGATCTTTAATATAGCAGGTAGTCTAAAAAACAGAAAAGACCTGATGAAGAAAGAAGAGAGATCTGTATCTTGTTCATGCCACTACAATCAACTAACATATGAAATGATTTGAATTAGAATGTCTCAGGGACTGTTACATTTCAGCCCTAAATTCCTGAGTTATCCTATCAAGCAAAAACTTAGGTTTATGTGCAGCTAGAATACAGACTCAACCAGTAAGATGATAATACAGTAATGCATTGTGTATGTGTTTGTATATATGTACAGTGTATATAAAGTACAAATTAAGTATATTTGTAGGTGCATATATACATGTACTTACAAAACAAAAAAGCTTCTCAAAGCTGAAAGCTTGTTGTGAACAAAATTGAGAGGAAATATCAATTAAAAAAATCTGCTCTAAAATTGCATATGTTGAGAGGCAGAGTTGCAGAGAAGCAATAGTTCATCTCCACCCTCCTGCCCTCCCTCCATTAGCACCATTCAGCATGGCACGTATTCCTGGTCATATGCTGGTGGAGCATCCGCAATGCTATGCACACTCTCTTTTCTTCCTATCTACATCACTGATAGCTGCAGTCCTGTTTACATCCATAAATGTCAGTACAGCTTTGTACTCTGCGTATCATTCACTCACTGGGCCATATCACTTATCATTGATTTTTTTCCGTACATGGAATTCTTAATTGATCCCTGTTTGACAATTGGCAGTGTCCAAGTTACATGACCTATTTCCTACAGGCAGTATTACCATGGTGTTCCCTTCTATCTTAGCCAGGTAGTTTGCAAAATGTTTTAAACAGAAATGTCTCCAAAATACTATAGAAATCTCTCAGATAAACTTAAGCTTAGTGATGCATCAGAAATTTGGCTGCACATTGGTCATAAGTTTGGTTGCAGAGCAGCTATGTTGCTTCAGGAAACAGACAAAAATGTGAGTGTCATAGCTCAGGCTTTCGGAACGCTCTGGAGGGCACGTTGTGATGCCTATTTTCCATATGCACTCCCTAAGGGCTTGGCCACCAGCCCACTGGCTTTGGGGTCTTTTTTCTTGTTTGTTTGTTTGGGGTTACACATCAAAGACTAATGCCTCTGCTTCTATATCTATGATGCAAACTGTTACACATCATATACATAACTAAATACTGGTCTATAATTAGGCTTCTAAGTGCAAGAGTAAAGCAAAAGATAAAGGAGGGGTGTGTTTTCTTTCTTCCTTGCCCTGAACCACCTATTAACTAGACTGTCAAATGCAAATTATTGAAGGCAGGGAAGTTTTGCTTGAATAATCTATTACACATTTTCCCTTGAAATTATTTTATATCCACTCTTCACAAATAAACATGAAAAAATTCTGAGGTAATATCATGTCTGGATTAATTGATTCAAACCATAATAGTATTTCTGAATGAAATCAGAAGAGACATTACTAACATGCACAGTCATGGAATATAATTTTCCATTTGTAAACTGAATTCAAAGTTTTCTTTAACTAGGTATTACTTAGGAGAATCCTCCATAGGAAGTATCCTATGTTGAAAGGAGACAAATGAAAGCAAGCAAGCAAGAAATGTAAGAAATGTTAATAGGGAAAAATAGAAGTATTTGATAGGTTCATGCATAGTAGAAGTGGCAATATGGTGATTCGGAAGTATACGGATTTTACTTTACAAATTAAATAATTTAAAATGATAGAATAATCTGTTTTTGAAAAAGTAAAATCAAAGGTCAAAAGGTGAGAATGTTTTTCACTGGAGGAGAGCGTATTGGCACTTTCCTGGGTTTGCTGAGGCTTGAATTTAAGTACCCTGAAAGCAAAAGTTGTGGGTGAGCCATGATTTCAGTTTCAATTCTTTGACCATTCTAAAAAGACAGCTTTTAAGTGGGCCTTTTAAATTCCAGAATCTTTAGTGGTGTTCTAATTATGAAGATAATTTGGAATGATTCCTGTGGAAAAAAACCTATCTTAAAGATCAAAGTCCTTTCTTGCTAGTGCGGTCAGAAGCTGCTCTGCATTTATTTGAAGTCACCTAAATAACATTTATGGACTTAAAGCTGCATGCCGTTTAGGATTTGGATTGTAATTTTGTTAAAGCTGAAATGCTAATCTGGGTATATATATTGGAGGAGGAGTTTCACAAAGGCATTGGCTGTAAGGAGGATACTCTGAAGAAGAAGTAAAGCCTGGGAAAAATCTGTGATAGACAGTAAAATATATTGGAAATAAGCAAAGAAAGTACTTTGGGGGTCAGCATGGGTTGCTGTTCAAATCTATGCATGTAAATTTAATTTAATTAGGACAGTATTGGAGGTCACTTTGTTGTAAAAGCCTCCACAAATTAAAATATAAATAGTCTAGTAAGGAGGAAGACTTTGATAATGAATTGTAGTAAAATAAATGTAAAAAGAAGAAAAGTATGCTCAAATATAGATTGTATCTAAGGCAATTAAAAGTACTGTTAATTCATAGACTTAAGCTAGTGAAATGAGGCACTGTGCAGTGATAGTATTCAAAGAGAGATTAGAAACTATCTTACCCTGTAGTTAGTGCAAAGGCCATCAATCCAAGCACGATCATTTTTGGGGGTTTATTTTTATTTTTTTATTACTTCTAGAGCATTCCTACCAAATTCATATGAAATATTTTCTAACATATTTCATTATTAGATATCTCTTTCTTTGACAAAAATTACAACAGTAGGAGTATTTTATGTTGGTCCAACTAAAAGCAGTTCGCAGTAATTTATTTTGAAGTATGCCATGCTGAAGAAACAACAGCCAGTCTTTCATAGCTGTCTGTGTGTCTCTCAGTAAGATTATTTCTTCAGAATTAAAATTATTCAAGTTTTGGTTAAATTGATACTACTTTTTAATGGCCATCTCTCTTTAGATCCTTTTCATCTTTTCTTCTGCTGATACCTTTTTTGATTTGTAAATACTGTGAATATATTGGGAAATATTTTTTTCTTACTTTACCTGAAATGTAATTGACTTTCATTTTTAGCAAGTCATTGGATATGTCAGATACTCATTTTCCCCCAATATTTCAAAGCTTAATATAATTATTCTAGAGTGAAATCTTCATTTTTATATGCTGATGCTTAAATAGATAGAAATAAATTTTTCTTCTTTGAAATGGAACTCCCTTTCTCTTGGTGAGAGATGAAGAGATGTTCCATCTCCTCAGTATTATGAGGAAACTGGCATATATATATAATGTATGTTTTTACACACACACACACGTGCAACCAGAGAGCTATATTAATCTCAATAAGAAAAGAAGTTCAACTTTTGGCAGTCCAGTGCTATTCATTATGCTGTGCCAAGTCATTAAACTAATAGTCTTGAATGGGTTATTTAACTATTCTGTGTATTAGGAAGCATGTATCTTTTGCTTAGTCTAATTAGTTGTTGGGTTTTTGTTTTTTTTTTTAGACTTTCAAATTACGTGATTTGAAAAATAAACAATTTCAAGGATTGTATGTTGATTTTTACCTCTCATTTCCAAGTGTGTTGCCAATTTCTTGCACTTCTAAAAACTTTTGGTAGATCTTGACATTGAAGGAGGATAATAACTTTTTAGAAACAGCTCTCAATAGGATAAAAGTACTTTTGTTCATAGTAAAGAAGAAACCTGAATGTAGTTCAATATTATTTGTTTTGCCTACTTAGCACACAGAAAGCCTTTAATTTAGAAATTGCCCAGTGTTCCCTTCCCAGAGGTAAATTCAGCTATAAGAATTGATCTAACCAAAGAACAAGGTAGAGAGCAATTTTTCTTGACAGTTGCTCAGTTCTCCCTTCAAGGACCACTGCCCCTACACCCAATGTTCCTTAACAGGAACTAGTAACACCTTGTTTCTGAGATTAACCCCTTGGTCACACGCTAAGAGGATTTGGGATACTGTAGAGGTCCCACCAGTGCTAGTATATAAGTTTAATGGGTAAAATTTTCAGAGGTATCCAAAGGCAGGATTGGCTTAAATGGAATTCAGAACCAAAATGACTTAATAATTTGTGTTTTGTGTTCAGTTACACTAGAAATAAGGGCCTAGGCTCTTTTGAAAATTTTATCCTGTAAGAATTTAGCATTCTTATACAGCAATAATGCCTTATCAGTCAAGGCCACATAACTAACATCTAATGAAGGCACTGAACCCTCTGGTTATCTGATGTCTGCTCATCACGTAGCCAAACACTGACTGGAAGTGGCCCTATTTAGGTGTTACAGTGTGCACATGATCCGTTGCCATACGATGAGGTATGTATAGTAGAAATAGCAGAAGAATGTAGGTAGGCTGCATTTTACTCTGATTTCGTCTACCTGCATTACAGTTCAAGGGGAAAGAGAGCAGCAGTGAGTGGATTGCAGGTCAGGTGAATTCTAATAGACCATATCTAATTCTTTCCCATAAGCAATACACCCAACCTTCATAGGATTAGGCTATTGATTTTCAGATAAATTACTTCAGGCTGTAAATATTTCTGTATTCTTCCTACTTAAGGCTGTTAGCTATGTCAAAGAATTTTTCAGGTAAGATAAAAATATAGTCTTCTTACAAAGTCAATTTGCTGTGTTGATTCCTATTTTGATTCCCTGGATTTATGCATGTCGGTTGCCTGTAACAGCGAGACAATTTTAACCAACTAAAGAGAGGAAATGGATGTTTGTTTTGTCTTGGCTGCTGACATAGTCGAAGGATTTCCTCTGCTCACGCAGTTGTTCTTGGTCACAGCCTACATACAAACATGTTCTCTTCAAAGTGTTAAATCTGTTATAGAGCTTATAATTTTCTTCAGAAAATGCATCTGTTTAAGTACCAATGAGAATGAAGGTCCTAATCTATTACAGATTAAGTTAGTGACAAAGCCACTATAGGATCTACTGCATGTTTCTGAAAAATGATAAATACACTTTTTTTTCCATTTATGCTGACCTAAAACAATCCATTATTGTATTTTGTCTGGTTATATTTCTGGGTAAACTCAGTCAATGAATTTGTATATTCCTTTTCGTATTATGAGTTACTGTTACTCACTGGTAAGAGAACAACACACCACACTAAGTATGGTGAAATTGTATAGCTACTTATTAGGCTAATGCAGGAGCAGAAATTTGTGCAAATGAATAGGTAAGCTGATGATACAGTGCTGAAAAAGCACACACATGTTTATTGGAAGCTGTAGTCCAGGGCAGGAGGGAAAATACTGACTGAATTCAGTCCAGATAGTGTTGGTATACATCATAATTTGTGTATATTCTTTTGCATTTAGTTTGGGGGGTGTTAGTGGTAAATTATTTCTGACATAATTTGGATTTCCTTTGAGGTTTATATTTAGTATAAGTAGAACTGGAAGAGAACGTTTTTGTTTATAATTTCAGCCTTAGAGGATGTTCAGTTTCTTCGAGGCTGAAGATCGCGATCGTACTGCTAGGGATCAAGGAATAGAATTATTTTTTCCCCCTTTTGATAAAACAACAGTCTCTATAAAACCACTCTGTTTCACTTCATATTTATTTCTGATGGAACAAGCTGCCTTAACATTGTGTGTTACAGCATTAAGTTAACATTTGTGGCTTCTCTGGCTTTAATTTCTTTGTGTTTCAGAATGCAACCTTTACTCCACAGTAGTCTAGTTTGCCAAAAACAGTGGAGAGCAAAATGCAGTGTAGGCCAGCTCCTGTTTCAGCCTCATTCCCCTGCCACCTTGATCCAATATTCTAAATTGCTCTCTGTAAGCTCTCTTGTGTCCTGCAGACCAGCCAAAATTTGGATACTTGATTTGTCTGCAGCTGTGTGGAGCTATCTTGTGCTCTCCTAAGGATGCTTACCTAGCCTTTGTGGACTAATTAGAACTGACATATCCAGTTAATTTATATGAATTATTGTTTTAACTAGAATTTGAATGTGAAATGTATGGAGTAACCTGCTGGTGACATTATGTATAAGCTGTGCAGAAAAGGATTCGCATTTTCTTTTCTTTCTTTTTCTCTCTACCTTAAAGGAAGAAAAAAGAAAGACCCTTGTAATATTTCTCTGTCCTGGGTCATTTCCTAGCTGATGATGCAATATTATGCTAAATTTCTGCAGTGCTTTTGATAACGTTACAGTGAATTTGATTAAAGCTTTCCACAAAAAGAAATCTTGTAAAAGATTCTTGTGAGTTCTACCACAAACGTTAAACTCTATGAGATAAAGCTACTTTACACCTTCATATTTCTGTATGATATTTGTGGGGGACTTTGAACTGAGTATGCATGCATGTTTTTACAGGGGCTTGAGGAAAGTGTATTTACCTTTTTACAAGTAAAGGCTTTGAGTATACAGTGTTGATCACCTTGAAGTGGTGAAGCTCTAATCAAAATTGTAGTGTGGGATTCTGCACGAGTCAGGCTACCCGTCTTCTATCACTCTGGCTTTTGTTCTGTCATCTATTATGTTATAATACTGGTAGTAATTCTGTCATACAACACCATATTTACAAAACAGGTCAACTGTCCTAGCCTCTGATTTTTGAGAGTTCCTGCTTTTATTTAGAATTTCATAGGCTACAGAATATAATTTCTCTAGTAAATGTGCTTTTTTCATATCAGTATTTTATGCAGTGCTTAACACTAAGCAACTATTTCTTTAATTTGTTTAAAAGGGGGCACTGATTTCGTTCTTTAGAGCTTTATAACTAAAATGTCCTGATTTATATTCATGTAAATGTATATAGCAAAATTAAGTACAGTGAAACTTGTATGAATGGAATGCTATGGAAATAGCATTAATTCTGGATGGTACAGAAATACTGGTCGAAATACATAGCTATAACTTTAGTTAGATGTCCTGTTTTGTGAACTGTATTTAAAGTTTGTTTATTTTTGAAAGGTGCATAAAAGTTTGGAACTGATAAAACTTTCCTGCAGCTGAATACAACACAGCTTGGGCAGTGGGAACCCATCATTCTTCTGCTCTTTACTGACATAAAACATAATTATTGCTTGTTGATGCATATCCACGTGTATTTACTGAGCTCAGATTTCCACATGTGCACTGACTTGTAAAAAGAAAACTCATGTTAGTAGCTTAGTCTTTATCCTTCCTGTTCGTGGGTTTTTTTTTTTTTTTTTTTTTTTTTTTTTTTAATGTGCAAGAGCAGGAAAACTAGCAGCAGTAAAAATGATGGAAGTGCTGATCCAATGCTGGTAACTTTTCAGTTTCATGTTCTGTTGGCTTATGTTATACATACTTATTAAATCCTTTAAAGATATATGCTTCGTATTAAATAATGCTTAGTGCTGACTTCAAATCGTTCTGTTATTGAAAATGTGGCTGGAAATTTATTGACCTGTTCTCATCATGAGATTTAAAGAAGTTAGTGCTACATTCAGTAAAGCCTAAAAACACAGATTTTTAAGTACACTGTGGTTTCATGAAAAAGCTAGTAAAACACCATCCTTTTGTATAAAAGAGTTGAACTCAGGAATTTTAAGCAGCGAGAGCTCTTAACTTCTAAAGCGCTCAGTATATCCTCCATTATGAACTTCATTGCAAACACAAGAATAATACTTTAATCAGGATATATTGAAGGAAAAATATTCCTTTGCTAAAATCATGAATTCTGGAATAGAGGGCTTGTATGTTTTCAGTCAGGAACTAGCATGTGGGTTTTTTGTATTGCTACATAACAACACTTAATGGTATGATATCTCATTAAACATTTTAGTATAAAATTTAATTCCATTAGCCTGCTGAAATTGATAGAATCTTTCCATTAACTTCAACTAAGCACAGATCAGGATTTATTTAAAGTCTTTACCGAAGCTGCTTCAATTCCTTATACATATTCTGGTGCAGGAGACATCTAAGTTGCTACAGCTCTGTTCACTGGAGGACTTTGCTGACAATAAGTATTGTAGAGCAGTGTGACTAATTCCCAAAGCAGACGAGATTTTTGTGATTGCGTTGCCCATGTCTGTGCCAGTTCATCCCTGTACCACCCATAACAAGACTTGAAACTTTTAGCCAGTCTCAATCAAACTGGACAGAAAGGTAAGTCTAAAAGATTCGTGCAAGTGCTGTGACAATCAGTAGGTAGGCACGAGGGGCTTATCCTGCAACAGTGACTCCTTGGGGAAAAATGCAGTGGTCAGTCAGCCCTGTAGGTGGGCAGAGAGGCAGCAGCCACGTGCCGGTGGGCAGGGGCACGTGGCAGGGCTGCCAGCTTGGGCGCAGCGCCGCACCGGCTCCCAGAGCGGTGCCATCAGTTGCTATTTGTGTGCAGGTGGCCTGGGAGTAACGTGAAGAAGAGGATACGAGAATGAGCAGGCACAAACCATTGAAAATCAGGCCTTTCCAGTACCACTGCTCGCTGAACAGCTTGCTGTTTCTTACACGGCGTTTTTAAAGCGGCACGTATAAATATCTGAGGATGACTAGTAGTTTCCCAGTATTCCAGTAACTTTTGCCTGTGGTGTGCCAGCAATGAGAACCTCAGAACCAGAACATGCAGGCAATGAAAGTCAATTCATTGATTGACTCCAGCAAATGGAATATTGATTCAGACTTGGGTAATTACATTAAATAGTAGGGGGAAAGTATATTAGATTAAGGAGGTACATAATTCTATTTTTGGAATAAAAAGGAAGAGTGATACACACTGTGACAGCAAGAGATTAACTTTCATCGTTAAATTAGAAAAAAACTGTTCTACTGCTAACATAATATTTAAATTCAATTTCTTAAAAAAAAAGACCTCGATGTATAATTTTTATTTAATTTTTTGATGTAAAATTTTCTCATTTTGTTCATGTGTTCAAGCTTTTAAACATCAAAAAACTGTCTCTGTAACGGTCTGTGCAAAATGCATTGAAAATTCTTATATTTTAATGAAAAAATAACTGCACTACTATCTATATAGTGTTTTAAATAATTATAAACAATATTATGAACATGTAAAATTTGCTTTTGATTTTTTTAAGACTGATGCTTTTTTTGCTGGGAAAGATTTATTTGGTTTCTTGCTTGTGTGTCTCATTTTCAAAATCCTCTTTCCCGTGCAGAAGTCAGTGATTCATTTTTTCTTTAGGAGCCTGATTTGAAAGCCGTACTGAATGATGCAATGAATGTTACATTGCATTGGTAGCACTGTACCAATAGAGATTCTCTATGGGCAGGAAATACAGGGAGTAAATCAGTGCAAGTTGGGCATGATGACTTTTTTCTGATGACAGGAAAGAAAAATGAAAACTAAAAAATTCCTCATTTCTGAGGAGCAATTTGTTTCATAGATATAATTCCACATTAAGTTATTTTTGGTACCACTCACAGAATTTGTTACAATATCAGTTGCTATAAAGCTGTCTTAACTCCTGGGTAATTATTTCTCATCTGTTATTCTTCTAGATAAACTCATATGCATGCAATTCATAGTTGTTGTTGACTGTGAGTTGCTTGTGTGATCTTCAGCATATCCACGATAGAAATAAATTAACTTCATTTGTGTTCGTATCAATGCCAATTCAAAAGGATCTTGTTATGAATTTATTTTTTGTTTGCTTCTCTCTGAATTGTTATATGTAACATATATTACCGGTTCTGCAAGAACCTAAGAGAAAAGCTTCCAAAATACAAAATGAAATATTCAGTGTCAGTATTGGTATTTCCAAAACACAAGACCATCATTTACTCTTTGAAATTTGAATAGTGCCCTGCTGTTTAAAATTCTAATTTGTGTGACATACCATAGCTCTTATCCTCTGTAATGCTGCACTTTGCTGTCGTATAATTCATTTTAAGATGTACTTAAGGAAATTGAAAAGATGAGATTTCCTATGATTGAAGGGTTTGTTCTTCCATAAAATGATGATTATTAGGAAATAAATAGCAACAGTTAATTGGCCACAAGATTTTAGTAAGAAGTAATGATGAAGGATTTGTGGGTATTGCACAGGTTGCTGCATTTGTGTGGCTTTATTAGGTTTTACTGAAAAGGGAGGAGTGCATAAATAAAGATCAAGGAGTACTGGAAGGGTGTAGTATAGGCTTGAGACTTTCTGTCCATGAAATAAAGTCAGTGGAGTTCCCTGATTTTGCAGCAGGAAATTGAAAGTAGAATTTGGGTTTGACTTAGATATTCCTAAATGAGACATACGTACAGGTAATAAACCGCAGCAGTTGCAAAGGGTGGTAACCACTACTGCAGGAAATACTTGGTAATTGTTTTTAAAGGTTAGCAAATCGTGGTCTAATATGTTTTTGGAAGTAATATCTACTAGGTTATCCTTTGGTCTTGTTTATTTATCAGTGTACCCCAATCAGCATATTCTGTATAGCTTGGATTTTATACACATAAGGAAGAGGTCAAGCCATCACAGAGGTCTGGCTTACATATGTTTTTTTAATTGAAACCATATGCAGATCAGGCCTTACTTCATACTGAAGTTACCTAACTGGGAACAATTTATCTTGTGATATTAAAAGAAGTCACAAAACAGATTAACTTCCTTCATCCTCTTGGGTCTCGCTCTTGTGCATATCAGAAGAGAAATGCTGCCACAGCTTTATTTTCCTACTGGTATTTTTTTCTAAGAGTTGACATTGAAGCCATTAAATATGCACAGATGTCAGCTTGATAGAGGACAAATAATGCATGGTTGGTGCAGTACATTCACGGCTTTATGCTAGTATGTTTATGAGATGGTTTAATTATTTCAAACTGCTGCAATATTAAGGTTTTGCTCAAAAATATGAGAAAATATTAATAATTGCACTTTGAAACATAGAAATTTAATTTTTTGTTGAAACGCGTATTCACTTCCAAGCCCTTTGTGAAAGTAGAGTTGAGCAGAAAATATGAATTAGAAATTCAGTGGGTGAGTAGTTATGAACTGCTCAGAGGGATGCAGTTCAAGTTCAAAGGAAAAGCAGTAGAAAGGAAAGGCATTCTCTTTCAGATAAATTATAGTACTATTTTAACCATAGATTAGTTTTAGTCTCTCTTGGTTCTGAAACTGATGGTTCACTGCTTCCACAGAAATAACTCTATTGATGGTCCAGAATTGTAAATGAACATGCTAAGCTTGTCATGGACACTTTGATCTAGAAAAGGAAATGTTTCAAATAGTGCTACTTACCAGCAGCTCATAATGACTTTTAATCCTAAAATAAAATTAAGAGACATTTAAACCATTATTTTCTGAGTTGATAAATGAAAAGTATCTAAGGAAATAATCTATCATAAAAGAATCCATGTTAGCAGTTTCCACAATATGAAACTTAGTTTTAGACAAGCTCTACAAGTAAATGCAAGAGTTTGACTGCATATTGCTTAATAGAATCTCAAAACATCATTCTTTCCTACTATTGTTCTACAGTCCCTCGTATGAAGCTCCAGTGTAGGTAACAGTTTTAAATAGTTAATTATTAAACAGAAATTTATATATGACAGATAGCAAAATATAGATATTTAGACAACTATATTTAAAAACAGAAAAAAATCCCAAGTACTTGCTGAATGATTCATCTAAAATTGTGAATAAGAATATAAGAGAAATTTTAGAAGAAAAAAACTCTTCAAAGGGTAGAGGAAATAAAAAGATGGAGAAAAAGACATGGAAAAATAAAATTAAGATACCCCTTGAACGTGGCCAAGAAGCTCAGAAAGGCATCATCCTTAAATACATATTTGGGATGTATTACAATGTGAGCCTTCTGTATGTTTAAAATCTTTTAAGACCAGTGACCTGAGTCATCCGGGACCAAATGTTGTCATCAAGAGGTTTTTACTTGTGTAAAAATATAATCTCTTCATATTTGACATTATTATGGCAATAAACAGTCCCCATAACTGAACAGTAGATTTTATGTTTTTTCAGATTTTAACCAAAAATTACATTGAGAACTGTATGTTAGCTAGATCATGTGTTTTAGGTAATGCACTTTTAAATATCTGAAGACCATGTAGGATGATGAGATGTAATTTACAGCTGAATTTTAAGAAAATAGCATACTTCTCACATTGAGTAGACATACATCCTGAGTAGAGATACTTGTGTATTCTATTTCTCTAGTACTGTAGGATGTTTTTTAATGTCTCAATGTTTTATGTAATGAACTGAATTTTCTAATACCTTTCTGTGTTTCAGGTGCTTCTACCATGGTAATGTATTCTCGCTCTTTCTCTGTAGACAGATATGTGTATATATGTAAACAGAAACATTAAGATGCTCCAGCGTATTCATGCTTACCCAATTAGACAGAGTACTTGAATCTTATGGAATTTATATCACATTGCCTTCATTAGGATTAAGCAGAACAAAAAGGTTTTACACAGTTTGTTCAGAGATCTGTAGCAAGAGCTGCAGTGTAAAAGCTACTTAAAAATATTTAGGCAAGAGATCTGAAGGAACGTAGTGAATTCTTGATCATCCTTCTAACCATTTCACAACAGAAACTAGTATTCTGTGCAGTTTTAGCCTGGCATAGAGTGGGTCAAGTCTTGTCATACTTAGTGACTCATCTGAGATCCGTGAACAACAAATCTGCATACTGTATCTGTGGTCTCCTCTTGATCATCTTTCTATACTCATTGCAAGGTCCATTCTAGCCATACATTTTCCATGTCTTCGGAGAAGGTATCCACAGCAATATAACCTCATCTTCTGCTTTTCTCTAACTCAGTTCCTCATAGCAGATGTCCAGTCATTTGATTCCCTCAACACTTAGACATAATTTTACTAATTTATTAAAATGCCATATTCTAAAAAAAATCTGTTTCACAGGCTGGTCGCATGGTCTTTCAAGTCAGATTTTTAAAGGAAAGGCTATCATGTTTTCTAATTCCTATTTGAAATGGAAAACACGTGGCTTCTTTTCAATACAGTGACTTTTTCAAGGCACTTTATTATGTTCAATTAGATTATACATACTGATGACAATGGAAATACTAAAGCTTTTTTTGGAAGTAAAAAATATAATTAAAACTTTCACCTTATTTAAAAACTGAATATATTTAATCGTAGCACTATCTACTTAATCAATGTATCTATTTACAAGACAAAAGAAAGGTGTATGAATTGTTTAGAAGCACTGTGACAAGTTCCAAATTATAGTCTCAGGAGGCAAGAGAGAACTGTGACACGATTTGCTTCAGAAAGGCAGGGTAATTATAATGAAAGGGAGCAAAAGGGGAGGAAAGCTACAAATAGAAAAGAATCGAGGTGGTTCATATAATATATTCTAATTTGTATTATGATGTCCCACATTTACATTGTATTACTATAGTTAAATTAATAAATCCTATTACTTTTTATTTCTGTATGAAAAATCATTGTTCTGTATACATAAACTAGGTTATGATACTGCAGATTAACTACCGTAATAAACTGATAGTCAAATATTACTAAAGATAGTGAAAAGTTTTTTTTTATTATATATTGCTGCTGTTTTATTGATCTAGAACAAGAAGAGCTTTTTAAAAAAATGCTGAAAGAAATTCAGATAATATTTTCCTTGAGCTACAGTCCTCAGCCATGAAGGTGGAATGCTGCTTTTTTTAAACAGTGGGATTTATTTACTGTTTGCAAAATAACAAGGGCTAGGTTTTTATGTTTTCACAAAATATAAATTATGGAATAATTTAGTTTAGGTAGCATGTGTCCAGAGGTGTCCTCTCTATATATATACATGCATACATACACATATTATATATATACATACATACATATTATATATACACACACACATTTTTCCCCCAATGCAGAAGAAAGTGAATTCTATTTAGTAAACTAGATTCATGTTGTAATCTGGTAAAACAATCCTAATGTAATTTCAGAATAGGTAAAATTTTGTGTGTTAATATATTTAGGTGCACAGTACAGCATTTCTTTGCTATACAGTAACTGGAATAGCCATTATGATAGTAATTGTACTAGACAGTTACTACAGAAAGATAAGCTAAATTGTGCAGAAGTGGGGTTTCGTGATAAGACATTCCGAGAATTAGGTCATGTTGGGTTCAATTGCCTATTATTCAGATGTCTCATTCCTGAGCTCACAGGGAATGTCATTATGATCATTACCCAATTAAGACACTACTGTGAAGTGACAAGTCTGACACTGTATGAACTACATCTAACACAGGGTTTCCTTAAGAAAACCTTTACTGTTTCTTAGAATTTTTTTAACTTTTCATTAAGCATGTCAAAACTCGCATTTTATTATAATCATTGTGCCATTTTTACCGTTCAGAAAATGTGTCAAGTTTTGTGTTCCAGTCTCTAGACCGGAATCTGCATACTGATTCATATGATACCCGATGTATTTTTTTTAGTTAGTTTTGGATGTAGAACACTCTTTGATGTCACACTAGAAGTTCACTTGCTGATTCTTTTAAGTTCCTAAGTATTTGCTGTGTTAAACAACACCTCGGCTCCAAGGCTTCGGACACTGATAATCAGCAAATGGTCATAGGCAATAAAGCACTACGTTTTCCCCAGGCCCATGCAGGACCAGATATACAATGTATTTAATACAGTGTTTCTTCTTCTTCTTCTTCTTCTTCTTCTTCTTCTTTTTTTTTTTAATAAGTGATAGGTCAATAAGGAGAAAAAAAAAAAAAAGACCCCAGTATACTGTAAGCACTAGTTATACCAAAGGAGTAACTGTTATCAGACTGAGTCAAATAATATTTTTTTCTATCTATATAGCATTCCAGCAGAACTTTATCAAATTCAATATGCTAATTAAAAGCTATCTAATTTATTCTTTCTTTCAGCTCAATTTACATCAGGTCTGCTCACACAGAATACCAGTTTAGATCGTTTAGCACTTTGTCTGCAATCTGTGATAAATACTCAAAATGGGTCATATTCTGTGGGACCAAGGATTAATACGTAATTTTAGTATTTTAAAAGTAATAGTAAAAACTTACTTGTTCAAATAATTTTGAAGAAAAATGTTCTGCTGAGATTTACATGAAAATTTTTTTACCTCTTCAACTTGCTACTTATATAAAGGAGATTCAGCCTGTAAAATCTTCTTTTAAAAACAGAAAAAAGGATATGCTTCCCTGAAAATATCTTTTGAGCCCATACTATATAGATAACTTTAGTTTTCATTTGTATTGTAATAATATCACTAAAAAAATCTTAACAGCTGATCTTCCTGATGAAATCAAATAAAAATACTAACTGTAGAAATGTTTACAGAGACAAGTATTTTGGAATGAAGTTTGTAATAGGTTTTGTGTTAGGCTCTTAACATTTAAAATATACCTTGATTTCAGAAAGGGAAAAAAAAGTGTATTTTGGGAGTTTCCATTGTATTTAATGGCAGAACTATTTATGCTGGAATTGTAATATGTGATTTTGAATTTTGCTATTATTAAATAGGCTGTTTTGGCCTGTTTTAGCACTGCTTTTACCAGTTTTCATTGAGTAAGTGCTAAATGAATATGTAGTAAAGAAATTCACTGTTCCAAAAGCCTGTACTATCATGGACATTGCGAGGATGTAGCCTTTGCTGGAGTAGCACATACACTGTTTTAGCCCACAGGCATTTGTGGGCCAGATGTAGCCACTGTGTTCCTCTGTGCGGCCCACTGTGTTCTTCTGTGCGGCCCACTGTGTTTTCCCAAGGAGATTCTAGAAGCCCATAGCTGTTTCTTGGGCATTTTCTTTCCTAGCACAATCAGCTTGGAGCCCTGCATCGCAGGGAGATGCCTGGGGGCAAGGCTCTCGCTGCTGTATTGCAAGCACACGGGTGCTTGTCCATGGGGAATAGGAGGGCTGGCAGGGGTGGAGCAGGAGCAACCCAGAAGGAAGCAGATCCGCTTTCCAAGCAGAGAAGGGGCAGAGTATCCCTGTAGAGCTGCGTCAGGGGTCGCAGGTCCACAGCAGCAACTTTAGGTCAACTTATGTGTTATCTGAGAATGGGTCTGGTCAAAAAACAGTTTGCGGTGGGGAAGATGCACCAGAAGATTTCTTTTTTCAACAAATTAATTCCCTAATTAAGCTCACTGTATGTCAGTTCTTGGTCTTGGGAAGTGAGCATGGCAGCCAGCATCTTTCTATGCCAGCTCACAAATATGACAGCTTAAAGCAACTGGGATACTGACCCCCAAAGCGTGGAGAGTGCCACGAGTCTGGATCTGCTGCTTTCCGGTGGGTGGGGAGGAGAGCGGGGGAGCAGCCTGCTGCCCTAAGCACGTTTGTGCGTTAGGGACAGGGTGGCACTTGCAGGGGTGAAGGCACAGCTCCTGCATGGGTGTGTTAATAGTCCAGAGTTCTTGCTGTCTAAAACTGAGCTCTGGCAGCTACAGCTACCATAGCCGGACCACACTGATAAATTGTGGAAATTCCTCGGGTTGATGTATGAGGTAGTGGCATTTTAAATGCTGTAGCACGGTGGACTTGTAAGATGCCTGGATTTCAGTCAGCGTTCTGTTGTTTCCTTTAACCTCATCAGTCAGATCTACTGCTCTGACCTTTTCTTTCTCTGAACCTCACAGTTCAGTGAAAATTTTAACATTCTCAAAATATCACCCACAGAAAAAGCTGAATACGCATCCATGTGTTGATGTATACATATTTTGCATTCCCCTCTGCATCTGACAGCATCAGGAAAAACTACTATACTTAATGAAAAAGAAATCTGTTTTTAAGGTTAATATCACTTCTTTGGAATTATACAATATAAACTATTTAACTAAAATTATATCCTGTGTCAAATAAATTTCAATGTGCATGCAATTTTTTTAGTTCCATATATCACAATATAGCAAAACAACTTAATTGTTCTTAGTACCTATAAATATATAATACCTTTTTTCTTTCACAGACAAACTCTTCTTATAATACAGGTATTTCTCACATAGTTTTAATCTTCACGTATCAGTAATTACAAAAAAATTGTTTAACATTAATCACTTCTTCCATTATACTGGTTATTATTTATGTTAATGTTTGCTAAATAGTGTGGCCTATTTTAGCTTAGTAGCTAAAACTTTTACAGATACAGTTATACTAGTGTAAAGTAATAATTTGTGATGTTATTATGTAGATGCAATAAAATAAGAAAACATTCTAAGCTATAGCTGAAGATTTTTTTTTGTTTGGTTTCATTCCATTTCTTTGAGTATGTAAACATAGATGTTATATTGTCAGATGGATAAAAAACTTACACAGTTTTGTCACTTTCAGTTAAGAATTGAACTTTCATACCAGAATGTGTGTACAAAACAAGTGCAATTTTCAGTTGGAATTGTGATACAGGCAGAGAGGGGGAGGGTTCAGCGTTACAGTGCACTCAGTTATTTATGCTTGATTTGGGGTTTATAGGGTGAAAGGATGAAATATATCTTTGGATGTGGATTTCCTATTTTTCAATTTCCAGTATGCATTTTTCATTATATGGAATATTCAAGAACTTTTATCTTACATCATATCATTCACTCTACTTTAAAAGCAGATTAAATCTCACTACTGAAAACTACAGTTTATTTCAAATTGTTCAAAAAACCCTGGTTTTCTCTCCAGTCTTCTGCTGTTCTAGCACTTCTGACAACAGCCACCTGTTTTTTCTGTACTTCAAAAAACCAATCAACTACAAAAGCCCTGGAGGCAATCTGTCTTTTCTCTTCACTCTTTCTATCCTACACTAATCACTAGGAACAACAGTGAAGTGGACATCTCAAACTGAAGAGGAGCAGGGAACGTAGGGGGTAGAGAGGAGCCCTCTTTGATGGATTTGAAAATAAGAGAATTTGTTTGGAGGATGAAATTGCTAAAATTGAAAAATATGTTTTACAGACAACAAGCAGACTTATCCTTAAATCTAAGTCAGTTGTGCAGCTCATTGGCAAGTGTCACTTTAAGCACAGTTCCATCTTGGCCTTATTGCTAATTATATTTTTCTATAATAAGCCAGTCTAGCTCTGATCTCACATTTGCATTTAATTTTCACCTCCTGAAACCCTTCTTTCCAGCTCCTATCATTGGATTTGACATTAGGAATTGCTGAGCTCCAACCTAAAATATACTACTGAATCAGTCTGTCAATGAACAAATCAGATAAGCTTTGTGTAACTTTTTTTTTTTTTTAATGTGAAGGTAATAATGCTGCCATATATTATACTAAGGGGACATAAAAATTATCTTACTGTTTGAACAGTGCTTTCATGTGAAAAAGCTTAAGTAAACATTTAATAGATTTGCCAGCCACACGTTTTCATGTTCAAGTTTTGTTCTTTCTTTCACCTTTCTTACAGCAGTTACCCCTTCTACAATATAGCTGTCAAGCCCACCTTGCTGAGATGGAGCATGGGAGGTTTTAGTCTACTCCTTTCTATTCTCACTAAGCAGTATTCATGATCCAGATCTTGCCGTAATGTGACAAACTGCGTGGCAGTGTAGTTCTCCTCATAAGACAGTGTTTGGGGTCACACTAATAGTCTGTATTCGTTATCTAAACCCGGTACATCCATTGCCACCAATATAGTATATTTAGTAAGAATGACTATTTAACAACCATAAGCATCATGAAATGAAAACGGAGAATGGTGCAAACCTCAGTGGTGGTATTTTTGTTTTTTGGGGTTTTTTTTCCTACTTCTGGTTTGAAAAATAATCATACATATATTAATAGCACTCTCTTGACCCTTTTAGAGGTTTGGGAGCTCTTTCTAAGATGGGAATTATATCTCGAATTTATCCTTCAGAGAAGGAAATCACCTGCTAGGAGATAGAATTTTACAGGCAGGAGCATACTTTCTATGGTGTGTCTCACAATAAAACATGTTTAACGCTGAGAGCACAGCTGTGTATGGCTGTAAAAACTGAGGTCTGATGTGGTAACCATGATGATGATTAAATTTGGCAGGTTTGAGACTATCTCAGTTAGCATCATGCACATGAGATGCCTACAGGAATTAGAAGAGATCTAAATACTTGCACTGTCACATATACAGAATGAGATTACCCACCTACTTCCTCATTATCACAAACCACAATTTTACCATCCTTGTCTTCAAGCGCATTCAATGTGCCTGAATAGTGTAAGCAGTTCAAATGTATGTGTGTAACCACCCGTCTACTGCTTTCTCCTCTGGAACAATCTTTTTTTATACCCCATCACCTCATCAATTCAGTTCCTGACTAGGGAGCACTGAAAGGGACCATAGCTTCCTTCAGCAGTTTTATCATGTGCCACTAGAGTGGGGCTTGAAGGGCTTTGTGGCCAGCATGAGGACTCTGCCTGGCAAGCACGTCAGGAGGGAAGCAGGTGGTGGAGAAGCACATGCAGCTGACAGGAGGTGAGCTCTGGTGCAGCAAATCAGAATGAGGTACTCGGAGGTGATACTTTTGACGATTATTTTTAAACATTCCTTTTTCCATTTTATAATTGTTTCTTCTTTTCATTTAAAAATGAAGATCTGAGATATGAGGCAACCTTAAATTTAGGCCAATACAAGAAATAGTCTTCTACAGAGATATTGATTCACTGTCATTTCTGTAATATTTTATCTTTTTCCCTTTGCTGTATCTTATGAAATCTTAGCTAAATCACTGACTTGCATCAGCATTTTTACTGTGCTAAATAATTTCCTTTCATCTCCTGATTATCTTTATGGACATATTTTATCTATGTTTTGCTATATTTTAAATTTTATATTGACACTAATTAAGGTTGCCATCAGCATGTTAATTAAGAAAGGTTAAGATAAAACAACGCGCTCACTAGGTGGATTTCCTCAAACACATTTTCTGTTCAATTTTATGTGTTTTCCAATGACTTAAACAAGAGTGTAAAATTTGCTCCGGTGGCATATGCTACTAGTGTCTAGCCTACATTCCTTGAAATTCAGGCATTTACTCACAGGTAAAGGTATACTCACTTTCAGTAATTGCACGGGTCAGAGCTGTCTCCATTTCTTGCTAGGGTTTTCTAGAAAGTGAACTGACAGGTTCCCAGAGCTTTTATGCAATAAAGAATTATTGGCAGAAACAGTTTCTGCTTGTTACCAAACAAATAAGCAAGTCTGAACTTGGAAATAAAAACAGGACGATCTGGCTTATCATCATTATAATGTGTTGCTGAGTGTACAAGATCGCACTCTTCCTGAGGGGAAACAAAGCTTTGCTTAGTATAGTCTGCTAGCTGGTAAAGGCATCGTGAAACATCCACTTATGCATCATCTTGGCACAAGTAGAACTGAGAGAAAAAAAGGGGGGAGGGAATTCCTTCAGAGCTTTAATAAAAGAAAGTTGTAAATATTAAACAGATGGCATACTAATATGAAGCACAATTTGCTGCTTAACCTTAAGCTTTTCAAAAATAGAATGCCTTACTTTAGTGAAGCTGTTGTTTACTGTATAACACTTGTTTTGGAAAAAAGATGAAGAGAACTGTTCTCATCTGTAGCTAAGCCAATATAACTTTCATTTGCTCCACTATTCAGTCTTAAGTTTGATGCTTCCAAACCTTATTGACCAACTGTGATGCTTTAGACAAGGTATGTATATAATAATGAAACAAATTAATTCTGTCCCTAGTATTTAAAGTTATTTTAAAACCAAAGTCCCTTGCAGTGAGCTAACCAATAACATAGGAAATTGTTTCCGTTCCTTACAGGCTGAACTCCAAGTTGGGGAAATGGGTTTGATTTTTTTTATTACTATTATTTTTATTGTCTATTTTTATTTCAAAGAGTGAACTTTGATAGGAAGAAGGGCTTGCAGAGAAGGCCTGGATCTACGCAACAGACATAACTGGTTCAAACTTGGAAAACAATTTTACTAAACATTTGTTTCTATTTTGTATAAGTCCATTCAACCAGTTTCATACACTTGCAATCATTCAATACATTTTCCCTTTTTGGTGTTGGAAACAATTCTTCGTTGTACAAATATCCATGTTAGCATTCAGCAAGATTATGTATTGTTTGCTGTTCTTTACTCTCTATTTTGAGAAATAATTTTGGGCAGAAAATTACCATGTGATATTGATGATCAGTCTTCCTCTATAACATATGCATTGTTGAAATTAATAGTGGTCAATCAATGCATAGCCTGAAAGCTGATTTTGTTTAAGTGCTTATGAATAGTAAACTGAATAGTTGGGATTTTATTCTAACTTAAATTTTTGCAAATACTACATGCTGTTGTGGCAGCAAAAGATCTGGATTCAGTTCAGCCTATTTGAGACTTCTGATGTGAATCTGACTGAATTATTTAGTATCTTTGCACTCAAATATCTTTGCATTTGTCACCTATGTCTAAGCGGGGAATTGGCTGGGTGATAAAAGGACATAGAGCCATGGATGAAGAGATATGGATAATGGGAAAAAGAGACTTCAATGTGAAAACTTCTATATAGATTCAAAAAAGCCCATCAGATTTAGAATGATGGAAGAAAATCCATTAAGGACTGCTAAATATGAAGACACTATCACTGGCTGAAGTCTCTGAATCGCTAATAGCTGTTACTACATGCCTGCTCTGTTCTCATTTTCTTCCTTAGGCAGTCGTTGGAGGCAGGAGTACCAGGTCTCTGGTCTGACCTGATTTGACTGTTCTCATCTTATGTTACATTACAGGATAGCTGTTCACCCACAGAAGTAGGGTTCAGGAAGGAATTTTCCCATAAAGGTCTATACAGCTATGGCTATATAAGGTTTTATACCTTATTCACAGCATAAATAAAAGGGAAGTTCTGCTAAAAAGGCTGAGTCTTTACAACTTAGTAGAGGAACTAACACAAGTCTCAGTGAGTGGGATCCAGTGCAGTGGGACTGCCTAAGACCTAATCTTAGAGGTAACAGATACACTAAGTAGTTGGTTAACCTTGAACCGTAGCAAGAAGTATGGGCCTAGTGGACTGCCTCGTCTTCACCTCTTCAAAATGGGAGAGACCCTGAGACCCAGCATATGAGGACACCTTACACTTTACGCTCAGTGACTTTGTTGGACATCAAGGGGTTTGGGGACTGTAAATTTTTGGCACGCTAAAAAGGATGGATGCATCATATATGTTCTAAATAAAGTAGCCTGCTTAGTCTCACACCAGGCACCCATATTATCCTATCCTATCCTATCCTATGCTATCCTATCCTTTGTCCAAGCCAAATAAAATTTAGAATGTTTAACCCTACAGTTTTGTTCACGTTGCTGACAACAAAATATTTCACTTAATTGTGTGTATTCTTCTTTCTCCTCAGAATTATGGTTTGGAGACTGAAAATCTGAGAACACTCTCTCACAAGCTGAATGCCTCAGCCAAAAATCTTCAGAACTTTATAACGGGTAGAAGGAGGAGTGGCCATTATGATGGCAGGGCCTCCAGACGACTGCCAAATGATTTTCTTACCTCTGTAGTTGACCTGATTGGTGCTGCCAAGAACTTACTAGCCTGGCTGGACAGGTAATTTAGTATTCCTTGATCCTTTACACGAGAATAGTGCCTTCTATTTTCTGTATTTCTTCTTTTTCTCTTGTACTGTTTTTTTCTAGTATTAAAATGTCAGGTTTGGAATTCTAACTGCAAGTTCTGGGTTGTAAATTTCTCAAATATTGGCAGTCAAAATGTGCCAGCCTTTCCCAGCAGGAGGATGTTAAAGTTTTCTCTAGTTACTTGTTCAGATTCTTTTCAGTTTGATAGTATTTTGTGCAAAATGAATATTTCTGTGCTATTCCAAGTTGACAAATCACTGCCACAAGTGGTAGCATCATTGGCAATATCAGAAAGGAAGGGAAGGAAGAAAAGGTTATGGAATCTGAACCTTCCTTCACCCAGCAAAAAGATTAAAAAAAGAGAAGCTGGAAGTGAACTAAATCAGTTAAATAGCATTCAAAAGAAATGACAGTACTTGCTTATTCTGAAAATGAAAGGTTTCTTATTAGACTTTTTATCAATAGGTTTGATGCATTAGTTACAGTTGTGCTGTTGGTTAATGCTCAATGACTAACTACTGTTTTTTTCATTTATGAATTGAGAATCGGATTACAAGTAATTCTCTGAATAAATGTAGTTAAAATTTTGACTGTAGGAAGCCAGTTTATTTGGTTATAGCAATGGATAGCTTTATCTGGAATCTGAATGCTCTTGGATATATAAATGGCACCTTAGAAATCACAGTTAGAGTAGATCACCCTCCTTCACAGCGTATGTATAATTCTGGTGACATCTTCCTAACCTAATGCCAGCAGTCATATTCTCTTGGGCTATGACCTTGTCAGTTCTTATGAATTCAGATGGGGTCAGAATTCAGGCAGAATTTGAAAAACCTGAAGAAAATCCTCGTATGCAGGAAGCTGTCAGTGGCTAACTAAGCATTACTTTGCTCTCTGAATTAAGGTGCTAACTGCTGCTGAAGAATGATGTCATACTAGAAATGTTGTCTTTTGAAAGAGTCATAAAAATAAAATCGTGACAACTTGCAATTGTTTGGAGCATCCTATTTTACTTTCCACAAGAATGATAACTTTTCGTGTTCTTGCAAAAATCCATTTTATATCCATGCTACCTACTTTGATTCTTGTTTCAAAGGCATACTTTATAAAAACTGTGTAATTTGCTGCTGGAGATTGTCATGATTAGGTGATTTAAATTTCTGCAGTGTAGAACTGATGTCTATATAGCATATACTTTCTACAGTGTTCCTGAAGATTTCAAAAGAATGGTGAGACTGTGTTATTGAAAAATAGATTCATTATTTGGGCATTTTTTTCCCCTGATTAAGCCATAAAACATTTAGCTGACCCTATTAAGTTTGCCTTTATGAAAACAAATTTACTAACCACAAGTCTGTTTAAAAACTACTTATACTGTAAACAGGAATTGTATCCTTAACACTGTACAAATCTGTTCTACCTTTCTGACAGGTCTCCGTTTGTCAGCGTGACAGAATATTCACTGCTGAAAAACAACATTGTTCAACTGTGCCTGGAACTAACAACCATTGTGCAACAGGTAGGAATGGTTTATTTTCTGCTCTTTCCAAGTCTTCTTCATATTGTTGCTGAAAAATCACAATAATAAAAACATTGCTTTCACTTCATCAGCAAAATTGTTTTAGAATTACCTGTTAATTACGTATTCTCTTTCTCTGGGAGTGACGGGAAGAGTTTTGGTCTTTGTCTGCCCTCATATGCCTGGATAGACTGAAGGGTAGTGTATAGATAAAAAATAGTCCACTTAACATCAAACTGTCCATTTAGAAGTTAACAGTCTATCACCATGCAGGTATTAAAAGAAAAAAGCCACAGTGGCAAACAGCTTAATTACTACCATCAATTTATTACAGATTAAAATATGACCAATCAAAAATCTTTCAGGGACCAGTTCTTACAATACCTACAGATACTTTCAGAACCTGTACTATGACTTATTTACTTAAAGGGGAGCCAAACCAGTTGGAAGTTGCATAAAAACTGTTTAGTGACTAACATGAAATATTCATAGCAGTAAACGATTCAAATCTGGAACAAATAAGGGTACTAGTCTTACTGCTATTCATTACTTAATAGTAGTACAGTACACCACAGGTATGTAAAATTCATGTACCAGGTTCTGTCGTGCTATATAGTATACAAATAATGGCAATCTCTGACAGTGTCTGCCCCTGAAATAAGAGGTGAAAGGTACAGAAAGACTGAATGGAAACTAGTTTTGTAAATATTTATGGTAAGCTTCTCTTCTTGTGATTAGATGAAAATATGGATAAGGTAAAATAGTGTTATTGGAACAAGTGAGGAGGTTAGAAGAGAACAGGTTTTGGTATAAAATGAAAGAGGAGGATGAAGACAGTACTGTAGGAAAGGAAGCAAGAAGACAGATCAGCTAATCCTGCAGTTTTGTAAGCACATTAAACTGGCACTGCCTTCAGAAGAAATGTTTCCATTGCCTGCCTCTGCCCTGTGCTGGCACAGTTCTTCATGCACCCTCACAGTGAACCAATCACAGAACTCATTTAAATTAAAAAGGCTTCCTGGAGTAGTATTCTTATGTGAACTTTCAGGGTTTTTTTTCTTAATTTATTTTTAGTTCTTGCAAAAAAAAATTTAAACTACCAGATGCATTTGTCCCAGCCTTAATTATTTGTATTTTATGCCATTATCATTACTTTACAATATTCAACTTTCTTTCCTTTCAGAAATATTGGTGTGTACCTTGTCCTTTATGTGTTTTTGCAGTGCAAAACAAAGATCCTTCTTCTCTTTTTTTGTTTTATAAACTCCTACATAGGCATCTTATTTACGTATCTTTATAAATACCATGTAAGAGAAAGCTTAATAATACCAGGCTATTTTTGATTCACAGACTAAGCAAAACAAACGCCTCTACAGTGTAAAAAGTTTGCATTCTGATTCTGCCCTGCAACACTTTGTAAGAGCTTTGATTTTTCCCTATGGTCTAGGTGGAAATCTTTTAAGTTTGAATTGTCGTTGTTTCTGTCATTTATTCAACTGCTTTTGGCAGAGGAGATTCAGTTCTCCTCTATCAGCAATAGTTTGGCTCTTTTTTCTCAGTTCTTCAACTCCACTCCCAAAGCTGTCCTCTTTTGAGAACTTAAAACCAATCTATCTTTTAGCATAAACTCCGAGACATTTCAAAATGAAAAATGTTTAGTTAGTTGTTCAGGTGAGTGACAAATGGAGACAAGTTTTGGCTTTTATCTTATTTTCAGATCTGAGTTGTTTGATAGCCCTCTGTTGATATCTTTTACAGTATATTAAACTCAGAAGCACCAAAAAGAGTAGATAAAACAAAATCATTCATAGAGAGACAGTTTTGCTGTTACTAAATGTGAGGAAAATTGATCTTAATGTGTGAAAGCAGAGATGTCTCACCTAAATCAGAACTGCAGTCTTAACTGTAGCCAAAAATACAAATTGAAAGGCATAACTAATAGAAATCTGGATCCTTTTAGATACTGCTTATGATTTGTTTTACAAATAATGTGAATTTTTACATGTCTAATTTAGAGCAAAAGTAACACTCACGGCGATGTATTTGGCAAGTTTAGTGACAAACCTCTTCAATCTAAAGATTTATTTTGTGCAAAATTAACATGCTTTGTGTACATAACTTACAGCTGGCACTCAAGGTGAAATTATTTCTAAATGGGGGCATCACTGTGTAATGTTGGTTTAATATAGCCAATGCTTATGGATTTTCTCACTAGCATGTACTGTATGCTGTGTGACATATGAGTCATATGAGATTATGAGTGACATAATCTTAGATGTAATAGGGAGGTAAGTTTTCTAGTGTTTTGATCATATTCTCTGTGTGAGTATGAAGATGAGATCTTCATTAAAAATTTAAATGAAATATATGAATTGCAATGTTGTATATTATTATTTACATATAAATGCTATGATGTATAAGCAGTTGCTTGTTGATCTGCGAGTAGTATCTTATTATGCCAGGTGTAAGAGCACTGATCTTCTCTAGTTTTAGAGAATTTTTATACCTGTCCTTGGGAATCTGCTTTATTTTACTCAGTTCTCTTATCCCTCACCATCTCCCCTTCACTAGAAAAAGCAGGGAAACTATAAAAGAATATTATTATGTAGAACACTGCAGAAGCATTGGGGCATCCTGATTTTGAGGTAAGATGTTCCATCAAGATGTGCTGATGGTAAGGTACAAAGACTGCATGATGTTAGATCAGGATCAGACTATTGCAAATGTTCGGGTTTTCCATTGACTTAGTTTCAAAGTATAATGACTCTAGCTTTGAGGCAGACTATCTCTCATTTTGATCTGAAAATGAATCCATCAAACTAACCTCACTGAATTTTGATTTGGTTAAGTTCTAGAGCAAGATTACATTCAGGGAATAGTAACTGGAATAACTGAAGCAGAATAGGATTTAGATTTTGTTCTTAAAACATATCCATTGGTTAATTGTTTCTTAACTTTATGGTAAGAAGAGTTCACTAGTTCTAGAAGTAGATGTTTTTCTGATTGATATTTTTCTGATATATTTAAGATGTTTAAAGCCTGTGATGAAGCCTTTGATATGTGCATTAAACTGCATGGACAAACATTCTTTAAACAAAAGTTTGCCTATATCAAAGAACATCATTACATCTCAGGCTAATTTATTTTCAACAAAAGCCAAGCACTCTTGCTTGTTGTCATCTTTATTCATGTTTGAATAGCCCTATTGAGATAAACTTAGAGAACGTATCATAGTTGGGGTTTTTTTACCCTGTTTTTAGTTAAATAATTTGTCATTAGGATGAAGTATATGTTTCAGAAGGCTGTCTAGTTCAGATTCCAGCTGATGGAGAATTTTGATGTCTCTTAGTAGTCTCCTGAACCTGGTCTAACTTTGAAATTAGCCTTGCTTTGAGCAGGTGGTCAGGCGAGATAACCTCCAGAGGTCCCTTGCACCTGAATTATTCTGTGATTCAGCAATTGCCTTCATTGTTAAAATCATGGGTGTTATTTTCAGTATGAACTTTGCAGACTTCAGCTTTCAGCACCATAATCTTGTTTTGCCTGTGTTTGCTGAAGAACATTTTGCTATCCAGCATCTGTTCACTGTTTTCTAAATATAGATTGTGATCAAGTTCTTTCCTTAATTAAACTTAGTAAAATGAGTTACTTTATTTTCCAGTCTACATTTAACTAATTTAAAGTAACCTCATTTTTTTTAATGTGTGAATTCCAGAAGTGTGTTTAATGTTGCATACACAAGAAGTATAATTTAAATATCATTTTCTTATATCCACAGTTCAAAGACTGCAGTAGCTCCCGACTGCAGTAGCTCCCAACTGCAGTGTTATATGGGGAAATGGCATTCAACTGGCAAATACCACAAAGTTTTAAGCTCTCTTCGGAGTTGCTCCTTTATAGGATCTCTGTTTCTTTTTGGTAGTTGACTCGACTCATGCTGTTTTACTGTTACTAAGTTACTGTAGTAAATATTTTACAGGTATTAGAATTTATATGTTTTCGTTAACTGTTCTTACGATTTGTCATAAATCAATCTTTGATTTGATTGGGATCTGCATACATTTTCAGTAGTACTTGCATTTTTTTCTTTCAGAATTATTGTCTAAAATTATGAATATAGTGTTGGAGAGCACAAGTCCTACTAATCTTTTCTCTTTTTGAATATTTAAAAGTGTGATGTTTTACCACCTCAGAGTTGTGAAGGTGTATAGTGCCTATGAAAGGTAGGATGTTCTGCATAGTGCATAAGCTGGCTTGAATGTAATGCTGTTGCTATTCCTCTTTTGTACTTTTTGTATTTTACCATTTTATAGAGGAGAAATAGACTGCAGCTACTAATTTTTTTCAAAGTTTTTAAACTATAAGAAAAAATACACTTTTTAACATGTCATCTGCCAACGGAAGATGGGGAAAGAATGTCACTATAACTATTATTTTTCTAAGAAAAATGGACCAAGATTCTATAAATGTTAATCCTATAAGTTTTTTTAATGAGATCCCTAGTGCATTGCTATGTATCAGAAATAAATAAATCAAAAGAATATGTGACCTACATATCTTAATATTTTTAGTACAATATTGAGAGTGCTTTTAACTTCTCATTTAAACTAGTCTGAGGTATTAAAAAAAAGTTCATGTGCATATATTTTGGAAGGAATTCCAAAACCATTTTTAATGCTAATGTAAACTTGACTATGCAACATAAATACAGTGAAAATTAATTCTGCTCTACAAAACAGTAAAATTCAGTTTTACTATACATGTCTTCTATTCTTTGACCTGAAGTAATTAAGTTTATTCAGAATGAAGCTCACATTGTATTTCTGACACACAAATTAAAGGCATAATTTAGATAGGAGCATTAGCTATGAAGTCAAGCTGTAAGCCCTGCTGTGATCATTTTGTTCTCTTGGTACTTGGAGGGTTAAAAGGAGATGGCAGATATGCTGTTTGAAGTGTGTTAAACTGGCAGAGAAAACTGCCTTAGGCATTGCCAACTAAACTGACTTTTTTTTTTGTGTGTGTGTGTGCTTTAGAAAATAACAGCATGAATACGGAAGAAACATCAAAGGCATACTTGACCATGAAATACTAATATAAATTCTTCTCTGCATTCCTTAGCATTCACAATCTTCTGATTTTAACTTTCATATTCTGTATTTTTAAAAATGTATTCATTTAGAAATTAATTTCTGTACCAAAATGCCGATCCTTCAAAATAAACGTAATGCTTAGCATTGAGGGTGAGTTTATTACCTCTGCTCCAGCCCTATACGCTGGTCTGAATGGCTAGAATAGACTAAAGATACTCTGGAAACCTCAGACCAGCTGAGGGACAAGTTGCTCAAAACAGCACCCAAAGAAAGCAGTAACAAGAGAGCAGAAAATGGCCTCAGTGCCTAGGCCGTGGCAGCAGAGGTGAGCTGCTGGACAAGATGAGCAGATGAGCCAGGTAACTGTGATTTCTCTCGTGAAGAATGCAACAGCCTAAGCTGACCATATGGTCAGCTGATCCACTTCAAGAACAAATGGAACGAGGATGTTAAAATTATTTCATAGAAAGCTTGAATGAATTCACTATTAATGCTATCCAATTAATATCCAAGAAAAAAGAAATCTTGAGAATTGTAGGGAATCTTAAGATACCTTAGGGGAACCTTTTAGGTGTATCAGTAAGTTACATTTTATTCAAAGAAAAAAGACAATAAACAGGATTTTTCCTTCTTATATCCAAATTCTGAAAATGTTTAACCTTACTCTATAGAAAGCTTTTTTTCCAGCTTGTTTTCCATCATATTTGGAGAAGCATTTAGCAATTTCCCAGCATTAACTTTCTGTCGGTAAGTATTAGTCCACTTAAACGTAAACAATGTGTTAGTATGGCATTACAGGTAAATTCCAGAGATAAATCCCAGGTATCCAGTGGGGCCGTTGGCTGCCAGGGGACCATCCAACCCCGCGGCACTCCTCCCCTCTGTCACAGGTTCTCTGGGTCCTGAATGTGGGACTTGCCAGGATACTAGGGGGATTTTTCCAGGGATTTGAAACGTGCACGGAGGTTTATAAAAGAGACTTCGAGGCCCGGGTAGGTGTAGCAGGCCGGGACTCACTGTGTCTGTTTGAAAAGGCGGGGTCTGGCTGCCGTCGGCGCGGCGGCGTCTGCGCACGGGCGGCGGGGCCGCGGCTGGAGCTGCAGGGCCGAGGGCGCGGCGGCGTCTGCGCACGGGCGGCGGGGCCCTGGCTGGAGCTGCAGGGCCGAGGGCGCGGCGGCGTCTGCGCATGCGTGGCGGGGAAGCTTCTGGAACTGCGGGGCCGAGGGCGCAGCGGGGGCGTGGCTGCGGAGCCGCTGCGGCTGGGGCCGGCTTCAGAGGTGGGAGGTTTGGGGAGAGTTTGCAGGGGCTTATTGGAGCTTAGGTTTTGCTGCGATTGAGGAAGTTGATGGCAGTTGTTGGGTTGAGAACAAGAGAGACTAAAATCCTAGGTTGCTGGGGGAAGAAGAGAAATTTGTTTTCAGACTTTTTAAATTTCTCTCTGCTAGCATAATTGAGTTTTTTCTATTTTCCTTTTAATTTGTTTTGATAAAATACAGCTTGAGAGCCCCTGTGGTGGTTTGGAGTGCTGGCCTGTGGGAGTAGAGCTGCCTTGGTGCACTTGGGCACTGTCCTGTGGGGAACGGTTAAATCCTGTCTTTAATTGCAGTGACTGCGTCTTACTTTCTGGAGGGCTGTAATGAGGAAATCTTCAAAACATTAAATAGCACTACAGGCAGGAACTGTTGCTTTGCTTCGTTTTCTCTGATCTCAGATGTTGTCCATGGTTCCCTTTAGGAAAGTCCATTGTACAGTTTGTGAAGCATTCATGTGTCCCTTTGTGGTAGTGCTTGCTCTCCAACACAGCTTTCACTGGCCTTGGCTTCCCAGGTTGAGCACATGATGCCTGGCATTAATATGGTATAGCTGGATAGAAACCTGGTCCCTCAGAGGAATACAGAGAGTCAGAGATAGGAAGGCCAGCATTCATTGTCATGGTGATGGATACTTTGCTATAATCTGCAAATTTACAACCTTTTTTTCCCCCTCCTCTAAAGTTTGTTTTCCCTGAGATCTCTTTCAGAAAATCATGGAGTGATTGGCTTAGGGAAGAGCAAGTAGTATTCTAGCACCTATAATGTCATTTACACCTTTAACTCACGTTTTGATTTATGAGTCTTAGCTTATGGAGTGATAAGAGTCATTATTCCTAAAATGGTAACTAAAATGGAAAAATGACTGCTCTAGAATTTTATATGCCTTAAGCAAATAAAGAGGTTGATAAAGAAGGCCTGGAAAAAAAAATCCTTAAATTGGTTAACAGCAACATTGTGACATGGAAAGGTGGGATGGAATTGTTTAAGAAAGTTAAACCTGTTTATTTTGCTGGACAAGTGCATATCATGAGCAAGCCCGTGTCTTTTCCCATCCAGTTTTGGTGTGAGTTGTGCCTTCAGAAGTGCAAGAGAAGAGCAGTTACATGAATTCTCACCAGAACAGGACTACAGCTGTTTCTTACTCATTGTTGAGACAATTAGGGCCTTGAAGCAAAAGATGAAGTGAACCAAGCTGACAGTGTGGGCACACCATGTTTAGTGTCTTTGTAAGAGTCAGCTTGTCATTTTCCTTCCCATGCTTTACAGTAACACCACCAAAACAATCAAAAAAAGGATAACTTCTAGTGGTGGGTGTGAGACAACTGTCTTCACCACATGCAACTTGTCCAACAGTTGACAGGCATTCTGCCTGATTCAAGGCTAGGCTGTGTATCTCTAGCTCTTGAGTGTCAGTGAATTCCTGACATGCCTGATTAATGATAATCAGTTTTTTCTCACTATCATGAATCTAATCCCTTCCCCCTTTACATTTGTATTGCTGCTAGTCTTTTTGTTCCTGTAAAGGGAAGAATACTTCCCTGAGATTAACCAGCCACAAGTTTCCCAAGAGTGTAGAAACAACATTTTGGGTGGGACAAAAATTAAGAGATCATTAGTTTTTACAGGTACATGCCTAAATATATGGGAGAAACTTACCAGCATAAAGCATTCTTTTCTTTCTTAATAGGAAAGTAAAAAAATGTGCATTAATTGTTTTTGTTGTTGTTGTTTTATTTTACTACAGGATTGTACAGTGTATGAAACAGAAAATAAAATTCTTCATGTGGTAAGTAATAGCAATATTCTGCTTTGGTATATTCTTAGTCCTAGCCCATTCACTTAAATGTTTTAGAAACTTTTTTAAAAGCTGCTGTAGGACAATAAAATTTCTTGCTACTTGACATAACTTACAATGAATAGCATCAGTTGCTAAAAGCTAAAATTTTCATAAATAAGATCAAATAATTTAAAAAATTAATAGTTAAAACTTATTTTCAAGATCAACATGAGGAGAGAGAAATCAACTTATGTGATCTCTGATGCCCTGAAACCGACTTAATGCAAGTTAGGTGTGCCTCCTACTAGCCAGGTTAATGATTGCCCCAGTAGTCTAGATTTAACGCTTCAAAATGTGCTCTTTTTTGCATCAGTATAAAGACATGGAGCAACTCCACCCAAACAATATTAATTAAGATAATTCTTCAGATAGGACAGCTTTTCCTATTTCTCTGAGGCTTAGGGAAGATGCTGTAATTCACTGAAGGAACCACTCCTACGAAGCTTTTATTCTCTTTCCTGAATTGGAGGTTTTTCAAATTTAAGGCTTAAGAATCAGCTTTCTTCTGGTATTTTCCTAACCTGTGCTTGTTTTATATTAGCAGGCACGACCAGACACTCCATCTTACTCTCCACCACTACACAGTTCCCTAGAGTAATACTCTTGTTATACACACAGTTAATTCCAATACTTAATTATTGTTCTTGAGTTGTTTAGAAGCTTCACAGTACTCTGAGACGGTACATTCTTACTAGTATTAAATATTGCTGGCATGGAATCCCAGCAATGGACCCATCAGATAAATTGCATTGCTAGCTTCACTGATTGTCAGATTGAGCATTCTATAAAAGCTTTCAGTACTCAAAAAATGTAATGACTCAAAAATGGAAGAATCTCTTGCAAAGTTATTGATTAGATATTGGTCCTTAAGTGCAAGACTGCAGACTTTATGTTTTCCTGATACTGGCAGAGAAAAGTACTAACGCTGAGATAGGGTTAAATCTCATGGTTAGAGAGAAATCTCAAAGGATTTGCAAGTTCAGATGAGCTTTTGACAAGCTCTAACCTAATGCTTGACTTTTTTTTTTTTTTTTTTTTAAAAGCCTTTTACACATAATTCTACTTCCAGCAGGGATTAAAATATGTAGTAAATCATTGATGTGCTGTTAAATTCAGAAAGTGTGCAGTGACTTCTAGAAAAAAGGTTACTATTGCAAACCTGATTCTGAAGAAAGACTTCTAAAAGCACCTGAAATCTTCTGGGATTTGGAGTGTGTGTGTCTGTGTGTGCGCATGTGTGAGTGTGTGTACATAATACACACACGCATGTGCACACACATCTTTTAATCCATGACTTAGAATTCTAGCCATATATGCCTTCTAGATAAAGATCTGTAGCAGGAATGTTACTTTTGGTTTTTCTCACCATCCTGGATGGAAGGCTGAAGTGACAGAATAGAAGAGAGAAAAGTGACATGTTTCAGTTTTTAAGTATTCCACAGGGTTTGTCACACTTCCACTTCTGAGTTTAAGAAGTCTGGGTTCTAAAGCAGTGGAACTCACTTTAGCCTGAGTGAAGTCACGTGGAGCTACCTGATGCAGAGCATCCAGTCTCTGAGAATCAACCTGTTAAAAGTCTTTATCATCTAACTGTAGTGAAGTGAGAAGAATCACCATTACTTCTGCCTTGTTTAGCATCATCTGCCTGTTCTTCCGTATTTCCCGGTGGATTCTTTGCATCCAGTCAAAAGCAACACTCCTCTTTATGCATTGCTTTTAAATAATCCAGGATCAGTTATTTCTCCATCAAAAGCGACTACCACCATCTTCTACTGTATGACTTTTCAGCCTCTTTACAGATACCATCACTTTGGCAACCTTTTGCCCTTTCAAATCTAGTAGTGAAGTGCTGCTTCCTATCCAGAATCCAGCATAGGAAAAGCCTCTGGGAGTAGTATCTCAAAAACTGGCCCCAGAACTGATGTCTCTGAACTGTTTGATGAGCACATACCTTACTGCCTTATCCTGACCTGTCAGATTTCATCGGTAATAAATCCTTTAGGATTTATGGCATTGAATTAAAATTGAACAGAATTCTGTCACTACTTATGGTTATATAAAATTACTGGAGGTGTTTGCTAAATCTCATTGAGTGCTTTAGAGCCATTTGAGGTTGAAAGGCAAAAGAGAACTTGGGGTGAGAACAGCAGAACTAATCACAGAACCGCAGAACCGCAGAATGGCTGAGGTTGGAAGGGACCTCTGGAGATCATCTAGTCCAACCCCCCTGCTCAAGCAGGGTCACATACAGCACGTTGCACAGGATCGCCTCTAGGCAGGTTTGGAATATCTCCAGAGAAGGAGACTCCACAACCTCTCTGGGCAACCTGATCCAGTGCTCTGTCACCGTCACAGTGAAGAAGTTTTTCCTCATGTTCAGATGGAATTGTCTGTGTTTCAGTTTGTGCCCGTTGCCTCGCGTCCTGTCGCTGGGCACCACTGAAAAGAGTCTGGTCCCATCCTCTCGGCACCCTCCCTTCAGATATTTGTATACACTGTATACATTTCCCTTCTCCAGGCTAAACAGGCCCAGCTCTCTCAGCCTTTCCTCATAAGAGAGATGTTCCAGTCCCCTAATCATCTTTGTAGCCCTCTGCTGGACTTGCTCCAGTAGTGCCACATCCCTCTTGTACTGGGGAGCCCAGAACTGGACGCAGCACTCCAGATGTGGCATCACCAGGGCTGAGTAGAGGGGGAGGATCATCTCCGTCAACCTGCTGGCAACACTCTTCCTGATGCAGCCCAGGATACCATTGGCCTTCTTGGCCACAAGGGCACATTGCTGGCTCATGCTTAACTTGGTGTCCACCAGCACTCCCAGGTCCTTCTCTGCAGAGCTGCTTTCCAGCAGGTCAACCCCCAACCTGTCCTGGTGCCTGGGGTTATTCCTCACTAGGTGCAGGACCCTGCACTTGCCTTTGTTGAACTTCATGAGGTTCCTCTCCGCCCACCTCTCCAGCCTGGCCAGGTCTCTCTGAATGGCAGCACAGCCCTCTGGTGTATCAGCCACTCCTCCCAGTTTTGTATCATCAGCAAACTTGCTGAGGGTGCACTCTGTCCCTTCATCCAGGTCATTGATGAAGAAGTTGAACAAGACTGGAGCCAGTACTGACCCCTGGGGGACACCGCTAGCTACAGGCCTCCAATTAGACTCTGCACTGCTGATCACAACCCTCTGAGCTCTGCCATTCAGCCAGTTCTCAATCCACCTCACTGTGCACTCATCTAGCCCACACTTCTGGAGCTTGTCTATGAGGATGTTATGGGAGACAGTGTCGAAAGCCTTGCTGAAGTCAAGGTAGACAACATCCACTGCTCTCCCCTCATCTACCCAGCCAGTCATTCCATCACAGAAGGCTATCAGATTGGTTAGGCATGATTTCCCCTTGGTGAAGCCATGCTGACTACTCCTGATCACTTTCTTGTCCTCCACATGCTTGGAGATGGCCTCCAGGATGAGCTGCTCCATCACCTTTCCAGGGATGGAGGTGAGGCTGACTGGCCTGTAGTTCCCTGGGTCCTCCTTCTTGCCCTTTTTGAAGACTGGGGTGATGCTGGCTTTCTTCAGGCACCTCTCCTGTTCTCCATGACCTTTCAAAGATGATGGAGAGTGGCTTAGCAATGACATCCGCCAGCTCCCTCAGCACTCGTGGGTGTATCCCAGCAGGTCCCATGGATTTGTGGGTGTCAGGTTTGCCTAAATGATCTCTAACCCAATCCTCCTCGACCAAGGGAAAGTCTTCCTTCCTCCAGACTTTCTCTCTTGCCTCCAGGATCAGGGGTTCCTGAGGGCTGGCCTGAGCAGTAAAGACTGAAGCAGAGGCGGCATTCAGTAACTCTGCCTTCTCTGCGTCCTTCGTCACCAGGGCACCCACCCCATTCAGCAACAGGCCCACATTTTCCCTAGTCTTCCTCTTGCTGCTGATGTATTTGAAGAAGCCCTTCTTGTTGTCCTTGACATCTCTTGCCAGATTTAATTCCAAATGGGCCTTAGCCTTCCTTGTTGCATCCCTCCTTACTCTGACAACATTCCTATATTCCTCCAAAGTGGCCTGTCCCCCTTTCCACTTTCTGTATACTTCCTTCTTCTGGTTGAGTTTTGCCAGGAGCTCCTTGCTCATCCATGCAGGTCTCCTGCCTCCTTTGCTTGACTTCCTACTCACAGGGACGCACCGCTCTTGAGCCTGGAGGAGGTGATGTTTGAATATTAACCAGCTCTCTTGAACGCCCCTTCCTTCTAGGGCCCTCACCCATGGGATTACTCCAAGTAGGTCCCTGAAGAGGCCAAAGTTTGCTCTCCTGAAGTCCAGGGTTGCGATCCTACTTGGTGCCCTGCTGCCTCCTCACAGGATCCTGAACTCCACCATGACCACCAGGAAGTTTTTTCATATTTCCTTTGTGAACAGAAGGTGCACTGTCATGCCTTAGTGTAAATGATGTTATATACAAAATTTTGTCACAGACAAAAAGTACATGGTATATGTTGATCCAATAATTTATTGCTAATCCAATTAAAATAAGGCAAGAGCTATTACTAGTCAAAATAAAATGACAGCCACATACCAGTAATCCAAATTTTTCAATTAAAAAGGCAAGGGGGGAATTATTAAGGTGATTAAAATACTGATATGCAGGCTATACTATCTTCTAATAAGCTCTCTCTTTCAGCTGAGGTTCTTTCTCAACCTTCTGGTTACCTGTGGATTCTGGAGGTTGCTGGCCAGCCTTTGTTAGGTGAAAGGGCTGGGGTGATTGTCACAGCAAGGAGCGTGCTGAGTTCCCTCCAGGGAGAGGGTGGTATTGATGGTGTTGGTTTCTTACCCTTTTTTCCTCAGATTTTGGGATTCTTTTAGAGTTGGTTTTATATATTGCCTGTTGTTGTGCTTCTTTCCCATTAATCTGCCATTCTTTTTTATTATGCTACAGTTTTTGCTTGCTCAGAGGCACTTGCTGCACTTTTGCCCTATCCGGTATGGCTAATTGTTACCATGTATGGTAAAGGATAATGATATTAAACAAATTCCAGGGATTAGGGGTAGTGAATAAGGTCTGTGTTTGACAGTAGAACAACTGGCGACCTTGCAGTCTATGGTTCTTTGATAGTAATAACAACACCTACGTACAGTGCTACAAGGCTGCAGTGGGAGATTTGAATTGGGAAGGCAGATGAGTGAGTTTTCATCAGGTTGTTGTGTTTTATTAAATTAAACTCTTAAATATCACATGGAGTTTTATTTTATTTTTAAAATTAAGCCAAGAGATCAGGAAGGATATTACTTACAGGAGAGAGAGAGAGACTTGTAAAATGATGATCCATGATTGACTTTTTCTTTGGTTACCTGAGAGGTTCATTGAGATGCACGTTTATTTGGAGGAGCTCCACACTAGGGCAGTTTGTGCTCAGATGATGTGATGGCAGGTGTAGAGCTCCCATTCTTTCACTAGTCATATAAGTAGACTGTGTCTACTCTACAATGCGGGTGTTATGGGAAAAGATAAATTATGAAGGAGAAACCTTCAGGATCACTTAACAGACATCACAGAGCACACCTGAGAGTCAGGTTTCTTTGGGTGTCTGATCAGCAGTGTGGTTATCTGGACAGCATCAGTTCTTCATACTAATGTAATACATTTATGCTTTAGAAATGACATGGTAGTAGCTCTTTATCTCTGCTATAAATACAGATAATTGTTCACTTCTAGTCATTGTACAGACATAACAGTGGCTGTCACATTCAAAATACTTTTGTGACCTATTAGCTTGTATGAATTGTTTGAGAGACTTAGTGGTTTCCTAGAGATTCTGCTTTTGTCATGGCCCATTGAGAGAAATACAATAAAATAATTTTAGGTCTTGGACAGCCTGTAAAAACTTATATAGAATCCCTCTGCAGCAGGTACTGAACTCCTTGAAGTACCCATTTTTGTTTTGAGATTTTCTTCACTTTTGTCTAAATGTGGTGATATTGCGCCACCTGGAGAGAATGTACTTTGCTTCTCCGTGGTTTTAGAATTAGTACACAGGAGTCTTTGGTCCTCTCTCAACTTGTTTTTTATGGAAAAATACTTTAACATATGTTAATGTATCTTCTCATATTGATAGTGCTTGATCAAGCAATGTTTCCTGTCACTGTGTTGTTATTCATAAATTCTTCTCAGATGTTCCCGCCTCTACAATCTTAGCCTTTGCATTATTTATAACTTGTGTCAGGCCTCTTTTGCATCTGCTGAACTACTTTCAGGCTGGTATTTTTAATTATTCCAATATATTATTCTTGAATATTTCCCCAGTGCTAAAATCCTATAGAGATTTTAATTACCTTTCTGAATCTTGGTGAGATCTTAAAAAATTACAAATTTGCTTGATTGAACGCTTCTTTGCAGTTTATTCAGTTCCAAAGTGTTCTTACTGCAAAAGTATTTACATGTCACAACAGTAAAGATAAAGCGTTACATCAGAAAATAGAAAGTGTTCTCTGGAATTCAGTCTGCATCTAATCTGTGCACATGATATTAAAAATGTGAAGGGGTAGGAAAGGGCGTCAGTTTGAAATCATAATTGAGTTTTGATACAACTGTAATTCAAAAGATAGAAGAAAGCATATGCACAAAGCCATAATCAGCCATGGGTTTGTATGTAAAATAACAGTACAGAACGTTTTTGAGCTAGTTTCCATATCCTTGGTGGGCAAAAATACCTGAAATATTGTTTAGGGGTTCTGTTCCAAAGCCGAAATTGCTAGTAATACTTCTTTTATTTTGGTGACATTAGATGCAGACGTGCATGCCTGATTGTGATACTTTGCATCTTGCAACTGATACAAAAATACATATGCAACATCCAGTACTTCAGACTTGTACTTGGATTTCCAGATGAGTACACTGAATGAGAATATAATCTATAAATTCAGTCAGTTAATTTATTCGTTGTGACAACTTTATTTGTTTAACTTGCATGTATAGTGTCAAATGAGATATTAGAAATCCTCGTGCTTTTGAAAATGCCTGAAATAAAACTTCCCTTAAGGGATTTCACTACCATTTGCTGTAATTAGGGAAAATGACAGTGTAGTCCCTAAAGGAAAATAGATGCATACAGCACAGCTTCAACCAGAAGACCATTCTGAGATTCATTTAAATGAATAGTTTCAGATTAGGTTCATGTATTTTTAGGTCTATTCTTTTTTGAAGGAACAGTTTAAGCAAGACATGCAAATTTGGGAATAAATCTTTACCGATGAAGATTCCTAAGAGTCCGGACCAGTTTCTTTCTGGTGCATGGACATACTGTTTGGCTTTGATGAATAGGTTTAATCTGTCTGTATCATTGTTACCATCAATGAAATGGAGTTCCTACTTTAAAGGAGTTTGTGTGGATTGGGATTACCATTTGAGATCCTTAGCTGAAAGGCAGTATAACATAAAATACAATTATTACATAATTACAGTTATTTAGAATATTCATTAAAGGAGGGGTTGAAAGTTCCATGAGAATTTTACCTAAACAGGAAATGGAATAACTAAGGCACTTTTCTGTCAGTCTTATTTTAAGCAGAATTCACCCCATATTATCATAGATGATATGGTTGCTCTCATTATTTGATAGCCAAAAAAGGCTATTAAACTGGTATATAAGGCTTTTTTTTTTTTAATACAAGTTTCACTTGACTTCCATTTCATTTATGATGATATATTATAAAGACAGGTGAAATGTAGTTCATCAGGCATTTTGTCTAAAAAGTGCATATAGTTGGAGTGGAAGATAATTTAGATATGTAGAGGTTGTCAGTGCACAATGAAATATTTTGGTCAGAATAACTGTACATGCATGTACATTTTTTGTCATAAACAGATTTTTTTTCTTAACATCTTGTTCTTGAGTTTTATATACAACACAACTTAGTTCTTGGCGATCTTTATTTTTTACACTGCTAAGAACTAAAATGATCTGTTTTATTCTCAGGTAGCTCTCGAAATAAGCACTTCATTGCCAATAGTTTCAATTAATATGAGGAATTACATTGACTTCTTTTTCTTTGTAGTGTAAAACTTTGTCTGGAATTTGTGACCACATTATCTCGCTCTCATCTGATTCTCTGGTGTCACAGTCAGCACATCTTGAGGTAGTTCATCTCACGAGCATTATGCCCAGTGAGGGTTTGGTAAGTAGCAAAGCTCTTTTAACTGTTGGAATATTGAATACAAGCCTCAGTTCTTTAAGGTGATTTCTTTCTTAATTTGTCAAGAAATCAAAAGGTATTTTCATGCAGTTTATTTTTTGACAAGCTGAATCTGATTTGAGAGTGGTTTAATTACAGTCTTTTTACAAAAATAAATTTTAATTTTAAACAAAATTTTAAGACCTGTTTACATAGGGCTTCATAATGTTACTGGTAGCCATATGAGCAGCTAAAGTAGAATTTAAAGTCCTGTAATAGTTGTATTACAGTTTTGGAATATATCAAAGCAGTTCATTTTGTTTGTGTATTTATATATTTTAGGATCAAATACAATTAGTTAATGTGCTTTGAAAATGAGTAGTGCATGGTCTGTTTCTTAGGCTTGCATAAAAATAATTACATGCCTCCCTTACGATTCAGTTTTGTTTAAACTTTCAGAAGTATGGTCTTAGAAACAAAATAAATCCCTTAAATTTGTATGTACTTGTTCACTGAACAGAATGAGTAAGAGTCTTTTGTATATCCCAGCTGCTCTGCATTAGTAATGGGTCATACCATTAAAATTATCTGCAGTGTTGATAATGTAATAATTATTGGGTTACTGCTTTTAAATACTGATGTGCTGTTACACTTCTTTGGACAAGAGATTTTCGTGGGGTTTTAGGGGTCAGTGGGTGAAAGTTTCTGTCTCTCCCCTTACTAGTCCCCTAGTTCACAGCCGTTTTGATATCAGTAGGGTATAGGAGGATTAGGGATTGTGCTTGGAAACTTAAGATCCTAATAAAAGCTAGAGTATAAGGTAGCACTACAAGCACTGGGATGTTCTTGCACGCTCTGCTGAAGAGACAGACCACTTTTCGCAGTGGTCCTGTGTGGCAGGAGCTTTCTTCTGCTTCAGCATTGTCTTGGAGAGAGGAAAGGGTGCCGCTAGTTGAGGTGGGATGGGGGGAGTGAAGTAAAAGCTCTGTGTGGCCTGCGTTTCACAGGCATGAATTTCACAAACACTTTTTCGCAGTTGTGCCTTTATCTAAGGCTGGGGGGGTGTCAGAGGTTTTGAGATCATGGAGAAAGACAAGGGCAAGAAGCATCTGGTGTACGTGTTGGATTTCTAGGGCTGAGGAGGCAGGATATTAGGAGAGTTGGAAGCAGGGTGTTGTCAGGGAAGCAGGAGTTGAGTATGCTGAGAAGCAGAGGCATTGTGGGAGGAAATACACATTGTTTCAGAAAATAGGTAATATTAATAGTGTTCCTCTTCCTTACTGTTACTGTAGTTGACGGATATCCAGGAAATACCAGGTCAGTATCATTTGCAGATTGTGTAGTGTCTGTAGTGTAAATGTGTCAGTGCTTTTGACCTGCATTAAGACTATTACGTTCTGCACTCTAGCAGTCTGGATCTATGTCTGACTTTCCATTCTATCCAGAAATGTAGATTTTTCTGCTGATCTACTTAGAGAAAAGTTCACTACTGGTGCTGAAGAGAACATGAACAGCAGGCCTTGGAGTTGGTAGTGTTTTTCCCATTCAATGATAGCTCTAGGTCTAGGAGGGGTGTAGGCTGGGGGAGGACAGGAAGAGTGTAGACTACTACAAAAATGGAGCGTTCTGTAGTGAACTGAGAATTAAAACAGTGTCCGGTATTAGGCTGGGGTGTTATATGAGTTTTTGGATGTGAATGGTATACTCTCTAAAAGGCTTATCATTAAGTACAGGAGTACAATTTAAACCCTAAAGACATGGGTGACCAAGATATTGGCTGTATTGTTCTTGCCTGCCATGTGGTCTCTAGCTTGTTCCTGATTGCCTAGTTTTCTGATAGAATATCAAAGGGGAGGGACTGTGCTGTTGTAATGCTTTAGGCTGGGCCCTGTCGCTGGTTGGAAGAACCATAATGTAGTTCTGCTTTGCAATGTACTGATAAGTTTTATAGCCAACACAACTGCAGTAAGTGGGCACTGCTGATGGAGGACACAAGACAAAGAATACTGTAATCAAAATTGCTGGTTAAATATTTTTTTTAGATGAAGTGAAATCACCATGAATGACTGAGTTTACTGTGCCTAATTGTGAAGGCACTGTAACATGGTAGGTTAGAAAGTTCCTTATAATGTTCAATTTTGCTGAGACTATGTTCTGTTTAGAAAAATATATGAAAAAGAACTATAAATGGGAATAAAAGAAAAATCATATGAAAAGAGAAAACAATCGGGATCAAATATAGAACAGAGTAATGAATTACAAATGGCTTTCTCATGACTGCATAGCAATTTTTTCCACAGGATCTGTTCCATTCAAGAGAAAAATGAGTGCTATTCGTTGAATAGAAAGTATTCAGAGTTCCATTTTTATCCTTATCATTCAGTGTAGGGGTGAGGTCTTTTTTACCACATTTCAGCTAAGCTCTGCATTCTCTTGGGTTACTAATTTCATCAAGAGATTTTTTTTTTAATATGGCCTTCTTGAGTGCTTCACAGACAGTAATTAATTCATCCTCTCAAAACACTTGTGAAAATGACACTGAAATTTTAGTTTTATAGATAGGAATCTCATGCACAGAGCAGTGTGTGTCAAAATCATTAGTCTCTTTTTCAGGACCCAACAGGAGATGCTTAGTATATGATTTTTCAGATACTTTGTTACTTTTATAGCGTAAGTTTAAAACACAGTCTATCTTGGTTTTAATTGTAGCTAAGGTTTGCAGAGCTACCCACAACTCTAGCTCCAGCTTCCTAAAGGGTTGACATCTAGAAGATGAATGCAACTATTTGCCATTCATGAAAAAATCTGCTGTAAATTACTTGCTCAGGTTTATATAAGAATTCAGTTATCCAGAATGATATTCAGCTGCCTACATTAAAGACTTTCTCTATTTGCAGAATTTGCAAAAGAGCTTTTATTATATACCTTCCAATTTCATCAACAAATGAGCTGGAAATCCTATAGACTTTGCATAAACTTGCACATAAACTGAATTAATTTTTAGGCCAAGGTCCATACAGTGACTACACTGAGTCAGGACTTCTGCAGGGATGCGTCTGTGTGTGTAATTGTTTAAATAAATTCTGTATCATAATGCATTTTCACAAAAGTGACTGTATGTCATTTGAATGGGTACCTTCCGTTCTAGCATTTTCTGACTTTCTATTCTTGCATTTTCAAGCTTAATAGTCTTTTCTTTTCCTTTCTAAAGTATCTTCTTTTCCAGTCTTCTTTATTTAAAAAGAAAAAAAAAGGAAAAAAAAGAAAGGGGGGGAGGGGGCATTGCTTTATCACATGCACTCCTCAGAAGATACTCTTTGCTGTTAGTTTAATGGCTGTTTGCTAGACAGGAGAAGAATTTATGTTGGGAAGAACACATTTTAGGTTCCATTCCAAGTTTTGATGAGGTTTGTGTTTAAATCCTGCTCTCTGTAGCCACATGCTGGCCCCTGCTTTTCTCCACTCTATTCTCATTCCTTCTCAAGCTGTACCTCTCTGGGTGTACCAGTCAAACCAATTTCTCCTTTTCCCTCTTAAGCCACTGAATTTTCATAGGGACAAATACCAGAACACTCTCCATATTTTTTTCCATTACATTTTAAAGTTATTTTCAACATTGCCAAACACTTTCTCCTGAACTGTAGTATTTACAAAGGTTATATTATTTATGTCTGAAGTGTACTTTATGATCAGCCTGAATAAGACAACTGGAATGCAAAACCTTGTTTCAAACTACTGATTTGACAAACCTGGAAGTAATTCTATACTAAAAAACTATTAGGCTGTGGGAAACACTGTAAGGTCTGACCATATTGACAGAGAACATGCATGTGTAAGTTTTTATGAAATAAAATAAAAGCACTGTTTAACCTAATTATTTAAGAAAATGCCTTTCTCTGGCCCTTATTTTTTTCATTCTCTGCTTGAGTTATTTAAATTTTCAGTTGTGGCATGACAAAGGAAATGGGATAATTTTTTTACTTCAAAATGTACGTTTCTTCTTTCTGCTTAAACAAGGATAGGTTTCCATTCTGTTGCATTATAAACTTCCTTTTGAAGTTACAAAAACTTGTGTTAAATGAAACTGCAGTTTTAATTTTTAGAAGCCACGCAACCGCTGAGCATATACTAATCTCACAACAAGGCATGATTTTTTTCTCATTAATGTGATATTTGAAAAATCTGCTCACCTGGTATTTTTTGATCATGCCTCAGAAGTAAGTAGACTAAGTTCTGTCTTTAGGAGTCCCAGAAGTTCTCTTCAGTCATCAGATAAAGATGATGCAGCCGCTCTCTAAAATTTCTTGGGTTGATGGACCCAGTATAACCACTAGGTTGCAGCCCCTAAGCTTGGCGGTAAATCCTTGTGGTTGAGGGTAGGTGAAAGGCTATGGAAACCTTACCATAAATTATCTTGGGCTATGTCCTGAGCCAGCTTTAATGCAGATTTGCTGTCAGATAAATAAACGCAGTGTATGGGAATCAGTGTTCTAAATGAGATGATGGATATAGGGACTCTGTGTGGTCATGTGTATGGAGGATTTTTTTATTTCTTTTTGTTTTTCCATTCTTAGAAGATCAGGGGTTGTCACTGGTGCAAGATCTTTTATATCATAGACAGTATTATTTCTCAAAAGTTTAAGTCTTTCTCCAAAGAGAAAATTTTTCTCTTTTGAATTTAATGTGCTGTGCATATATTTAAAGATTCTTCTTTGTAACATGCAACTTTAATCTTTGAATGATAAAGACTGGTGATCACTGTTAAGCAGGAGATTTTGAATGGGCAGGCTGTTGCGTTCCCCCCCCCCACACACACCAAATTTTCTGATGTTTGAGGAATGCATTGCTTCTGGATTGCAGTATCATTTTTATCCCTCTTCTTTCAAATTATTTTATGATCTCTTTTGTCTGTATTTTATCTCTGAGGTTAGTACTGCTAATAGAAATAGGCGATGCAATCTTTCACGTTTTAATTAAGATACACACTGCTTATATCCACAGCCTTGTTAATTTCTCTGCAGAGGTAACCTTTCTCACTTCATTTAAGGATTTAAGGGAAGTACAGATTGTGGGAATAAACATCTTTTCCACTTGAAAAAATACGGACATGCTTTCAGGTGCACAGGCCCTTCTTTTTTGTTTTAAGGATTATTCATCTATCTAATGTACAGTTACGTATTCAGATAGCACTCTTTATGTCGGATATGTGATTTAAGGTGATGGAAGCCAATCTTCTCCGTTTTTACAAGAAAGGAAGTGAGAGAGAGAATGAGAGAAGAAAAAGTGGTGTATGAAGACAGCTTATTTTTGTGGAATTACACCTGGCTATCCTAAAAATGGGTGTTAATCTAATTTATAAGCTTGAATTATCTCAGATTATTTTTAAAGGCTTTCACAAATCTGATGAAGTTCATCATGTTTGGCATACATAGGCTCTCATAACCTACCTTTGTTGTTGTCCGTGGTTTTTTGTTTAGGTGTGATTTAGTAAAAAGTGCATAAGGAAAAAGAAGAAACTCTTCTTTTGAATAAGATAGTTCAGATAAATATGTAGAACTGTTACTAGGGATTAGCAAACAAAATGAATGCAAATTCAGAAGCAATATAGGATTCCCATAAAAAGAAAGAAGGAAACTAGTGAAGAAGAAATTAAAAAGAGCAGCAAAAAAGGTAAAATACTAGCAGGTGCCTTAAGAACTGTTAAAAAATATATATATTAAATGTTCAGAATAAATGTATTTATGAAATATACTCAAAAAGGACCAGAAGCCAAAACCAACCCAACTTAATATGCTTACACAGAAGAAAAATAGAAGATACTAGAAATACTTTTTTTAAAAGTGGGAGTTGTATTAAAGCAAAGAAAATAGATGGGTTAAGTATAAATTTTGTCAAAGGACTCATAAGGCAGACCAAAAAAGATTCTCGGGAAGAACTTTCTAATGACATGAAATTTAAACTAAAAATGCTTTAAGTCACCCCAGAGCACTTTTTTCTGTCAGTTTTTGATATGACTGTTGCTCTGTCCATATCTACTAGTTAAGGCAAGGTCAGGCAAAAGATGGAGACGTAACAGTTCCCTTGTGGTTTGCAACATTACCTACATCTTTGCTACTGATGTTTTATTGTGTTATAAAAGTAGAGCCAACAGTCTTCACCCTGTAGCTGAAGTGAACCCAATGCTGTTGACACATGCATCATTTTATTGTAGTTTTAAAAACCTGAATTTTTCATGCAGAAATATTTTACTGTATTCCAGCAAAAAAGTGTAATGACAAGATAAATGATCTGATAATAGATCATTGTCAGTGAAAAAGGAATAGTGTTCTACAGTTGGAGATGGTGGAGATGTGAGCCAAAAGTGCTACTGTAAGAGAGTTTAGTCTCATTGAGGAATTCAGGGAGCTCTTAAATATTATTTGAAATCTCTGTGGATTAATCTGGGAATAACTGTTGACACTTAGAAATGCACTGCTGTCATAATATCTAGGTTAATTGACCAGATGCCTCACCAAGAAGTTTTTCAAAGAAACTTCACTTATATCTCGCAACACTGTTTTCTGGGGAAGAGTCTCTTTAAAATGTGATTTTTAATGATTGCTTCCTTCCCATATGTTTCCAAAAGTCAGATTTTTAATTATAAAACCTTGAAGCTGTTTTCTGTTAGGGAACAGTGACAGAGTTGCTCAGGAGCAGCCAGGTTCCTTGATATAACAGTCTGCAAAACACTTCCTGGTTCCATAGCACCTCTCATACATCAGTGTAATTCTCTCAAAGTATTATATCTGACATAGTTATTAAAGAGCAGCTATTTATTTCTAGCCTGCTATACTTTTGACTAGTCTGAGCCAGCTTGACAGAGTAAATGAGCATACTTAGCTCTCGCCCAGGGATAAGGGGTGTAGTTTGTCACTCTTTTGTGCTCTGAGTCAGATCACTGGCGGTGTTCAAGAGGAAACTAAGCAGGGTCAAAAAAGAAAAAAAAGAAAAATGATTTTGAAAAAGGACTGCAGTAAAATTCTGTTTAGAAAGGCAAAAAATAGACCAACAATAGACTGAAGATTGGAAATTGAGGAAGGAATGACTGGGTACTTGGGTAGAAAGGACAGAATAGGACATTTTGGGGGAAGGATGCTGTAGGAAGGCCCTGGAACTGGTTAGACAAGGAGAATGGATCTTAATGAGACAGAAAAGGAGGAAAAAAGGAAGACAGCTGAGTGGGGAGGGGAACAACTGAAACTGGAAAGCAAGAGGTAGGGGAAACCTCTACAGTGGGACTCAATTGACACTTCAGAAGGCCCTCTATCATGATGATTTGCTAACCCCATACCTATTTCTTTGTTACTCTCAGGTGACTAAATATTCCTAGATGTTGCTGTTTAAGCAGGTGAATTCCATCCCCTCTGTCTAGATGCGGGTACTGGGACTGAGTATGTGGAAGAAAAATCTTGGGGGAATATTGGGTCTTCATGCACTGAACAAAGGAGAGACTAGAGCTGATTAAAAAAAAAAAAGGCGCGAGAGCACATGCTTGTGTTGTGAGACTGAATCGGCAAGAGGATGCATCTGGGAGGAATAGCTAGTCGTGTGGGAAACAGAGAGGGAAATTGGAGAGAACAGCAAAAGAACCACTTCCCACTGAGACCGTCTCCCATCTAGAGCCCAGGATGGATTCCGGGATTCTGGAGTTCCATCCTTTGTGTGCTTTTGGTCTATGAAACCCACTGGCAAAACGTGTCTTACTATTCTTAGCTTACTGATTTTGCTGTTTTATTTTGTCAATTATGGCTGAGATCTGTGAGATAGTTTGCATGCTGTTTTTGTAAAAAATTATGTGAGAATAATTAGATAAGAAGAGTATGTATTTGTTTCTATCAGATTTTATAACAAAAGATAGTATGATTGAAATAACAAATATTTATCTTCTCCTGTAAAATACTAGTTTATAAATTAATTAAAGATTGAGGCTTATATAAAAATATTATTACAGAAGAATATATTTGTTTTGAATATGCTGAATCAATATGACTTTTTCAAGCCACAGACACAGTAGAAAATAATTGTAAACAATATATCTCTAACAGTTCTAGTAGTGTTACCAGCTGTCATAATATAATCTACTCAGCTATTCATATCTGGGCTTGGGAAAAAGAGGCTTGATCCTTCAATTTTTCAACTGAAGTATTGAATTAATATTTGCCTGGAACTTGCATTATTTGGCAGAGCACTTTTTCATTCTGTATTCCCACTTTTTTCTAGGCTTATTAACCACAAAAATGCTTACTGTATTGGAAGCAGAACAAAGGAATGATGAACAAGAAGATGGCCAACAGCCCATTAAGTTAAAAGCAAGGCCCAGCTGTTTTGCTCAGTTCAGACTGTGAACACTTGCATGCTTTTATTGGGTTTGTAGAATTAACAGCTCTCTGAATGACCAAATTTTGCAGTTTCAAACACTTTCTTGTAAGCCAAAAGTAGATGGTTTTCCTTTTTCCCTTTAAGTTTGATGATAATGATTCCTTAAAGCCTTTCATTTATATCCATAACATAACTTCATATATATATTTGAGCAATTTAAACTTTAGAGGACTTCTTCTAGCCTGTGCCATCGTCACTTAAAATAAGCCTGGAGATTCAGGTCTTTACACCTGCTGATTTAAAAAAGGAAAATGGGGAGGAGTGTGCCAGGCCCTAAAATAGCAGTGACATAGATTGTCCTTTGGAAATGATATTTTTTCTAAGTGCCAGTGTCTTTTCATGTTGAAGGATAAGTTGTCTTTTAAGAACCTTTCTGCCACAGAGAGCGGCTGAGAGCTGAACTGAACTGCATGTCTGGTATTACGCACAGCATTATCTGTTATAACAGGATAGGCAAGTGCTGACAGTCTGGTTATCAAGGACAAGTTTTTTAGGGAAAAATGTTTACAGGGTTGGAAAGAGAGATTTGAAGTGCTGTCTTTCAAGCAGGGAACATATCTGGCCTCTAGAATGGCCAACATAAGCTAAAGAAAGTGTACCTTTCAGAATGCCTGTGTGTGTTTCAAAAGTTCTTCTAAAGAACACTTTTCATCTTCTTTCCAGTGTTACACTAGAAACTTTCTGCCCAGTGGAAGAAGATTGTTGGAGCTACTATTTTATATGTTATAAATATATGCAATGTTATATCCATATAATTGTGTGTGTGTGTATATATATATATATATATATAAAAAAAATAGGTAAATACCTTATATTCTAAGGTATATAAAACTGAATAAAAATACAACAATTCTTACATTTTTAGATAAAATGTAAAGATGAAAGAGCAGATAGCAATAGGTAAGGTAATTTTTAGTGATTAGTCAGTTTTTATGTCTCTGTGTTAAGAGATTGAATCATAATTTGACTTCTTTCTAAAATACACATTTTAACAGGAAGTTAGGAACTTCATGAAGAAATAGATGTTAAAACTTAAGTGAGAAGTTTATCAGTGTTTTCTGTGTTGGCCTTGGTTTCTTGAGAGGGAAATGAATCTTGTCAAAACACATGGGATGTTAGAACCGTGATATTAAATTGGATATTAAAAGTGTGGCTGCAAATGTTTTACTGAAGTCCACTAAGTATTAAAATAATAGGCTTCTGTGACATCTGTGGCATTATTGTATAACTTTCTGGCCCAAAATGTCATTGTAGAAAGCCAACGTAAAGCATGCAAGATAGATTTAAATACCTATTTAATACTTTTAATGGAGAATCAGCATCTCATTTCTAGTGAGAACCTCAGGGATTTTTTCTTGTTTGACTTTCAGTGGTCAGAGAATCAGATATTTGTCAGTAACAGTTGAAGGTGCTGCAAAGACAATAAAAGAGCAAACACTGGTAAAACTAAGTCAACTGTATAGAATGAAGTAGTGGAAAACTCTGTGGTAAACTTTTCTTTTTCTAACTAACTACATCTTATGAAGATGATTTCAAGGCTGCCAAAGTTTAATTTGAAGGGGAAAAAAAATTCTTTGTTATCAAGTTCCAACTTGTGTCCCTTGCCTCTTGTCCTCCCACCATGCACCTTTGAGAAGAGTCTGGCTCTGTCTTCTGTACACCTTCCCAGTTAGGTAGTTGTAGACAGCAACAAGATCTTCCCTTTGTAGTGTTTTAGTATATTTTTAGGTAAACTGGTAGCCTGCAGATCTTCTTCAGTAGTGTTCAGGAATCTTGAAATTAGTTTTTGAAACTCATCAAACATCTTTATGGTCCAGCATTAAGCTGTGATGTGTTAATGCTTTCATTGTGATGCTGCATGGAAGCAATCTGTCCCACCAAGAATTGATTCTGAGGCAGAATGCCAAATGCTGTGGAATTCTTTCGGTTCTTTTGTAAATAGCCATAATGAGATGCTCAGTAGTGTAAAATATTAAGGAAGAGGAAGATATCTGTGAATTGCATTATTTTGCAACATGATAAATGATATATTTAGCTGTGACAGCTACGTCATCTTAATTCACTGAGTAAATACAGTGAGTACAGTAGCAGGCATTCATCTATTTTACAGTTACTACTGTATACAGTATACTCTTTATTTCCTTGAGTAACCTTTTTTTAATATGTGTAGTTATGCTGGAGTCAAAACGACTACACAAATGAATAAGAATTACTTGTGAATGTTGGGGCTTTCGGTTTAGCGTTCTTGGACAGCAAAGGAATTACATCTTTAAAGTCTACTTTAAAGACGTATTCAGTTATCTCTGAGAACTGTGCAGTGGAGGAAATTTCAAATCCTCTCATTTGGTAAGAATACTGCCAATATTACTTCTTCCTCTACACCTTACAGTTTCCCAATAGTAATTATAGTATATAGCATAGAGTTGAAAAAAATGAATTATATCATACAGTTTTGCAATTAACAGAAAAATTTGTTCCTCCACCTTTACATTGGTGATTTCCTGCTAATGCTAGGTTCCCTGGGAAGAAAAGAATGATTTTCTAGATTGACTTCTGTATTCTGACAGTATTTTATGAAATAATGCAGTGATAATGCAGACATGGTAACTGTATATTATTTAAAACATTCTTCAAACAAAAATCTGACTGAAGCCAGCGAAAGTGAGTATTGCCTGCAAGAATATAGTGCATATCCTTCAACTTTTTAAAGACTAGTTAATTAACAGTGGGTGAAATTTTTTGTCAGATCTGCTTATCAGCAGATGATTCAGTTTTCAAGTAAGTGTGGGTTTTTTTGTCAGAAAAAAAAAATTATATGGACTCTCTACCATTATAATTCAGTTGGAAATCAATAACTTTTGATGGATCAAGTTTCCTGAATAAACATCATTTCCTATGATGTATTGAGACTAGACAGCTGCTCATCAAGATGAAAAAGTTCATGAACCAGCTAGAGAGAAATAGGCCAGCATGAAAACACAGCATATAGGAAGAATGGTAACATGAAACACACAAATTCTACTTCCCATTATCTTATGTGGCTTCCACAATAAAAATTTGCAAGTTTTTGAAGTAGGACTTTTTTTTTTTCTGACAAATACAGAATTTCTGTGAATAAAATGCTCTTTATTTTTTGCTGGGGGCTCTAAACTTCTATTTTGACAAGACAAGGTGATTCAGAATTATCCAAAGGATATTAAATTAACAGTACACTGTGCAAATTAGATTTCAAAAATTGATGGCTATCCATACTGCATGGAGAGATGTGAAACTGACCTTCCTACTGAGAGACAAGAGTACAGGCAGTTGAGTCTCACTGACATTTAAGTCTTTGTGTGTGCATATTTGTGTACAAATAGATAGACACCTGCTTATGTTGTCTCCCTGTAGCTTGCCAGTCACTTCCTTGAAGCAGAATTAATCCTGCACTATGTTCTTTTTATCTCGCCAAGTTCATTTTTCTCCATAAATTGACAATATGGACGTTGGCTCATATCTTTTTTGGGTTAGGCTGTGGTTTAATTTTTACTGAATCAGTAACTCTCTGAAGACGACATTTAAGTTTAAAGACTGTTCGTTGTTTAAATTTTGATACTCGTTTTACATCACTGATAAAGAGGTCAAGTGTTAAATATTTCAGATACTGAATTGTCACCTGCTTTTATGCTGATGCTGGGTGTTGAATTCTGCCCAAAACCTTTGGAGTGTGTGTGTGTGTGTGTGAGAGAGAGAGAGAATTAAAAAAAAAAGCATAAAATGAGTTAACTTATGATGTTTATAATTGGTCTTGATATATACTTGTTTTAACCTAGATTTGAAAATGGTATTCAACGATGGTTCCTTCCAGTCTGTTGAAATGTCTTTTACCTTAAACCAGAATGAGCATACTTTTTTATTACTGTGCAAACATTATTGCTTTGTTACCTACAGATACTAATTCTTCTTCTTGCTCTTTCTTCAGGGAATGTATATCAAATCAACGTATGATGGGCTACATGTAATCACAGGAACAACTGAAAATGTAAGCTTCCTTAAAAGACTTTTTTATCATGCATATAAGTATTTTCTGTATATTTGTAGTGTATTTTATAATACAAAAACTTGCTTTAAATCAAGACGCTATTTATTAATACTTTGTTTTCCTTTATCTTTTTGTATGTATATCATTTTTTATATTACCTTCTTACTAATTTTGGAAACCTTGAAAATATACAAAGAAAAATATCTGTGATGAAGTAACAAATAAATGTTATATTACAATGAAAGTCTAGAGCTTTGTCCTCAATGGTTTTTCCAACATACCTTTCTAATAATGTTTGTGTATATGCTTTCTGTCAACGAGACAGTAAAAATGATATAACAGATAAAAATTCTGCCTCAGATGTTTGTATCAACCAGAGTAATCACAACGTTGCAGAGTTAATGATAAGCATAACTATCATTTGGCCTGCCCTTAATAAAATACAGTCAGTCTACTTTATGCAATAAGTGAATATTGCCTTTCAATGATGAATACTCTTCTGGTAGGTGGTTTTTTTTTCTTTTTAGAATAGATAGTAAAATTTTTGTGAAGTCTGGTCTTAATTACCAAATTTATCAGGAAAAAAAAAGATGTTAGAAAAATGAGTACAGTAGACTTCCAGAAGAATTGTTAGGCATCTCAGTTTTTTTGGAGATGATGCTTATCGTAGGATTGACTTACAGAAAAAATTATTAGCTTCTCTATGTCAAGGCAATTCAATAAAATAGATTGTAAAATAATAAATATTAAAAATGTTGCAATATGCAGGATGGGGGGTGTAAAAGACATACATAATGGAGAAAGATAAGTTAAAATATTGTATTTGATATCAAAGACTGTTGTATAATCTAAATGCTAAACCAGAAGGTTTTCAAAGCTCGCAGTAGTTACTGGGAGGACTATCCCTAAAAATGAAGAGATTGAGATTGTGGAAAGGAGCAAATAGAACTTCGTACGTAAACAGAAGTGATGGGTAAATCGGCAAATGTTAAAAAACAAGTTAGTTAAGAATACAAATAATTTTTGTTAAGCGTTTGTGTGAGGACATATGAAAAGTTCTTTCATGAAAATAACCGTTCCTGAATGAGTTGTATTAGGAGGAGTTAAGCACCACTGTATTTTCACATTTTCCATCATCTGTAGTAAGATACAGGAGAGACTAGGAAGAATGTGTTGTCATTTTCATTGTAGTCCTACAAGTATTAGGCAGTAGTAGAAGTATTATCTGAATTAAAAACACACAGAAATGCTGCAGCACATAAATCAGTATGAGTGATCCTAGAGAAAGATTATCACTGTGACAAGAATGACTAAAAAGGTTCTAAACTTCCTTCTTGTTACTTAACTTGCAATACATAGTTATGAATTAGAAAAAATAGTTTGACTTCAACTATTGAAATCTAATTATTATGACAGACTTGATAATAGGACCTAACTCTTCTGGTTTTCACATGGTCTGCTTTTGGGGAGAACTTCAGTCCTGGATCATTTAACAGCTTATAGCTGGATAAATTACAGCCTTAGATTTTATAAGGTTAATACTGAAATTATGTAATACTGATACCCAGAGAGAGCACTGTGCAACTAGTTTAAGATGTAAATACTTACTGGTGTACTTCACTGGAATTCTGGCCCATATCGATGAGTTTCTCATACTTTCTGTGTCCTACTTGTTTTGTATATATTCAGATAGTTTTATATCGTGTAGTTTTAGGTCAATCAGTGTTTAGACAGTGCAGACCTGAGGAAAGCCTTGTGATCTGTGTCACAGTTTGTGAAGTCTAATACAAATTAAACTTAAAAATTGGTTATTTATTAATATTATTGGCAGTGTTTAGAAGTGTTACAATAACTGTATGTTTATCTTGAGTCATTAAACTTATGGGTGAACTATCGTGGTTATATTAAAACAGATTTTGGTCATAGAATGAATTACTTGTGCTAAAATTAATCCAATTTTTCATTGTAATTTCATTCATTTGAGAAGTATAATGCCATTTGAGGGGAAAATACTTAAAAAGAAAGTTATCTGATGAAGTAATTATTAAAAAATCTAAAGCATCAAAGGCAATTTTAGTTTAAAGACTGTGTTTCTAACGCTTGGCCATACTGGTACCCATTGGGAGAGTGTTTTAAGTTGATGCACTATTGTGGCTGGAAACACTAGATGTAATCTTGTCTTGTGAATTCATCATAAGAATTGAAATCGTTGAATTATAACTAAATTTCCTTAATTCTTGAACCACTAATATGTTGTAACTAACTCAGAATTTGTAACTTAGTGATCGTTAATTTTTGCCTTTCTGTTAGCAGAGAGTGTGATGGATTAGAAAGAGCAATAAAATGAATTTTTGTTGAATGTACAAAATTTTCTCTTCTTAGGAAATTAACCCAGAGAATGTGCTTAAAATAATAGTCCTCTAATTATATTGGAGGGAAGATCTGTATGAATTATTTTAACAAGAATTACAAAAGAATTAGAATACGTGTCATTCGTCTTTCCTGTGACTGAAACTTGCTGTGAATAAAATATTTATTTCACATTTAAGGGAGTAGATTAAAATAGTAATATTTTATTTTTCAAGATTCTTACATGCATAGGAAATAAAATCATTTACATAAACAGTTGTTCAAAGCTGAATAATTCAACTGATGTTTTCCTTCAGCAAACTATAGTATCTAGATGTACAGCTGAAGCATGAAGTTTGCCTGATACCAGTGCCTTAGAATTTTTTGTGTGTCTCGATACAGCTGTTTCACAGGCAATTGAAATCTTTCCACTTCATGTATATTTGTTAAGATCTAGTGAAGCCATAATTGATATTTTATTTCAAACATTATTAAAATATTGTCACTCAAAGTGACAGTTCTGGTATTTTAAAGGAATACTGTTAAATTTTAAAAGCAAAGTGTTATACAGTGTCTTTATCTAGAAGAATTTTGATTATTAAAATAATTAGTTTGCATGATAGGATGGGTTTTTTGCATTTCTGTCATGTTGAACTGTTTCAATTTCACTGTTAGCATAATTCAGTATTTTTAGTATTAGGCCTGGAGAGGAATATTTGTAATAACAAAGTTGATAACAGCATAGTTGTTGCTGTATTTCTATGTTAATTCAGTGCCTGTAGAGCAGTTCTGTGTATCTATACCAAACTTGCAGTAGTTCTTCAAAGTAGAGGGTGCACAGTTTTTAACTGATACTCGTCACCAATACCGGCTGAAGAGTCCTCGACACTTATGTGACAGAGTGGTCTAACAGGTACCAGGATTGAGCTCAGGCCTCTGTCCATAATTTGTTAATACAGGAGAGAACATTACTTAAGATCAGGAGGCTAAGAAAAAAGTGTGTAATGAGAGTAGCCAGTCAGAAATCTCTGTCAGGAAAATCTTCTATAGCATCTTCTAATGTTGGCTAATCTCCTAAGAGAACTATTGAAAGCTCTGTGTGTTTGTCTCCTTTGGGAGGGAATTGTTTGATCAAGAAAACAGATAACATTAGCTTCCTGAACTTTCTTTGAGGCTTCCTATTACACTGTACCTTGTGTCTTAATTATATATTGTAGTTAGTGGCCTGGGCCTAAAGACATTATTAAATAGAGCTCAAAGTTGGAGAAATGTTGTTTTATGATAACCAAAGCAAGATTAGGTTTTAAAAATAAATTATGAAGTGAGGGGAAGGAAACCAATTTTTTTAAATGATCTTTATGATTTTAAAATATAACCCATTTATGTTTAAAGTGTTTCTTAAAGTATGATCAATGTTCCATTTGAGGAAAAGAACAAATACAGTCCACTCTGACAACTTTCTCTCAGATGCAAAGATTAAGAGAAAGTTATTTCTGTCTGGAAAACTAGGGGTTTGTTCCATAACTGGTTGACTGACCATCAGTCTGAGAGAAGAACCCTGTAAAATATCTTCCATGTTTTACCTTCTGTAGTAGAAAAATTTCCTTCAAGATCCTATTCTTCAGTTATTACCATTTTCATGAAACTTTCTTTATTTCAAGTTATTTCTAAAATTCAGTTTAAAAGAAATTAGTAGATTCATATACACCTAGGATAATAGTATTACCACTAGTCTGAGCATAGTTTCATTTCAAGACCTTACAGTAAGACGTTTTTCCCTTATTGGAAACAATTATCTAAGGGAGTTGTCTGTGGGATAATCTGTCTACACCGTATACGTATTCTAATCTGCACTTGTTTTATGAGTCCTGTTGTTAAACTAAGACAAATACAGTCACTTTGTGGCTATCTATCTGAATTACCCTTCTTCTGTGGTAGACTGCTACTAGCATAACTGCCAGTGTCTCCATGCATATCTTTTCTGTGGACGCTCTCTCACTTGGTAGTAAATAGCTGTAGCATTTTCTTCACATTACCCTTTATGACCGGCTACAGACTTCTTATATGTTGATGCAACCATTGAAGCAGGCCTCATGTCTTTTCATGTGCGTTTTTTTTTATCCTGATAAAACTTGGTTGAAACCTTTTCAGTTAATCCTGATCCAGCATCCAGTCAAATCTTCACAGAATCAGCGGAGTTTTTATATTGACTTTTCAGTGAGTTAGATCAAGTCTTGTATGACTTTGAGGGATTAAAGTCATGCTAAATTGTCTTGTTTTTTCAGTTCTGGGTGGACTTTCCACCACAGGTTTATATTAATATATATGTGAGGCTTTGAAACTGAGCAGAACTGTCAGGAAAGGGCATGCTCTGTTCATTCTGTGAACATGCAGGGAACTTAAAGGGGCTTGACTATGCCTTTGTGGATGCTGATGAAGTGAAAAGAAAAAAAAAAAAAAGATTTATAGTGCTTGCATATGAATAACTCAACATATATAGATATTTTAGTTCAAAAATGTAATTAATGTTTTCTTATGGAATTTACTGTGCTAAACAAGAAAAATCTTCTTGGTAAAGGACCTTATAATTTAAAGGGTCAGGGAGGAGTTACTAGAAGTGCCAGCCATTAAAACTTACATTTTTATTTTGACTAAATTTCAAAACGTTTTGATAAGACAACACCATAAGAAGTTGCTTTTTTGTTTTTGCTGTAATCACATGTGCAGAATAACCATCTTCAAAGACATTTAATTTTTGGCATTTCAGCAAATTGATTTTTCATTCCTTTTGAAGGGATAATTGACCTCAGAGCCAGTGTTTAATTTTAAAAGATAATAATTAGCTCAGCCTCATCTAAGTCAGGAAAAGAGCTAAAAAGAGAAGGAACCAGGCCTTTGCTCTTCTAACTAATGTCAATTGAAGTTGAACTCATCAGGAATAATGGCTTTTACTTTTACTGTTTCCAGCTTACCTTTCATTCACTGTTTAAAGCAACATACTTTGTATTCATATTGGATTCTAGAAATGGAAATGAAATATCCTGCTGTTTAACCAAAAAATAAAAAAAATCTTTGAGTGGTTCTGTTGGCTAATAATGCTGTTAGTCCTGTAGAAAAGAGCAGTTAGACAAAATTCTGTATGTTTACTTTAAGAAGAAAAGTTGACACTGGAGCCAGGTATTTCTTCATGCTATCTTATAAAATACATAGGTAAAATCCTGTTTATTTTAGTGCAGAAGAATTCAGATAATAGGAGATGGTATCTGTTCGTAACGAACAGGAAATGGGCAGTTTAGTTCAAGGGCTGGACTGCCAACTGCAGGAGACACAAAAGCCCTGTGTCGTGCAAGAGCAAGCAGAGATAAAGAAGGTGAAGAGTCAGAACATGGTTCATTTTGGGGAGGGAGCAGAGTGAGGTCAGGAGTGATCAGCAAGCAGTAGGCCAAAAATAAAGCTAAGCTTGGAATGATACCTGTAATAACAAGCCAATAGGGCAAATACCCAGTATGTTATTTCTTACTGATGGAATAGTTAGTGATGTCTCCTAATGCTCTCTAGCAGCTGTATAGACTGCAGAATCTATTGATTAGTCAGCAGATGCTGACCATTGGATAGTAAATTGATGTTCTCATAGACGGAGTCTTTTCACTGGCACTCTGCTCAAAAGTGATTACAGTCGTTTTCTTCCCAGTGGCTGCTTGGGCCTTTGTTGCATCGTTTCTGTTGTCCTTGTTCCTTCTGTGTTTTTTTTTTTGGTTTGTTTGTTTTTGTTTGTGTTTTTTTTTTCCCCTCTTACATTTATAAACTCCATCCACAAAAGAAATGGAAATGATGGGTGGAATGTGTGGTTGGTGAAGATTGTCTGGCTGAAGAGCTCTTGCCAGTTTTTCCTGGAAGTCTTGATTGGTACATAGCAAGATCATGAAGTCTCTACAAGTCATCTTTGAATTCAGCTAAGTCTTCTCTTCCTTCACATTTCTACCTGGCTCGTGCCATGTGCGACTTAGTTGTAGGCTGACTCCAAAACACATCCAGAACTGAACTGTGTTTTGATAACATAGTATCTTTTCTGTGAGGAATTTCTTCAACACTATTACAGCTAGACCAATCTCCTTTGCTGCTAAAGGCTCTTTTTCTGCCTTTCTGAGCTGTCTGCTTACTTGGACAGTGAACTTGAACTGTTACTCCAAGAATGTTTTTCCTTAAATGCTTTCTGCATTGTTTGAGATGGAACAATCTGTCCTCTGCTCTCTAACGCTATAGATTACAAATGGAGTAAACGTTCAGCCTTGTCCAAGTCTCCTGGCTGGTCTAATTCCCCATTAACTAACTTCTGCTTTGATTTACTTTCTAAAGTGATGTCTCAGCTCTTTAAATCTTTTCTGGTTATTTTCTCTTTATTCCAAATCGGCCTCCTCTATGTCAGTAGAAGACTTTTGTAAGCTAGTGCACAATGTAAGTAAGTGGCCATGATTTCTCAGTTGTAAAATGAAATACTTCTCTATGTATCTCACAAGCTGGATGTCACTTGTGTTAGTTTTTTTGGTGACTTCCTAAAGCAGTGCTACTTTTGTCTGTGTATAATAAGAAAATAATGAAGACAGATGTGATACTAGTACTTTAACAACAGATACCCTCTTTTAGCTTAAATTAAATTCTGGAAAATGCCACATGTATGTGTCCCCAAAGCACATATTTTTCTTTCCTATTTAAATACAAACAACTTTCTCACAATTACATCCAAGAAAGAAAACCTTGTTTGGTAGAATTAGCTCTTAAGTACTCTTCTGAGTGTTTTTACTGTACCTCTTCAGCATGACTACTGACCTGCATGTCTTGTCAGATATACATCAGAATGTCAGATCATAATGACAGTTCTTGCCTCTTATTTGTGTTACTATGATGATAATACATTTCAGTCAATTCTGACACTAGGTGTCAAGAAAGCAGTAAGAAACAATGTGAAAAGTTAGCTTCTTGCTTATGCCAGCCCTCTGGATCTTAGGTCCATAAGACTAATGTGTAGGAAAGTCTTATTTAAAACCTCCCTTTAACTTGATTTTGATTCAAGAGATCTGTGATAGAATATTTATTTACATTTTGTAGTAATTTTAATTGTAGAGCTAATCTTGTTTGTCTTGCAGATTTTATGATCTGTTTTCACTTGAAGCATTTAATGGTGTTTTCCTAAGCAGTAGCTGACTGTGTTTAAATACCTTATTGGGCACTGGGATTTAATTGTTTTAATGTGAACAGAAGAAGCTGTATTTAGAATAAGGTAGTTGCTCAGCTTAAAGGTTCTGAAATTATGAAAGTGGAGTATTATATATCCTAAAGAACTAGCCCCTGAATACTCTATCCATTAGTATACTACCACTTTCTGTGTTCATATGGTGCATCTAGTACTGTCTTGGAAGTACTGGAGCTAGTGTGTGTTTGCAAGGACCTGCAGTGCACTTAAGAATCACAACTACTATATAAAGGACTGTATGAGACCTGCTTTTCTGTTACATATGTAGTTGTGCCAGCCCTGTCCATGTACATGCAGTAAGCTCACCATTTTTTTGGTTTAACAAAATTACTGATGTGGGACTTGCATTGACTCAGTATAGTCCTGATAAGATTGTGACAGCTCTTGGCTCAGTACTCTCTCCTCTGTTAGGTAAAGATGCTAAAATAGTTTAACCAGTCGGTAAGATTGTATATCACAAGTGGAAGTGAGAGTCCAGATTATTTTATCATTGAATTATCATCTATAATGAGGAAAAACATTCCTTATAAATACAGCTTTTATAAATATAGCTAATTATTATTTGTTAATAATATTTCCTTAGACGGAGTTTTCTTGCCTCTTTCACCATTTACTCCCCCCCAACCCTGAATGTAAAGTTAATTGTTATCTGTTGTCCTTAGTCTCCTGCTGACCAGTGTAAGAAAATCCATGCTGGAGATGAGGTGATCCAGGTCAACCATCAAACTGTGGTAAGTATTTTGCAAATTCTGCTTTGCAGGCTTTGTCTACTCCTGATGTTAAAAGATAATAATTCTTCTCAGCAGCTAACTGTGCCAAATTATATTACTATTTATGCCTTCTAAAATACCATGATCACTGCTGATGCCTAATGAGAAAAGGCACAAGTTGAGTGATTAACAAGCCCAGAAGGGTTAAGCCAAACTTACATTTTGAATACTTGCTGTTCATTGTCATACTCTTTATATAAGGAGATCACAGAATGTTTCATCTGCAGTTTATAGCGATTGTATTGATTAAAACTCTTAGACTTTTCATTATGGTTTTGCCAGCTAGTTTAACCTTTTCTCTTAAACAGATACTCTTTAATCTGCATTCTCTTTAATCTGGGATTCATATTCAAAATGCAGAAGTGCTGTAGCGGCCGTATAGTCTGAGTAACGTTGATTGGATGGAGAGGAAGCATGCAAGACAAGATTAAAATCTTGATAGAAATCTGTAAGGTTTCGCTTTTGTGTGTTCTTGTATGCAGATTTATTTTTAAGCAAATGAGCAGTTTTATAAAGTCAGTGAAACCATTAAACTGTTTAGTATCCCATAAGCATGTGTATGCAGAAATGTATGCTGAGTCGAAGGTATTCTAGCACATGATTTGCATGCTTTTAAATGTGCTGCTGTCATGGTGCTGCTGTCAAATCTACAGGACAGCATGCTGTGTGAAACAAACTTTATTTTTTATGAGCTCATTAAGTAAAAAACAACAAACAAGCAAGCAAGGAATTAATCCCGTCTCTGTAGACTAGCTTAAATTGTTAGTTCTCTAGTTACTTAACTTGCTAGTTCACTGATTCGTTAACTGGATAATTTGTTAATATCACGCGCTTATGAGCAAAATAGTTACCTAAACGATGGTGAGAGTGCTCATCCTTCCTCCTCCGTCATGATGCGGATGTCCCCTGAATTGTACCAGCAAACACGAGAGGCTCAGCAGTCCAGCTGCTGGTGGATCCACTTCAAAGGCTGTTTGTGTGAGCTGACGTATTTGTACCTACCAGCCTGGAATTTTGGTCTATACCATCCCTATTAGTTGTTTCAGTTACCAGATGATTTACTTAATTCCCAAGAGTTTCAGTCTTATCAGGTGTTAACAAGAAGTTAACTATAACTGCAAGGACAGCAGACCTCATTGTTTTTCATCCTCGAGTATCTGGTGTGCATGTTGCTTTCGCTTCAGCCTAACGGTGCTGCTCCCAGCATACATTAGACCTTAGCATGAGCTGTGCGTTAGACCCAAAGCCTGAGCAGGAGTCAGGTGAAGAAGTCACAGCAGCCACTATATTTCTTTCTCAGCTGTATGCAGTTATGCAAGTATTGTATAACTGTGTATGCAACAAACCACATTTCATTTTACATATAAATACAGGAATAATGCATCTCTGCAAGTATTCATAGAATTGTATCCTGACTTACAACACACACAACTTCACTGAAGAGTGAATTACAGTTTTCTTAGATTAAATTATTGTAAGTGTGCTCTAAAAGCCTATGAGAGAGCCGAGCCTCATTCAAAGTTGAATGACTACATTTCTTTTCCTATTTTGTGATGATGCAAGCTGCTGCCTTCTTAACTTATAGGACAGTTCCAGTGTTGAAGATTATTTTACTGAAAACTCTGCAGTTAACTTTTGTCCCAGTAGTATCGTAAGGCATAAGAACTTTTCCTCCAAAACCAGAATGGCATCAGTGATACTGGGGCTTATAGGTGCTATGGAACACTTGTATTTCCTAGTGTTTAGCGTGAATAACATTGTTACAATGAAGACAATAATTTCTCTGAAATGTTTATAATGTAGCCATTTAACTTCCTCTTTTTCAGAACCCTCTCCAACTGGACACAGCAGGAGCAAAGCTATGAAACCTCTTTCTGTTTCTTTGTCCTTTGAGTGAGATGGAAATGTGAAAGCCTAACTATTAAATTCTTATAATTATAGAGCAAATATTTTCTCTTAAAGTAGTAAATTTATTCAGTTATACTTAAAATGTTGGTGCAAAGTGTAGCTCTTAGCTATGTTAGAGAGGTTTTATGAGTTGTCATAGTTACAAGTTGAAAAATGCATTAGACTGATTTTCTCTGTCAAACATACTCTTCAAATGACAGATCTGACTTAATCTTGAGTCCAGTAGGGGAAACCTCCTCATTCAGCTACTCAAGAACTGGCATTCTGGGCAGCAACTCTGTTTTCATGTGTATTATTACAAGAGGCCCAAGGTTTTTGGTACTTGTAATCCCTTTCTCTCTAATGGCACTGTGCCAACAGCTGAGTCAAGTGGCATAAAATAGCTTCTTCCTAAAAGCCCTCCACTAATTATTAATTCTGAAGTTTATAACAGGCTAAGAAAAGAGATAAATGGCAAGCTGTTTCTTGTGGAAACTTATTCTTCCTCTGCAATGGTTGGGAAAATCTCATTCTTTATTCATTGTGACTTTGGAGAGCCAGCCAGTAATACTGAGTGTTTTGTATGTTTTGGAGGTTTGTATCTAACCCTTCTGCCCCCATGGACTGGGAATTTTAAGGGTTTAAGTATCCCTTTTGATCTTTAAGTATGCCCTATTAGTCATTTTTGGTGTGTCTTGCTGTGTGAACAAGTCATACTACAAGCTGCACTTCTGTCTGTTCCTTCTTCACCTGTTATCATGAATTGTCATGATCAGTATCATGCCTGTAATTACCATTATTTTCATTAGTTGACTAGAATAATTCAAAGATTTCAGGTCATTAAATTTCTCTGTAATCAGTGATTTAATACTAGTAGTACCAGTTTGCAAAATGAGGTGTAACCCCTTTGAAATGGGGGCAGAGGAGGTTGAGTAAAGCTATAAAAGGATTTGTGGTGGTTTTGCAGGCTTTCCAAAACTGTAAGCCGTCTTGCTCACCAAGTAGAGGAGCATGGATTTGTACCTGCATTGAGTTCTCACTAGAACTCAACACTGGGTCATAGTAGCCTTTGCATTGACTTTGCAGCTCGACAGAAGCAAGTGTTTTAATCACCTGGGCTTGTTTTTGGGGACCTGCAGTCTTGTCTTTTTCCCTGTCCACACGTCTTGTTTCAGATTTGTTATTTCTGAAGAAATATTGCCTCAAGTCTGTCAGCTTTAGTTGGGTTCACTTTTAATATTAACATGCTTAAGTATGACAAATAATTATTTTATTGACTGTAGAGGTAGAAGCAAAATTGTGAAAGAAATATATACATAAAATACAGGTGCAGAAATAAATACAGCACAGTTTGAAATTATAGTTAGTCAAAGTTGACCTGCCTTCATACCTCTCTCACAGTGTTCTCCAGCCATTTTTCTTGCCTGGCAGTGCCATTTTCACCACCATATTGTTTTCAGAAAGTTGCCTTACAGATTTGAGTTCTAATCCTACCAGTGGGGCTAGAGATTAAATGCCTTCCTTTCCTTTTATCTTTCTTTTTTCCAAGACTTTTGCTCAAGATTTTATTCACTTTTTTATTTGAATGTCAAATTTTCATTCCTTCTGAAATAAAAATGCAGCAACAGCTTGCATTTGTTTATAACTAGTTGTGATGGCTCGTATCTCCCCCTTGTTGCAGAGCGGAAAGCAGTGGAGCTTTCCCGTATTTCTTCAATTAATCACTCTGCTCAATTTATTTCAAAAGAAGCATTCAGCATTGTATTGTGAGGAGAGGAATATTACCCATAGTATCCTAAGCACTTCCTTACTCGTTACAGAGCTTTCAAGATTGTTAAAATATTATTTATAATATATCTAGCCTGTCTCTGGTTTCACATTAGTTTTCCATAGGGGCATACATAGTGCATTAGAAGTACAGGTGATAAAAGTATAGGTGCAAGTGTTAGTTCTTTTTTCTGCTTTTACCTGTTCATTTGTAAGGGAGGTTCTGTGCTTTCATAAAATGTATACATGGGAGCAAAATGCAATTAATGTTGCAGAAATGTACTTTATCCAGATTTTGGTATCTTTCAGATATTCTGCATACCACAAGATTTATCCTTGTTGTCCTAACAGACATTTTCTCAAGATTGAATTTTCTTTAGTGTTTGGGTAGTCTTTCAAATATAAATTCTGTTCAACATAATGTGTTTTGAAAGAATCTATTTTGAAGATGATGATTAGATACAACCTTTTCATATTGCTACCAGTGAAAATGCTTTCTTGATTAGAGAAAGTGTGCATTTTTTAAAATAGATTAAGATCCTGTAACTATTGATATCATCTCATCTGATTTTTAACTAAACTAGGCCAATGTATTTTGCAGATAAATTCATGTTTGCTCATTTACTAAGATCATTTGATTCTTAAATTTCCAGTGATGTTCTCACAGCCTGTGATAAACTGTTCCGGTAGTTAATTATTCTCATTGCTGAAGAAAAAAAAAAAATCCTGGTACATTTGGTTTGTAGTCTACCTTTGTCTAATATCAGCTTCCAGTCCTTTGATCTTGATATATTTTTAGCTGTTTGATTGCTTAGCCTATTTCTTATTTAGATATTTTCAGGATCTAATCAAGTTATCTCTTCACCTTCTCTTTGGTAAGCTAAGTAATTTATGTACTTTCAGTTTTTCATTATAAAGCATGTCCCTCTTCAACAACCTCTACAAATTCCTAACTGAAGTACTTTGCATATTTAACATTGAGTTACACCACTGTACAGCAGAAGCATATTCATTCATGCATATGGCAGTACTCCCATGCTAAAATAGTCACCCGCTGAGAAACATAGTCGTTACTGCTGTTTGCCTGGTTTTGAAGACTTGTTTTCATTTTTCATTCATATAAGAATATGGAGTCTCCATCCTTGGAGATGCTGAAAACCTGATTGACTGGGTCCTGGGCAACCTGCTCTAGGTGAGCCTGCTTGAGCGGGGGATTTGACCAGATGATGTCCAGAGATCCCTTCCAAACCCAACCGTTCTGTGATTCTGTGAGGAAACGAAACTAAGACACTTTTTTTTTTTTTAATTGACTTTTTCCTTTTAAAACAACAACTTTAGTTTCAATTTAAATTTGGCTTTTTTCCACCAGGAAGTCCACTTAAAGAGAAGAATCATGACCTATTTTGAAACTGTAAGAGGAGGAAGCTTTTAAACACCTTGGAGAAGATGCAGAGTTGGAAAGAGTTGTACAGTCCCTGCCATCCATTGCAGTCACCACAGATAACAGCAATTCTAATCCTTAGGCATTTCTCTGGTGTTGCAAAGCTATCACAGAGGAGTAATTATGCTGACCATGACACTTGTTGAATTTCTAGATGTGTGGCATTAAGCATTTTGGGATTGATGTGGCTAGAATATTTTGGCTGTATGTTTTCAAAATAGTTGTTATTACTTATAATTTATGTACTCATTTTATATAAATCATTAGCTGTACTAAGTAAAGAAGCATCAACTAGGACGTAGCTATATTCATGTTCTTCTTTTTTTCCTAAACCAGTATATTAACAATATTCACAAAGTAAGACCATTTGTTTTACTTTTCAAATAACTTTTCAGTGTAGTTAAGAGTTAAAAAAATGTTCAAAAAGTATCAAAGGAAAGCAGCTTACAAATTGAAATAGTTAGAAATAAAAGATTATTATTACGTGGAATCTGGTCTAACCAAGGAACATTAATACAATTCTGAAGATCAAAGAAAAAAAAAAGTACTTTAAGCAAGAAATTAATTAAATCAGACAACCTACCACTAGCTGTTAAGATCATTTTATCATCATCCAATTTCCTTATTTGCTTTTCTCTTTCTCCTTCTTGCTTATTAGATTTTAATATAACAACGTAAGAAACTTGAAAAAAAAAAAGTTCTACATTCTAAATTACCATCACACAAACTCTTTATTTTTTTCCTAGCAGTAGCAACAGGCAATAATTCTGTCAGTACCTTGTAAATCTTTACTTCCTTTCTTATAGAATTATGTAGAAGCACTAATATACTGCAGTATTTTTACCTGTTTACTAAATTAATAGTTATACCAGAAGTTGTGTGAATAATATATTTTCTGCTGTTTACTTGAAATAAAAAGGGAAGTAAATTTCATTTTTTCTTAGTTGTTTTATACATGATACATGATTCTTCAGTTAGAGAGTTGGGACTGTCATACAGTGAAAACAGGATAAAATGAAACTTAAGATGATCACTGGCCAAGAAATACTTGGTTCTTGCAGTTTTCCGTAAGAAGTAGTAGTAAAGAACATGGAAGGGAAGGAAACCAACCATAACAAACATATAGATATAAATATTCAGGATGGAAGCAAAACTGGATAACTTAAAGGAAAAGCTTACTAGTCTATAGGAGGTAACGCTTTGGAGGTAGTTTAGAGAGGAAAGGATAATTAAAGACATGGGAAAAACGTAGTGTTAGATAAAATGCAGTATAACTTTATGAAGAGTAAGTCATGCTAATGTTCTGCCTTTGATAAATAGTTTTTCAGACAATGGAAATGTTGCCAGTCCAACTATTGATCCAGCTGTCTGAATATCTGTAAAATACTTGATCCAGTTTTGTATAGAAAAATGCTAGATAAGCTAGAGAAAACTGAGTTGGGGGGATTGTCTGTTTTTGAGGATTAGAATTTGGAGGTCATTTGTTAGAACAGAAAGCAATAACAGTGCTTTTAATAATGCCTGCTGTAAGCTAGATGTTACTCAATAGCAAGTGGCAAGAATCCCAAAGTCAGAATGTAGTAATTAGTCCCAAGTTGACTGAGAGCCATGGAGGCGATGTGACTCAAAATGGCAAAGATGAACTTGGAGTTAATCAGGAACATGTTTCCAGGAGAAATAGTGTATTAATGCCATTGTCTTGACATTGGTAACACCTTGTCTGAAATACCATGCAATAAATAGGTCAGTTACAGTCATCAAATGTGAATTTACATTCATTGAGCATTAAAAAAATGTAATGGGAGAAAAAGATACTGCAGTATCTGTCTTAAATGAAGAGATTGTATAAAGGTTTTTAATTTGGTTAATATAGCCAGCTAGGTATGAGAGGAGAATGACTTTCTTTTTCTTCATAGATAGAGGCTGTAAAGACCAGGAAGGGAAAGAACTTTTTAAGGTAAAGAACAATGCTATTCAAGAAAAAACATCCATACAAGCATCCATAAATCAATTTGTGGTAAAATTTGAAAGAGGGTTTTTTTAATCAGCAATAAAATGAGATTCTGGAAAGTTTTTCTGAAATTGAGAAAAGGAGCAAGGACCCTCGGTAGTCTGCCGTTTTGGATAGTGATTGAAGAATGGATGAAAACAATTTTATTACAGTTGCCTGCAACTATGTAGAAGAGTAAATGAATGTAGTAGTCTAGAAGTGCTCTTTCAATTCTAATTGAAAGCTTTATTGTGTAAGCTATTGTTATGTTATCTCTAAATAACTCTTGTTTTTAAATGATGTAGTTGCATTTTAATGATTGGCAAGGTTATTCTCTAGAATGAAGGATGCTATATAAGTGCATGATCAGCAGCTTAATACCCTTTCATACTGTTCATTGTATATTTAACTACGTGCTTTAAAATTAGATATGTCAGGAACCCTGGCACAATGAAATGATCTCAGCACTAAGTTTTTGGTGTTAAGATGTTTATTGACTTAATATCCAGAATGTATGTTTGTAATTGTAAAATTTGAGTAAAATTTTGAGATTGTAAATTTGAGTCTTAATGAGAGTTCATTTTAGAGATGGAGCTAAATCTGTAAATGTAGTACTAGGTGACACCATCTGTGTTTCAGCACACTTCGTGTGTTGTGAAATACAAGTAGGAAAAGGAATGATAAAAACTGAAAGGGAGATGACATGAGATTTAGAACGTCTTCTCTGAAAGGATGTCTGTTTGCAAAGAAATTGCAGCAGTCACTTACTCTCAGGATTCTCTCTCTGAAAAAGGCTTAGTAATGCTGTTTTTCCAATAGTGGATCTTGCATCTTCTTGGAATCTTGCTGTATTCTTCAATTAGTTAATGAAAATAACTATGCAAGATAGCAGGAGAACATTTGTTTTTCATCATCAATTATTGTTAGTAACAGGATATTAATAAAAAAAAAAGAGTGAATCAACTACAACTGTTAATGTTGAGTTTCCCATTCAGTGATTCTCAGAAAGTAGTCTTAGATCTTACCCATGTTTTTATCTAATAATCAGTTCTGATTTCTATGTTAATCAAATTTCCCTTGATTTTTTTCCCCCCCTCCCCCAACCTGGGCAATATTGTGAGGCAAAGTGAATTAATGACTTACAGTACAAAAGAATGATACTCTTGTTCCTTAATGAAAAGCTGCATTTACACAATGTTCCGGTTTTATTTTTTGTGCAAATATGAAGAAAGATCATATTCTTGAGATACAAGTAAGTGTCTAGATGGGTTAGCTTATGTGTTACAAAAGCCTTAAGCTGGTTCATGAAAGGTTTAGGTCCTACTGGAGTCTCAAAGCAAAATTACTTGTTTGCAGGTGGTATGCAGGATATTTACATGTGTTCAAAATATTTAGTAAATGTTGTTTTGTACATTTGATTTCCAGATCAAATGCCTAACAAGTTCTTAAAATTCCCATTCAATTAGTGCTCAGTGTCTCTCCTCCCTAGGTAGGATTAAAGCTGGCAAATGATACAGTGAGTAGAATACACACAGCTCTCACAAAGAAATAAAGGTTTGACCTTCTTTTAACCCCATCCTTCCTTCTATGAGGTGCACTCTGTATTTCTGTGCTCCTTAGATCTTCTTCATTCTTCAGAGTCCTGATAGTTGTTAAGGGTTTGATAAGACAGTAAAGGAACTGTGAAACCACACTTGTACTTTATCCCCAGAATTTTCAGGAAAAGCAAAGCAAAGAATTGTGTTTTCTATCCACTAGGCGCTCCTGCTTCCACTATCTGAGCTGTGCCTTGTTAAGATACACAATAATATGTATGCGTTTTGAAAAACACTATGTGGAGGTGAAGATGGCTCTACTATGCCATGCAAAGCGGACATAATAATGTCCTGCTAAATTTGTTGATTTGAATTTAAGGGATATTTTGATTGCTCCAATTTCATTTGGTTAGGAAAAAAAAAGCACACTAGTGGTCTTTTTTCTCTATTAGTCTAATTTTAATGTTAACTTTCATTACTGAGTGAAATATCTTAGCCCATATTACAGAATCTAATTAACTGAATGTATATGCCAAAACTCTTAAAGGAGCAAAATACCCTTTGCTGGATATGTCTCACCATAGCTAGAAGTTACTAATCGCTATTAAAGACTGATTGTTTAAGAATATATGTCAAAGTCTGTCTCAAGGACTGGTTTTCAGCTAAGATTTTTAATCCATTGTAATGACTTCTTTCTATTTTTTCGAAGATATTTTTAGTAGTACAATTTATAATAACATGTCCAAATTCCTACGAGCATTTTATCATAGCCTACTAGTAATGATTGCAGACTGTTCTCTAATAGATCTTGGTATTTAATGGTTCTGTTATTAAGTTCTCGTTAGAATAATTTATCATTAAGTTAATTATTTATCATTCTTTTCTAAAAGAAACTCATGAAATTATAAAGGTTTCAGCATTCTGAAAATTACAGCAATCTGTAAAAATCAAAAATGGTTAGTTTTTAATTCTGTAACTGAGTAAAAATAAAAATAGCCTCTGCCATTTCATAAGCAAAGCACAAACTGGAAGAGTTTGTATGGAATGAAAGTTGACATATATAAATCACAAATACATTTCATGCTTAAGCATCCAAAACATTAAAATATCCTTTTAATTAAAACTATTTATTAAATGTAATTCACTTTTTAGCATTTCTCCCTGCTAGTTTTTGCATTTGTTTGGTTTTGGTCTGTTTATAATTTGCTGCTGCTTTCTGGATTCTTTGGTGAGTGCATTTTTAGATTTTCAGTACAAATGGCAAGAACTTAAGCTATTTAAATACTTCTTTTAGAATTACTACACATACTACAGTTCTTTCCAAGCCTTAACATTTAAATCCAAGTGCAAACCTTCCTTAAACTACACACTTCATACTTGCAATCCTGGCTTTGGTCCAGCGTGGGGGTGGATTGGAACCTTACAGTTTACATCTTAACTTCTCTTCAGTCCTCATAAGACAATTTGAACTGAAACGCTTCAAGCTTACCTTTGTTTTCCTTCTAACCTCATTTGAAATCAGATACTATCTGCCTGCAAGAGGAAATAATTATGAGCCATGCCTCACTCATACACATACACACGCGCACACACACACTCTGATTCTGAACACCTAAATCTTTTTTTAGTAATAGTGAGAAAACATGTGTTGCATGTGTACATATGTATGCTTAAAAGAGCAATGTTGATAAAAATGTAATAGTGAACTCTGATAGGTCAAGCTTAGTCAAAAAGTATAGGAAACATAATGGGAGTGAATGCTTGCAACTTGTACAGTTACTGCTCTTGTAGTGCATAAACTTTTCAATCTAAAAGCTTCAATTTACGGCTGCCACAGTTCACCCCTGGAGGTTGTGTCTGTAGAAATGCTGCATGAATGAAGCATTTTAATTCCTTTTTGGTACAGAGCTGCTTGACACTAGACTTTAGACTTGTAGTTATAACACTGATGATAGGTCTTTACTATGATCATTTATTACTACTATAAAGATCCACCATGTTTGGAACTGAAAATGGAGGGAATAGTCTAGTACAGGCACTTCTAGGGCTGCTGGGAACTCGTCTTCTCTTTAAATCAAAATTCTTTGCAAAAAGTATTGTTCTGTGCAAGACTGGATCCATACTCCTTTGTTTAGCAGAATTGCGGATAGAAAGGTAACCATCAGCATTCAACTAAAACCCAATCACTTAAGTAATGTTTGAAAAATGGCACAGTGTATAAAAAAGTAAACTGAGAGTCTGTCCTACTCCTATTTACTTTCATTTAACAGAAAACTAGAAATCACATGAGAATAGGAAAAGATGCAAATAAGTATGGCTAAGAAAATCCACCAAAGGAACAGGCTTTGCTGTTTCCCAGAACTGAAAGTGAACCAGTAACTTAATTGTCACTTACAAGTGGTTACTTTTTCCAGTGATTCCTTTCTATGTAGTATTGCTCTTGTAACTTGAGTTAATCCAACAAGATCATTGGTGTACTTCCTGATAATAACAAATGGTGGAGATAGATGTAGTACAGAAGAAAAGCAGTGGTGATTATTCAAAAATAATTTTAATTTTGTGAGTATGCGCCATGGCCACAGACTCAGATTTTGGACCCAGGTCTCAGTCTATGTTAGTCATACCATTTTTCTGTTGTAGAAAAAGTAGAAGAAACCTGTATTTCAAAACTTGTTGTGTAAATCTGATTATCTATATCATGTCATGAGTATATTGATAAAAAATACAAGCTTTAGAAGTGAATATTAAAGCTAATGAGCATTGCAGTACATTTCTGTCAGTCTGTACAAATTCGGAGACATTTTTTTGAGGTCTGTAGCATTAAAGAAATTTCTTCAGTAATACAGTTATTCAGCAAATTGTGCTAATCAACTTTAATGATAACTCCTGTCACTTAGTATTTCACAATGAATTTCTTCTTTTCTTCATAGTGAACAAGCTAATATATCAAGTGTATACAGGAGGGGTGGAAGCACTGCTGAACTTGTGGAGCCACATTTATTCTGTTTAATAAAACTAGTACAATTCCATTGATTTCAGTTCATTTTTTTTAGAAAAAAACATGAGTTTTTTATAATTTTCAATTTCAGTTCTAATTTACGTATCTGACTTTCTTGAAAATTTTTCTCTGTGTGCATGTGGAAGTATGAGTAGAAGTTCAGCAACACTTAAATGTGCAAGAGATTCATTCTAGCATAAACATCTTTGTATACCATCAATTATGTTAAGTCAGTTTTAAAACCTCTTCAGCCATGTAGGATAATAGGATAACATAAACATTCATAAACAAAAATACCATAAAAATAAATTTGGTGTTTTAATGTATAAACAGTTCAAATGGAAAAATGGCAAATTCATATTTAAATAATCAAGAAGACTAAGATGTCTCTAAGCAGCTTTCTATGAGAGGCACATAAAAAAACTTTTCAGTATTAGTGATGTTCTTTTTCATGTCTATGTTTACAATTTATAGTAACTTAAACTATTCAGCTCCTGGGGGATGTACAGGTAATTCAAGTAGATGATATTTTTACCTTTAGTTAGGATCTTGAAGCGGTTACATATGTTGCTATATCATAGTCTTTTTTTTCCTCCTCAACAGTGAGAGCTTCAGTTACGATGTTAAGGATCCAGATTGAAATTATTTCATGACAATTGGTCTTTATTAGGCAGAGAAATGTAAAGATTTCTGCCTCTAAAGCCTTGAGAAATGTTCTTTCTATTTGTCTGTAATGCTCAAATGAGAAAGTTATGAGATTTAATTATTTTTTCTGGTATCTGTGTAAAATTAAGAAAAAAATTTTCATCTGCCTTGCAAGGTGCTCTCAGAGAAGTGGGACTAGTAAACCCTCTAAGGGGGAGATGTAATTTTTATTTTATTTTATTTTATTGGTCCTTTGGCTCATCACCATGTCCTCCTGCTGTAAAATAACTACCTGCTTCTATTCCCTGTTCTGCTTCCCTCCTTCCCTATGCCTTTTTCCATTTATAACACCGCTGTTTGGGGAAAAAAACCCACTAGTATAGTGGCTATTCAGAAAGAAAGTCCATGCGAAATGGCTAGCCAGTCCATGAGAATGTACAACATGTGAAGTTTGCTTGCCTTTCTCTCAGCGGGGGTACTAATTGGGGTCTTTCTAAAACCAGTTGCTGAAATCCTTCATGGTACTTGTCATATCCTAACTTTTTTAAGATGTCAGTTCTGCTTTCAAATTTGATTTAAAACGTCCAGTGAACTCGCAGATTGTTTAAAAAGCAGACAGGGTTCACATATGCCTTGTTTTGTTGAGAAGCCTTGCTTAAAAACAGTAACAAAAATAATCTAGCATCAGCAGTATCATTTCAATTCAACAGAAGTAATCAGACGCAGTTCGTAAAAACTGCTTACATTTGCAAAGAGCAGGCTGTAATAGACCTTTTCAGTTAATAGAAGGCATCCCTCGCATTTACAGTTAAACGGAAAGCTTTCAAAATTCAGTTATGGAATTTTTCCTTAGGTTGGCTGGCAGTTAAAGAACCTAGTAAATGCATTGCGAGAAGACCCAAATGGAGTGATTTTAACATTGAAGAAACGTCCTCAGAATACCCTGGTTTCTGCTCCTGCCCTTCTGAAGAATGTGAGGTGGAAGCCTCTTGCACTTCAGGTAAGAAGGCTGTTGCAACCCTGATGTCATGGTAAATCCTGTATTCTATTAAAGATACAACACTAGAAACATTACTCCTTCCAGTGGAAAGAATAGGAGCCTTTAAGAAGTCCAGTAGCACTTAATAATGAGAGAATAAAAGAGGGGGAAAAAAAAAACGCTCCAAACTCATATGAAATAGAGTGCTGAAATAGGTTTGTGTGGCGATAGTATATATGACAATAAGGTTGTTTTCCTCTAATTCTTTGTAAGGTTAAAAACCAAAGGAATCCATAGGAGGAAAGAACATGTACAAATAGCATTACTAAGTAACTAGCAAATATAAAGTACAGTTAGGTTGCTTGCTTTGACTAGCAAGGGGAACATTGCTTCTCTACAATCCCATTATTTCACAGCCTGTCAAAACTACTGGTGTGTGATTGAGTGGCAATCCTTTTGAATTTCAGTAAAAACCTGCTTGTTTCCCACATTTTTGAGCAAGAGTTTGAGTTTTGGGTAACAATGCTAATAGAACTTCTAATATTTTATGCATACGTATTCTGTGAAGACTTGTTGATAGGAAAAGATTCAATTGTAGACAGCATGGTTTGCCCTTCCTACAGCATTAACATATATAGGAAAAACTGATTGACCATAAAAAGACTGAACTCAAAACATCATTATTAAAAGCAAGTTAGTGATTATGCATGTTTGCTTTTAATACAGTATAACATTCTGTAAGAGTTTATGTACTTTCATAATGTTCAAACTTCACAGTGTTGTTTTGTTTGAATCATTAGAAACATGAATGTGTTTCTGAGTAACTTTAAAACAAAACAAACCCTTCAGTCCTGTCCTGGCAAATTTATTTCTTGCCTGTCACTTCCTCAATCTTTCATGCCTCAAAGTGACTTCGTCCTACACAGCTGCTCCACTTCAGCAGTTTGTTCAAACCTTGCAGCTCAGGATTGCTGACATTTTTTTCAGTGCCATCTTTCCTTTCTTTGTGAATACCTTTTCAGAGGAAAGGAAAGGGGACATTGTGAGACCCAGAGGATATTGAAAACTTTCCAGAATTTTTATGAGGGCACAGGAGTATCATTCTTCTCTCTGGTTAGATGATTCTGTATCTACTTGTGAACTTAATATGGAGCTTCCAGGGACAGCAAAGTAGAAATTGCATTTACAAGAGGGCTTCAGTAGAGATTCTTTCTTTATATTAATACATTAAAGAACTGTAATTCAGGAGCAGAACTAATTCAGGAAGTTTTGTCAATGTGAAACCAATATATATGGTATATATGGCACAGTATATGCTGGAAAACATGACCTCCTTTGTCATGGTAGCTAGATAACTGAAAGTGCATTGAGCTATTTTTGTACAAGTATCAATAGTTTCTGGTTTTGGGGTGTGTCTTCTCCTGATGAGCCAGAAGGCAAGAACCCCTGAGGACCAAAGGACTCTTTAAGAGTCATCTTTACTAGGATATTTCTTCTGTGCTGGAGAGTAGTTTAGTGAGGGATTTCAATAAAAATCTAAATTGCTTCAGAAAATAAAAAGAGCAGTGCCAGTGTTGCTTCTTAACAGTAGATATTGAAATAAGAAGTTGAAAACCAACTTTTGATCTTTAGCATCTTTAGTCTTTCTTAAGATCTTTTTTAGTCTTCATGCTATAGACGTGAGCTCAAATCTTAGGACCTAGATAAATTTCAGGATGCAGTTTTTCATTTTGTCCATTTCCTTCAGTTGTCTCACCTGGATCTGGTATTATTTATTATTTTCATTAGTGACTTGGAGTTAGCATATGATTAAATATCAGGATGATACTAAAGCTTGTGTTTCCTGGACAGCAGACATAACAGCTTGATGCTGCTGGAAAGCGATGATCTCATTTCCCTCTCCCTGTTCTTGGATGCAGAATGCCCTCTCCTTTGTTTGACTTTGGCATTTGTTAGGCTCTCTAGATCAGCTTAATTCACTGAATTGGGAGGAAGGCTTCTGGTTTTATTTGCTTTTCTGGATTAAAGTGGCTTTCACTGAGCCTCAGAGGCTATTGGGCAGTCTCAGAAATAAGCAGAATACATTCATCATAGACAAATAGAAGGTTTTATGGTTAGACAAAAGTAACCAACTGCAGGAATGCAGCTAAGCAGCAGTCAATAGAAAAAGATCCAAGTTAAAGTATCATAAATGAAAATGATTCAGCAAATGTCAGACCATTGCAAAAAAAGGGCAGCGTATTTGGACACATAGTTATATACGTACGTATGCATGTACACGCACTGTGAAATATAACACACATGCAGATTAATTCTTTCATCCTCACTTAGTGCTGGTAAAGTTTTAACAGCAAATCTCTGATCAGTTTTTGACTGAAGACTTTCTTTCCTTACCAGCAGTTGTCTGTTTTTTCCATTTTATTTTTGTTTTTACTTAAAAAAAAAAAAATACATAAACAAATAAATATGGTATATTGTATCAAGATAAAGTGAACCCAGATCTTCTATGAAAACAGAGCAAACCATTGGCTTTCACGCTCTTTCCCCCCCCACACAGACACTTATAATCACTAAGAAGCTGCAAAAATGTAGGCAGTTGGCCAGATTACCTAGGAAGTGATGTTTCTTTGACAGTCTGAATTCACAAATGTTATGTGAGATCATTGATGGGGATGTTTGAAGTTCTTGTTTAGAAAAACAGAAAAGCTTTCATGCATTTGCTTTTGTGTACATAGCTACATGAAATATTTTATATGTAGTTTTTATGAATGTCATAAATTCTTTTATAAAACACGACTATCTAAGGTGCAGACAGGACATACTTTTCAGCATTATAATATCCGTTTCTCCTGCAAAAGTTATACATAATTAGTGAAGGAAAACAGGAAAGAGGATTTAACAACTTAAAATTCAGAGGCCTGAAATGTTTGTTAACTCAGTTTGGTACTCAGCAGGAATTTTTTAAATAAAAGTTGTTATGATTTCTGTTTTTGTTTGAGGCACATTTATAAGTATTATTAATAATTTTTTTCATGATAATTGTGTTACAGATTATACCAAGTTGTTTAATTTAGAAGTTACTGATGATACAGAATCTGTGAATCCTTCTTACAGAATGTATTTCTTAGTCTCATCATAGTATTCTTTTCCCATAGTTTCCCTTGATGTTTATGTAACAACAGAAGACTGTTATATGGGGAAGTTCTATCCTACTGTTGTTATCTTTCAGTTAGAAAACATCTCAGTCATACCAGTTTCTCATTTTCTCTTGAGCTGACGTTACGTGATGGAAGAGTGTTTTCATTTTTGAACTCTGTGATTATCCACTCAGTAGAAAATGGATCTTTCACCTGCAGTGGCAAATAGTTCTCTGTTTTTCATAAAGATGAGAACACCTGCAACTTTACTCAAGTATGCTATATATTGAATTTTTTCTTTTTATTTCTAGGAAATTTTCTAATGGCAGTAATCTTTCTTGTTATGAGTACTTGATCCAGCATGTTAATTTTTTTTTATCATTTTGCGTGAGATACAGGGATCTGTCGGTGATGTGAGTAGCAAAACTTACATCAACAGTGACAGTTTTATGATGTCTTACGTATTAGGAAGTACGCATTTATTCTCAGAAACTTTATAAGTATCTGGGGAATAATTCTAGTTCAGTGTCTCATTTCAATAGATTTTGAAAACCATATGAATTTGGAGAGATGTTGATTTGTATAAACGATGAATGCTATAACATGAGAACAGGTGCTTGTAGAGTGAAGGAAGGAGAATGAGAAATAGATGATATTTGTATAGTTAGTTAGTTCTCAATTCATAGTTCAGATACGGTAGCCTGATACAACTGCTTACATTAACTTCAAAATTACGTGCTGCCCATTTATTCAAATATTTAAGTGGGGACTATCTCAGACAAGGAAAGACTTTTAACACCTCAGACACAGAAAATACGGCAAGTAAGGAAGTTGTGTTTTGTTATCTTAAATGTTCTTATCAGAGAAGGTGGTGAAACAGTCACATCCTTTATATCTTAATGCCACTCCTGATTTTACTGACTTCTGTCATTATTCACATGTATTTCATTGTATCCTCTTACTCTGAGGACAGAAATTAATATTTACACATCAGAAGAGGTATATATTTCAAGTTACAAAGATTTATAAATCCACAAGATTTGAAAACACTGTAATTGTACCTGCTGTTTTACAGTACATGGTATATACCAATTTACCAGTATGTGAGAAAGACTCTATAAAAACAGTTCTGTTTCTTACTCGGGAGTAGTATTTGTATTATTGAACACTTAACTTTTCTGAATAGAAGCTTGTCCGATAAGCAGTTAGTCATCTGTATCACTGGCATCAATGAATCATCAATGAATGACAAAAATTACTAGCTATGGGAGTTCATAGGGTGATACGCAGTTACAAAGCCCCATTTTCCCTTACCGCAGGCAATCCATGTAGAAGAGTGACACCTGTGTGTTGTCTGTGAATTCACCCGTCAGGGGAATTCTGGGGATTGAGTTTATTCCTTCAAGGGAGAAACCAGAGACTCAGTACCCCATCCTTAATCTTCATACCCCCTCACAAGGTAAGGGATGTCCATGTTCAAGCCTCTTGTTGCTGTACTACTGGGCTTTTCCAGCTTCCTGCTTCTTGTCCTGCTGTTTTTTGCAGGATCCACTGGGGCCTTATGTTTGTTGTTTTAAACAGCACTTTTTAAATAGATACGATATGTAATTATCCCCCAGTATTTGCAAAACACACAGATTCATAGCAATGTATTTTGTGTCTGAAACAGTTTGAGTCTTTTCATTTGGCAAACAATTGTTTGTTTATTTCTGATGAGGATTGAATTTACCATTTGTCTCTTATTTTTATTCTGGTATTTAAGCATCATCGCTGCTGTTATTTTACTGATAATTAGTATTCTGGTTAAATATTATCAGTAACATACAGCATATACCTAAAGTGTCACTTCTCAGCAGTCCTTTATGAACAAATTTGGGTTTGCTTGGGATTTTTTTCTCCTATGCATGTATTTGCGTGTATTTTATCAGATACTCATTTGTACACACAAACACACAGTCTGCAAAATTACCTTAAGTAATTTGATTTTAACTCAGATATAAGGCTTCAAGAATTGATAATGTCTGCTTATCAAAGCAATTGATAGTCCTGATTATTTATGATATTTGCTATTTATTAAAATTACTTCTTTCAATTTGGTGTAATACTTAAATGCTACTAATATTTTAATAATACAAGATCCCTGGCTATTTGCATATGCTTAAAACCACTGAAAGTCTATGTCTAATATCACAGAAAAGGCAAAAATAGCAGCATTAAAACACCATTAAAATAATATTTTACAAAAATATAATCAAATTTGATTCCAAGTGTTTTAAGGAGTTTATGATCTGAATAGCATAGAAAAAAATCAATGTTAAAATTAAAGCTAAATTTAAAATGCTGCGAGTGTGTCCCCTTAGCTGATGCAAATTGGCATGGAACTTCCTAAATAAATATGTTAAATGGTATGTACAGTATAATATGTAAAGGTAAATATTTAAGAGATTCATAAATCAGACTGCCCTGAGCTTTAATTGCATTTAAGCATATGCACAATTTAAAGCCCTGGGAATTCATCACATAGATGAAATTACACAAATTTTATATCTCTTGATTAGAGTAAAAATAATTGGAAAGAATAAAAATTACTATAATTTTATATAGTCACATACCTGAAACTGCAATTCCAAATGGTTAATAATTTTCCACGGCTTTTAACCTGGTTTCCTAATGTTTTTTGCAGTCACTCTGTGCATGTCTTTCTGTTCTTACCCTTTCACACCTTTTCGCCCCCTTTTGAACCTCTGATCCAACTCCCGTTGAAAGAGAAGTCTCAAAGACTACTTTCAGCTAAGATCAGCGAGGGCAAAGGAAGATGTGGCAGAGGCCCGCAGTCTCAGTATAAACAGCAAAAACACATATTGGGACCTAAAATCCAGATGGAATAGGTTCCTTTATGATATGACTGTAGGGGAGAAAAGAATGATAGGTCTGTCTTTTATACATCATAGATGTCTGTCTGCATAAGGCAGGAATTCTGGAGAGTATGTGTTCAGAACTGCATGGTGGTAAGCATAACAGAGACTGTAGAGGAATGCTTATCTGGAATACCAGTACAAAAGAGTATGGATTGTTGAGGGAGAACTGTCACGGGAGAGAAGCAGAAGGTATTGCTTTGTTTAGCAGAGATGCATATCTTCATTCAAAGGTCCAGATCAGAGAAGAATTATATTTGCTGGAATTCTCGGAGTGATGATAGGGGAGGAGAAGGTGGGTGCTCTCTGCTGTTCATTAAAGACCAGCATGCAAGATGAGTAAAGAAGGCTTTTTGTGAGCAACTAGCAAAATCACCCAACATGTTTTAATTGGATGAAGTACATCTGTTGGAAAGGGAATAAAATCATTGGTCCAAAGGATAGTGGCCAGCACATTCTTGGAAAGCACTGGTGAGAGTTTTTTTATAGAGTAAAAGGGTGTGGTGAGGGTCCTCTTTCATTTGAAGGAAGAGTTGAGAGGGAGAAGGCAGAAAACAGCTTGTCTGAGAGCAATCATGAAACACTGCAGTTCCTTAGAAAACAGCAATCCTTAGAAAGGCAAAGGAGAACTTAAATGATACACATTTCTGTAAACTCCAGATCCAGTTTTGGGCACAGTGTATCAGTTGGGGAAAAGCCAGAGTACAATAACATTAATTAGAAGTATTCGTATGTAAAAAAGGTTAAAGAAGAGTCGATAAAAAGTCTTTTCTGGCTTTTTTGATGAGTAGGGCAAGAAGTAATGAGCTTAAACTGAAGCAGAAAAGATTATATTGATGTAAGGTTAGTTAAAAAAAAAATCAGGAATGACATGGATATCACTTGTTCTCTTTTGAGGCAAATAGACCAGTTGTATTATTTCTCCAAGCCCTTTTTTCTATTGTCAACTTCATTGACTAACCTATAACCTTGATATACATCCATTGAAAAGAAATTATTCACAAGAGACTTGGTGTAGGTAATTTCTTTCCTGATTCTGAAATGGAGTTTCTGCTGGTCTGTGATGGTGCTAATTTATGTTTTGACATGGCTATCCAGCTGCAGGTAAATTGGGGGATTACTGGAATGTCTTACATTTAGTCTCTTTACTACTACTGCAACACCAGAACTGCTGAAATAATGGTGATATACTAAATACAGTGGTTGATGCTGTGCATAAGGTGGTAGGCCCTAATTTCCAAACAAGGTATGAGAAAGCAAGTCATGATGATTCTTCTTTTTGGCAGTGACTTCTTAACTGTTTACATTGATAAAAGGAAAGAAACCCAAAACACTCAATGTGTGAGAGGCTTAACAATAAACAGAGAAGAGTATAATTTGGACCCCTAGGCAGAATGATACTCTCATGACAAAATGTCTTTTGTTAGTACCTAAGATTGCTAGAGCTTGTAGAATCACATAAAAATAATTTTGGTATTTAGAAAAGAATTACAATTGGTCTTCATAGTGTGGTTTCTGCATCACTGTTTTCCTTTTACCTGTTTAAAAAAAAAAAAAAAGGTTTTATCTATTTAAACATATTTTTATATTTGAATGGGACTTTTTTGTATAAATCTAAACAATACTAAATAAAAATATTTTTCTGTGTATTGAATACATACACAGTAATTAGAGCTACTATGTATATTTATCAAACATGCATTCCTTTTGTAATACCTATAGTTGATTTAAATTTTGGACACTTAAATTACTTGATACTAAAATAAATTCGATTTTTTCCTTATTTTTATTAATATATCATTTCAGTACTGCTACCTCATTCTTATTTCCTTAACTTTTATTTTTAGTTCTATTATTGCATGCAGTACTTTCTAAAATGAATATGAGAAGACAAGTTGTAAAGATTACTGTCATCTTGAAGTAGCTTTTATCTTTTTACATTGCAAATAAAATCTGTATTTTTAAATGTGGTTTATATAGCAAAACATAAGCTGAATAATGAAACAGTCATGATAATATTTGCAAACAATTTTCAAATATGATTATCGAGTGTAACATTATATGCCAGCTTCTGTAGTTTGCCATTTGCATACTGCATTAGGGAAGACTGTATAGCTTTCTGCTACTTCTAACTTCATGCTTTTGGGTTTTTTTTTCTCCCCCCAGTATTAAATTATTTTGGATTAATGAAAGTGTCTTTTTACCAGGGCCAAGTTAATGCACATAATTTCATGTCCTGAATCTACATGTGTGTGTCTGTATTTATATGTGTGTATACAGGTAAGTGTAATAATACAGCTGTACAAAGCTGAAAAAACTTCTAGATAAAAGCATAGAAATTATAGGTACCTCATTATTTCTAATCTTCCGCTTTTGCCTTCCCACTCCAACTGTGTTTAATGAGATACGGATGTCTTTAAGCTGTATGTAGAGGCTTGTGAACAGCAATATTTCATGTAGAAGGTACTTTTTTGGTTGTTTAGTGAGTCTCAAGATAATTCAGAATTCAGGACTCGGTGTCCATATCCTTAGTCCTTTTGTGATGTTGACAGTAAGTTATCAGATGGTGTTTTTAGTTCTGTGCATCTGTCTATTACCAATTGCAGTGAAATAAACAGAGAAGTAACCGTTGTCTGTCTGTAATCAACACTCACTAGGGACTACAGTTAAAAGTAAATTACAGTGTGTTACAGTTTAGACTGTGCATGGTGTTACTAATCTCTTGAGCCATCAGATCTTCCTCAGAAAGTGTGTTTAGTACAGTTCAATAAAACATACTTGTGCAAAAACTAGATATTTGCATGAATTCCATTCCACCCAGATACAGCATCAGTGCTAAGGTTTTAGCATATGGAACATTTTAATTTCTAGTTTCACTGTTAATCACTATAGAACTTACCACTCTCTATGGTCCAAATATGACAAACAACCTTGATTTCAGTGAATATTAAGACAACAGGTGAATTAATTCTGTTTTCATAAAGAAATCTAGGTATTCTGTCCCTGTTAACAATAAATCCTCTGCTGAAAACAATATTATGGTTCTGAATGCTTTCCTTCAGTGCAGGTATTCCAGAGTTCTGTAATTAATTTTCCTGTTAAGAGCATTTCATAGTGTATGTCCTTCTTCCTGATATAATGACTCTCTGTATTTGTTTAAAAATCATATTTTGGTTCAGAATCTTAGAATTTTCCATAAGATGTCTTTTAAATTAATTGCAGTAATGTGTGTTTTTTTTCTTTTTTTCTTCTTCTTCTTTTTCTTTCTTTCCAAGACCAGTAATGGAGGAAGCTGGTTTAAACTCTGCTGAAACGATGCTTCGGTAAACATCTTTTTGGAATAAACTGCACCAATCCAAAAAAAGATATTATGACTTGTAATAGGAAAACATGCATTTTGACTTATTTGCAGCACTGTTAACTTGTGGTGTGGTAAAACATTAGTTTATTCTTCATGTGCTTATTTTTTACAGCCTGTAATTCCAAGCAGTCCTACAAGCAGCTCTACAACCCCAACCAGTACAATGGGCATGTCCTCAAAAATGGAGAACTCTGCACTCCAGGATGTTTTCATTCTGTCTCCTATGTCGGGACTTTATGGCCCCAGGTATTTACCTCCTATTTAACCTGAGGTTTTGAAAGAACAAAATTGTACACTTCGATTTCAATAGACTAATAAAAACAATGCACTTTGCTTTCCCTTGTATGCATATTTAAATATTCAGATTTTTTAAAACAATCATTCAGTTTGCACACAGGGCAGTACGGAGTGGCTGTATGATAGGTGTTATTCCCAATACAGCAATGAGGGTCTAGTGGTATTCAGGATTGTCCACTAATATTTATCAAAATTACGAGCTAGAAATACATTAGGCAGCATTGTTTTGAGAGACTTTTAACTTGCCCTTAGCAGGGTAAAAAATTTGAATACAGCTAGTTTAGCAAAACCTAGTTTGGGTCCTAAATCAGGAAAGCATTTAAAAAACCTCTCAATCATTTTGTTCTGTTTACTCTTATGTGACCACTTGTATTTTATTTTAAAGCATGCACTTCTGCAAGGGCAACATACCCTTGCCATCTCATATTATACCAATTCCTTATGCTTCCTTTCAAATACTAGAAAACTTCTGGATTTTTTTGGGGGGGGCTATAATTCAGTGTTTTAACCAAAACAACAAAACTCAGAATCAGATTTTGCATTTCGCTAAATCCAGTTTCAAATTGGAAATGCAGGCAATATGTTTCTTTTGACAGTTGACTCTAAGTTGCAGAATATTTGCCAATAGATGTAGTCCCACCTTTGTTTCGGTTTTGTCTTACTTTCTTCATGTCTCTATCTGCTATCTTTATCTCAATAATAGAGATAGCCACTCAGTTTATTCCCTTTATTTTTGTTTTAAGGAGACCAAAGTAAGACAAAATCCCTTTTCTCTTGTAACAAAAAAGAAACTTGAAATAGCACTGTAGAGTATCTGTCACATGCAGAATTAGAGAAAGGTCAGAAGAATTGTTAACAAGTAATATGAGGCTGAGGAGGTAATTTTTTTCCATTCCATAGTGAACTTCTGTAGAACAGCACAGTGTTACATTGCTCTTCCCAGCTGGGGAGTAGATCAGCAGACTGTGTTTTGAAGAGTCAAAAACGTGAGGGAAATCATCTGAGCCTGGAAAATACTAGAGTATGCACTGTCAAAGTCAAAGCTGAACCAGGTATATTTTCTTGAAAAAAAGTTTTGAATGCCTCTGATTTCTGAGCTTTAGACCTACAAAGTAGAAATTTTGCCTTGAACTCTTTTACACTTTCAGAAAACATAAACATGAAATTTATGAACAGTCTTCCTCCTGCATTTTTGACTGACTTTTTGACTCCTACAGTTTTGACTGTAATACCTGTCGTGGCAGTAAAAAAACGCACAAAGCTTAGTTTAAGTGTTTGAACTTAACCATTCAAACTGTTTGTACTGTTTTGAACCAATAGCTGGCTTGGCTTTGTTATTTGAGGAAGGAAGCGCCTGTTCCCTTCACTGGATTTCAAAGTTCACTTCGTTAGAACTGAAGTAGAATTCATCTTCTTCTTGGCTTAAGAATTTTCCTCTTTCCAAAAACTGGAAAATATTGACAAGTAGTAATTCACTGACTTGGTCACGGGTTATATGTTGGACTTAACAACCAGAAAAGATTTTGTTTTGGAGAAGCGTATTTTCCTATTTCACTGGTGTGTTTAAAATCTACAGTATATGTTATGTTGTCGCATACTCTAAAAGATTTTATAGTACCTGTGTATCTCTTAGATGTTATAGTTAATTTAGAGCTCAAAAAATGTTTTTAATTTTTGTCTCAGAATCATCAGCCATCACAGGCTTCAAAGGGGAGACTGAAGGAGGGAAGGATTGTACTTTCTTTGACCTTTGTGCCCTTGTTCAGTATCTTACAGAAGCCTAGAATACTAGTCCTCATGGACTGAGAATAACTTGAATTTGTACTTGAGGAATATCCGTCTTCCAGTACAGTACACAGTAACTACAACATCTCAAAGAACACTGGTACTGTAGGGCAAATAACTTTTTATGGTATACTGCTAACTTTGAGAAGTTGCTTATTTGAACTGATACAAAACTTTGAAAAGTATTTATGATATTTAGCCCATCAAGAATTTTCATTAGAAAAGCAGCAAGAATTTTGAATAATATAAATAGTAATATATTTATAATAAATGTCTAAACAGCATTTTGGAAAGATTTCCTGACTTCTGATGAATGGTGACAAGAAAATAATGAATTTTAGTGAATTACATAAGTTGCACTTTTTTAAAGGAAGGTTTTTTTGTAACTTTTATGGTTTGGCTACTTTGTGACACTTTCTTTCCAGTTACTGCTAAATATTCAACATAACTGTTTATCTTGCAGATAAATTGTAACCTAGTGATGATTGAATGAATTTATATTTGTTGAAATTAATTTGGATCACTTGCAAAATTTCTCACGTATAACAGATTACGGGACATTTTTCCATTTGTAGTGTTTAGGAGAGACAGGTGGTACACTTTAGCTTTATCATTAAATGGCTAATTTCCCCCAAATCTTCTGATTTAATGTTTTCAGGGATGAAATTGGAATAATGTCTTGTGATGACATCAGCAAATTTGGAAAGTCTGGAATGAAAGGCTCTGAGTCTCCTAGCTATTTTCTGGATCATGAAAGTGGGAAATACTACACCTTAATTGAAAGTGAAGGTCATCCTGTGGGCTCTGAGTATGAGCGAAGCAGAGCTACAGGAGTGCGGAGAAGAGAAAAAACACCTACTCATGGTAGGCTTGATTTCCTGACATTTCTAAATTGACTAGATTAACAAATTGTGTTATTAACACTGCATCACTTCCCAAAACTCTGTTATTCTTTCTTAGACTATGACCTGGTGGCTGTGAATATTAGGCAAAAATTTCTGTGAAGAAATACTAAGTATAAATAGGAACTAGCATATAAAAGTTATTTATAAACTTATTCTGCAGTGTATACTTAAAATTTGGGGTGATATTTAAGTTCATATTATTTGGATAGATAGCATCTTCACTTGCCAGATTTCATTCAGAAGCTCTTGGAGATTACTCTAGTTGCAACCTTCTGGACTTACAGGGGAGGACCTAAAAAGACTGATTAGTGGTATGAAAGTCTCTGTGAGAGGTAATGCCTTCCAAAATTCAGCACTGTGTTAAATAAATATAATTACATGAATAGCATCCTAGGATGAATTTGTTAATGCTAGAAACATAGTTCAAAATAGTGACTGCTTAAATATGTAAGATGCTATTATAACAATAATAAACTCTAATCTTATGTAGAAATTTTGTTTGCTTGTAAATCTGGATAGGTGTACTGGTATACATACATATATATGTTTATATAAAAGGTGCTGTTGAAAATTAATGTTTGGGTTTTTTTTTTTAGCTTGTCGGTTAAAATTGATGTTCTTGGTATTTGGTGAATTTTAGAATGATATTCCTGAAACATAACAGTGTATTCTTTATTTGTATGTATTGCTTTTATTTTCAGGACAGTAATTTATTTTGCAAGTTTTACAGACCTTTAAGATAAAAGATTTCATTTAAAAAACTATTTGCCGTGTAATTATATGTGAATTTGATTATGCAAATGACATTATTGCTGTGTCATTCCCCACAGAGAAAGGAATGACTCCCCTTGCTCATAACATTCTCTGTTGGAAGGTTCTGTCTTTTGATAGATATGTGATGCCATCAATAAGTTCTTCATTCACATACTCTGAGGCTGTTTTTTTCCTTTCTCTTGTATCATTAAAAAAATTCCTAAATAGTTTTGTCTTGGAAGAACAAAAATCACTCTCACAAGCTCAGAATAGCAAAGAAAAACGTGTCTGTGAAGAAGTGCTGATGGATGTAGGTAATAAAAACATGTTGCAATTCAATGGAGATAACACCCAAAGGAAGTTATAGCACAAGATCCAATAACAGCTGTAACAGGAAAAACAAAGAAACCTCAAAGTACTGTAGACACTGATATTGTTACTCTGCCATAAAATGGGTTTAGTCTGGTGCAGGATTTGATGACATGGATGTTACTTTTAAATGCAGTTTCATTGCTGCTTTCAATTATTTGTACTTAGAGGCTGTGCAGTTTTCTCTTCACTGTGTTCAGACTTGAAAACCTTCTTTTCACCATAAATGTTACAAGAGATAGCGACTGACTACCACAAATGATGAAACAGATACTGATAATTAAGACATGCAAGTATGACTTTTCCTCTGTCAGTAAATTTGTTTCTTGGCTTTTTTTGTTTTTATTTTGTTTTGTTTTGTTTTTTAATTATATTAGAGATATCTATACCATAGTTTACATAACGTACCTGGGTTAAGGTCTAAGCTGCATTACTCTTTTGCTAAGTTCAGCTAATGAAGGATAGCCAAGTTAGTTCTATAGTTTCCCCTGCGATTTCTAGGGTTGAGAGGGTTGAATTCAAGTCTGGAAATGTGACAGCTGCAGGGGTATGTAAAATTACACCAAGCTGCAGTGATAATTCTGTAGTAGCTAGAGTTTTCCCCAAGAAAGGATATTGAACTTTCTAAGTGATGTTAGCTTTCTGTTATTCTAACAGTTTGAAAGCAGTCTTAGCTTATGTTTATCAAGTAAATGGGACTTAAGTATTTTGCTAACTGCAGCTGAGTTTATGCTCAAAAATGGCAAAATTTCAACTGTAGAATGGACAGGATGGTATTTAAATACTACCCTTTCTTTTTGAGAATAGGGAGATTTTAACAGATCTTTTATATACGTAGAATATTTTTAGTAACTTGTACAACCATAGACTTGATGCTTGAAAGAGTTGTAATCTTGTTAACATTGAAGTGTAGGACTCCATTTTAATGCCAGTGACATTCAGTCTTTATCCCACTGATAAGCCACAACTTTTTATAATAAAAGTAGAATGAATGAGAAATCTGAACTGTGATTTAAATTGGAGCCAGATGGATGGATTTGGCTTGCTTTCATAAAATTATGTTGCATGATGACTTCTAATTTAAAATGCTGGAGGCTGTTCTTGTAATACCTGAGTTTCCGTTTATGCTTACAATGGACCATTCTGTCTGACTTGCTGTAACTTTGAGAGATTTTTTGAAAATCTGGAAGGAATTTGATTTTAAAGTCTCAGAAATGTATATTTGTTCCTTTTAAAATAATTGTTAAACCAGGATTTTTTTAAACTACAGATGAAACTACTCCGTTAATTAACACATTTTCAAATCTGAATTTTGCTCTGGTTCTAGTACAGTGCATGTTGTGTATTTTTTGATTTAAGGTGTACTTTTGCATCATCAAAATAACTATGTCTTTCTATGAAAAGACAGGATTTAGGGTGGATCCAAGTAACATGTATCTGATGCTGGAACTAGTTAGCCATGGGAAAAAATAGGGAAAATAAAGTAAAACTTCGGAAATCTTTCATGATTGAAAAAACCTTTGCATTGTTGCTAGGACTTGCACAAACTGCAGTTCAGAAATTCCTGACATGCTTTTACCAGAATTAAAGTGGTTATCAGGAACTAGTGTCTGTTGCAGCTGGTACATGGAATGATACTCAGGCAGAAGAGACCCTGAGTATTGATAATATGTGCAAAACCCAAGCAGGCAAATAAGTCCATTTTCCTTCAGCTTCTCAAACCATCTGTGAAAGTTAAGCTTTTATTTATAATAGTATTTGCATTACACCTTTTCTAAGATTTATGATCTAAAATTAGTCTTATTAGTCTGACTGTAACGTGGGTATTTAGAGTTCTTGTGGCAATACCAGTCAAATCCCTAGATTTGTTTGTGTTAGACAAAAATGTCATGAATCAGTTTTTTTTTTCTTTCCATTTCTAGTCTTTTATTTATACACAGTAATTTTCTCATTCAGTGGTAAATACGCAAGTTGTGATGCTATAACAGTTTATAGGTAGCTTGAGTAGTCCAGAAGGTATACATAAGGGCCTATGGTGGAGGCAAAAAAACGTACTCTAAAAAAAAAAAAGAAAATGGAATGATTCTGTATTTCAGTACCAGTATTTCAGTCTCCTTTATGTTTCCAAACTAGCTTTTTGGAGCTCTACTTTTACATTTATTGCCTTGTATTCTTTTATCACATAAAACGAGACTCAAGATAATGTATGAAGAACTACATTTTTTATGTTTAGCATAATATTCTGACAACAGTTACTGACTTGGACTGTGCAGGAGATTCAGACTTCTTTGAGACAAATGTTTCTTAAGGTTATCTCCTGGGTTCCAGGACTGCAGCCCTATACAGCATGCACAATGAGAGTGCTTGACTGGGTGCCTAAAGAGCCAGGCTTTGAGATCTGCTTTCCGGCAATCCAAGTTTATCTGTTACTTTTAATATAAATATTCTCTGCTGTCATATTAAATGGCTCAGGTGCCTGAGCAGTGATTACTCTGGAAATTTCTGAAAAAGAGCTTGACAAAATACTGCTGTTAGGCTCATATTGGGAGGCCTTTCTATAGATGCAACTTCCCTCTAACTCTCAGTCTCTGTTAAGACATCCCTTTAAGGACAGGAATGTGAGCCTGTTTTTCTTATCTCCCTACAAAATCTGAAGTATTTTCTGGTCTAACTGAACTACATACCCAAATCATATAAGCTTTTAAAAATCCCTGAAAAGGGGATTAGCCTTAGACTTAATTAGTTAACTATGGAGTTGTTCTGTAATTCCTTTCAGTGTCTGAATATTTTTCAGATGCTTGTGACAGGCAAGTAAAGCAAGCAGTTCTGAAGCCAACAGCTAGTCTAGCTATGTATATAGTACAACTCCAGGTTTTCAGAGAACATTTTAACTGTTAGTACTAAAACTGTATTTATTGTAGATAATTCTTTCCCATTTGCTTGGAGAAGAACTTTGAATTAAAATCAGTATTACACAAAATAATTTCTTGGTTTGGCCTGTGTGTTTTCCAGGTTCGCATCTCACCTTTTGATTATGCTGTGGCAGCTGGCATTTATCTGTTACAAATCTCTCCAGGGATTAGACATTTCTTCTCTTGTCCAGAAATACTGCTAAGTTTTCTTACATTGATCTCCTTTTGCTATGTGCCTTCTTAAGTTCGTATTTCTGTTTATCTCCTAATCTGTATTTATTTTTCATTCTTTTCCATATTAATGATTCTTAGCTTTGTTTGATATCTTGTTGGTTGTTTTCTTATTAATACTGTTCTTTTAAGACCAAATTCGAAATTAGGAATTAAATACTAAATTTCTATTTAAAAGTAGTTTCAACTGTTAGGGAGATAAGGAAACTACATATAGTTCCATACGGTTATACCGTAACTTTTAGGGTATTATTGAAAGTATAGTATGGGAAAATCTCTGTGCTTTAGGTATATTCATTACCAGCTAAATTTTCAGGAAATCATGTTATCCAGAAACTTACTTTTCTTATATGCCTGTTTGTTCTTAAATCCTCTTCTCAGTTTAGGTGCCTAGGCCTGTAATACTGTTTTATCATTATTGGCATTACAAAACCCATGCCTATCTATGAAACTTGATCAAATAGAACAATAATAAAGTATATAATACAAGTCTGTAGCTAAATTTATACGTGCTCGTAATCAGATTTATTCATTTTTACCTATACTAAACACAGCTACAGTGATTGTCTCAGAAATTCTACAAAGGAGCTTGTGTTTCGTTTTTGTTCCATTTTTATGTTCACAGCTACAATGATATTTTCACACTCACTGGTAATATCTTATTGATCTTTGAGCTTTTTTAACCATTTGTTTTTGCAGAATCTTAAAACTGGAGATCCACTGTGCTCATAATTACTTTTGGTAAACAATACACATATTACTCTTTTCAGGTAAATAAGGCCAATGCTACCTGTATAAATGGAGATGTGATGTTGAAACCAAAATTTTTAAAAGAAAATGGAATTCTTTTTAAAGAAAAATCCTGACAATTAATACTAAAGTGCCTTTTGTTGTATGGGTCTGTTTTTAAGATGATTCCTGGAGAAAAACAGTAGTGGTGAAATTTGATTTTTGTAGGCAATAAAAGGAATAGAGTAATAAAATAAACACTCCTTCATAATATCAGTGTTTTAAATGGATTTCTGTCACTATCAGATCAGTAGCTAAAGAGCTATATTTGGAAGATTGCTGAATAACAAACTCCATCAGCACGCAAATAATGCAAAAAATACTTTGTTTTTAGTAATAAACCTGAGGTAACTGGTAATGAAAAAGAAACTATTATTCATTTTAAATTCTGTGATTATCTTAAAAACAGAATAGTTGGACAGTAACTGCTTGTAGAAAATAGCTTGCTTTCTAAAGAAGCACTCTACAAACTTAGTCAGCTGCCATGTGGAAAGAGAAGACTTTGGATTTATTGGTCGGACAGGACTTAACCTATAATCTAGAGGGTGCGTTTCTGTGTTCACTGATAGTGCTGCACACTGACAAGGCCAAAGTGCTAATACTTTATAGTCAGCTTTGCAGTACTCCTAGTTTAATGGCCTGCTGTGTTCTACTGATTTCATAGCAGAGAATGAATAGTGCACATAAATGTCTTCCAGCTGTAGTGTCATAACATCGTATTAATTAAAACTCTAATGTCTGAATCTTCTTTTTTTGTTGTTGACAAACTGTATTGCATATTTTCTTTTTAAGGCACTTGAAATTAATCTTACTTGAAACTATCAGACCTTCTCATTACTCATCATGTAGTTTTCCAGATCGGATAGGTCTTACTGTTTGAGTGTTAGATACAAAATGTTTTAGCTGTATTAATAATCTTTGTAATTGTACTAAAGCATATTAGTCTGTTTAAAAACAGCTTATTATACAGAATCACAGAATAGTTGGCTATGGAAGGGATCTCTGGAGATCATCTGCTCTAAGCTCCCCTGCTCAAGCAGGGGTCAGCTAGAGCAGGTAACCCATGTCCAGTTCGGTTTTGAATGTCTCCAAGGATGGAGACTCCACAGCCTCTCCAGGCAACCTGTTCCGGTGTTCACCCACCTTCACAGTAAAGAAGTGCTTACTTGTGTTCAAGTGGAATTTCCTGTGTTACAGTTTGTGCCCAATGCCTCTTGTCCTGACACCATTGAGTCGGGCCTCATCCTCTTTACACCCTCCCTTCAGATATAAACATTGATAAGATCCCCTCAAGCCTTCTCCAAGCTAAACAGTCCCAGCTCTCTCAGGCTGTCTGTGTGAGAGGTGCTCCAGTACCTTAGACATCAAAGTCCCTTTGCTGGACTTGCTCCAGTAAATCCATGTCTGACTTGTGCTGGGGAGCCCAGCACTGCACCCATCACTTCAGATGTGGCCTCACCAGCGCTGAGTAGAGGGGAAGGATCACCTCTCTTGACCTGCTGGCAGCACCCTTCCTAATACAGTCCAAGATGCCATTGGCCTTCTTTGCCATCTATTTAATGAGAGAGGAAGTTTTTATAGGAGAAAGTTTAAAGATAAATGCAGAAAGTGAGTAAAATTACTTGTGAATGTAATACAGAAGTCAGTGGTACTTGAGTCAAATTGGTATAACAAAGAGGAGAATCTGGCATATATTAGTGTTTAACTGATTGTGAAAGCTGCAGCTTTAATAATGTATAGGTGCTGATAAAAAGGACTACTCTGAAGGGTTGTGTCATGTTCTAATTTACAGTAATTACGTACTCTTCAGACTTTTATTTTAAATCTTCAAAAATTATATTGGTTCATCTTGAATTGTTTCCAGGAGATTTAAGACCTGTTTCTATGCCTACTGAGTACACCTGGACAGGGGAGTCAAAAGAACAAAACGTGTACAAGAGGGGAAGCAGAGGTGAGTGGTTTTTTTTCTTCTCTGCTGTTCTCCAAGACTTTCTTCTTTGTTACTTAGGAAACATGAAAATGTCATCACAGGAACCAAACTTTTTGGTGAGTGCCACAGAGAATACAAAAGAGCCTGTGTGGTATCTGGGTTGTTGTGTTTGTATTCCTGAAGATTAAAAAGTTTGTATTAGTTGTGAGGGATTTATTTTATCTAATTCTATTATGAAGGAAGATAAACATCAAGGGTTAAAAGAGACTATAATATTCAGATATATGCTGATAGCAGTCATAGTTCTTAATCTTTACAGTTTTGGACAAAAAGTGATATTATAGATGCAAGATAATGACCTTTGAGACATGTTTTGATGAATATGGATGAATATTGGAAACATGAATCAACAAGTGTGTTCAGATTAGCAGTCCTAATGATATAAGCTTCCACTGATTTCACTGGGAATTACGAATTTTCGAAGTGTGGTGATAGCAGAGTACCTAAAGGTTTTAAAAAAACAGTGTTTCAAGGCATAAGTATAATTTCAGTTTTATTTGAAAGATGCAGCTTACAATTTTTTCTTTAATTTTCTCTATTGCTGATGCTAAATATAAAACTTAGTGGTAATTTTTTTAGAGGGGATGGGGAAGGTGAGTGCCAGTTATGTTTCAGCTTTGTTCCAACTCAAAAATATGAGCACATACTACATTGTTATGAAATAGTTCCGAAAAAAATAGGTTATATTGCTTTCATCTTTCACTAGCATTTCCTTTTAAACATTTATAAATATGTATCTGTTCAGTAGACTTACGCTCTAAAAATCAGTTCCATTTTTTGGTGGGTAAAATAGACTTTAAATCATTATTTATAGACTTGTCTAATGTATGCAACCTAAAAGTATTTATGCTCTTAAAAATGAAAGGATGCTAATCTAAGCTAAATTGTGTAAAGATGCTACAGTAACCTTGGTATTACCCATTATCCACCTGTCTGAAGGAGGTCATCACCAAATATCCCCAGACAGACTACAGCAGAAGAGAATTTCTTCAACTGGTGCTTACAGAATGCAATGTAAATTGCATTAGAAATAAAAATTAACTACTTCTGTGTTGTCTATTATTAGTCTATGCTCTCACTGGAGAAAGGTTTCCATTTTGTTGTCCTTCTTTCTTACCTTTTGGCAGGGAGGGGATCTTGTGCCTGCTGCAACCCTACCTTCTTTTTGGAGAGAAGGCTGAGGATTCTTGAATAAATACTGTTTTGTCAGAATCTTTGATGCACAGTGTGGATAGCTAAGAGGAGCACAACTTGACTACTTGCAGTATAATAAAATTGAAAGATACTGTTGAACATTTTTACAGGATTTAAAACCTTTTTCAGTACTTTTCTATTCCAAAAGAAATTAAGTTTCATCTGAGGCAGACTTCACTGATTTAGTCCAAATCTTAGTACTTACCTTGCTTTAAATTTTATGAATGAAAACATGTGAATATGCAAAAGAGACTGGATAAGTAAAAAAAAATTCTGTAAACATTCAGTTGAATCATATTTTTAATACATGTTAAAAGTGTGTTTGTCATCCATTACTGATTCTGCTGTATTAGGAAGAAAACTGTTATCTACTGAACTACCTTTGGCTACGTTTATATTTTTTTAGGCAAGCCATGTAATGTGGCTAGCTTCATATTATTTGTAGTGCAAGGACCTGGATGTGCCCCGCCATCTTTCCTGTGCCTAGGTTTTATGCCAGCAGAACTGCTCAGTTTGCTCTAGGTTGGAAGCCTGGTACGAATAAGCCAGCAAATGTGCAGAGGAAACGGAGCCACAGCTGAAGCGGGGAATTAACCAAGCTGACAATACAGATGCAGCCAAGATCGTTTTCCCCCCAGTTGTACATAACCTTACAGTTTCATGTAGACTTTTGCCTGACTTGCCTTTGAGACATCATCTGAGATGGTTTGCAGTTCTTGTCATATTCAAGATACATGACATGCGCTGCCTATCCCCTATCCACAGGGCCTGTTGCTTTGTTACAGGAAGAAATCCTATTTGGCCTGGTCTGATTTTTCTTGATGAGTCTACACAGACTGGCATTCATGTTCTTGTCATTTTGGTGCTTCAGAAATGATTTGAAACTGCTCATAATGTATAGAAATTGAAATTTTACTTTAAGATGTATGTCTCTGGTGCTTCCTGTTTCTACTTTTCAAAGTTATAATTACCCTTTCGATATTATTCTGAGGTCTAATCAACTGTACCACTGTAGCTGTTTATGAGACTGTGTTGGGAACCAGCTCAGGAAACAGATTAGGAGTTAGTAGCCCCCGAGGTTGGGGGGGGGGGGGGAGGATTCATTTTTATTTTTAACTCTGTTTCCTGATCTAGTTCATAGCATAGCTCCACAAATAGCTCTGTCAGTTCAACCAAGTAAACAGCATGTTGCAGTGTAAAGTTTGGAAGGAGGAAGCTAGGAGCTGGGGACACATTAAAATATCATTGCCACTAAACATTTTGTATAATATAATTATGACTTGAGTCTTTCCTCCACACACCGTTTCATTAAGCTCAGATATGTTCTCATTTTGCTGTTGATATTCAATGATCTTCATATGATTGAAAATAACAAATCATATGTTTTCTTAAAATTGCTAGTGAAGAGGGCATTCCATTTTGCTGAGAAATTATTGATCAGAATTTTGAAGCAGTTCTACATTAAAACAAAAATATTTTGTTTGAAAAACCAAATTTTTATTCATGTTTCCTATTATATTTTATTAAAATGAAATGCTTTTCATAGTTACACACAATAGAATGTTGTTAGAAAACTGGAAAATCAAAATGCACCATTCTGAAAAGATGAAAGCAGGATATTTCAGTCTTATGAAAACTGTAAAAAGATACTGTTCAGAACAAAATTTTTCTGCTTTCAGCATACAAAAAAATGCGTCAGGAGAGAATTGAAACAGAAAATTTGCATCCAGCCCTGCAAAACACTTTTCCCCAGTTGGCAATAATCAGAGGTCTTCATGTTACAGTCCTTGCTGAGCAGGATTTGGGGTAGTCTGTTACTCAGGTCTGCAAAAGAACATTTAAGGTCCCTATTTTAAGCAAGTGGCAAATTTATTTCTTTAGACTACCTGTTCTTTTCATTAGGCATCTAACATGCTTTCCCTTTTTATGTCCTGAAAGAATTAACTATGTTCCATAATTCAGAATTTACAGAGTAAGGTGTTCAGAAACACTGTCATGAAGATAAGATAACGATTTACAATTTGAGGAAGAATCCAGAAGCAGTAATTTGTTTTGTGGATTTAGATTTGCATTCTTAAAATCCAGGAATTTGTTAACAAACAAAAATCAAAAATGTTCAAGATTCATCTCAACATCCCATCTCCATCTGTTTTTGAGGGGGAAAAAAAAAGTAAAGTATTATACATTTGCATTTCAAGTTACCATGTTGTTTTGCAGTGTTAGTGGGCCACCATGCATTTAATAGGGGTTGTTTTCCATGACAACAGGTACTTTGAATCAATGTGAAAACTGAGAAATCAGCTGTGCTGTATTTCCCTTGAATTTCTTAAGCACATTTTAGATAACATTCAGTTGAAGCAAACTTTGTGTTATGACTTGAGTTTGAAATACAGCACAACAGTAATAGTAAACTTGCCTAAGATTAAAATAAGCTTCTCATAAAAGAAAACAAGGCTTTATTTTTAGCCTGTAGTAAATGTAAATATTTATGACTGTAGGAATGAAACCCAGATTTTCTGTGTTTCTTTCATCTTGTTTCTTTTTTTCTTTCTCCAACAACTGACTCTGAGAATTCTCTCCTGCGGTACCTGAGTGATGACAAGATCTTGGTTATCCAAGAAGATCCTTTGATGCAGAAAGACAACAAAAGGGAGACAGGTCGTAGGTCAAGAAAAAAGGGCAAAAACACAGGCAGCCCAAACTACCCTATTAGTCCATCTGTGCTGGCATCTACTGTTAATGTTAGGCTTGAACCTGGACAGCAAGATGTCTTGAATTTCTCGCTAGCAGAAAACAATACAGTTCCGCTTTATCATGTAAGTACATAACAAAAAATGTTACTGCATAAAGTAAATGGAAAAAAAATTTTTTTCTTTTAGGACTGATAATGGTATAGCCTCATGTTTTACATTTTAATTTCTGTATTTTGCAGTCCAGAAGATTTACTTAACTTACATATTTTGATAGCATTCACATAAGAACAGTCCAGACAGAATGAAAAAATGCAAAGTAGAGAATATTTGATATCAGAAGCTTTAAATAAAATAGTGTTGTTAATTACTCAGTCTCACTGAGTTTAGCTAAATTTAACCATGTTAGTTTTTCTGAGCTTCATAAGTATCTCATACTCCTATGATGATGATAGTTAATGATAAATTAGTTATTAAATTATATGTCCAGTAATGTGAATTGGTTCATTCTGATAATAGAGGAAATATTATGGAGTAAAAACAGTGGAGAGGGTATAATTCAGTGGATTGTCACTAACCTGGAAGCAATAAATCCATAGTAATTATTTCTTACATATGTGACTCTTCATGTGAATATCCAGTTCTTGTAACCGCAATAAAAAAGAACTAGGTTCTCATGACTGTCAGCTAATGCAGAATTTGGCTGTATTGATTTGGAAGCCCTGAAATAATGGAAAGCCTTGCAGAGATTGATCCTCTCTATTCAAGCTTTGTATGTATGTATTGCCTTTCCTGGAAACATTCTTCATGGCCCTAACATTCGGGAACAGACTGCTCCATTCTTTTTTCTTATGGCACAGAGTAGTACCTTCCAAGTGTTTTGTGCCCAAATCTTAATCTCTTCAGGGGAGTCATACTGAAAAATGAGCCTCTTTCCTCTCCATAATCAGTATGGAAGCTTTTTGAGTTGTTTGCATTTTTTTCTAATGAAGCTGAATTTCCTCCTAGAAAATGCAGTACTTGTGGGAACTTTCTTCTGACTGTCTTACATTTAGGGCTTCTAACTGATGAGTCTCTCACTGAGCAAAGTCTTGGGAGATGATCATATTTACATCAAGTATGAGAGCTGAGTAGAGTTTACCTAAGAGGATATATTGGAAACGTGTAGCCAGCCATTCATCTCTGTTTCCTGCAAGCTGTCAGCATTAGGTAATCCAAAGTTCAGATGCTTTTCTTCTGTCTACAGTAAAAATTAAGTTTCTCTTTTCTTTGCCACTTGACATTAGCATTTTTAGAAAAGGTGGAAGAGCTCTTCCCCACCTTCAGACACAAACAGTTTATAAGTCAAGATTTTGACTGTCCAGTGGCAGATGTTTCTTGTGATCAGGATCACAAAGCCAAAGGAAAGGATTTTAAATCCAGAAATAAAAATAGTACATAGTCTACTAGGATGGATGAGAAAATTATTATGCAGATTTGCAAAAAAAAAAAAAAAAAAAAGTATCATACCTCTGTAGGTGAATGGACTGATTTTGTTGAGTTTTTAACACAGTAATGGTTGCCTGTTGACTCACATGATCATTTTTATGTTCTTCCTGTGCTGCATGGGAATGCAGGTATTTTCTGCCTGAAAAATTAAGAGATGATGAGACAGAGATATTGCCTCACAGCAATATCACCTGATAGAAATTTGGGCTAACAAAGCACTTAAACATGGAAATGATTTTCAGGAATCCTTCTTCTGCTGTGCCAATATAGTCCAAGGTGCCTGTGTGTACAAAAAGTCCTGAGATAACTAGTAATAATTCAAATACTGCAGGGGATTTGCTTTATTCTTGGGATTAAAATAGAACTTTGTCACCCTTGTAAGCATATTAGAAATATTTTCAATTGAGGAAAAGAACATTTCTTTATCACTTTAGATTGCTCTTTGGTATACTCCCTGGCTTTTCCTGACATCAACAAAAAAATGGGTTTTGAGTCAAAGATCATACTCTGCTGTGTTTTTAACAATAGATTGTTTCAGTTAACCTTAGAAAAGTGTGAAATTCGTTTTAGTTTGCTAGCATGTCTTAAAAATAATTGCCTTTTTCCTAGGAATTTAGGACAGGGTTTCTTGGTCAATAAAGTAATTCTGAAATTTTCAAGTTGAATAACAAAATCGTCGCCGTGTTTACAGGGAATTGACACCGAATCAGGACATCTGCACTTCAGTTTAGAATAAGTATGTGAACTTTTAATGAACCTTTCGGAAAACTCAGAGAATAGGAGCCTGTCCAGGCTGCAATAGATACATGTTATCTATTATTTAGATCACAGAAGTATTCTTGGTTATGGTAGGACAGGATTTAGGAAAGTCTATAGCATATATCTTCTTGATTTTTAAAGAAAGGAAAATGTGTTGTATGGGCTAAGATGCTAATTGTGCCCTTTAAGCTGTTGATGACGTTCCACTGGACATGTTCCCAGAGTCAGGTCTGCTGTCATGCCGGTTATTTTTGGTCAGCAGAACAAACTGTTTAAAGTTCCAAGGTGAAGTAAGTTTCTTGACGAGGTCAAACAAACAATTGCTGTTTAATTCAGTTGGACCAGAATTTGGAGTTGGTTAAGAAATTGCCAAATTGAAACAGATCTGTGGCCCATCTAGTCTAGTAGTGACAAAAGCCATAACATCAGTTCATAACCAAAGCTCAATTAGAGATAAATACAGTGCTCGCTGTAGTATTGGTAGTCCTGGAGTGGATATTTCTTCCAAAACAACAGTGGCAGTTCTGAAAACTCTTGATGGCTAATACAACACTTACCATGATTTAAGACCTGAAGATGTATCATCCTGCACTCTTTCCATAGTCATATATGAGCTTTGCGTTATGTATAGGAATTTGCAAATTAGTGTATAAAGAAAAGCAATCAGTTGCACACTCCACAAAAACTATTTCATCTTAATGGTCTGCAGTAGTATAATATGTAGTTTTAAATGGTTATTATGGACTCTCTGGTTTTTGTGGGTTAGAGTGATTAGAAGCTGAGTTCTTCATATTGTGGCTTCCCTTGTATATTAACAGAAATGCAGCAATTTAAAACAAATGCGATAAACTAGTAATATGATTTCATATGATAACATGATAAATATGGAAGAAAAAAACCTAATAAGATAATATGTCACCTGTAAGGGCATGAAGGAAATGCAGGAAATCGAAAAAAGAAAATGACATGAGAGGAGATAATATTACATGCAATGGCTGGTCTACCCAAAAAAATGAGTGTTGCACAACTGCGTTATAATGTGAAATGATTACAGGAAGACACATAGAAGACAGTCGTTCATGGACTGACATAGTGGTATAAATTGTTGTAGCAGCGTAAATGTTCTGAACAACCTTTTCTGAGACAGGCCTTTGCAGTCCTTCAGGAGATAGTTGTAGGAATCACAATATCCCAGTCACCTAGTCAAGTGCCTTACAAATACACAGTAGGAACTGAGTTGATAAATATACAAGAGTTATTGCGACAGGTTTTGTGGGTTCTTGCCAGTACAAAATCATGCCAATATTAACTCCATCTTTCTGCCCTGAAAAGTAAAACAAAAAATTGTTTGGCATATCTACCCTGAAAAATAGCTACCAGAATGAGTATTTTAACTATCAAAAAATGCTTAATGGCATTTTGATATCAAACAGAAGAGAAGAATAACAGATGGTTGTGTTTCTAGTTAGAAATTTAGGTTTGAGTAGATCATTTCATTTCCTTAATATCCAATTGTGTTGGCAGGATATTCTTAAGTATTTCAATATATTTACTTAGATAATGAGATTTCATCCTATTGAGAATACACTGTACAGCCAGTAAGACTGAGGTTAATCAGAAGCAGATACTTTAAAGCTTTACCTAACCAAATTATCATAAATCAGCTTTTGCTACTTGCTCATAAAAAAAAATAATTCATTTAAGATCAGCTTAGGTTTACCTTGGTCTTCTAGTCTGGTCAAATCTTCTAGTCTGGTCAAATTTGCATAAATTCCTCTATACCTAACGCATGCCCAGATCAACATCTGGATAGATCAAAATTTCAACCTAGATGAATGGGGGGTTTTTTTGAAAATGGAGATGATAATATTAAATGGAATCTGAAGCATCTTCAGTAATGGGAAGGTGATAGTGTCTTGTGAGCGAAAAAGTGTGACATAATGAAATGAGAAACTGAGATACTTGGTATCATTTTGCCATTGTTGTTTTTCTTAAAGCATACTTATATAAATACATGTTTTTAAAAGGCAGTAGCTGCAATTACCAGATATAGACATAAGAAGTTTTACAAAATTGGTAATGCATAGATTCACTACTAGGTTAATGCTTTGGAAGCTGTATGGATTTGGAACCTAAAATTAAACAATTAGACTGATTTCTTAAGTTGCTGTGAGGATGCCGTTAGCTATATAGAATGGGCATTTAGGTAATGCATTATTGGGAGTATGCCCAGGATATAAAATGTTGCACAAGGCCATGCTGCAGTAAAATATTACTGTCAAGAAAGACTGCCCCTTTCAGTATATATTTACAGCTCCAATATTTGTGTCCTAAAATTTTTTGGCCTGGATAGATTTTTGTTTTTGTTTAATTCATTATGTCTTTCCTTAATCTGTTTCTTTAGTTGCTTAAATACTAAAAGTACCTGTTACAACAGTGAACGTAGAAATTCCCATACTGCTAATATCAAATTCCCCTATATTGATTTACCATCACTTGAGACCAAAAAATGCAGTGTCTATTGTCTAGGACAGTGATGATGTCTTTGACATCCTGAAAGTATTATAATATGTAAAAGTATTACAACACGGCAAGTCTTACTGATTTAAGACATTGTTAGAATTTCTGTTTACGGATATGTACTGTGAAAGCTTGTAGGAATTGCTTAAATATTTTTTTTAGAATGAGTTTTCATTCATGTTCTTTTTATTAATCCTGTTGATGTACATTTCTGTGATATATGTCAGAAAATCTGAGGAACAGTCAATTACAATTAACCAGGCTACTACAATTAATCAGTAGAGTATTTGTTAGAACATAATTTCCTCTGTTTACTAATGCTTTACTTCAGTAGTGATACTTTTTCCTAGATAAGACTTAAGTAGTGAGGCAGATGCAAATATCGCGAAAGTAAATCTGTTACAGCATTGCTGAGATGTGCTGTTGTAATGGATTTAGGATTTACAATAATAGAGTTAAAATCTGAATGTGTTTTTATTTTGTATTAGCAGAGTTTTTTCTGAACTAAAAAAGTTTAGCAAGTAGAACTCCTGCAAAATAGACCAAACTTACACTAGAAAATTTTCATTTTTCCTAATAAAACAAAAGGCAAAATATCTTAAATGGATAACACTGTCTTCAAATTGTTGTTCAGGAATTTTAAAAACTCTAGCAAATTGTAAACTTTCTGCTGCTCACTGACATGTTGCGCTACAGGAACCAGCTTCGGTCTGAAAGGAATATTCGAGTTCCCTTTCCAGCCCCAATCTTTAAATCCTCAGGATGCTGAACTTTGTGATTTTACTGCCTCTGATGGGAACTAGTTTCTGAACCTCTGAATTTAATCTGGTGATTACTGCATTAAATTGTCAGATAAGATGGTGAAAAGCTCATCTACTTGACAATAAAAGTCCTGGGTCTGTTTTCCGCCAAGTAACTGGATTTTTTGTTTTGTAGTGTCGTATATTAAGAAATTGGATTATAAACTATTAAATCCTCTAAATTTTTTTGTGAATTAGTACTCAGTGTGTAAAAGAGACTTGATTTTTAACCAAATTTAAGATAGATTCTTTAGTTGCAACATTCCCTACATAGTAAAACAGAAATGATGTCTGTTTCATGGCAGTCGCTGAAGATGATGTAGCAGTGCTCCCTTTTTATTTTCAAGATACATCGAAGCATTATAGTAGTTTAGGGTTACTCATCGTTTCACAGTACTTGCTTAACTTCCTATTTGTTTTCTTCCTGATGATTCCAGAGAGTTGGTAATACATGCCTTTTAGCACACAATGAAGTAAAAGCTATTTAACTGTTCTTGGAGCTGGAGAAGCCAGTGTGACAAATGGCATAATGTTCAGTGGTATGCATTGAGAACTAAAACGTGTCCAGTTAAGCAAAGAAATGATGTAGATCTATTTCTTCCATAGTAGATTCATTTTTTCCATAATGCATGTGTGCTGGGATGTGCCAGATGTTCCACATGCTTTTTGGAGGGTGAACGGCAGTCTGAGCCACTACTACGATAAGTATATTAATTAAGAAGGTAGCCTGGGAGTGTCATATGTATTCAGCTCCATGTGACTGAAGGAGGAGTCTTTTATTGCTGATTTTGTAGGAAAAGTGCTCATAACTTATTTCTTGCTTCCTATTTTTGCAGAAAGAAAGAAAAGTGTGTTAATTGTCAAACATGGGAATGAGTTTCTTCTAAGTTCTGTTTCCTTTCTGACTTACCAAATAACCTATAACTTTGCTTTGCTTTTATATCAGTATCTCTAACATGGATAACGTTCCTTCCCTACCTTGCAGGTATCTTGCGGAATCACTGTGAGGACAATTATGAGGAAGCCAGCAGATCAGAGAAGCTAATATGAGCCTTTTTAGTTTCTGTAACTTCAAACTGATTCTTTCCAGTTGTACTGTTTGTAAGATAAGGTTATTTTGCATTTGTACCATACCAATCAGACATGATTCTGTAAACTACACTCTTCTAATCTACAAACACAGTTCAAAAGGGAACAAATGTGTTACAGTGTCAGGGAAAATAAGGAATGTTCAGCTTTTTTTTTTTTTTTTTGTAAATACAGTCAGCAGTCTTCAGATTTTCACACTCATTCAGTGACTGAAAGCTTCATAATCAGCCTGCATCCAGGAAGAAAGGTCTAAAACAGTGTTAGTCGGGAAATATAGTTGTCCCTGATTTCTATATAAAATGTCTGTTTGCAGTAAGGAGAAGCAAGGAGGCAGCTGGATTTGTGTTGGGATTTGGTCCTGAGGGACTTTATTCTATGGAGAAAATTCTGTCATGCATAGATAAGTTTTACCTAAGAGTGCACTGCACTAAAGTGGCCTTATCAACAATCATTGAATCCAAATTTGAGATACCGTTTATTTTCTGTGTACTGGACTGTGAAAAAGGTGTATAGATTCTCAAGTTAGTCCAACTTCAGCTGATATATCTGCCTAGTGCAGACAAACATTTGTCTCACAGAGATACCTTTTCAGATCCAGAAGCAGCTTAGAAAAATGGTTGACCTTACTTGTAAGTTAAATAGCATACTAAGTCTGGATCCAAGCCTAGTGTCTCAATATGTCTCTAAAGCACTGTGCAGTTTTGAACCTTGGCGAGGTTTATTTCCACTATTTGGTGTAGACCTGTCTTGGGCTCCAGCCGTACCTTATTTTGGAATAAGGCCCAAAATTTTGTGTTGAAATTCTACAGGTTTGTAGAGGTCTAGGACAGATGCATTTGCAGTACCCTGTGATATCTGCTTCAGCAATTCAATCACAATGCAAGTTATTTATTTTTGTTTACTTCCAAATGTTCAGGCTACCTTTTTTGCTTTGCATTCCTTAAACTGATAGTTGTATTAGAATGCTTTACAGCAAAGCAGATAAAAGATATCTTTATCCAAACATAAACCATGTTTTCCTAAGTAATTTTGCTGTATTAGAGTATATTCAAATTAAGTTATTCTCCAGTCTTCAAATGAATTAACTACCAACTAAAATTAGCAAATGAAGCATTCATTTACCTACTGTGTTCTCATCTGTAAATTCCAATTTGTAAAGCTTTCTGAAGCCCCTTGAGATAAAGTCACAATAGATTTAAGATATACTGTATTGTTATTCTAGCAGACTAATTTAAAATTTAGTTTTATTATTTCTTACTTCTGACTACAAAAAATACAAATTTAAATCTGTTTTTATATATGTAGGCTAAAGATCAATTAACAGCCATATAGATTGACCTGATTCAGCATTAGTTATAAATAAATATTAGCAAAAACTAATATTATTGCTATTATAATAGCAATAGTAAATGGGGATTCATGATACAAAAGAATGCACTAAGTCCAAATATGCAATCTCTTTTTCTTGCTGTTAGTGGCAAAATGATGAGTATCCCGGAAGCCAGCGGTGGTACTCTGTAGACTCTCCCTGAGTCTTGCTTCTCACTTGCTGGCTCTGGCCGCAGCCCCGTTTCTTTCCCTCAAGCCTTCTCAACAGGCTAACCACCTTCCCCGGCAAAAGAATGAGCAGAGTTTTCTGGAGGAGGAGAGAAAGCATTGCTTGAATGACAGAAAAGGAGCTCTGTCCTGTTTAAGGCAGGGTCTTGGGTAGCCTGTACTTTGAGGAGTGGGGGAAGGGAGAAAAAGGAAGGGAAAGGAGCTGACTGTCTTTTCCCCTGCCCCGTGTAACTCCTCGAAGTATCACTGCATTCTTCCAACTTCAGCTGCTCCCCTTCCTCTTCCATTTTGCTTTCCAGTGCAAGCCTCCTCAGCAGAATCATTTCTGAATATTGTGCTGCATGTTGGCTGTTTTTAATTTTTCTCACCAAGAAAATAATTGTGCTTCTTGATGGTACAAAGTTGCAGTTAAAAAATACATGCCATCTCTAACAGCATAGTTTCATGCAGTTGGATTTCCAACTGTATTAGATCTCTGCATACTTTTTTTTTCAGAAAGAACTGCTCTATATTTTTCATATTAAATCTGTAAAACCTGCATTGTAGCTTATATTAATAGTCATTAAATTCTACCTTGTTTTATTTCTCTGATAAACAAAACTCTCTTTTCAGAGTTTTAGTGGATACCTTAAATTTCTTTAAAAGGGTGGATTGATGAGGACAAAGGTAGACTTTGTTCAACATAAAATTCAGTTTATTCATTGCTGTGATTTGTCCTCTTTGAATTCTCTTTTTATTGTTAGATATAATGCAGTCATCCTTTACCTATTATTTTAGAACACTTTTTAACCTCATGTATAATGTTGGATAACTTCTCTTTTAGATGTGAGCTTTTTCCTATGAATGGAATTTCCGTTCTGTTAAAAATTTTGATGCTTTCTCTGTTACCTACTGTGTGCTGACGTAATACTCATCATATATCTCACAATTAAAAATTGTGAGTGGCTATTTTTCTTCTGTCCTTTAATTAATTTTATCACCTTCCTGTTTTTCTTCTAGCATAAACTTTGAGTGCCTCTTTGAATTGTACATGCATGTCGCTTGCATGAAATTATTTCCTGTCTCTCCCCTCAGCATGAGTGAGCGGAAGAAAAACCTCAAAGGCAGCTTTTATTTTTAGCTGAGCATAATAATTTTGCAAGTGTTAGATCTTCAGTAAGTTAAGTACCAGCTCACTGAACTAGAGAGAGAAGTAGAGCCCCTGGCAGCAAGGGTAGTGTTTCACTTTTGAAAAAGCATAATGTAAAGAAATGCTTAGGATAATGCATACATGAGTTAAGGAAGCAGTAGAAGAAAGAATTTTTGTAGAGCATGAAATACCCGAGTGTAGAAGAACAGTATTTATAATAAAGGTACAAGAAAAGCTGGGTTTGCATCTGAGTAAATGATGTGTTTAGATGGAATATACTGCATTTGACCAATGAGGATTTATTCAGATTATTAATTCTTATTACCAAACTATTTTAGTCTCTTCCATTTGTAAACAAGAAAAGACTTGTGCAAGTTTTCATATTATTTCTGCAGTTCAGATTTTTTGTTTTCTGTAATGCATATGATTTCTTTTCTTAGCAAAAAAAAACCATTATTTCCTTTATAAAATCCTGATTCAGTGAATCAATTTCAGAATTATTAGTTATTCACTGAAATTTCAGGGAAATAGGAATTCCTCCAGGTTTTGCGGGACAGGATAATCATGTCTGCTTGTTAGACTATGTAGGCCTTAATATCCTTTCATTTCTCCTCATGTAAATCAGATGTAGATCCACTGAAATCCCTGGAGCTACATAAATGCGAAGCTAATCCCAGAGAAGCCCAATAGCTTCTGTGGCAGTTATTCATTAGAGGCTGCCTGGAACCTGGGATTGCTGTTTTCATAGTTGTATGAACTCAAGTTGTAGAGCTTTCAGCAAAAACCTAATTGCATCCTTTGGATTTTTACCAAACTCTCAAGCTACTGAAATTCCAGTATGAGAGATTTATTTGCTTAATCATGTGGGTGCGTAGTAACGAATTCACACCTTTTTTTCCAATAAAGAGAGAATGTATTGGCTATTAGCTTGCTTTTGGGAAAGTCTTCCTGTGTCTATACCTGCTATGCAGCATGTCTGTATTTTAAGAATCTGTATGACTGAAATTTGGCAATAGCACTGTGCTACAAATCTGAGATGCATGGTCTGGAGCAGAATAAAGTGACATAAAGTCTAAGAGAGTCTCACTTGGCACATGCAATTATTTAATTTTACTGTTACCTGGAATAGATGGAATATGTTCATATATTAAATTATATTAATTGTGATTTTGAAGACTCTTAAATGTTTCTTTCCAAGCTAGTTAGCTCCTAATCTTGATGAGTCTGATCTTGGTTTTGAAGTAGGTAGCAAAAGTGCCAGTGTCCTGAATCTTACAGAATTTGTGCTTTTATATTTCTGGCAGCATGGCAAGACCTTTGCCTCATGAGCTTCCCATGTGTCTACTAGTGACCAAAGTGGTCTTTTAGTAAGCTGAAGAAAAGCTTTTGTTTGGGAACTAGGTAAGGGAATTTGCTTTCCAAATATCATAAGTGTAACAGTGTGAGAAGCAACTGTTCATAAAAATTATGTGTAAGGTTGCTGAGATTGCACATATAGGTCTATCAGACATAAGTCACTCTAAGCATCAGATCTGTGCATGTCATTGTAATTACACAAGGAAATTAAGTTATAGTTGTATGTACACCTTTATAGAAATGCCAGCATGTGTTTCTTACGTGTCTTCAGAAATGCTTTTATGAGGTTAGCATTTCAAGCTAGTAGCTAGATTGCAACTTCTCTGGGATAAAAATTCAAATAAAAGGTCATTCACATGTGTGTTTACATATGCAAATATATAGTAGTCTGTAGTGTCCATACTTATCATATTGACAATAATAAGGCATGTCATTAATGAATCAAAGTCAGGAGCAGAGTTTTTTTAATAAATTAAGGAAAGTATTCATAAAAAATTAGAAGGTAGTAAATATGTTTTACATTGTTAGCACTGAGATTATAATGCATTTAAAACATAAATGCATTTCAAATAGTCGTATCAAATATTTGTTTACCAGTTAAGAATTAGAATGGGGAACAGTTAAACTGACTAAATGACTTTTCCCCTTTTCAGTCTCTAAAATCAGTAACACTAGAAGGAAGAGGCATGTGAGAAGAAAATCTTTGAGCTTTGCAGCATGAATAAATTGTATCTTGATAACAGTAGCATGCATGGGTAATGTTGCTGCCATAAAGTTCTTTTACTAGGTTGGCCACACAATATATTTTACTACTAGGCTGTCCACAGTATTTTGGGGGATGATCAGCTTATTTCATTCATAGTTAACAATGCATTAGCAGCAACAGAGATCTGACATTATTATACAGGATTTTATTGCAACTCTTCAAACAGATATTTTTCTACAGATGTATGCTGATTTCTCTCTCAGATACTCGTTCAAGAAAATCTGATCAATATTTCTAGACAGTACATTTTCATTTTTGTAGGTTCTTAAGTCTTGAGATTATGGGTGTACTCTAAGGAGTATTAAGTCATTTATGGCACTCAGTTGTTTAAACAGGAAAACCTGTTACATTTATGTGTAGTTATGTGTACTCAATTACTCCATGGTACGCTCTTATCTTTGCCTGGATTCAATAATGTATGTGGAAAAACTCCCTACTTTCAGGAGTAAGGGCACTAGTTAAGTACTTTTTATCAGCTAAGATATCTTACTTGAATGGTCACCATCGTTGATACTCATATTTGCTAGGATATTGTAGCTGAATCAGTTACCAGAACAAGTGAAAGGCTGGTATTTAATGCAGCAATAAGAGAAAACTAAGAGTTACCTCTAAAATAGGGTCCTAAATACTGTGGAAGGTAAGAGGCAGAAAAGCCTATATGAATGGGCTTTGTGACATAATGTAAGTCACTTGTGCTGTATCATAGACAGTTTTACCATGATACATACACAGGCTTGAGTATGAGTTTACTGTGGCAATATTGTAATCAAAAGATTTTATGTTAGAGAATGTATCATTTGCAGAATCAGAAAGAGATCTTACAGTTCTATAGTTTTCAGCCCTGTCATCATTGCAAAACTTCATTAACTGATTCAGTGATTCATTTATGACTTTATATAGACTATACATGTCAGTGCCTTCATATGCCTAATGCTTTCGAGATAAAACTTCGCCATTAATAAATATGCTGTATGTTTACCATGTTCCTGAGACAGGCTAATTCTCCTTTGGACATGGTAAAAGAAATGCTTAAGAGAAAAAAGGAAAAGGTGGTCATATGTAGAGCAACTGAAGGAAATTTATCTTGCAGTGTAGGTCCCAAGTCATCTTTCAAACTGTGCCATAGTAAACTGTACTATGCAGATAATCATTGGAAAGAAGGTTAATGCACCTGTTTGTTACCCAGCTCGAACAGATACAGTATACAGAATCTCTGTAACATCAACATAATATTAAACTAACATTTCATTACACTCAAACAGCTTACCATATGTCTGGAGTATATAGCTCTTACATGATCCTGGAGTGTACATAGAGTGGACATCTTGTAAAGACATTGTTGTGTTTGATCTTGTGTTTTCCTAATTAAAAATAATTATTTTACAAATCTAAAGTCTGTAAATTTAGCCCATTAATCTTGTTTTAGTTTTTGTTATTTGTTGTTTTATTGTGACTTTAAAAATGTAACAGATGACAGCAGTCTTAAATTTATTATTATTTATTGCTTAGATAGTTTAAATCATTATTATGTTTCCTTATTATTCTAATGTTCACAGCTGTAAAAACTTGAGGGTGTATACCTTGTTATTTACTGATAATGTCTTACAGAAAGGTAGAGCTGGATGACCTTCTAAACACTGAATCAGGTCTTCTATGTTATTTGTAACAAATATCTAACCTAGAAGGGTCCAGAGAACAGCTGTTGTAGTTGTTCCCCAGACATAACCAACTACAAAACTTTCACCTACATTCTGTAGCAAACTTAAGATCTATGATAAAATAGTTTCAAAAATCACAACTACAATGTGTCAAAACGAGAGACGAGAGCAAGAGTGCATAGACAGCTATAGTACTACCATTCCATGAAACTAAGATGTAGACTGTTATACACTGTATAAAGCAAGGCAAAAGGTCCTGCTCTGGGGAAAATGTCTTCCTGATCCTATGTTAGATAATTAGTCTAATCTTACTGCCTGCAAGCAAGTGACAAACAAGACTCCTCAGAGGTTTTATTACTGTGGTGTCAGCATCCCTCCCTGATTTACTAGTTATTAACAGGGTAACTTCATCACTTAAGGTTTTCTGCCTGCTACAAGTGGCAAACCATCTACTGTGTACAGTAAAAATGGCACAGTAAGATGATGAAGGATTCTGTGTATGCATGCACGAGGGAGATATGTGAACAAGGGAGTTGCCAAAGTTCATGCCTGTATCCCCTGAACTTTTCAAAGTTTTCTTTAATTGCACAGTCCTAATTTCAGATTGTGGTGCTAATTATGGATTATGATTACACTCTTTATTCATGACCTAGATTATGGATTACTGGGATTCAAGTAATTCATCCACTATATCTACTCTACAGTTTAAAAAACTAAATACACTTGCTGAAATGTGTATCAGAGAGTGTATCCTTTACTGAATTCTAGAGAATATACAATTTTTAGCTCCTTTTTTAACTTGAAAGAACTTTAATTACAATTATATAGCAGCTGAAACTATTTTATAAGTGCTGATGCAAATTAGTTTAAACATCATCTTCATTGTGAAATAATACTTAGTTGGAAATTAAAATAAATTTTCAGTTTCCTTTCCTGTAAAGTTACAGAATGATTGCTGTGGTTTACTTCTGTGACTTCTTTTGCTGCAGTTACCATGATGTTGCGTGTACCAAGGAAGTATACTCTTTAACTGTGCTTAATACTATTTGTTGTTTTTCTACAGAGAGCAGGGGACACAGTCAGTGGAGATACTGAAAGGTAATTTCTTTTGTCATTTCATATTTAAACAGATATGTAATCTATATATGAATTACATTTAATTGTTTACTTCTAGAAATAAAGTTGCAATATTTGAGGAGTATTAAGGTTTTAGTGAGAAAAGCATTAATATCACTTAGTAAATGTCGTAACTGTTTCACTTGCTGATTACATCAAATATGAATATAGATTATTTATAAAGAGAGGTTGAATTTTCTTTGTTAAAAATACTTCATATGTAATTTTTTAAAAGATTACTAGGAAAAAAACCTAGCTGAGATACTACTAAGAAGTAACATATGTGTCCCCCCTACCTTTTTTTTTTAGCTTTTGAAATTTACTATTTCAGAATCACTCTGAGGATGAAAAGCCTAATGTATATGTCTAACATGATTTTTGGGGGAAATAAAAACCAGGCAGATTATTTTTCAATTAACACATGCTAATTCAGTATGTACAAAAGTTACTTTCTGTGTTTATGGCACAAACTTAATATATACTAGGAATGCAGACTTCAGTTTGTCTCTTATCTTTCAGTTTAATTAAATAATTCTAATACAATAGTGATTTTGTCTGTGTTGCCTTTGCAGTTTATCTGATGAAATATATACAAAATATAAGAGAATAAGAAATTTTCAAATAACAGATACTCAGGTATCATGGAATTTCATAATTAAGGTTAATTGGAAATTGTTTATGTGGATAAATATACTTTTTAAAATCTTTTCCTTCTCTACATGACCTAAACCTATTTTAAGAAGCTAAGCCCTGCACTGGGTATAAAATAATTAATTTTTCCAGAATTATGTTTAGAGTGCTTTCACCAATCTAAAGGATTTACAATCAATGACAGTTTTCCTCACATAGTATAAATTTTACTATAAATGGCCTTCAGTGGTATAAATTTCACTATGTTACAGCTAGAATTCTGAGGTACAGCAGTATTATGGTCGGATGTCACCTCTAATGACAAGTCACCTAATACCTAAATTTTCAAGATTGTCAACATTTTTATGTATGTATATGTGTTAAAAGAAACAATGTAATTATTTTCAAAGGCAGTTTTCAGTGCTAAGAACTTACCAGTATTGCCTCAGTTGTTGTATGCTGTACATGCATAAAATAGCATTCAAGTAAATTCAGTAGCCCTGATATCACAGAGGAAAATAAGGTGAAGATGGGGTTAGAAAGAATTTTTCCGGGGTGAAATTCTACTTTCTCAAATAAAAGACAATCTTTTCTCTTCACTGCTTTCATTGTAGTAGTTGCCTTATTAGCTAAATGCAGATTCTTATTTTTGCAATAAATAACTATAGTCCCACTCAGTATTTAGTCTGAATTCATACTGAGAGCGGCATCCATCTTGTATATGACAGGGGTTATATGGGGGAAAAAAGTGCGTCTTTCTCAAACTCTTTTTAAGAAACTAAGCCCTTTACTGAATTTTGTCTTTTGCCCTTACCTCTTACATTGGAGTTTTCAAAACTTGTTTTCTGTAAGTCTTACCTACTTACTGTTTTAACTTGGTCTCCTCTTCCAACACTGTCATGCTAGATACTGTTGTCCTGTTTTTCCCTCACACTTACTTCTTTTTACTTTGTTGTCACCCCCCTTTCTCATCCTTCTTCATTCCAGTATGACTGCTCCCTCTCTCTGGTCCTTCCTACCTGGCTCTCTGCAAAAGAAGAAAACAGCCAAAATAAGGTCCCCTACTTCTCACCCCTTTTTTGGTCGTCCTCCACGCCAATAGTTCCTTGCAGTCACAAGGGAGAGTTGCAAAGGAATTTTGTTCTTCCCCTAACAAAGCCTGCCTAATTATTCTGAGGGGATTGCACATGCTCAGTTTGGCAGGGACGTACAATCCAGGTGAAACATTCGTGGTGGACATGACACAAGTTTCTGCTGAACATCGCCAAGAGATCTTTTTGAGGGACATAAGAGTTGATGAAATTTTGGCAAATTTTCATGGACTGAGCAAAAGTATATTCTTATATAGAATGACTCTGTCTTGCTCTCCTAACCCTTCTCCCACACATTTTAAATTTTGGCTCCAAAACATGAAGATATTACGTCTTTTCAGAATGTTGGGAAAATATTTTAACAGAGGCAGAATGATACCTTCTTTGCTCCTAATCTCATTCTTTTAAGTGGCTGAACAGCTTAAAAACAAAATAAAAATATTTGAGCTTAAAATCGACTGAAATGTGCACTGTTAGATTTTATCCCTAATAGTTACGTTTTGGGGAGTTGGAGACAAACTGTGTAGGTAGATTCACGTATTTGGATGAAATAACATTGACTTCGTTAGTTAATGAAGTTGTGAGTACATGAAGTAGTGAGTACAGTGGCCTAAGCAGTTTCCTTGATATGATTGCATCCTTTGTTTAAAAAAGAAAGAAAAAAGCCAAACAACAGAGAAAAGATGCTGCTTGCATATACAAGAATATTCCACATGCTGCAGGGAATATATAATGAAAACTCTAGCAGCTGTGTGAGAAATATGAGATTACAGAATGTTACTCTGTCTAGCTTTTTAAACACTCCAGATGAGTAGAATGTAAAACAATTGTAGTAGCATTTTTATGCTTAAGCGTAAGAAAACCTAGGTATTTCTAAATTAAAATTCCTTGTTCTCTTCTGAATGCTTTTGGTGCATCTACATTGCATATTTGGCCCAGCTCTATGGTCAGGGTTAGACTTTCAGCAGCTGTGCTAAGCACCCACACCACTCACTTTGAAGATACTGTCCATTCACACATTAAACTCTTTACCCCTATCTGACCAATGCAGAGAGTCTGAGCTCTATTATTAAGTAATATTGTGATATATATGTATACATATGTATGTGCATGTATATGTGTATATATACACACACACATATATATCAATACTATTAGTATTGATAGAAAAATAGGGCAGCCATAAAGAGACCTAGACTCTTCACTTCTGAGCAGGTGATGTGATTTAGGAAATCACCCTTCGTCATTGGAGGTACAATCACCAATCGAGTGGTTGGTGGTAGGAAAACAAGCCAAGTTAAATGCTTCCTCAAAAAGCAGCTAATTTGTTTTCCTTTTCACTTTTTACTCCCCTTTGTTATTGTTTCTCAGTTGAGAAAGTGTCAGTGGGCATCTGACATGTAGCTGTCCCCTGAACTGCTGCAACTGCTGCTGCAGTTTTGCAAGCAAGCATCTGACTATATGTTCAGCACTTCATTGTGTTCTTTGAATTACATTTTACTTTAGGAGAAAAAATTTTGTAGTAATAGGAAGCCTTGACATCTGTGGATTCTAGAAATGCGTGAATAATGCAACTGTGACATCATTACAGAGACCTTGGGTCTTAAGATCTTACTCTGCTTAGCTAACCACACAAGCCTGCAAGGATCAGAGAAGGCATAAAAGAATTGCTTCACGCAAGCATAGTATAGCTGCTTGTTGAATAAACAGTTTTTATGATTGTTGCTTTATGACTAATTGCACAGTTTTCATGTGAAAGTAATGCTTGAGTCTTTTTCATAACATGTCTTTGGAAAGGTTTTCTTTATTTGTAGTTAATGCTGGAGATGTAAGAGGAGACAAATATTTTAAAAATAACTTTTTACCTTGACATTGTTTTGTCAGCTTTGCACATACAAATATGCTTGTATTGCAGTTAGTGCTGAATAGTGCAGATATATCTGAGCTAGCTGGTATTGGCTGGTACTTGAGGTATCAAGTAATAGCCTATAGTGTAGTTCTGAGCCAGTATCTGAGTCATCACAGAGTTGAGAAGGGATTTCAAATCTCTCTAGGAAATCTCAAGTAATTGGTTTACAGTGAGCATTCGCTTGTTGTGGGAATATGTTACATAATCTGTGGAGGTTATAATAATCAACTTAAACATAAATCATGAATCCAAGCAAGTTGGTTGAAAAACAGCTCAATTGTATCATTACTACATTCAGGTGACCAGGTAAATATACCCAAAATTCTATATATGGTACTGGTTTTGTTTTGTTACCTTTTGAACCAGCAATAAGTAACTTTCATATAAGGTACAATATTTGCTCCAGTTTTGCTTCGGTACTTTAGAACAAGAAACTTAGCAATAGATAAATTAAGGCAGAAAGAGAACAGTTGGTTTCAGGTCTTCTAGGCAGCATATAATTCCTCAATGTCAAGAGATGGAAAACTTGGAACATGGCTGAAGTGAGGATTTAAGTAGAAAAGTTATTTCCTCTGAATCCTGTCAAATCTCTGAGGAGTTTTGAACAGTGTAAGGCCATGCTTGTGGTTGATGAAAGAAACAAGTTCGATATAAAACAAAAAAAAAATTATTCTCTTGTATGCTGTCTCAATGCTATATCTGAACAAAGAAACAAGAAAAAACAAAAATATTTAATGACCGTTTTTTACCAAAGTTAATTTATGATGTCCTTGAACTTGAGCTGCAACCAGATTGCACTTGATGTAATTCAGAATGTGAGACATAAAGGTTGAAGAGAGTTTTGCAGGCCCCTTAGATCTCGAACTTTATATCTCCCAATATCTGCTAAGTAGAAGAGAGCAGGGTGACAGGTGTGCCATTTTATAGTTATTTGTAGTTGCTGTGGATCGACAGAGTTCCAGTCAAGCTCTGTGTGTTTTGGATCCCCAGCTGCTTCTAAATATCCAGGTGGCAGCAGGGATTAACTACATTTTCAAATGCAGACTTCACTGTAGTCCATAATGTTTAACCAACAGCTTCCAGATTATCTCTTGAATCATCTGTGCAGTATACTTGAGATCCTGCACTTATGGAGCCTTATGAAACAGGAGTCATCCTACAGAGGACTAGCAACAAAATCTCTCAAAACAGTCTGTATATGGACTGCACATAATCTGGAACAGTCTGGATAGGTCACCAGTCAGAATGGGCAGAGGGCTGTTGTACTGGCAGAACATGCAGTGCACTACCCAGCAGTTTATACTTAGTATCTGTTCAGGAGTAGGTTCTGGCAAATAAAAAAATCTTCCTTTTTTGCTACTGGAAATTTTTATAGATAAAAAAATTCTTGCACTCTTCTTACTTGGGTTCCTCTGTTTCACCATATAATAAATACAAATCAAAGAAATGATTAGCATCTAAAATAATTCATCAATTAATGGTAAACATATTAGCAGCTAGTTATGACTAGAATCATCATATATTACTTGTAGTTTATAATCCTGTCCTTAACTGCTAGAGGAGGCAGTAGCTAATCAGAGGCATTTAACAAAAAGAATTCAACAAGGTAGATTTTAAGTATTGCCCGTATCAAAAAGTAGGTGAAAGATCAGTAACATTCAAGGTAATTATTCTTGTTTCTAGACTGTATTCATGGCTATCATTCGGGATTTATTATCTCTATCCTTTCACCTGTGGAAAAGCCAAAATGATAGCAATCCAATAAGCTACTGAAAAATACTCAGTTTGTTCTGATACAGTTAACTTTAATGATGGATTTAATGACCCTGAAGGTAATAGAAGGAGAATTGAGATATTACAATTGAGAGGCCTGGTAATGTGAGAGAGCCGTTTTATCTGGCATTCTTTTTGAGTAGTGCTTATGTGATCAAGATATAGCTGAATTGCTCTGCAGTTGGTTTAAATTGTTGGAACTTCTTTGTTTGCAGTAGATATTTTCTAAATTTTACAAGCTAAAAACTATTCTATACTAGAGTTTATGGTGTAATTAAAGATGTGTTATTATCTTTATGTGGTGGAAAATGAAAACATGTTCCTAGAAAGGAAAAGAGGAATGAGTGTCAAAGTGGAAGTGGTGTTCACACTTGTTTAGCAATGCTTAATTTATGAAGATATAAGTATCACTTCTGTTCATTAACAGCAGAATTTTCTGCATGACTAGAAAACACAGGATATTCAGAATGCTAGTGGTCTTAAATGGATATAATGGCTCTGATATCAAGAGTGCAGAGCTGTATTCAGCTGCACTGTTAATTTCATATATTCAGTGTTGGGTGGGTGACAAAGAATTGTCAGCATTCATTAGAAGTATTTTGACAGGTATGTATGTGCATTCTAATTCTTACTGCTTTTATCAAATACAGTAGACTGGACTATAATACTTCATACTGCTCTCCCTAATATTTCTGTGTTTTTCCATTCTAATTTATTTTTCAGAAATTCTTAATATCTTTCCAATCATATAATATCTTTCTTCATTTGAAATCCTGATTGCAGACCTTACCACTAGACTTGCACTTTCATTTGTGTGTCCTATAAGGTATGAGTTGGAAGTTATCACACCTACTCGACTTGAGTCCCTCAAATTCTTAGGATTTTGCTTCCACCTCAGTCAAAGTTGCTTCCATCTTTTTTAGCTTATTCTTGTTAACCTTTCTACTTCCACTCTGTGTTCAGCATCATCATTCTAACTGAATACTGACAGAGTCAGTATGCAGTTCATTTAATACTGAGACCAGAGGTAACTTATATTTAACCTTGACCTGTGCTTGCTGCTGTGTATGCATATTTCTCTTAATTATTCTTTCCTTTTTATATTTGTTTCGGTTGTTTTGCAAGGTCTAATTTAGTCAAAGTTCTGAAGGGAGGGAGGGAAGGAGCTTGCTTTGTTTATCCCTAGGCATTCCAATATATGAGATGCCAGGGTATATCAAGACTATGAATAGACATTCTTAGAACCTTTTACATTTCTGTCAAATAGAAATTTCAAATAGATTGGGCCCCCTTATTTTTTCTAGTTTTCTCAGTTTGTTTCAAAAACAGTATTCTGCATGAACTTGAAAAGAAACATGGAGTAGAAGATTAGCTGTTTAATTGCTTTAAGAAAAATCAGGCCATTATAATGATATCAGTCCTTTTTCCCCCCTTCATTCTTTTCCCTTTCACTTCTGTAACAACTGTTTTCATAAAAAGAAAAGTGAGGAATAACTCAGTCAAATATGATACAGATTACTTGAACCGGAATAGATGACATACTAGGGTTCCTCTATGTCTGAATTAATTGATTCTGTCACCTTCATACAGAGAATTTACTGGTCTGAAGAGAAGAAAAGGTCAGCCTGTTTCTTCTTCTGTGATCTGTAGATTGGAATATTTGATGAATAATTTAATTTGGGGACAAGTTTTTGATAGACATAATACCTTTTAAAAACTCCTGTAGACTACTGAAAACTGTTCTCAAATAAAAATATAAGCTTATTATACATTAGACCACATATTCCTGACCTTTCATAAGATGTCCACTTTTGAACAGTTTTCAAATGCCTGATTGCAGACTGTTTCTGTAACTTCACAAAATTTTTGCTGATAAGAGTCTGTGATTACTCTAAGGAGATGCAATATTGTGTTTGAATGGAAGCAAATAAAACTTGACTAAGGACTTTTCAAATAGAAAAGCAATTGTATTATTCGTATTGTATATTGGCTGAAAGAAAGAATGGAAACACTGAAAATGACACTTTCCAGATGGGTCAAAGCTGTGATTAAAGAAACAGACCAGAAATCAGAGGGAAAATGCCTGGCAGGATTGAAGTACGTTTATGGTATTCTCATGGGCAGACAGAAATGGAGCATTAATGACAAAATCTGCCTTGCAGTGGTTTGGGCATCTGACCAAATGCTGCAAGTTGAACATTTTTGTTTTTCAGTTGTTTCTTCCAATCCTTGTAATCTACACACAGCTCAGAACTCCTAAGTCTTGCCTATTAACTTCTGTAATTTTAATGTTATACATGCCATCTCTTCACTGCAGTCTGGAAATTTTTGTTAACTGAGGACTGATAGATCTCTGTAACTGAAAATGCAGTAGTTATTTCTACTGGTAAATTTGATTTTTTTTTTTTTCATAACAATGGAAATCATCAAATGAGAAAATTCCTTTTCTTCTCTTGGTGGCTTGTGACAGCATATTGTTCATTACTACTGTTATTATGGGCAATAGAATTTGAAAATATGTTTAAAATGTCCACAGTCCTTTCCCCCCCCCCCCTTTTTAAAACTCTTCCTAAATCGCTTTCCTATTCTTATGCTCTCCTCCATTCATATGACATATGGAAAAGTATTCATGTTTTTTAATTTTCCCTCCACACCTCTGCTTTTTCTTACTTTTTAAAAAGTAAGGGGAAACTGTGTGTAAGAATTTCTGTGCTTGATGAGACCAAAGTTCACCCTGATTCATTATCTTGTTTCCATCAGTGGCCAACAGTAGTTGTAATTGTATAAGAACAGGCCTGTGGTGAAACTTTCCTGTTTTGTTCCCTAGCCTGGAGAACTCCAGCAGAATACTCGGATACCCCATACATAGGATTTTTGCATTTTCATTTAATCCATGTAATTTTTTGATACCTACAGCATCCTGTAGCAAAGAGTTCAATAATAGCAACTCTGTGCTAATAAAAAATAGCAAGTTCAAAACAAACAGAAGCAGCTAACTGCTAATTTTATATAGATTAGATAACTCCTTTATTTGAGGAAAGTGTAACTATTTTTTCCTTATGTACTCTTTTCACACCATTCCCGAGTTCATAAACCTCCTCAGCGTTGCCCTCGGTTGTCTCAAGAGGGACAGTTGACCGAGGAGAATAAATCTGTTTGGTCTGCACAAAAGTTGCTACGTACGTTTTGATTATTCTGGCCATTCTTCTTGAAATCTTTTCAGTTTTCTTCTATCCTCTTTGAGGTGAAGGAAACGGAACTGCACAGTGCTGAAAATTTCAGAGCACCACTGGTTTATCTGTACCTTCATAACAACCCTCACTATTGCATCATTTCAAAGGAAGTTAGACCACTGCTGCTAAATATGCAGAGGCAGATTATTCTGTCCACAGTGTTTGTATGAGAAAGGTATGCAGAAAATGTTCTCTTAATAACAGTAAAATTCATAAACTGACCTATTGAACAGGGACTGTTTCAGTTTTTTCCTATTCTACTGTACCATGTGTTGCACTATTATAGTGTCAGGACACTGAGTATTTGTCTTCAGAAAAGATTGCGTCTTCTGAAGTAAAATTTTGCCTGGACCTTCCCCAAAGATATGCAACTTCAAACTACATTCTGCTGAAGGATTTCTTAGAATTAAGCAGTATATCAGTTTCACTAATAAAGTAATATTGATATTAAAAAGCATAATGACTATAGCAGCAGTTGGGGCCTACTTTGGACTTACTTTGGTAAAGTTTACTTGGTGTTCGTTTTCTAGCAAGAGTCAACTTCTTCACATCATGATTGCTTCTGGGCCCAGAGGAAATGGTCATCCACGCATCTTTCCAGCAGGAAGTGTAACAGTTGTATACCATGCTTGCCAGCCAAGAAGATACTGTTAGGATATCAGTGCTACAAAAATGTTACTGTTTTTCTGACTATCTAAATTTACTTTCTTCAATAAATTTCCAAATCACTGTGGTCTGTACGAATTTCCTGTCTTGAAGTGTTTCCAAAATATCAGGAGGTGGTGGGGAAAGAACAGAACAAAAGAAAAATATTAGACTTCCTTTGAACCTGGCAAACATCATGCCTGACAGTCATGCCAAATTTGGGACTATACTTACATACTCATTCACATCTGCAGGTTTGTATATGTTCTTACATATTGCTAAAATTAAGACCCAAAAAGTAACTCAAAGGAAGACACACATTAAGCATTTGAATTATCCTTGGTTTGATTCTGTAATAACATCTGAAGAAACCAAATTTGCAAAATATGGAACACATAAGTCTTTCTGGTATGTCGGCATATCAGTTCAAATACATATTTGCAAACTAACATATTTTAAATTACAAATGATTCTTAAGGAGAATTGCGTAATTATTTGTTTGTATTTCTACATTTTTTCCTAATTAAATTAGGAAAATGCTGTTTTGTAAGAAGACAAATGCTTATTTTTTTCTTAGTTTAATTTGAGCACTAGGAGTGCATTGTACCTGTGTTAAATGTTGTTGATGCTGTAAGAAGCACACAAATAACAGTGCTAGCCCTGTAGCAAAGAATCTGGGATTTATATGTCCTAAGACTCACTGAAAGAGGGAGGAATTGTTAGTTGCTTTTGCATCTTAGCTGATCCCTGGCCAGGGATGGATACAGAACCAGATATTCTCTGATGATTTTTGCCTTTGTAAATCAGAATACTGAAAATGGTTTTGTGGGTTTTTTTAGGAGCATTAAATGTTCTTTGAAAACGCTGGGTAAATTTCCAAAGGCCCTCATATGTTTCAAGCAGTGCATTTTACATGATTTTGAAACATGATTAAATCTGTAGGCATACATTTGGAAATACAGAGAGCTTATATGCACAGGTAGTATTAATTCAGGTTATTTTTTTTCTGTAGTTGTTGACATCTTTCTTCCTTTCTGTTCTAGATGTGCTAGTTCTGCAATTGACCGTCACGGAAACACATCCATGAGGAAGGTAATCAATTATAACAGTACTTAAAACAGAAATCCCCAACAATTCAATTCATTGTCATATTTCAAAAGATACTTGACCTTGAAATTTGTCTATATTATGAAAAAAATGGGGGGGGAAAAAAAAAGCTGGTAACTTGCATATTCAGAAGAGTTTCTAGTGCAGCCATAGCAGGTCAGTGTGTATGTAGTGCATTTCAGTAAGTTTGGTGGGAACTTTAGTATGTGTTTTAAGGTAAATACCAGTTTAGGGAGGAGAATTGTAGAAAAGTCTAGGTTGGAAGGGAACTCTGGGGAGATGTTTGCCCTGAAGGAAAAGAAAATTTAAAAAAATTCTTAAGATACTGAAATAGCATGCCTGCTATGATGAGATACAGGATTAAGGTTTTCCAGGACTTTTACAGTACCAGTTTTGAAGATCTTTAATGAAAAATACCTAGATGTTATTTTTTATCATTCAGTATTTTGATAAATATTTTATATGAAGGATGAACAACAGAATCTTTATTTATAGAATGCATGTTTCTTCATTTCAATTTAGTGCTTGTTTCACTAAGTAGGAGTGATGAGTTTATCTTTGCAGTTTGTCATGGTTTCTTCCTGTCTCGGAAGTCTAGCGCTCATTCTTGTTACAGAACAGTGTGTATAGTGAGGGCTTTTCATCTCTGTGCGTGTAAGTCGTGAAGCTGTACCTTCTGAAATGTGTCAGATGTTATTCTGCCTTTTAAGTATTTACTCAGACTAAAGACCAGTGATGAGAGATCACTGATCACTGATGAGAGACCAGTGGTGGAAGATACATGACTAAATTTTCTGCTGTTTGTGAAAACCTGCAGTTGTGTTTATTGATAATCTGACTGTATCTGCTAATCTCTACTTGCCTGCTGCTGTCATTGAAAAACACTTGAAACTGTTGCTGTTCTTTGGGATTACGGTGCTGCAAATAATAGTGTAATAGACATACACTGAGAAAACTAGTGGCACATGCCCTGTGGTGTGTGTACTTTGCAAGTGAACGCGCTGATTGCTGTGTTTGGAACATGTTGATGTTTTTAAGTAAAAGCTCATGAGGCTCAAAATAGCAGAGGTATATGCAACCAGATTTGCATTAATAGGTTTGTTTCCCTTCATCTTGTCAGGTAACTGACTTGCTAGTTTCCAGGGCATTTTTTTAAACACAGCATAACTTTTCATTTTGGCAATTCTGTGGCAGATAAACAGCACTGTTACTACTTCACTGTAGTTATGCTGAGGTCTCGTTGCTTCAGCTTCCTGTAGCAGAGCTTCTATTCTATCACTGTTTTTTCCAGGCTGCATTTGTGTTGAGCTGAGGGAGAGGTTGCGTTTTGTTTAACATTATACTTCGTGTCGTGGTTTTGCGATGAGAGCTTAAATACTGACAACCACAGTATGTTCTCACATCATTTGTCTGTTTTCCATAGCAACTCTGAGTCATTTTGAAGTTGCAAGCTCTGACTGTTTTCTTACAGTGTTTACCACAAGCTAATCAGATAGTAGTTTCTTTATCTGTTAGAATATGAATTTTGTAAGTTAGGAGTGCTAATTAAGCTTTTGTTCCCAAGGTAATGCAAAGCTTTCACTTTCTCTGGTTTTCTTGCTTTTGAATACATTGTAAATGTTCATGAACAAAATATAGTAAGACTAATGAACTTATGCTTTTAGAGTTGCTAATACTTTCAGCTCTTCTTGGGCTTTTTTTGTGCCTGAATTTTCGTTATTTTTAAAACTTTTATACTGAATCATATGTACTGGTTTCTGGTGAGTATCTTAATGTGAACATCTCCAGTTGATGTAAAAAATTTATTACTCATCCAGCTTGTTCATTTTTCTTGCAGTTCTTTAGAAAAACAATCACATTGCGATTGTTCTGAAAACTGTAATGTAATTATAAGGAATTTATACTTCATCACTGTATTTATCAGCCTAAATTGTGGACAGCTTTGGTGATCTCTTGTACAGGAGTAGATATCTGCTCCATCCTAATGCATTTCTGTACAGAAGGAGGGACACTCAACAGATTATTTCAGTCACAGTCACCACACCGCTCCAGCTGGCACAATATAACTAACCAGTACTGCTGCTGTGACACAATGCATGGATAAATACAGTAATGTTGCTGTGTATCTTCAATACCTTCTCATAGGTTTCCGTTTGTGTTTTCCACCATATTTCCTACAGCACAGCAGCAAGTATAATTACTCTTTTCTCTGTCTTCTCTAACACTTAAAAAAAAAGATAAATTTGAAGCTATCAAGTAAATGGAGAACATGTACTGTCTTGCACTGATACAATGCATATACATTTACAGAGCTTGTCATCTGTCAGTCTGAGAATGTTTTGTGTGAAGCATTCATAATGTGTTTGACTGGGAGAATAGTCTGAGATAAACAGAATGAAGAATGACGAGCTTAGAGAGAGTGAACTGTGGATGTGCAAGCTGGTGTCCTCTGAGCCAGCTCCCGCAGGGATATAGAGTTGTTCATTTATGCAAGACGCTAGAAAGTGTCCGTGCTGTTCAATATTGTAGATTGGCTATGTTATAGAAAGGTTACAAATAGGACTCTGCCCATGCAAAATAGCTCCCTCCTCTTCCACGTTTATTTAAAATAAAACTTGGCCTATGCCTCTCCAGTAGTTGAAGATCTATTTTCAGATGTTGCTTTTTTATAGCACTTAAATTATAATCTTCCACTTTCCTAAATATTAATTGAAACAAGAATATACTTAAAAAATATTGTGATATTTAAACACTTATTTAGTAAGATGTTCCGCAGTTGTCAGTTAGAACTTTTGTAGCACGTTTGCTTATGAGCACGTGGTGACGGGCTGCTGTAACGTAGGGTAAGCAGTGAGATGGTGTCTGAAAGGAGTTAGTTACTTATACGTAGTCAAGAGTAGTAAGTTACCATGGAGGTAACCCAGTCAGTGATGAAGGTGCCATTCTTCTAGACCCTCTGCTGAGCTGAAAACCTGATTATATGTCACACAGGAAAAAACAAGTGAATGAAAAAGATGGGCATTTATATGCAACCCACTGCTTGGATCTGCTGGCTTATCATGCTGTGAATGTCTGCCTTTTTTTCTGCTAGTGGCAGCATTTGTTACCAGTCAGGATACTGCTCCATCAAGTTGACCTGTTTTTAACTCAACCATTTTCCCCTAGTTTAAGAGAAATCCTTACCATTATTTGAATAGTATTACTATTTTTAAAAGGTTTAAGTAATGAGAGGCTTTTAGGATTTTTTAAGTATCAATATTGTATTTATATTGCAGCCACAAAAGAAGGCAATAACTGTCCTCAGAGTTATTTTGTCACCATAGCAAAGCAATATGCTTGGAAACAGTTAGAGAACTTGACTTCAGCATGTCACTAAACACATGATTTCACATGTTAACTATGTAATGTTTGTGATGGCCATTTCATTTTGAATAAATAATACAACTATCACACTTACAGCAAGTTCATGTATCATTCAGTTTATTATGCATTCCTATGAATTTTTTGTCCTCAGTTTTCAAGCTACTGCAAAAGCACTCTTCCAGTCAAACCAAGAGGGATTCTTTAAATGAAGTGTGACTAATAAGTGGAAAAAATTAGATTCTAGTTTGTAGATTTGGCGTTGTGTTGTTTTCTTTGTTTGTGATGTTTATAATAGTAATAAGAGAAAAATGACAAACAAAAAGGCAACCCTGAGATAACTTCATGGAGATGGTGGTGAATGCTGGCTGTTCTATGTTAGTACTACTACATGCATTGTTTTTTCATAATTCCTTTTCTTTTCTTACAGTCATTCCATTACGCTTCCCTCAGGGTAAAAACAAGAAAATGGTCAAAAGGTAAATCATTTGAGTTAACATTTGAAACTAGAAAATGAAAGTTCTTCTCTGATAATAAGTGGTCCGGATCAAATGTGAAAATTCAACTTAATTCAAATATTTCTAAATTTGGCAGTAAATACTTTTTTATTAAGGTATCATGGATACATTATATTTAGACTCTATGGTAAAATTTCCTCTGACTTAGGTAGCAGAAAGGTAGTAGCTGTATGTTTTACTGTTTCCTATTGCTCTGTTTCTTCGTTCTCCATGGCCTATTTGAAACTGTTAAAAGAACGACCATAATAAAAAGTAGTTCCAGTAAAGTATGTTGAATGTACTAAAGTACCTGAACGTGTGTGGTGAGACTCTTTTTGTTCTGTTCGTTGTTTTCTTCGGTGTCTAAAAAAATTCTCCTTTACTTTTGCTATACATTTTTAATACTTTCAAACCTGAACAAGACACAGTATATTATTCTGTAAAGAGCAAAATGTTAAGAACTTGGTTGTGGAATTTAGCAGAACCAAAGGATATTATTTTGATATAATCTAAGTTTCTTCACTGTTTTGCAGCTGTAGGACAAATACAATTATTGTAGCAATATAAGCTTGATTTATTTCACAGTAAAATGTCTAATATTTTAATTAAATTTAGGCTCTTTTACAGAAAAATGATACTGTCATTAAAAAAATGTTCTTAGTGATGTCTACAAGACAAGCTAAAATCTCAGGCCTTCAAATTAGGAAGTATTGAAATAATGAAAACAGCCTTTTTGTGTTACTGTGCCTTTAAACAAGATGCAATAACACTAAAATATTGTTGTTCAATTAAGTTCAGAATCGAAGAAATGTTGGCATGTGCATTTTTATGGAAGTGAATGATTTTTCTCTTTTAATGACTATAAATATTGACTCTAAAAATTCAATTTTAAAATTCCCAGGATTTGACTGACTTATTGTTGCTAAAAGTAGTAACGGAAGATATATTATGTTTATGTCAATCTCTGAGTTTCAAATTGAAGGCTAAATCAATATGTTTTTACTTTGGCAGCTTACAAAAAATGGGGCCCTAGAAGGAGTGAAGCCTTTAGAGATTGAATAAGTTGTTAAGTTTTATAAAATAGGCCCCCTTTATTTTGTATTCATCCTAAAATTAAAATTGCAGAACATTGTGGAGTTTGGAAATTGTTAGCTGAATCTCTCCTCTTCCTGGGATTGGAGAGGATCTGGCTTGAAGAGTTTTGGATTGACTCATCATTAGAAGTTAGTAATGTGTTTATATTGAGAACAGTTCTTTCAGAGAAATCTCTCACGTTATTGTCACATTCTCAGGGGGCTCTCTCACAAGTGGAAGCAGAAGACGGATTTCTTGCAAAGACTTAGGACATGGAGATTGTGAAGGCTGGCTATGGAAGAAAAAGGATGCCAAAGGTTACTTTACACAGAAATGGAAAAAATACTGGTTTATTTTGAAGGATTCTTCCTTGTACTGGTACACGAATCAGAATGTAAGTATATTCTGTGTTTGGAGAAAGTCAGAACTAAATCTTAAGCTTTATCATTCTTTTAAATAAAGTAAGTCTGTTTTTACTAATTGGTGACATATGTTAGTGGACTGTCAATTTAATTGCTAGGTTTGGGTCACTCTAGATGGAAATATTTCCATTGAGATTATTTTTTAAAGTCTTCAAAGTCCATGTCCAAACTTAATGAAATAGCAAAGGTTCACAGTGCTCTTAAAGAAATGAATGTGTCAGTAGTTAATATTTTTCCACAGATGTTTTTCTTGCTTTTTTTTTTTTTTTTAATTAGCCTGGAGTTTGCAGCCTCTCATGTGTAAAATGCCATTCTTGGTGAAATTTTATTGAAAACGCGTGGGATACACTCGTGCAATAAAATAATTGGGTTGGAGGGGGAGCAAAACTGATTAGATTGCTATTTTTCCATTTGCAAGCCTTGAACCTCACCATCTGTTCTAAACTCTCTGTATACAACCTGCTTCGTTTATTGATGTTTTAGTCTGTGCTTTACGTTTTCTTCAAGTGGATAATTTTATAGCATAATTACACTCAATTTTAGTATTTTCTCTGTTGCCCAAAACAGAATTGTTTCAGGCTGTGGGTGACAGAACACCTTCAGGTTTTGTGTTGTATGGTTTTTTTTGTTTGATTTTGTGGGAGATGCAATGTGGTGTTCATCATACATCTCACTGATTTTCAGTCTGGTTTATGGCCAAGCAATAATTCATAGTACACTTAATAATACTTTTCAAAAATCTGACTGGTGTTAACATATCTCCTTGTTTCTTCTGGTAAATGACTTCAAAAGAAGTGAAAAAATGACAAGAAATACTTCTTAGCATTTACTTTTCCATTTAAACACTGGTGAGCTCGCTGTACAAACTTGCTTCATTATTAGAAGAGAAGATGGTTTGCACAGTCATGATTTTAAAAAAGAGGTGTCCACAGAACTGTTTTAACTGTTTTAATTTTTGTAGACTATATTATGAAAAAAAAATTCTTCTCTGTAGTTGTTGATATCTTGAATGATATTTTGGGTGCTGTATTAGGTGTTGAAAGGTTTTGTGTAATCTTCAGCAAAGGGGAATTGAGGTGATTTCAGGTTATTTAAGGAACTGTCCATTTAGTTATTTCATAAAAGTTGTTGACGTTGCATTATTAAGCAATCTAAATACTTAAGTAAAAACAGTATGGGGAAGGTGCATTCAGTATTTCAGTTGGTTGGATGATTGTTTTTTAGTGTAAGACCCCAAATGGCTACTGTTCATCTCTCTCTTCTTCAACTGTATACTCTTCTCACTGTCACTTCCTCTTCTCTTTTGATAGGATGAAAAAGCAGAAGGATTCATTAGTTTACCTGAGTTCAGGATAGATAGAGCAATTGAATGCAGAAGAAAACAGTAAGTAATGTATCAACTGTATTTATAAAATTAAAGGTTCACTCTTGGAACTATATACAGTACTAGAAATCTGCAAAACCTAAAGAAAGAAATTACACAGAAAACCTTGGAATGTATAAATAATACCTAATAGGCCCTTTTAAGCTTTACTGTGTCTCTTTATTTTAAAAGATACATCATGATGTAAATACCATAAGCAGTCTTAAAAGAACTGGATGTCTCTTTGGTCAGCTTTCCAGATAGCCCAGGTTCAACTTCAGTGAAACAAGCGAAGCAGAAAAACACGAATAGATTAGGCAACAGATAGAACTTTCTTAAGTTCAGTATAGTCTTTAAGATGAGAATCCAGTGTGCAAGAAATAATTACCCCAGTAAATATAACAAATACCATAGCAACTGATCATGAATATAATCTCCATTTCTGCTTTATGGAAGAAGCTTATATACCTAATATTGAGTTATTCTCAGCTGTTAAAATATTTAGTTTCCAAATGCAAAATGAACATTGTTTCAGTCTTTCTATTGCTCATGTGCATATTGCTACTACTGCATTATGCTCCCAGAACAAAGCATATGTTAAGTTTTGCCACATCTAAGGAATATTTAATAACAAACACTCATTGGCACCACTGTAACCTGGAAATTGTTTGCAGTCCCAAGTGGTGGGATTGGAATTCACATCTGTCAAGAACAGTAGGATTAACAGAACAATTCTAATGCTTTGAGACTAGCACTTCACCAGTATCTCCTGAGTTACTCACATCTGTCTTCTATATGCTGCGTCTGTGATATTTAAAACTTGCTGCCTTTAGGAGCTATATAGAATGGCATTAATGATATTCTTTGATCAAAGCTTTCCTAGTTATAACTAAGCATCTTGAATTTTTGTCATGCTTATCCAACGACTAAACATGATTTTGGTCTCAGGAATACATGTCCTACAACTGTGAACACGTGTACAAGAAACTACTGAAGATATAAATTGTAATAGAGTCTGTTGATGAGAAAATCAGCCTTCTTCAATTGCTTACTTTGCTCTGAAGGTATGAAGATAGTTACTCTCTGTCTGAGAAGTAGAAGACAGTGCAATTTACTCTTCTGTTACTCCTTTCAACTAAGGGTATCACTATAGAAATTAAATATGAACTAAGTACTATAAAATTCCTGTGAGGTATGAGTAGATATTAATAATTATATTGAACAAATATCTAGGAAAAATTATACCCTTTTGTTAGAATATAAAAACGCTTAAGCAATTTCAGTGAATTAACAAAGATCAAACACAGGGTCATTGTGCAGAGCTAGAAATAGCTTCCAGAGCCTTGCTCTAAGCACTAGAGAGAACACTTCTTAGAGAACAATCTCTGTAGGGCATATGCACAGAAAAGAAAAAAACTGATTAACTAAAACTTTGCACAGTGCTCAAAACTGAGTACCTTCAGGCATTGGATCCTTTCAAAAAGAGGTGGGTCCAGTGTTAAAAATATAATGAAGGCGTTATTAGTATTTCTTCTGTTTCATTAAAAAAATTCACTTTGATTTCTTCCTTTATGGACTATCATTTATATATTTCTCCCATCATAAAAACAACACTTTACATTTGCCACTATTTACCTGCTCCTCTGAAACACACAAACTGAAAACTATTGCATACAGTTTTGTTTCAAGTATATCCAACATATGTGAATAGAGGGTCCTTTCCACCACCATAAGCACACAGCGCATAGTGACCCCTTTCTGTGTTGCCTTCTTACTGAGGACAGGACTGAGCATGATTCTTATTGCCTGATTCCACTGAAAGACAATGATTCTGGTGAGACTAGCGACAACTTTCTGTGGTCTGCTTCTTTTGCCTTCCTTTTACAAAGGAAGTGAAGCTGATGGCGGTCCATTCTGCCCCAGCATATTCCAGAAAAGTTCTAACACATGCTTCAGTATTCTCTCTGCTAGAGCAGAAGAAAAAGCAGCTAGGAAAAGATAGTCTTTACCGGATCTGTTCTTGCTTCTTTCTCCTTTAGCTTTCTACTTGTCCTTTAACAGTCCATTTTAACTAAACTACTGTAAAAGTTAGTGAAGCAATTATCTTGATAATTAATGTAAATAAGGTGGGGGAGAGAAACCTATTTTTTTATGTTCATATGTTTTTAAGTAAATTAAAATTGTCTGAAAAGAGTGCTTAGTATTTTAGTGCATAACGAAGTCCAGCTAAAATCACATCATCAGTTTTCTTTCAGCTCTTTGGAACTGAGCTTGGGCTTCTCCTCAAACTTCTGTTCATTTCAGAGTCATCAATGTGAAATGTTCATAGGACAAGGATTTTCTTAGTTAAACATAGAAATTTGAAGTCTTATTAGAATAATGAATAGATTTTTCTTTTCCAGTGCTCTGTCAGGCTGGAATTGCTGTTTTATAGAGCGACTGTTACTCAAGTCCATATTATACATTGAATGAAATAGCCTTAAGAAAGCTTTGACAAGAATATATAGTCATTGAATGTATTATTCTGTAAGGTTTGATCTGCTTCTCTGATTATTATAGGAATCATGACATTATCTCAGACTCTTTTAGCTCTCCTCCAGAATCACAGTAATGATTTCAGGCTATATTTGGATGTAGAATGACCTTGTCTCTGCTAGAGGAGATTGCTTACGTTGGCACTGAAAAACTTTGCATTGCTTTTGGGCAACGCCTGCATCTTCATGATTAAAAATGATCATACTGTATTAGGAATCAATCTTTGTTGTTTAAATTTTTGTATGACATAATGTGAATATCATATTATTTTCAAGAATAGTGATAATTTTAATGCCCTGGGATGGAGTTGATCCACAAGACTAAAGCTTAATGGAGATTGGTATGTAAGTAATCACTGTTAACTAGTGCATTCCCCTGAACTTTCAAAAATCTGAACTTAGTGAAAATATTCATTACATAATGAATGCAGATTCAGATCTTAAATTTGTGAGTGCATATGTCATACTGCTGGCACTTCATATTGAAACTGTGCAGTCAGAATTCTGTATAAAATGTCATTGATAGAACTTAGGTAGACATGAAGTTCCATTTTGAAAGTTGTTACATTTTCAGTAATTTTTTTTTATATACCTTTGTGGAAAGGATTGTATGCTACGGTGCCTGAAATAGCAGGGAAGTAGATTTAAAAGACTGAGGATGTTCCTCTCAGAACAACATTCCTAAATGGTGAAACACACCACTGGTCCCACATTAGTGGCTTAGATGACAACTGAATTGGGGGGAATAGTCAATTCAATGGCAGGGCTGTCATTCAAGAGGATCTGCACAGTTTGGAGGAATGGATTAACAGAGGTCTTAGGAAATTCAGCAAGGACAATGCAAAGTCCTGCACTTGTGAATGAGTTACCCATTGCAAGGATACTGGCTGGGGAACGGCTGTGCTGAGAAGGACCTGAGAGTCATGGTAGACAGCAAGCTGAACTTGAGCTAGCAGTGGGCTCTGGCATTGAAGAAAGCCAACAGCATTCATCCTGGGCTGTATTAACAGGAGCGTAGCCAGTAGATGAGGCAAGCAATTATCCCCTTTTACTTGGTATTCGTTAGACCACACCTGGAGTACTGCATCCATTTTTGTCCGCCTCCTTCCCCTCCACCCCCCCATAAGCCAAAGGTAAAAATACAGGTATCATTCTTCTGCATTATTCATACTTAGCTACAAATGTAGAACTATTTCCTCAGACACTTCTCTGTAGATCTTAGTGCTAGTATATGTAAATGCTTCTGTAATAATAATCTTTATGACACTTCTAGGAGATGAAGATGGATTTATTGTCATGTTTTGCAGCTCAGAAACTGAACTGCAAAACATTTAAGTCAAAAGTATCCACAGAATTGGAATTCCTGATTTGTGAAGTTAAAGACCTGTTTTCTTCTGAGTATGTAAATGTATAACAGCACAGCATATTATTGCAGCTGTAAATGCTTACTGTTTAAGTAAATTAGCAGAATATCAGGCAATGAGATATTAAGGAACATGCATGTTATAACCAGTTATGAAGTTTGTTTGCTGTGACTTAGCAGCACATGAGAACTCCTTTGCATAAGACTTGCAGCATTTAACTGATTTATCCTTGAAACAATTCTTTCTCTTTCTGCATTATCTGACATATTCACAAATTCTTTAACAACTGAGACTGGAGTCCTATAGAAAGTAGTCTTAACTTGCATAATCCTGATTCATCTCTCCTGCCTTTCCATTCTGTATTCTAATTGGGCTAGGGTTCCTATGAGAATGCAGTATTCAAATACATAATTATAGATTGTATCATATCATATGAGCATACTGGAACTAAAGTACAGTTCTGTTTATCACTATAACTCTGTCATGTTCTAACTTTTAAAAGGTTGACTTTGAAAATCCAGTATTTTCATTTTAATTCTTTCATGTATGAAAATTTCCTTTTGAGGAAAATGATCCTATTTACAAGCAGGAACTCCATCATGCAATATTTTAACAGGATTAATCTAGAGGATTAGATTCTTTAGATCCACCACATAATTCTGTCCAATTTGAGCCAATATTTAAATCTCAGGAGTGGAAGACAGTTGGAGCAAATGGAAGAACAGAAGGTGGAGATGCTGCACAGAGTTCTGACCACCTGAAAGCAGAGTTTTCTGATGGGATACCTATGAGAACAGTGTATCATGCTTAAGTGGTATAACAATGCAGGAATATTTTGTTTAATATTGACTTTCTATTTCGAATATAAAAATTAAGTTCTGTAAAGAAGATGCTTAGTACTTGTTGAGTACTGTGTCCAATCTCTAATCTGTCATTCTATGTAGTGTGTGTGTGTGTGTGTACACATATCTATATATGTGTGTATATATATATTCTTGCTAGAGAAGTTGGAGAAGGCTGGTAGTCAGCTGGCATGAAGGGAGTAAAAAGCAGCAAGAAATACAAAGTTGGAGAGTAACAACGATTAGAATATTTGATACTAAAATCATATTAACACTAAGCAAGTAAAAGATCATGAGGTTGATCAGAGTACACTTAAAAACACATAATGATCAAAATCTCTTGCATTAAAATCTTAAAATTCAGTACATATAATTAACAAGCGTATGCCATCTAGTGGACATCAGAAAAGTTTCCATCCTAATGGGGATTTCCCATGTATTCACTATTTTCATTTTGCAAAATACATGCTGTGCTGTCTGTTAATTGAAGTCTCTGGTAGTAATATTTATAGTAATTGCAAGAATGTCTTGCCTCTTTTGCTTGCTTATTTCTTTTCGTCTGGTGTTGACTTGTATGGATTGGATATTTTGACCATTTCACTTCATTAAAATGTCACAAATTCTTGTAATAACGGTCTGTAACCCTTTTAATTATCTGAAGTAGTTAGTGAGGTTAGGATCTGCAGGTGAAATGTCCAGATGCCAAACCAGTACATAAATACCTCTTAAGTCTTGTTTTATGGATTTAAGATGTTTTATGATGGCCCTCTGCCCGAAAGTAAACTTACGCTTAATATATCTCTATCTTCATGAGAAATGAAACTGCACAGAAATAGCTCTCTGCAGTTAATCTCTTTCTTTTGCAGAACTTTTGTTAGGAAAGCCTGTTACTGTATGCATTTCTATTAATAACACTACATCAGAAAACATTAATTTGCATTTAAGCTATTAATAGTGTAAACCTGCATCACAGGTTTTTCATAATGCCATGTGTAATGATTTCTAATCTAATTCTTACATCTAGTAGTTACCATATAAAGGTCAGTATTTTAAGCTGGCAGTTAAGAATGATAGGGTTTTTTTAAGTTGCAACTAATGAAAACAATAGTCTTTAATGTTCTTGAACATCTTGAAATTCAATGTTTTTGATAAGAATACTCCTTTTAATTATATTCACACAAAAATTTCCTAAGAAACACGGTTATTGTTCTTAGCAGCTTTCAAATAACAGCTCAACTGAGGGAGGTCTTAGGGATTATACCATTTAAAAAAGTTTTCTATATAAAAAGCATTTTTACGTATACTACAGTCCATTAATTACATTACAATCCATGACAATCCACTACTACCCATTGTGTAAGATGTTGTCATGCTGCTATTCAGTACCTCAAATTAACCTAGCCAATAGTATAGTATACTATACTAGTAATACTGTGCTAGCTACACAATTAAACCTGTTGTGATACCCTACTCCAGTGATTTCTAATTTAACTTGCACTTTTTAAAGAACTTCACTCTATAAATTAACCTCCTCATAAATCTAGAATCACAAAAGGGGGGAAGAAGAAATCTAAGACTTTTTGCCTCAAAAGCTACCTGTGAGAACAGATTGTGATATGAAAAATATAGTGAGATACATAGAATTGACCATGAATTACAGTGTAACAATAAAAGAAATATAATGTTTAAGCCTAAATATTGACAATTCTCTGTTTCCTAGGTGGCAGAGGAATGAAGCTGAAGCATGCACACACAACCATGCCTAGGATACTAGGAAATATTAATAAAAGAAACTAATTCTGTCTTAGAGCCATTATAATACAGAACCAATGACAGCCATTCTGGCTCGACCCTTTTTGTAAATGAAATAACAGCAACATGATTTTGGCAAGTTTCAGAACTATTGCTATAGGTGAGACCTAAATCTGAACAGTCCAGAAAGAAAAACTTGTTAAGCAGAACGCTGTGCTTTGTGGTGTGTTTAGTTTTCCAGTGATATACTGAATTAATTATTGATGACCTCTGGAGTTCCTCATGTCCAAAATTTTGCTGACAGCAGAGCTTACTTCAAAGTTAGTTGAGGTTATTCAGCACCTTTTCTTGACCAGTTTTGAGTATCTCTGGACAACCTATTCTGCTGACCACCGTTTACTGTGAAGATTTTTCTCCTTATATCTAATGAGAATCTCTCCTTTAAAGTATGACTGTTACCCATTGCCCTTTGGCAGTAACCCTTCAAGAAGAATCTGGCTCTGTCTTCTCTTTAACCCCCCCATTAGGTAACTGAGAACAGCAATCACCTCTCCCACTTTACCTTCTGTAGGCTGAGCAACTTCCCTTCTCTCAGCATCCCCTTGTCCATCATGTGCTCTAGCCCCCTCATCGTCAGAGCAGCCCCGTGCTGGACTCTCTCCAGTTTGTCCATGTCTCTCTGTTGGTGGGGGGGGGGATGCAGAACTGGAGAGAGTAGTCCAGACATGGCCTCACAAGTGCCAAATACAGAAGAGTAATCATTTTCCTTGAACAGGTGCTGTGCTTTTTCTGGTGCAGCCAAATATGCAGGTACCCTTAATTCCTGCAAGGGTGCACCGCTGACTCCTGTTCAGCTTGTTGTCTACCAGGACCCCAAGTCTTTTTCTGCAAAGCTGCTGTCTAGCCAGTCAGTATCCAGGCTGTGCTGTTGCAGGGGATTGTTCCAGCCCAGGTGCATAACTTCATATTTGTCTGTATGGAACTTTATGAAATTCAACGTGTGTGTGTGTGTGCACGCGCACCCAGGCTACTCTTCTTCAGACTTGGGCAGACAAGTCTCTTTCCAGTTTTTATTGTGCAGCACTTCCGTTACAACATAATTTTAATGTTGCTCTTCCCTTGCATGCTTTTATATAGCATTATGAGTATCACATTTCCCTCTCTTTTTGTTCTTTTTTTATAACAGGCCAGGTAATTCAGTACAAAGAACTCTAGAAGCAGATTAAAGCGAGATACACTATCAAAAAAAATATATTTCTGAATGTTACTATTTGAGAAGTGCTGTTACAGACCATGATGTTTCTCTCCCTATTTTGAACAGATTAGGACATAGCAAGTTATAGTTTATAGATTTACAGGACAGAAATAAAGCAGAAAAGTCTATATAGTCTTTTTTTGCCCAAGCAGGATCAGATGCACCTAGGTGAATTGGTGAGAGATGTCTCTTTAATTTGTTTTTAAAGAATTGGATGCTCATTAATCTTCTTTATCAGCCTAGGTTTGGTACTTATTTTTCAGCTAGGAGAGGGTAAATTCCTTGCTTTCACAGTTTTCATCTTATGATTTGAGATACTAGGATACATTCCTTTTAGTTTCATTCTAGTTTCTGATAGCCAAAATCCCTTATACTGACAGAATATAATATTTGTTAAAATATATATATACTACTTACATTTCCATAGCAAAAGATTGCCTCCACTGGCCACTGCCTATGAAGTTAAAAAATTGATTTGCTGAAAGCATCTTTCAGATGATTCTATATTTAGTGCTTGAATCAGTTGCTCAAAGTGGTGTCTTAAGAAAAAGTGCCTAATGTTCTGTAAGTGAAAAAGATGCAAAAAGACAGTAAAATTTATTTGAAAAACAGTAAAATAAAAGCCAGTGCGCTGATAATGAACAAGGCAGGTGACAACTTCCAAAGTTGTGTAGGCTATCAAAAGTTAGTAGGATGGTCCTTTGTCACGTTATTAAAGAGGGAAGACAGGTATCATCAGAGGACTGAATTTTTGTGCATGCAATACCTGGCTTTGATCTGAAAAGCCGTAAAAGAAACTGTAGATGTGGATGGTATGAATGAACAGAAACCCGATAATCATGAAAATGCTGTTTTTGAAGAGGAAGAAAAATGTGACAAGCTTTAGTTATTTGTTGAGCATGAACATAAATTGGAAGGGCTGACTGTTGTGGCCTGTTTATATGTTAACAATGACACAGTTTAAAAAAATCATAGGGCTGCTGGAAGAGGTGTAGTGTAAATGGTATTGATAACTGTACAATAAGGTTTTTTTCCTTGCATGTTTAGTATTGTCATCAAAGTCTGGAAACTCAACCAAAAAAATCAATGATATAAAAAAAAAGAATTCTCTACTGTCACATATCCATTTGCAGAGTTATCATCTTCTGTCTTGCAGGGTGATTTCACTGATGATGAAATCTTTAGCTTTCTCACCTGAGTCTTTTAATAAGGACTACCAGAGGTTTTTGTTTCCCAGCCTAAAAGCCCACTTAATCATGAAGCAGTTGAAACAAAGGAAGTGAATTTTTAAAGAAAGAATATCCTACATTAATAGGGACATGTACTTTGAAACAGTAATCTTTTCTTAGAAAAGTTGTACTTTAATGGATATGTAATAACCAGCTCTCTGGTGACCTGGGATGAGTTCTTTAGCAGAATAAAATGCATGAATGAAAAACATTCAAGGAGCATGATAAGAGGATGATATAAAAAGGATGATCTTGAACCCTAAACCAAAGTTTGCAGAGAGCATGAAGACATGATCAATTCAAAATTCAGTGCAAATTCAATATCAGGCAATTCAAAATTCAGTGCAAAAATTTCAGTCACACAGGAGGTTTTGCTGTAAAAGACAAGAAATTGAGTGCATGGCTGATAGAAGTACAAAAATTAGTACAGCATTTTCAGTGTAATTCTGTTGGGTTTAGTGAAGTTTAACTGCATTAACTGGTGTTGTCTCATGTTGATTGCAGAAAAAATACTGCAAAGACTAGAAGATTAAGATGAAAAGTGCCGGAGATACGGTTGATTTTAGCTTAAGATGATAAAGCAATTGCTTGAGTTAGGAGCGAATACTTAGTTAGGTCTACTTTTATTATCTACTTCCAGGCAAAGCAAACCAGCCTGTTATTTTCCCTAGAATTTTTCCATATTGTTTCTGTTAAGTTCAAATAGAACAAAGATTATGATTAAGGATTTTTAAAATGTATCAAATTTAGGAAACGTATTCATTTATTTAAATTTATTCTAGATGTCTTAGCATCTTATGATTAAGTAAAGAGAATTGGATAGTGTTGTGTTTCTAATGTCATCTCCAGTTGCATGAATTTACCAGCTGTTTTGTCATCTTTGTATTCCTTCTCTTCGTCCTTTATTAATGTAAAATAAAATTTTAGCTAAATGCATATGTCTTATGCATTAATACAAAGTTACTGTGAAGATAGGGAACAGCTATAACCCAGTAAATTGCCAGTCCTCTATTCCCTTGTCTGAGTAGGGCACAAACCCACAGCCATTTAAATACAAGAGAAAAGGCCATGGGATCAAACTCTAACTCCCTTAGAATAGTTGACCTTTGGAATGCAAGTAATATGTACTTAAATACACTCAATAACATTTACAAATTCACCCAAGTAATTTTTAGATATATAGTATCAGTAGTTATTGAAAGGTTTTACATTTCTAAGTGATTCAAGGGTTTTTGAAATTTTTAACTAGTACCAGTTAGCTCACAAATGTAGATGTAATCAGACTGGTAGAAATGTGTCTATAAGTCTATTCAGCAAGAGATTCAGGCTGAATTTTCAAAATAGCTATGGAACCTATAACATGCTGAAGAATCACAGAGCAGGTGAATCCTATTTATCTGTATAGACAAACTGTTTGAAAGAAAAGGCTTTTTTTTCTTCTTTGTGCTTATTTTACAGTGCCTTCAAAGCATGCCACCCCAAAATTAAGAGCTTCTACTTTGCAACAGACTGTCTTGAAGAAATGAATAGGTAAGTTATATATTCTTCATCATAATACTCTAATAATTGAAAAAAATGTTCCATCTGACCTAGAAATATGCTTTTGAAGCATAGTGTATTGCTGATTTGATAATGTTCTCAGTATAATTCACTTAGTCCACCACTGATTTTAAGTACTTACAGTATTACATTTTGTGGCTCATTTTACATTTGTTGGGGTTTTCTGTCATGCCACATGGCACAACTTTGTAAATGTATGTTAGTAATGTTGGTTGTGTTGGCCTCATTTAAATTCATTAGAATTTTTGTTTTTTAATGGGCATAAAGTTTATCACACTTCTGAGCTTTCGTAGATCAAGGCTAGAACTGTCCTTATTAATGTTGCAGGCTAAATGTTTCTATTATATAAAAACAATGCATATATACCAAAGCTCATGCTTAGGGTATGCCCATGTGATGGGATAAGATAGTTAATTAGCTCTGGTGATGATCCACAGTAACTTGACATTACCTAAAACCAGAGAGAAGCAATTTGATTACTTTTTAAGAGGAATGGAATTGAACTAATGAAATGCACTTTTCATGCCAGAATAAAAAGACAAAAATTGATTTGGTTTGATCGTATTGTTTCATTTAACACAAAATGTTTATTTGTTTCGTTTTTAGGTGTGTTGTATGTTTTAAGGAAAATATTGCTCCACTTTAAAATGGCATGTTCTTTTAAACCAGAAAGAAATTTTAAAATATTTAAAGTTAGATCTAGTAAGAATGCCTGATTCTGAAGGTGCCTCAACTTAAATAGGCGTTTTCCTTTTTTAATTCAAAATCTCCATGTCCCCAAATTCTGCTTCTGTGTATTCCAGAACTATACTAGTCTGGCAACTGGGCACCTATCTCCTGCCTGATTTCCAGTGGAGATACAGGAAAAGTGTTCTTTGCGCAAGCTCCATGAAGAGCTTTACCTAGTAAACACGCTCAGAGAATACTCGTTGATAGATCAGACCCATTGCAGATTACAGAAATGGCAAAGCTGAGAGAAGTGCTCACCTCTTTGCAGGTAGCACTACCAAATTCATATATGAAATCCTGATAAATGGATGACTTGCTAAAAATACATGAGGGGGAGACCTGCAGTTCAGTTCCCCTCAGTGTGTTTGGTTGAAATAGTGTTTCCACCCATCCAGAACTTCCAGAAGAATGTCCTAAAAACAAAGATATAGATTGGTAGAGCGAGAGCCTCCCACCCCTTTCATGTTGAAACTCTAGTCAGTACATGCAAAGATAACTCAAGTCTCACTAGTTCCCAAAAGACTGGCCTCTATGGAAGAAGTGGCTGTACCACAGGAAATGTTAGTGCCTGGGTTTATCTTTGATAATTCTGCAACTGAGGCCACTTCCCCCAAAAAAATTTTGATGGGTATTGGGATATCCCAATTAATTCAGAATTGTATCTGGATCTGGATTAGATGAGTGTGTTGAACCCTTCAACACAAGAAATATGAATCAAGTCCCCCATTCTTCTTATTACAAATGGATCTGTATCAAGTTTCCCTTTTAATGACTATGGGGTCATTATATGATGAATCTGTAGTCTCTGTGGATTTTAAGAGTAAGATCTGCTTATTCTAAAAGGTTCTCATAAGGGCAGCCAGCCAGCATGTATATAGCACAAAACATAGCTTGTTCTCGTTTTAAATCTTCTCCCTTGCTCTGCCTCAGTTCCCTGCTGCACATCCTGCTTCTGCTGTATTCCTTGGTACTACATCTTCCTGACTCCTTTCCCCAATCCAACTCTGAGGTCATACTTTGTAAACAGGATTTTTTCTAAATTCTATGTCTTTAAACAACCTGTGAGGTGTTAACAGATTTCTAAACCGCAGCATTTTGTACCTTATTAAATATTTAAACTTTTATAAAATGTCAAGATTTTTTCTATTCTCTTTATTCTCATTATGCTTCCAGCTGTTGCTATTCAACCAGATTTTGCTTTGCACTTGTTTTTTTTGCTGTACTTACTATTGATAGTATTTAATAGTAGGTGATACTATCCCAGAGCTGTATTATTCAACTGTCACTTTATCACTCAGTTGATCAGTTAAATAACACTGTTAAGGAAAATGACCTCATGCTATTTCAGAAGAGATTTTACATTATAACCTGATATTTCAGATTTGGTTCTTTGAAGGTAAGCAGAACATGTCATCTTCCTCATGGAAAAGTAATAATTCTCTAGCTCATCTCATGTTTTCAGCATAATCAGAGTTTTCTGTTAAAACTAAAAACAGTGAAATCATTTGCAACGTTGGTGTTTGACCTTCAGAGATAATCTTCGTTTTCATGGGGCAATCAGACTGCACCATCTTAGAGGTGTTGGATCCACTGCATCACTTTTCCAGTGAGAGACAAAGGCTAGCAAAGTTCAATTGGTGGCACTGCCATTGGTTGTTAAATGTGCTTGGATGGGCTGGGGGCATTCAGAACATGACCGACAAGGCCATGAACAACCTGATCCAACATTAAAGTTAGCTCTCCTGTGGGCAGGGTGTATGGGAACAGATGACCTCCTGAGATCTCTTCGAACCTAAATTACTCTGTGCTTCTATCCTGTGATTCAGTGATTAAGGTAGAAGTAGGTAAAGGTGGGTAGGTACCTTTGATCCTCAAAGGCAGAGCCAAATAGTCTGCCTCCTCTCTGTTACTTCAGAGATTTGTTTATTCCCAGCTGAGGTTAAAAGCAGGAGAGTGCACACATGCAACAAAGTTGATGTACTTTGAAGTCTTAAATCTTTCACTGCGCAGATTGCTGAAACTTGGAATTATAGCCTGTTAGTTCCTTCTGTTTGCAGACTTAGAAAAGCAGAACTACTTCAGGATATAGCTGGATTTTTATCTTCTGAACAATAATGTCTAGAAATTGCTTCTAAATGTAAAGTTTACATTTCATGGTTTACACAGCCCTTCAAGAAACACTGTATTGATGTATAAGACTCGGTGTATTGAGCCAGCTCAGGCCAGTTCATCATTTACTTAAACAAGATGTTCAGTACTCAGGAGTATCTTACTATGGCTGGCTATGTCATTTTTAGGATATAAATTTGCTGAAAATTAATTTTTCTAGTGTTAGTAATGTTCCGTTGTTCAGTTGTGTAATCTGGCTGAGTTTTGCTTGATCCAAAACTGAAGTGAGGATCATGTGTTACTTTTTAAAAAACAGAATTTCTCCTCAATTTTAGCTGTTTTGATAGCTATGATTCATTGAAGTGCCATTGATCATATCTTTCTATTTTACCATAAAATGTTCTGACTCAAGAAAAATCAGGTGGCCCTGACATACATTTGATAAACTGCCCTTGCAATATTCAATGACTTTCCTATACTGGGGAGACAGCCAACAAAGCTGTCTTTATGACAGCCTCCATGAAGAGTAACAGTTGGAAAGGTGCCAGGTTCTATCCTGATATCATACTGACATGTTAGTTTGGAATTTGGTCAAGCCTTTTTTCTAACATTTGGGTCTGCTTCACATTAGAGAAGACAAATAAGGGTGAAGTTCCCCTTGAAGTATTTTTTTTGTAGCGTTTTTCCTTCAGAAATGCTCTGTTCTTGTGGAGTAATCATAGTTCCAGTGCCCAACGCAATTGACAGATTACTATGCTAGCTCTGTAATATTCCTGGGCATTCCTTCCAGTCTGTCTGTGCTTCCTGGAATTCCTTCACCCAGATACGTGATCTGACATTTGAAATAAGTAAGCAAGATTCATAGATGAAAATTGTAAATACTAATTTGCCAAATCTCTTTCTTCCCAACAAAGTGCTAACCATGTGTTCTGAGGATATAGGGTAAATACTCTGCATTTTACTTTGCACTTCTGCTGTTCACCACAACATTTAATTGAATTTTCCATGGCAATAGCAGTGTAAGTCTTTTACACTGACAAGTGAAGTAGTTCTAATCTGAAGAACAACATAGCATTTCTTTATTCATTATGCAGAGAGCACATATATTTTCTTCAGCTGCATTTACCAACAGCTTTTCTTTTGACAGCTGTTGTTACTCACTTTCTTACTTCAGATTCACTAAATTCCTTTTTATACTCCAGAATGTTTTAATCTGCCTTTAATACTGTGTTACTTTGAAGGAATTATATACCAGTTAGTAGTAATGGATTTGTTTGAAGCAGATAGAGTTATTCTGTTGCAGCTGAATTTTGCCTGCTGTGTTGCATGTTACAGACAGACTTTGATTTGCAAAATTAATGCTCAGCTGCTCTGTCGGGTCTACATGAGCACAGTAGTATTCATAGGTATGAATTAATAATGAAATTGATGAACTCATTTTTTTCTTGTCATGGTCATGTGGTACTCCTTGATAAAGTGCTTCAGCACAGATTATCATACCGTGCACATCCTGTCTGTGGGTTTAATACTTTTAAGGAAATTAGCACTGAATTTAATACTTAGTTATTTTACGCTCTCTACTTTATTTCCATGTGAATGAAGTAGGCAGTGCAGTGGATTGACAGTCTAGTCAAATGTTAAATAAATGTTAAATAATGTTAAATAAAAACTATTGCTGCTTTTTTAGTCTGAATAGTTTGATAACGTTTTGAATAACTGGGTTAATTTTGCAATATAAATAACTCCCACAAAATTTTTGTATTCATTCAAAAATACAAATGTCTCTTACTCACTGAAACATAGAGTGATAGATTGATATCATAGTGGTCACTTCAGGTTTTTTTTCAAGACCTGAACGTTCTGTACTACAATATTTCTCTTAATGAGAAACTGTTTCAAAATTGGAGGATTCTGAATTAAATCTCTACTGATGATAAGCAAAATTCAGGGTGCCTATCCTCTGTATTTTTATGTATGGAATACAGCCAGGCAAGTTACTCAAGGCTTTCACTAAGCCGTCCTGTTTATTTTTGCTAGAATTAAGTATCAGATATTCAGCACATTTTTTATTACTGAAGTTCAGTCAGCTGTCTTTTTATTTTGGGCATATTAGCCTCCTTCTTGACAGATCTTTGTCGGTTCAGGCAGTGGGCCCATGTTAATGGATCTTCTACAGTTTTAATTTACTTCAGTTTTCAATCACAAGTAAGATAACACCTAAGAAAAGATCTTTGCAACTAAAAATTTCAGACACATGCCCTTATTAGAATTCCTGGAGAAGTGAGCAGAAGAGTAATCATTTCAGATCTGTCTGTCCTAATTTTAGTTGCTCTTTAAGAAATAGAGCAGAAAAAGTTTTTGAAGAGCTCTTACTCTCCTGTCCCTTATCCAGTGAAATGCAAAGAGAAAATTCTGGGGAATATGAAAGATGCTTTTCAGAAAGGAATCTCTGAAATGGAACTTACCTGTTGCAAGTTAACAGGAACTGCAGTTTTTCCCCCTTCTTTCTTTATGCTCATATAAAGAGAAGTTGTTTCAAATGTAGGAAAAATACTGCCCGTATCTAAGACCACTTCAGGCCTGCCCTTCAGAGCTGAATTTATTGTTCATGCACAAAAGCTTGTGAGTTGCAGAACCTCTGAAACATTTTCTGATCAGAATTAGTCGCAGGCCCCAGAGGTGGGATGAATCCATGGAGTATGTGGGAGTGAATAGTGCAATAGTATAGCTGTTCCACGGTGCTCAGTCTGGCGAAAATACTGCACCAGGAAGTACTAGTACAGAGCTGGAAGTCTTTAAAGTTGCAGCGTTTTGGCTAGCTACCTAATTCCTCTCTTCTTCAATTTATTTTCCTCCCTTCAGTTAGCCTTCAGGTTTGAATTTATCCCTAACACACAGGGGCTTGGATTTGTATTGGTTTTCTGTGGTAGCTTATATTATAAAATTAACTTAAGATACCATTTTGAACTGATACAATTCTTCTGGGAGTCAAACGGTTCATCTGCATTTAATAGAGCAAAATTTTTGAGAACAGCGTTGTTCCCCTCAATGATGAATAAACGTGTTACAGTTATATATTGTGACATTATACTAGAGCTATTAAGTCAACACTGTAAAATCTGAAGTTTTTAGTAATAGAAATAAGTAGCATATGTAAGCATATATAAGTTGGACCTTTAACAGTATTGTTTGGCCTATTTGATCTGATTTCTCAAGCGTGCCTAGTGAAGCCCTCTAAGAGTATGTGAAAATAGAATTACATAATTTCACAAGTAAATTGCCTTATCCCTTCAAAAAACCCTCCCAGTGCTTTCTTTGGGGCCGTCCATTACTTACTAAGCTAAAAGCTTGAATCACTGAGTAAAATCATAGCATGCAATAAATGTTAAGAAACCTTGGCTGGGATTTATTTTTGCAGCTAGTCCATCCCTGACCTGTACTGCTGTAAGAATGGTAGAAAGAAGATCTGGGGAATACCACGTTGCACCTGCTGGAGCATATATAGTGTCATAGCCAGTAAGGGAAGTGGTAGATGCATGCAGCAACAAGTAGTTGCCTGTAAGTGGATGCCCAGGAACTTTGGAGAATTATCTAGAGAAATATGGTAAATCAATAGGACAAGGTCACAGTAGAGTGAAATCCTGCAGCCCTGTTTGACTAATGAAGAGAATATCTGAATAGCATCTCTATAGATTCCTTCAAGTAACAGCTTCAAAGTCCAAGCTTCTCTCAACAATCACTAGTCCTTTTTGATTTGCCTGACCAAGTAGTTTTAGTGCTGCCACAAATGCGTTTGTAAATATATTTGAATATTGGCAAGAGAAGTTCCACTTGAATGAGTTTCTGTGACTGTTTTGCTAGATTTCCTTAGGATTTATTATTGGGTTTATTTGAAATCATAGTCTGTCATAAAGTTATTGTGTGTATATTCTCTGATACACAATGATACTCATAAATAAGATGCTATTTTGTTTATTACCAGAGAAGTAATTTTTTTTGCTACAGAATTAGTGGGCTGAAGATAAGATATAGCAAAGTATCCTTGGGACACTTAGTACAGCTGCATGTGCATCACAGCTAATCTGTATGTAGAATGCAAACCTTGTGGTTTGTTGTGTGGCCTAGACTCAAACCCACTCAAGCACGGAGTAGTACCTAGCATGAAGTGCGTACTGCGTAAGTTGTTGTTTACCTACCTTTGAGAACAAAAATTTATGAAAGAAGAAAAAAAGCTAGGTTTTGTGGAGGAAGAGGAGTGAGGGAGCCAGAATGTACACGTAAGACTGATATACCTGTACCTGCCAGGATATGTCATGTCTCCTTGTGATCACATGGAATTCAAAGTGCTATGAGAGGAACAGCTGTATTGAACAAAAGAGACAAATTATCTTGTTTTTTCACTATAGCTGCTTGACAGGGGTAGCATATGGTCTTGTGCTGCCTGATCTTTGATTAAACGTGCAGCCATCTATGCCTTAAAAGATTCTAATTCTGACACACTTTCCCTTTGCCTTCCTGAACTTGACATTTGCGTACAAGGCATGCAACACGGAGTTCAGAACCAAATGACTGAGATGCCAGGCTTTCCAGGGAAATAGAGTGTCAACAGGGTAAACTTTTTCATAAGCTTGATTGTCTGTTTTCTTAATAAAAATGGAAGTATCTTGCTTTATTAAAAAAGCCTTTTTTAAATAACTTTGAAAGTAGCTTGTTCAACAGTTACTGAAAAATAGTTAAAGAACAGTGAATACAAATGCTTAATAATGAGTAAGGGTATGCTGTCATTTCAATTACTGCAGTAAATAATATACTTTTCAAGAGAAGCAGATGTCACTCAAGTGATCGGCATGTTCTTTGTTGAATGAAATTATGGTGGAGAGCCCTGTAGAAAATAAGCTGTTCAGTAAGCCTGTTAATCCATTGGAAATTTATTTCCTTCACTATAGTAAGATGAGTAATTGCCATGTTGGTATGAACAATGTGTCTCTGTCCATAGGCAGTTCTAACCCTGCAGTTGATATTTGTGAAAACTAATGACCATTTCCATTTTTATTTTACTTTATTACTTCTTTTTAATGCTGAAAGGCAAAGCAATATTACTGTACAATTCTTCATATTTTTATAGTTTTGCAAGTAAGCTAATTCTTGTAATAACTCTATGCGAGTAAGAAGTAAGTATGTTATTTCCTCCGTTGGATACTTAAGAAAGTCATGACATTGATAGGGTGATTTGCTGAAGGCCATACAATGAGTCAGTGTTAGATCTGATATTACAGCAGAAGATCATTGCTCTGAGAACTGCAGAGCATTGCTTTGAGCATTAGATCAATACACGCTGAGCTATATCTATTTTTAGCAGAGTTGACTTTTCATTCATTTTCTGCCTCTTCGCGTTATATACTATCTTTCATATACTATGCCATTTGACAAATGATATCTTCACATAGGTCCTTAGAAGCTTATTTTGTTCTAGTAAAAGTGGGAAAGAATTATACTGATTAATTTACGTCTTTTAATCTGCACAAAAATTGTCCTTATGGTACAGTATGTATTGTTTACTGATGTCTCCCATAAGAAGCCTTTAAAAGGTGTTTTTGTCATGATATAATTCATCAGCCAAGAATAAAATTGTTAACCAATTTTATGTTGCAGTGTTAAAAACAAAATAGCTGCTTCTAGAGAACACATTCAATATACTAGGAAATTACTGACATTGTAAATAATTGTTGGGTCTGAGTAAGGGAATAGTTAAGAATACATCCCAGTCATAACAGATTTCTATTAATAGGGCTTTTTTCTTTACTTATGTTTCCTTGTTGATGAAAATCAGCTGATTCTTGATAAATTTCCTTTTACTGAGCATTATTTTTAGAAAGTGACTTTACTTTCAATCTGTTCATTTGTTTTTTTTTCCTATCTTTCAATTATATATTGTATAAGAAGCCGGTAATCTTAAGTAAAGAAAAACTCCAATGGAACTTTCCCCAAAATAAACTCTAATAGTCTGCTAATGAAAAAAAGAGTCATAATTTGGAACCAACTAATTTATGTTACAACAAAGTAAGAAACTAGAACATCTGATGTGAAATGCAAATATTGAAGCACTTTAAATTTACCAAGTCTTGTTTTAGAAACCTAAGGTTTTGTATTAAAAAAGAATAAGAATGTTGAAATCCCATATCTACAAACATTAAAATTTATAATACCAGTATCATCAATCTTGACTAACTAAATCAGTGGCATAATGTCATAGTCTATTTTAGCTTTCTGAGTATACAAATTTAATACAATTTATTTCCTAGTACAGGTTTTTATACAATTATGACCATCGTTGTATTTCTTTTTATAGTATTTTACTAGTATTTTCAGGAAATGCCTTGAAATTAATAGAAATGGCATTCAGAATAAATGCAATATGCTCTTTTGCGCAGTCTCTGGAAATAATTCCACACAAACATTTTGTACATGCAGCTTAGAGAGGCTTTGATTCTATTTAAGGTGGAGACAAAATTGAGAATTCTCTGTTCTACACGGTATATTCTGCTAAAAGTCCCATATAAAATCATTGCTAAAATTAACATGTTAGCTTGTATGTTTCACATTTTCTTTGTGACATAGGAAAGATTGATACTGTGATTCTTCAGTTTTTTAGGCAGCAGAATAAAATGCAGAAAGACTGATAGTCCACTATGCAAACATGCTTCAGGAGATGTGGATAGGAATCCACATTTGGACTGTATATAAACTGGAATATCTTCCACTTAGTTGAAATTATTAACCACTGAATACATCTGAATCATGATTTTTCACAGCCTAAACAATACTCAGTTTTTTTTTGGACCAACCGTTCTCTCTGACTTTTCTATATTAGAATATGTATGTCCTCACATTTATATTAGATGTTCCTTTTAAGTATCCCTCTTCCTCATTTGTTTATTACTCTGTTAGATGGATGAATCGTCTGGGCCTCGCAGCAATTGGTTACACACCTGATGACAAGGATATTCATCCAGATGAAGGTAATGCTTCTGACAGTATAATTAGGAGAGGAGAGCAAGAGTATACACATCTATTCATTATTTGAACAAGGCTGGATGTATCGTAATTGACTTTATTAACATATGTGCCGTGTCTTTTAAAACATCAGTTTCATGAGAATGCGTATCCTTTAAGAACTATATTTAATAGTGCCATCAGCAGAGATAATAAAATCTAGAATAATAACTTGAAGAAACATTTAACACAAATGATAAACAGAATGTTGGGTTAAGACTGAGGTATGATCTCCCAAATCAGAGCCATCAGATTTGCTCATCGCCTTAGAGTAATTCAAGATGTTACAGTCACTGAGCTCAGCATCTTCTGAGCTCAGGTGACAGATGTTTTCTCCACTATCCGTGGTAGAACCTGTTATCTGATGACAGTTGAACTAAATATTTAGCCCAGTTCTACTTTGGCATTTGCAAGAAAATTTTCCTTTGAAAGTCTTTGGCCAGAACTGGTTTTTATGTATAGTGGGAATTAGATGCCTAACCTGCTTTCTGTAACGCTTATCATAAAATATTTGAAAGCTCTTCTATGTATCTGTGCGTCTTTAGGTACCAGACATTTTCAGAAGTCTGTTCCTTAGTGACTGTCACCTAGGTGACTGTGAAATGGTTACCTTTGCATGCTAATGATATTTTGAAAATGGTGCATAGGCTTTCTTGTGAGTAAACCCACTGGTGAAACCTGGAATTCTTCGTTAGCAGATTACTGGAGTGAAAGCGACCAGGATGATGTTGATGGCTCTCTAACGCTGAAGCAGGAAGGCTCTTCAACACTGTGTGACATCTACCATCGAACACCCTCAGTGAGTCATAAATACTACGTTTGATACTAGGTCACCAAAAAATTTGTGTGTGCCTTGATTTGCATTTTTCTTGTTTGGGAATATTAAAGGCAGAACAGAGACGGAGTTCACTTTAAGAATGAAGTACTGCTGTTTCTCACAAAGTAAGAACTGAATGTTTCCAAAATAAGCCATTATAAAGACAGGGGAGGCAAATGCCTCCTTGCACAGCTATCTCACCAGAGTGTAACTATTACAATTTTTTGTAGGATATGGAAAACTACATCCAGTACAGAGAGAGAATTCAAATGTTGACTTCACTGCAGAGTATGAAAAGAAAGTGGTGAATGGGATAGTTTGTATTAACTGAGACTAGTTTGTATTAACTGAGGCTGTATTTCAAGTATGAATATTGGATACTGGAAATTAAGATCAGATCACATTCACACAATAATCATGTTTTAGTATGAACTTTTTTTTTTTTTTAAGAACATCTCTTCAGAGGTAAGTTTTTTTTTACAAAATGAAGCTTTGTATAAAATAACATTGTAGTTATAGTATTTTCTATAACAGTGTCATAAGATGTTAAGTAGATGATAAAAATACTTCTGGTATATTGTGTATGGACAAGCTTTGATAACTGGGAGAAAAAACCCACTATTTTGTATATGAACAGGCTCTAGTAACAGATAAGAACATTTCTAATATACAGAACATAGACTGTGATAATTAATCTATGTTTCTAAGCACAGATAGGACTGTTCTCTATTTTTCTTTCAGATTTTTCTTCAGCGTGAATGACATGATCCTCACACAGCCAGAACCAAAGAAAGAGTGACTGAGACAACAGCATCACATGGGTGAAGTTCAGACTGATTTTCACCCATGTGATGCTGTTTTATCAACTGGGATACAGGTTAAGACCCTCCCTTTCTGTTTTTTCACTTTTTTTGCCTTTCTCTTTGTTTTTGAGTTAAAATGATACACGGACCCAGCAGAATTTAATTAAAATGATTTGATAAGTTCAGCAGTCCCGCAAAAATCAAAAATCTTCCTGGATGCTGAAGTATTTCTTTTCTGTTCAGCTGAAATATTTGTCCTCTTAAAAAGAAAGGAAAACCATTTATGGTTTCTTTTGGGGCTTTCATGTGTTCAGAACACACTGCTGGACTGAGTTTAAGCTGCATAGGTCTTAGAAAACCTGTACCAGTGTTCCCAGCACTGTTTCCAGCAGGAGTTGCTCATGGGCAGAGAATGTGCAAAACAATAGGGAGTGGTTGAAATATAGCACTTAGACAGAAGATCGCACTGGTAGTTATGTTTTGTTTAAGAGAGGTTTATATTATGACATATCAAAACACACATATCAGTCCATTTTATCAGTATGTATCATATAGTGTTCTACACAAACAATGATTTTCTTGGGTGTGTTCAAAATAATGTCTTATAGTCGGATGCTTTTGTTTCTTTTCAGGTGAATTCTTCAAGTCCATTCCCTGAACCCAAACATGGTCGGCACTTTTCAAGTGAATCAACTTATTCTCATTCTTCTGCTGAGGATTCTCGACAAGATGCAGCAGGGAGCACACACTCATCAGGATGCAGACCTCCCTACCGAGAAAGACGTTCATGGCAGGATCTGATAGAGACCCCATTAACCAGTTCAGGGCTCCATTTTCTTCAGACTGTTCCTCCTGATACAGAATACATGAGTGGCCGGCCTGGAATGTCACCAGAGAAACGAAGACAAGCAACATTACCAGTTCAAAGACGTCATAATCATGAACGGGATGGGCCTTTCCCTTTGGCGGAATGTCAAAGAGGACATAGTTCTCATAGGCCACAGAAGCAACGTAGTCAAAGCCTTCCACGAAATAGAGATGTCCGGGTTAAGGGGTGTATAAAGTCCGTGGAAGTAACAGAAGAAAAGACAGAAGAGAAAGTTCTTATTAGAAGGCATAATAGTTTCTGTACAGAAGGTAAGCTTTTGGAGAGACTGTGACCCCCTTTACTGCCATAGAAAGCTGTAGTAATATTACCATTATTCTCAGCAGGGCTTTTGTGATTGAACTGTTATATTTTGGCAGGTGCATCAGTCACTATACTGGAATTTGTATTTAAAATGCCTGGATGTAATGCTAAAAGTACAACTTGGCTGCTGATCAGACTGTTCTTGTTTTATCAAATTGAAAATTGGAAGACTCTGTTAGATGGTTATTCTATATACTAATTTGCAGTATTCCTTGATATTTTTAGAGACGTCTTGTTCTGTCTGAATTGTTGGATTTGTTTGGGGGTTATTTATTTATTTATTTATTTATTTTCTTTCAGAAAACAAAAATGAGATTGGAGAGAATACAGATGGTTTGCAAGAGCTATACAAGTCTCTGGAGCAAGCTAGCTTATCAGCTTTTGGAGAGCAGCGTCCTTCCACCAAGCAGGAGTTCCGCAAGTCTTTTGTAAAGAGGTGTAATGATCCGGTTATCAACGAAAAGCTTCATCACATCAGAGTTCTCAAGAGCACTTTAAAAGTAAGGTTTTATTATTAGTTTTGTATATGAACGATGTGAACTTACAAAAGTATAATTTCTTAATGGTTTCCAGAGATGGGACTTTCTTTGTAGCTAAGAATTAAGTTCCAAAGAAAGTAACAATACTGAAAAGCAAATATGTTCTGGCTAAAAAACAAAAAAGAAATTTAGCAGTATTTGCGGCTCTTTTTGGGAGTGTTGCTGAAAGTGCTGAGGACTGAACTGTCAAACAGCTTAAGCTGTAATAGTTCCCAAATGTAGGTAAAAGATTTAAGTGTCAGTAGTAGTTTCCCTAGCACTTTGTGTTAAAATGAAAGAAGGCATAAAATGCCTAAGTACAAAATGTGGCATAAATTTGACTTTGACATGTGCTGTGTCTTTCTGGAATTTGATAGGCGAAGGAAGGGGACCTCACAGTTATCAACAGCCTTCTGGATGATCCCAACTTAACGTCAAAGAAGTTTAAAGATTGGAAACTAAAGAACTATGAGTTTTTCCTGGACATTTGTGAGTACAGTGCTGCTCTGAAATCACAAAATGGAGCCTCTGAACTTGCAACCTCAGCACCAATGCTGACACATACACATTCATTCATTGAAACTCACGTGTGACAGGACTAGTATCATGAATAATTGCTGGGTGCCATGAAAAATCCAATAAGACAAACACTGTAATATTTATAAATTATGTACTCAGCAGTATTGTAAATAGGTTGGATAAGAGAATAGCACCACAGGATGCCTACTACATTGCATGATAAGACAATAATATTCTTTCTGAATTTTTTGTTTGCTATGATCGACCGATGTTCGTATCAAGCTCTGCATTAGAAAGAAGCAGTGCAGAAGTGTAACTGAAAATTAATTCCAGTATATTTAAAGTACTGTACTAAAGCTAAGCTTAGAGTATGAGCTCCTACAATCATTTTATATATTTAGATATATATATATATAAACATATCTATGTATATAAAATGTAACATGGTAGTTGAAATTTTCTTTTAAAATGCCCTAAAATTCACATTTTCACACATCTTTCTTGAGAAAAATATAAAATGAAAACATAAATGCATTGGCCACTCTTAGAGATGAACATTTATTTTTGCAACATTTCCAGATAGTGACCATCTTTGCAAATAAAGGACAGAGTTATCAAAATGTAAACTCGATCCCTATAGTGTGCCTTAAAATGTACACTGTACATCTAGCAAACAGATCCCAATCTGGCCCTATGGGCATACTGTACATGCCATTTAGATACTGTGTTTGTAAAATAATGTGCCTGCCTTTAACATGAATGACTATAAGCAAGCAGGTGTGGCACAGAAGAAAAGATATGAGTAGAACAATGTTGGTTGTTCGCTAATGCTGCAACTTAAACTGATTTTAATATCATCTGAAGTATTTCATGGTGAAAAAAAAAAACATCTGCGCTGAATATGGTAGCTACTGCAGGTTTTCATAGTTTCTTCACTGTGAATTCAAGTGACACAAGCCTGTGAGTCACAAAATTCAAAAAAGTTCTCATTCTTCAAAGCTGAGAATTAAGTAAAAGAAAAAAAATCCTGAACTTAGCAAATAAATTCTGTAATAGACTGACATCTAGAGCTGAGTAAATTATTCAGAATTATATAATGCATGGCAATAATTTTTGACTGTAGGTAGCCCATTAGCAAGTGGGTGGAAGTTATTCAATACAGTATTTGAAAACCAATCTGTACTGATTGGCTTTGAGAAGACACACAAGTCAGGTAGTGTATTTCTCTTCCTTGCCTGGATGAGAATGATTTCTAAGAATCAGATTTTGGAGTACATACTTGTATTCCTGAAAAAAATCAGTCATTCTGAATATTCCTGAACATAAATTTCAAACACATATTTGTAATTTCCCCTGAGCACATATGCTTGCTAGAATATTTCTAGAAAGCAGAACAAAGGGGATGTGGATACAGTTGAAGTCATTTCACTTACAAATTAACACAAGTATTCACTGAAACATTTTCACAACATTAATCTTACTGTCTTTCATATGTCAAGAATTGTAAAATTTATACAATTCAATATAATGTGGGAAAAAATTATGTCTCAAAGAGGTACTAGTATCCAGGAAGAGATTTAATTATTCACAAAGCCAGAATTAGGTGAACATATCCTGTTTCCTTAGTACAGTCTGCACAAAGCAGCTGAAGAAACACAACTCAGATTTGGTTTGTATTCTCGTTTGCACTGGCATTTATTTGAACCCCAATGGATGCAGTGATTAAACAACCAATAATCTGAAATAATTCCAAGATATTATTAATAGGAAAGTATTACTGGCAGTTGTTTTGAGTTCTTTGCATCTCACTAGCACCTGAGTCATAGCATTGTTGCAACAAATTCATAATAACATTTGCATAGAACATGAAAGATGAAGGCATATTTGGCCTGCTACAGCAGTATTGAAATGAAGAGCAAAACTCCAGTGACTTCAGAGGAGCAGGATCCTGTTGTACATGGTTTGCTTGAAATTAAGCATGCACTTAAGCCTCTGTTTAAGTACCTGAAGTGATAAAATACAGGAAATAGAGAACAATAGTTTGCCATTGCAGGTTTCATCAAAATCAGAGTTGCATTATTCATGCAAAAAGTAAAAACTCAATCTAATTGTATTTACTCTCTCAACATTTTAGTGTGCAACTGAACAGCAGAAGCATTAACAGAGAACTCTTTCGTTCCAGCTGTTGTTCCTATCAGATCTCTAAAAATTATATAATTTCACTATTTTAATACTATCCTTCATATAATGTGGGAAAAATACTATGTAGTGAAGCAAGCAATAGGGTAAATTATATAAGCTGTTTAGAAACTAATTCATACTGTAAGTGCAAGCAGTGATAATGGTCACAGAATCAGTTAAATGGGTTGAATTTTTCATATTCATAAAGAAATTTAAACATGCATTTTGTTTCAAACCCATAACATGGTCTATGCTTTCATAATAAACAGATTTTAAAATAGCTTTCAAAAGCCTTTGTATCGTAACTCAAAGACAGAAATGACAACTGACCACAGAATATATTCAGTGAAGTCATTAGTAAACAATTAATCAAATTGTTTCTCTTCTGTAACAGTAAGTAGAGATACAGCTTAAAATAACAGAGAAAAAAACATAGTTAGGAACATGCCTTTCTCAAAAATAATACAAATAGTAAAACAGTTAATAAAACAGTAAAAAAGAGTGAATCTCAATTTTCATTTCTCATTGTTCACTAAAATTAAAAGATATTTTTGAAATATTGAGTAGATGAGATAACACAAAAATCCTTCCTCAAGTTGAAAGATCATAATGGCTTTTGGTCAGATTTTCTTTAAAATCTTTCAGTGTCATTCTGAAATTCTGAGAATCATGAGTCTTTATTCTGTTCTTGATGAATAGTTCTCATCAAATATGGTAAGATTTATTATGAATATTCAAGATAAATTATTTAAGATAGTCATAAGGTGAATTGAGATACCCTAGCGAAATTTTCTATAATGGAGTTAAGATTAACTAGGATAGAAGTTTGAAGGATTTGTCTAACATTGCTTAGATCTTAGAGCAAGCAAAATCATATTTTTAAAGTAAGCAGCACAAAGATTTTGTTTCACAAATGTGAGTCAGCATATTGAAAACAAAGTCATTTCACAAGAATTTTGACATACTTCTTGCATACATACTCAACTCTATATTATAGCCCTTTCATCCCCACCTGAGTTTCTTCTTGCTGTAGCTGGATACTAATAATAATGAAACTATACTATAGAAACTAATATGCAAAGTCAGAGTAGCACATATTGTTTGGAGTTCTGTGATCTTTGAAATAACTGGAATGCCAAGTCTGATACAGATACTGTATTTAAAATTTGTGCAACAGATCCTGCTTACATACTAAAAAAAAAAAAATCAAATTCTCCTGGACCAAAAGGTGCTCTGATACACTGTACAGTGCAGCTGAAATTATTCTGGTGGTTGTGGTCACACATTTTTAGGTGAGAAAAGAATTTTGTTTGCTGTTGAGTTCATCAAAGGAAATGAACAGCACTAACACAATACATTATTAGTGTGATAGATTACCTGCCTGAACGCTTAGATAAAAGATGGTTCTTAATAATATGCAATTATACAGAGAGAGTGTTTGGATGTGTTTTATTTATTCAGATCTTATGAAGGTTACCTAACTTAGTGTCTTTATTCAGAATTCCTGCTAGGTAGATTTTTAACTGCAGAAAAATCAATCATCGATCACTCAATCAGTAGACTTCCCCTGTGACTCCACAAACATAGTCTTTTTGTTGCTGGCTTTTTTTATATATTTAATATAACTGATTTCATGCTTCCCCTAAACTACTGATTCCCCTCCCTTTTTTAATCCTTCTGTGTTCATTGAATTCAGTTCTTTGATCTTTGAGAACTGTCTTAGTAGCTATCTTAGCACTTCCTGAGAGATCTTAGATTTTTTCGTTTTCATATGTCTTAAATAACAATATTTCTGAACTTAGTCTAATTTATAGGAACAAGAAATAATCAAAGGGAGAAGAAGTTCTTACCAGTTTGTACGTCTAAATTCTATAATACCAATAAGGTAGTAAAAATATTGGGTCCATACCCTGCAACAGCACATGTAGGGTTACATTTGCCCTCGCAGTAATTAGAGTAGGTTGTTTCACTTCATTGGCAAAAACAGTGCTACTGTTTTGTCAACTTCTGATACAGTCCTACTTTCTCAAACAGATCATGAGCACTTCTTGAACTGCATTATGCTTTAACACTGTAAGGAAAGACTGATCATTTGCTCTCAGAAGATCTTTGGAAGATGAGATGTGATCTCTTTTCCAAGCAGGGAATTCTGAATATGATCAGTTCAGATCTGGACTACTGTCATTTAAGCTAGAAATGTGGTGCAGATATGAAAGTGAAATTTCACAAATACCAAAGTGTTACATGGAATTGATAGCTATACATGGCAAATTAGCTTTATTCTTACTGTCCTCAGCAATTACAGCTTTTCAGGCCAAAATAAAGGTTCTTTGATTCAAAGTTCTGTGAGTGATGATAAAGGTAGCTTTGAAGAGGTTACTTTACAGAGGCTCTGGGAATTGTTCAGTCTCACTAAAATTTGTAGAGTTTTACTGTTGACTTTTAGAAGATTTCACTTGGACTGTTAATAGGATAGACACCAAACTTTTGACAGAAAAATGAAGACTTTGGTATAAATTGCTTAACTTAAATCTGAGGAGAATAAAGAAAATTCTTATATCTCTTCTCTCTCTTAAGTAATATAAATCAGACTTAAGCCCACACATACGCTATTGCTCATATTCTTCATCACGTAGTCTCACCTGTCTTCCAAAGTAATAAAAACATTCTTCTCCACTAAAACCTGGTGGTACTTATGACCAGCATGATATATCTGGGGGCTCTTCTCATCCTGGTAAATCTTGGCTGCTGGCCCCTTGAGGTTGCACAGCTCTGCCAGACTGAGCTATTTTCTGATACTGCTGCGGTGGTTTGGATAAACTCTTCATGTGGTTAGGCCAAGAGTTTTAGAAGTAGGTCATTTAAAACAGCCTTTGGTCTTGACAGGACACTGGACTAAGGCAGGATGCAGCACAACTGATCAACAAAACTTAAGCCCCAGGCATTGATCTACTATGCCAATCATCTTCCCTCAACTATAATATGAATGATGTCTAACACACAGTTTTAATTACAGTCTAAACACCAATCTACTAGCATAAGCAAATCTTATCTCTCCATAGAGACTTGGGCTAGCATTTGTGGACCTAGTCCTGGAAAAATTCCTCAAGAAGCATAGCTCCTTTTGTATAATTGGGCCTCTGCCCTGAAAATACTGTTTATAGTACACCCAAGTTCCAGTAGTATAATGTTAGAGAAATATGTGGTAAGTTTGGCTCATAAGGGATAATTTATTTTGGCTTAGTTTTCAAAATAGGGAAATTGGGCATTTCTAGGGAAGACCAGAGTGGCACAGGTCATAGTAATGCCTTTGTGTTTTGAAGTGTAGGTTTGTAGCAAACTTTCCACATACCACATGCCTTAGACCACTGAGCTTATAATCTCCTTAGAGAAAAGCTCTGTTCCGTATTGCCAAATGATGTTTATTTACCTGTAGTACAAAAAAACGGATAATAACAGGAAAGATTTAAAGAGCAATATTAGCTAATTCATTTATATTAAGTAACATAAAGTTCTTTTCCTTCTAGAATATTTTCCTCATTAAAGCTAAGGTTCAGAGTAGCATTTTCAGGCAAGCTAGGTTCCCCCTCTGCTTTATTCCCAGATGAATTTACACTGTGTGACTGAGGCTCTCAATGGGTTTTAACTTGATATGTATCTAAAAATCAAACCTGAGCCATACTATCAGATGATAAATGAAAAATACATTGTTACTTAAAATCAAGTCTTATTTTGTCAGTTGATTTTAAAAAAACTATTTCCTTAAACCCCATAATACATAAACATAGTACTTTAATTCTGATCAGTTCCATTCGCTAATGTGCAGGCAACCGATTCTCTATTCTTGATATAACTAATAGATGAAGAAGCATTTTTTAACGAAGCTTACTTTCTACATGTTACAGTTTATACCATACTTCTATATTTAGAAGAAGGATTAAAATAAATATTAAGATTTTATCAGTTTTTAAGATAGCTGATATACTACTGTGACCTAGACTTAATAAAAGTATAAAAAACTTTAAAAAGCTACTGCCTGTCATTATCTTCAGGAAAAAAAAAATGTATTCATGCCTAATGCAGGCCAATCTTGAGGAGACAAAGGTAACTTGTTTGCTTTTATTCAGATACATACAAGCACTAGATGTGACAAATAGGGGCTGTGCTGAATGCATTAATGCCACTGTATGAGCAGTATTTGAAAGAAAGCAATGTTGTATAAATGATGAAATATGTGGACAATTATATCATTTGACCAGAAATGCCCACTAGCTTCTGTCCTCACATTTCTAGAATATTACTCATTCTCAGGCATTGCTGAGGGTGTCAATAAGGATCTTTTTACTAACTGTAAATGCATATGTCTGAATGCTGCAGATTAAATAAGGTTACCACATTATACATACTAGCTCTATTGCATTTTTTTCACTAACAACCACAAAACAAGTATGTCTTAATCAACAAATCTTGTTCACTGGCCAAAATAACAGTGAGACCCTGTTACCAGTTAAGACTTCTGTTTTACTGAGAAACAAGGATTTCAACTTAAGAATCTAAAAAGCAGGTTAGGATACAAGAGAAGTGCACTAGTATTAATAAACTTTTTACATTTGACACATACTGTATTACAAAGAAAATATCCTTGTAAGACCATTAATTGCTGGGCCATAGGTGACTTCTGTCTAGTTTACTAAAGTAGCTAATAAAACTTGTATAGAGAGCCTTTTTTAGATAATGCTTACATGTATGAAAATGTATGACACCCTTGTACTATGGCTTGCACTTTACTTGCATTAAACTGTGAAGTAGGCTGTAGTAATGTCTTTGTATATTCAGGGGTTGAAATACCAAAGCACTGGAGTGTCATACTGCTGGTGTTCAACCTGTACTGTTAATTAAATCTGAACGTGCTCACAATGTGTATTTTGAAAACCCCACTAACTTAAAATCTTTAGCAAATAATGCTATGGGGTCTCCATGGTCTTTGTTTCTTTGTAAATATAAACATTCTTACTATTTCTGTAGCAATAGGAGGATATAAACCAAACTTTCACTAGGACTGTTTTCAATAATAAAAAAATCTATAGCGCCTTGTATAAAAATCATGGAGACTCCATGACTCGTGGGCATTTTTTGTTTACAAGCAGTATGTATATATGTATTAGAGGCAGAACTGTTATTTATCACAGAGTTTTGTTGTGGTTGATTCTTTCTAAAATATGTTTTCTGTCATTAAGAAAAATAAATATTTTAGTAAGAGCCATCTTGAAAAGAAGTTTGAAGTCTCAAAGCTTCAAATATTAGTAAATCTTCCATGTTTCAGCCTTGTTTATCTAATCAGCTGTGAGATGAACTGAGAGGTAATAGTAAACTATCTGTCTATGCCAGGGAAAATGTCTGAGTTATATCATAGTTCATGAATATTCTGAAACTTTATATAATTACCATCTTTCTTTAAGCCCTTTCATGAGCAGGTACTACACAGATACTGTAGTAAAGTCCCTCAGCTCATTTATGCTACAGAGATAGAAAATTAACTGCTGTAGATTAATACAGGTAAAACTAGGTTTCAACCCCTGGATAATACAGTATTTCTTCAGTTTCATGACAGTATTTTTAATTTTATACTTGTCTATGTTGAGAGATGATCCAATAGTTTATATAGGCAGTGAATGTTAGGTTTCTTTTTTCCTCTTTTCAGATGAGTTCTGTGTGAATTACTGTAACTGGCTGCATTTTTTCTATCACAGATTAACTTGTTAACTTTTTGTGTGTCTACAATGAAAATTTATGAATGGAAAACTTCACTGTGTGTTGCTCACTGGGCATATACCTCATGGTACATTGCACAGACGTGTAAGTTGTAAGTTGCACTGCAACATTAAAAAAGGAACATATTGCTCTTTTTTCAAAGATATTAACTTATTTAAAAGATAGTCTGTACATTATTAAAAAGAACATTTATTCTTCCTAAATTCAAACAAAGCTTTTGTTTTGGGGAAAAAGTTGTAAACTTCAGTTGTAAATTTGGACTTCAATAAACTGAATTATCTGCACTTAAATTTTGTGCTTGTGTCTTTTTTTGTGGTTGTGTTCTCTAATAACTATAATTAAGATTAATAAAATTCAAGCTTCAGTCCTGGATTTGAAATAGGCATATGTAAAGCTATAACCACCTGATGCAACCAATGCTCTGAATAGTATTGACTGTATCTTCCTTTTTTTTTTTTTTTTTAACATGAATAACCCTTCAGATAATTCTTCTAGTCATTTTCTTGGTCAATGTAAATACAGTTTACATGAGTTTTTCTCTCCCTTTCATGTTTTAAAATGTGGATATTTAGGACTTGTGATCTTAAATTCTGGCACTGATGTTAGGGAGAGAACATCATCTATAAGTAAGAAGAAAATGTACGACTGAGACGTCGATTCATTACATCAAAGACCACTACAAGAATCTTTGTGTCTCTAAAGGCAATATTAAGAGGTCATACTACCTAGGACCCTATAAACTGTACTTTTAAATGGCATGCACTTAGTAAGTGCGTAATTAGATAAAGATAACTGAGCAGTGATTTAGAAGGTATCAGAACAGAGCTGCTGTTTTACATTGTTCCTCAAGAATTGTATTTATTTAGTGAAATTCATTCTTAGTGTTTGGATGTTGATTTTATTCCTGTTAAGACACCTTGAATGTTGAGGTAAGAAGAGAATTTGCTGCTTGAAGGAATTTAAGTAAATACATTTTGTAGTGTTTATAAGAAGTCCAGTAAAGGTTCCCAAGTGGCTCCTGAGAAATCCCATGTCATGTGTGGCTATGATGACCATGAAATTTAGGTCATGCTTCTTTGGACTGACATGGGCTTATTAACAGGACAATTACTTGTAACTAACACTTCTGTTTAGTGAGTGCAGAAGCCTTTTGCTTTGTTTTTCAGAGGTGAATGGGGACACAGTGTTGGAGCTAGTGTTTCCTTCTGGGCCTAACAGTCGCAAGAAAGCTTGAAAATGTTAAATTGGCTGGAAAAGGTAAAGTGATCTATAAACCTTCTCTAAGGAAAAAGAGCCCACCACCTTCAGCAGGTTCTGGGGTGATGAACGCGACGCTTCCTGAGCTGCTGCCCCGCGGCCTCAGCACCGCTGTCACGGCCGCCAGCCTGCCGTTAAACCGCCGCCGGGGGGCGGGGCGGCCTCGCGCCCCCCGCCGCGGCGCGTTCCCGCTTCCGGGCCCGCTTGGGTGAAGGTGCCCGGGCGGCACGAGGGCCGCAGCGGCCGCCTGCCGCAGCAGCGCCCGACGGCGGTGGCAGCGCGGGCCGCAAGCGCGGGCCGCAAGCCCAGGCCGGGCGAAGCCGCGCCGCGTCCCCCCCCCCGCGGCGAGCTCCTGCCCCGCCCCGCCTGGCGCCCCGGGCGGGAGCAGCCGCAGCCGCCCCGCGGTCTCGGCCAGGCGAGCGCGCGGCCCTTCCCGCTCGCCGTACGCGCCCGCGCGCGGCGCCGTCGCTAAAATGGCGGCCAAGGTGAGTGTGCCGCCCGGCCGGAGGGAGCGCGGGGAGGAGGGAGGAAAGTGCTGCGGCGGCCCTCTCGGCCCGGCCTCCCTCCCTCCGCCCGGAGACACCGCAGGGCTCGGGGCAAGCCTGGGGCCGCCCCGCGCGGCTTCTCCACCGCTCGGCAGCTGCGAGAAGCGCCCTCCCCACAGGTCCTGCCCGGCCTGCGCCGCACGCTCGCCTCCCCGCGACGCCGGGCCCGCGCTCCTCGCCTCCCCGAGCCGCTGCGGCTTTCTTCTGGGAAAGACGAAGGAGCTGCTAGACTCGGCCTCTCTGCCGGTGGGGCCGCCTCCGCCGCCGAGCCACACAGTAAACTTGCCGGGCCGGCGCCCGTGGCCCGGGCGCGGCGGCCGCTCCGCTCGGGGAGCGCACGGCCCGGTCGGAGGGAAGGCTGGTAGGGTCGCTGCACCCAGTGTCACGCTGCAGTGATGTTAGTGCCCAGTGTGCTGCTCCCTCTGCACAGCTTCTCCCAGTACTGCGTTGGAGGTGTCTGCACAGCTGCCTTACTCCAGCATGGGTGGGATTAGAGAGCTATAACTAATTTGATTGGGAACATCCCTTCTGCCTGTAACTGAGGGCTTAGATGACAGAGGAGTAGGAAAGTAGGAGGTCTCAGTACCACTTCTCTCCATGTTGGACTTGTGGTAGAAAGACCTGGTTCCTGCGCGTGGTTAATTTGTAGAGCAGGGAGTAAAAGGTATTGCTCTTCTGGTTGTCCTCCACCTACTTACAGCCTTCTGAAATGCTTTAAACCCCTTATTTGAGAGGTGGAATATTATTAAGATACTTGTTTAGTAGTAGGATCATAAAACATAGTAATGTTATACATCACTAAAACAAGGATGTTAAAATCATGCCATTACAAGCTAACAGGGCCACAAATGTCTAAAATACCTGTACATAATATACTGTGTTTAAACAGGGTAAAATATGCCTGCAAAGATCTTAGGCTTTCTCTCAAATATTCAAACAGGTTTTCATCTATTTCTGATGAATAGATTGCTTGCACATGAGTTCTCTTTTGCAAAGCAATTGAGATGTGTATATACCTGCAAAGAAAAAGATCATGCAAACAAGGGTAGTCAAGGTTATGAAAGCGACCCCTCTTATCTTAGGCTGAGACACATAAGTGAAAAAAGAAGCTGTATTTGGCTTGACAGTGTATTTAGATGATCTTGAGGTAATGTAGTTTAGTACATAAATTTGAATGATTAAGTATCTTTGGTCAAATGACATAATTTTCTGTGTATTGTTTATTATTTACTATGAAAAGCTATATAGTTTTTTTATTCTTGTTGATTTTTCCCTCAGCATGGGTTATGGTTAATTATTAGGCAAAGATTAAAAATAAATCCATAAAGTCTCAGTAAACTGAGCTGCAGTAGAACTGCAGCTGTTCCACCTGTATGTCTTTTTTTCTGTGGTTATCATTAGAGACATATAAATAAGTGCATATCCAAATTAAAATGTTGGATTCAGCAGCCTAGAAGCTGCTAACAGTCCTCAAAACATTAATGTTGCAGTTCGTTGAGGTACCAGTGTCTCAAGTACATTGCAAGTAGTAAACCTTTATTTACAGAAAGCAATAGTGATAAGCAAGGTAGTATATACCTGGAATTACATGTGTATGTTACTGATGAACACTTCCATAAAATATTGTTGAACAGTGTCAGTCCTTTACAAAGTTTTAACTATTTTTAATTAAATTCTATAGAGAAACAAAGCTCTTGTTTGAACTTAGATGATCTGAATGAGGTTAGAGTTTCAGTTAATAAGCTAATTCATTTAATATCTAGCTGCAACCAAAAGAGAATTCCTGGTTTGACCCAGAGTTGTCAGCTCTGTTTTTGTCTCTCCCGATGGCTTTTTTCAAAGGTATGGTTTTCTGCTAATTTAACTGCTTAAACCAGATTGCTGCAGAGATGGATGACACTAGCTAACACTGAGGTAGGGAGGGAGCAGAGGAGAGTGGTGCTACTCCTTTTGGTGGCAGCAAGCCGTATTTTATTTAAAATATGTTGTGAAACCATATCTGATGCAGTAGCACAGACTGGTAAAACAGTAAATAACTAGCAGAGAATTACATTTAATTGCTCAATTAAAATTGTCACAGTCTAGAAGGAGTACATTGAATACTGCTAAATGCATGAAGCGCACATGGAAACACAGAATGTAAGCTACCTACAGTTTGAGAGGCTTCCTTGAAAAGCAAAGACTCAGAGCAGGACTTACTTATGATGACTTCTAGGCCCCAATATTAGTTTTGTCATACTAGATTAAAGGAGCTCATGTAATACACAAGATGATCATGAGGCAGAAACAAGGAAGGAATCTCATATTAACGTTATTGTAGTACAGCTTCTACAACACTGCCTACAAAACAAAAAGTATGCAAAAATAGTCTGTGAAAAAAGTCTGCAAAACTGAAAGGAAGCTAGACAAGTTTAAAGAGCTTGAATCATTCAATATGTAAAAAAAAAATTGTTTCAATGACAGTTGGATGGTTTCATATACTTTGATGTATAAGGAGTATCTGACTATGGAGCTTGCATTAAACTTGTGAACAAAGTCATAATAAAATCTGCTATCTAAGAGTTAAAACTAGACAAAAAAAACCCCAGCCCTGATACAGTCATCTCTGAATTTGCTTTATTGCTTTTTGAATTTTTCAAAATTTGGTATTCAAAATACTTTTTGTAATTAGAACAAGTTTAATTATATACTATATGAAAAAGTGTGTCCTTATGTGTTTTTACACCTGCTTGCATGTAAAGTCACCTGACGCTTCTAATTTCTTTAATAAGTGGTACAATTGGAAATTCTGATTAGATATTGGGGGGGGGGGGGATTTACCCTGAAGGTGGTCAAATACTGGAACAGGTTACCCAGAGATCTTGCGGAGTGCCCATTCTTCAAGTTGTTCAAGACTTGACTGGATGAAGCCCCGAGCAAACTGATCTAATCTTCCTCGAGCAGGGGATTGGACTAGAGGACCTCTGGAGGCCCCTTTCAATCAAAATTATTCTAAATAATTCTATCACATTGATATTGATTGGTTTTTATTAAAAATTTGTCACAAGTTCTCAGTCAGCTATGATACTAGCGACTTTTAATGTTAAATAATCGCCTCTGTTAAAAGCAGTATAACCAATGCCAATTGCTAATATTTAGGCAATTGCTAATTTTTTGATTAGTAATTGTTGGAATTAAATCTAGTGTTGAGTTATTCCACGTTTCATACAGGGCTTGTGATAAAACTGTTGTTTTTAATAAGTGTTAGGATGTTTTGATGTTAGTTGCATGAAATGTTTGACAGATGTTCTGTAGGCTGAAGCCATATGGGATAGCAGTTTTTCTTTCAGCACATCTTAGATGGATTTTTAAGTTTGTCATCTTCAGCAAGATTTGTTTGCTTCTAACTGGTGCCTTTCAGCAAGTCAATTAGTTTTTAATCCATAAACCTTCAAGTAACTTATTTGGGGTAATTTGTGACTATAGCAGATAGCAGTGCTCTTTGATATGCTTATGGTGCTGTTATTTCCTTTCTGTCATTACAGAATCATTTGTATTCACAGTTTTCTGTATTTCTCCTGTGATTAATCTCACCGGTCATTTCTTTCTAGATCATGAATGTTACCAACTCATATTTTGGTGTTTTGTTTTTGTTAAAGTTTGTCCTATTAAAAACGTTCTCCTTTTGAATTACTTTTAAGTCCTCTTAACACCCTACTCGTCAGTGATCTTGGACGCTTATCTGCTGCATGCTCTTATGGCACTTCTGGGAAAATAGCAGAAAAGGTTCAGAGACAGCTTTCTCTTCTTACTCAAGACATGTAAGTGGTAATAGAAAGCTAAAGCTGTGGCTGTTATTTCACAGAATTTCTTTAAGAACAGCTCTCCACTGAAAATATGGCATGCAGTAGTTGCTAAAATTGTAATTGTATTTTCATCTTGCTAGTAGATTCTGGTTTTGTGATAGATCAGGTTTTATATCCATCTCTCTCTATATATATCTATATGAATATATAGATATCTATATATAAATAGAGATAGAGATTTATCTGATTTTTGCATGTAGCCTATTCCTTTGATTCTTTACCTTTTTTCTTCATGAGATTTGTTCCTGCCTTCAGGGTAGATTTCCTTCTTTATGCACCAATTCTTGAAGCAAGTATACAGAATTTGCAAAGCTTCAGTGAGAAACAACACTTATTCATTCATGCAAATTTCCAGGACATTCATGTTTTTATTATGCTTTAGTTTATATTCTGCATCTTTTGAGTTAAAGATACTGAATTCTTTGTAGTCATGTAACTTTCTAACTTTTTTTTTTTTAAATAGAGTCTGTATTTTTGATCTTTGAAAAGTTTCTACCACTTTGAAGTGGATTGTTTAAAATGCAAAGACTTAAAGCCAGAATTATCCAGGTACATTTGACAGCTTTATTATTATATTTTGACTGGTCTTACTCTAGTTCTGCTATTAAAAGATGTAGCCATAGTTCTTTGGGATTTCAATAGAAAACAGTGAAACCTTATTAGGAACAACTGTGGCGGCATAAGTTTTAGATAGTAGCAGCTGTTCACTAGGATTTTTAAACATTTGTGCATTTGTCTTCAGGCATCCAAAAGTAAGGCAATTAGTGTCAATCAGGAATTGCTCTGCTTGCAGTACAGCTTTTTTATATTTAGCACAGTAAACACTGTTTTGACTTTCTGAAACAAATTAATCAAATGTGCTAAGTGAAAAATGTAACTTCCTTATGCCTTCTTACTTTTAAATTTTGTTTTACTTCTTGTAACTACTGAAAATTGGTATGTTGTCTTCATAGCATCTTGCACTGAAATAGGATGATAGAATTATGATATGTTTTAGATAGTTTTCTTTAATAATGTCTAATAATGCTTAATCATAGTTTTCTTTAATAATGTCTAAAATACAGAATTTCTTTTGAGGATGCTAGTCCCTTAACATATCATCTTCTGTAGCCCGGACTGTAGCATTTTGCTTTAAACAGTATTATCATAAAGACAGTTATTAATATGTTAATTGGTTCATATTTTGATTATTGCTTTTTTTTTTAAACCTATTTTCCTGGGGCTTTGCAGTGCTAGGAGGGCCTCTGCTGCTGTGCTGCGGCACAGCTGTGTCAACAGAGCCTCCTGGTGATTTTTTTCTGCTGTGGTGGTCATATTAGACACTTGTACGAAGGAAGAATGACAAAGTGCTCCTCAGGAGAGCAGTTGTAAACTAAGTTGTAGTAATTGTGTTCGATCATCAGGGCTGCAACTCTTATAAATCAAACTGGAACGTCATACTTTTTGTCAGCATGTGACTAAATGGATAGAATGAGAAATATTTCACAATTCTAGTCAATATGCATGACATCAGCATGGCTGAATATTATAGAGAGAGAGTATACGTGTTATATAGTTTTTGATGTATATATATATATGCATTATAATAATGTTTTGTTGTTGTGAGCAGTTTAGCTTGCATGTGATTGATTTTCTGATGAACCTCAGCTAATTCAAGGTGGTGCTTTTGTGTTTCTCTATATTCATTGTGTGAAACCTTATACCTGTTTTCATTATTGCAATTAAGTGCTATGGAGCAAATCCCACTCCTTTGAAAGGTATTTCCAATTGAAAGCTGAGAAAACAATGAGGATATAATGCAGTTTTAGCTAGGAATTAAAATATTTGCCCAAATCGAGTTTATTTCCCTCCTGTTCATTTTTTTTGACATTCTGCCACCATTTTCTCTATGTAGATGCTGGGAACACTTTTCATATTTGTTTTCACATTTTTGAAGTTTCAAAAATGCTTCTGGTGAAGAGCAGAAACATCTTTACTGATATGGAAGAAATCATAACCTAAGTTACAGACACTTTAACACATTGTGGGCAGTTTCTTTATGTGCTGTATGCCAACATGCTAAATGCCAATGCTGATTGGAATCTTAAGGCATACTGTAGAAATATTTTCATATTTAACTGTATTTGAATTTAAACTTGGTGTAATATAATGTGGGTTTTTTTCCAAATTAATGTTCTAAGTAGGCAAACTCACATTTTTACATAGTAATTTACATTGTAACTTACATCATTTGAAATGTTAAGCAGGTGATTCTTAATTCCAGTTCTTGCTATGTAATTTGACTTACTGCTGACATGTTATTCCAAACAGTAGTTGAAGTGTTCTCTGAATTGGAAAGAAGGTGACATTTTGGCTGATGGCATGGGGGATTCTTGCAAATTAAAGTGAGGTGTTATTGCTGAAACAAAAAAGTCATTCATTGACTTGGATAAGCCTGTATGTTGAACAGATTAGAACTTATTTAAAAGGATGATGGAAGCATCAACGTGGCTTTGAACACAAAATTCTTCCTGGTATTTTAGACATAATTGTTCTCAGTGATCCCTAGCTTTTTCTTTGTAATTGTTTTTTGAGAAAATATTTGTGTATGACAGAAGAGGATTCTAAAAGGTGTACTGCTATAAATGACTTTAAATGTACATAACACAACAGTAAAATCTGAATTTTACTGGAATTAAATTGTTACTTCTGTATTAAGACTCCTTATTTTCATCTCTCTGACCCAGACGGCAAAGCTGGCAGCTGTTTCTTCTGGTCTGCCATGTGCATCTATTACTGTATATGCAGCAACAGAAAAGGAATCAAAAGCCCAGCTGATGAAACCGAATCAGGTAAGATTCTTACTGCTTGTCTATTTTTAAAAGAATATTGGAAATCTACAGAATAGCGTATCTTTCCATTGAATTATATTCCTCAGTAAATAAAAAATATATCCAAGTAGTATGTGATAATACAAATTACCTTCTAAATAATTGTCCAGTACAGCACAGATAGGCAAAGCATAAAGAGAGTAACTGTAGTAAGTTAGTGAAGTTTTATCTCATTAAAAATTTCCAGACTTAAGCCAGATAATGTAAAAGAGTATAATACTTGCTGATAATAGTATTCTTTCTATTGTATAATTTCTAGTAAAGTAATATATTATATGTTTCTTCCAACTGTTTTTGCTCGTGCTTTTTCTGATACAAAATACATTTTTATCATACTTTGTAATGCTACTTCTTAGGACCTATGTAATACTTCCTATTTTCCTTCTAAAGAGTTAAGCTGTAGTCATACTTTGTAAAGTAAGTTTCTACATATAAAAGAGCATGATAGGATATGGAGGCTTTATTTGCTCTAGCAGGAAGAATAAGGATTCAATGTCTTGAAAAACACTATTCAGTGTAAATATTAATCAGTATCCAAAACTGTCTTCCTGCAGTAAAGTTAGGCTTTTCTTTTCAGCTTCCAATTTATTGTTCACCACCTCTGAAATCTAAATACATTGAAGAACAACCTGGCCGTTTGCAGAAGGGATTTTCTTCGGTAAGAAAGACAACCAGCCGCTATATTGGATGGTGCAAGGTAAGAAATACCTGCCTCTAAAGTTTCCTGCAATTCATTACAGCGTTAGTCTAAAACATTAAAATACTGTGTATTTCACCCTGTTCTTTTTGCAATTCCTTGTATCATCATAGACCTGGAAGTTAAGATGCAAAAATAAACCCTTTTCCCTCACTTTTCTCTACTGTTTTGAGACCAGAGAACCTATGTATTCTCCCTGTTGTCCAAATCAAAAAGCAGGGAGATCAAATACATCCCTGTCGCTCAATGTTAAACTGGAACTAGGCTAACCCAGCAGTGTCAGCTTCAGAAATATGTTGGTTAACTTCTAACAGCCAGTTACCTAGTAACTTCTTGCTCGCAGAACTCTACTGCTTGTGAAGAAGTATGTATTTGAACTGCCTAAGATTCTCAGGTTGGCTACCCTTATTTGTTGCTTTTTTGAAGTAAATTAATGGATACTAGGGACAGCTGACAAAATGAATGCTAGTATACACCTTGGCTGGGTCACTTATTCCATATTTTATGCAATAAAACTAGTCACCGAGTAGTGATATGCATTACAGATACATACATTTAATTCTGTATTAGGCAAATTTGCACAAAAGGTAATTTTTTTTCAGATTAGCTGATACAGTTGACAGAAGCAAATGTTTTTCAGAGAAACTTACTTTTCTAACTATCTTTGGTCCAGTAACATGTTTTTTGTCTCCCTGAAACTTTGTGTTGCTTTATATCTTTAGCCTGTGACAGGTATAATAGAACTACTTCTTAAAAATTAGTGTCTCAAAAGAGCACAAATGTCATTTAAGACTAATGCAAATAATTTCAGTCCTAAAGATGTGCAATGTAGTTCATCTTTTTGAAGTAAAGGGAGTGACATACCTATAGTTGTTTGCATAGGAAGAGGGTTTGTCAATTTAGGAATTAAGTAGCCATGATCTGGATTTATAAGCAAGAGTTATGTATAATATTGGTTTGTTTCTGTCATCTGCTGTTAGTTGTTTTTGACAATTTTCTACAATGTGCTTTGGATCTGTTGAAATTTCAAGGAACTTAAAACTTACTTTCTTTCATTTGTCTGAAGACTTGAGCATTAGAAGTCTATTGTATCTTTTGTATTGTCATTAGTAAAATAGAGTGCTTGAGGAGTTCATGTTTTTGCAGACTGTCCCTAAGCTAAATGTTACCAGTGCAAAATTAATGAAAAAGGAAGGAAATTCAATCATACAAAAGGAAAAAAGTAAAGATGGCCTTTAAATTTTATGGGTGTAAATAGGGAGTGATCAGTGGTTGGGTGTATGGTGTATGTGTCAGTATGGGTGGTCTGAAGGAGGTGTACAAATCGAAAATAAGTAGCTTGTTCACAGAATCATCTTAATGGTTTTACTGGATCAACTAGTTGCTGCAAGCTCCATCTGTATGCTTTGTAGAGAATTTTGTCTCTTTACGGCATCTCAGGATGCCTGCATGTTAGTAGTTTTTGCATGTGACATAGCTTCTTTCCACAGTATTTCTACTTCCTTGGCACAGAAAAGTTTTAGTATTTGTGTGGTTTTCTATTGAATGCTGACTTATAAACCAAGTATTGGATAGTTGTTTTGTGCCTGATACTACTACAAGTAGCGACCTAGATAGCAAGAAATAATAAATTAACAAAACACAATACCTTAATTGTTAAATTCATGAAGTAACTAGAGCAATGTTTTATGTGTAGTCATACTGATTTTTTCCCCTATATTTTAGTACTCCAGGAGGCAGCATTCCTACTTGATTTCTTTTGTTTTTTGTCTAACTTTCAGATTTTGTGTCCGACTCAAACAATTTAATAATCAATAGTGGAAGGAACTACATTGCCAGTGTACTTGAAGTGCAAGAGTGTATGCATTCACTGCTTACTTTAGGTTTATCTTTAGAAACAAAGGCTGCCCATAGTTAGGAGAGTGAAGTTCCAGGTGCTATCAGCAGAGAGATAGCTGCCTCCCATGGGCAGGTTAGATATCTGATTTAGATACTTCAGGAAACACAAGCTGAGAGTACCCCAATATAACTGACAGAGCAGTCTATCATTAATTAGTTGTCAAAAATACCTCGTGACTCTGTTATTGAATATTCTAGGCATAGAAGAAAATGTGATACCTGTCATCATGGTGTCTTAACTGCTCAAAGCCAAGACCTCCCCAGTAGCTGAAATCATTTGTCCGACAAGATCAAAGCAGTTCCTACCACTCTCATCTCTGCCATCTCTTTAACTTTCTGCTCATAGAATTCCTGTTCTAGTAGCACTGGTGGGAGAGGTAAGAGCTTGTCATAGGACCTCCAGTGCCATCTCTTAAGTCTTCAGGAAGAACATCTGCTTCTCAATTTTCACATCACCTAAAGCAGCTTTTTAGTGTGACTGCTTTTAGTTATATGAAATTTTATGTTTGTATTTTCTTCTTAGAAACAAATGGACTTGATTATTTTGAAAATAAAGAAAAAAAAGCGTTCCTGTTTTTTCTGTAAATTCTGATTCCATTGGTCTGTGAAAACTTTGTCAGTGACTAGTATAGTAGTTTATAATTTAAAATAATTCAGTTACAAATATGCATCAAACTTTTCTATGCCCATAAACATCGAGGAGTAAATCAGTGTTTTGGAGATTGACTAGCAGTGACCCCTGGTGGTATAAATTCAGTGTTACTGGAAACAAATTCAATGAAATAACTCAAGATGAAATTGTCTTTTTTTTTTAATTGATCTCCTAAAGAATGAGTGCTTACGTGATTTGTTCAGCAGTCTTAGAACAATGATGCTTATAATCGGGTGCTAGAATTTTTTTTTCCTAAATCAAGAAAAGTTTGTACCTAAATATTTTGACCAATTTGAAAGGAGTAATGCAAGGTAGTTGAGCACACATCTCAGACAAAATCAGTATTACCTATCAAAGATCTTTAGGGAAATTGGTGTATCATTTTTACAAACAGAAAAATGAGGCCTGTTTTACTGGGTAAATCTCTCTAGGGAAGCGGAGATTATATTTTGTTACTGATTTTCCCGCCCAACACTTTTGTTCCCAAGAAATTAATTTTGAAAAAACTCTCATTATATTAAATAGGAAATGTTTAATTATGTATGGGTGGAAGTTTAAAAATATAAATGTGGTAGACAGAAAAGGTCTCTGCGCAGCCACTGTAGAAGTTCATGGATCTGTTTCTTGTGAAGTTAAGTAATTATTTATTTGTCTTATTGTGCTAAACCACATGTACCAACAGGATATTTTTGTACTGAAAACATCTACTTTTGCAAAATATTTGCATTCATTTAAAATTTTTTTTTTATAGGATGCTTTTGTCTTTGTTAAAAATGGAATAATGGATTCAATTCAGTTTGGAAAAGGTAGGCAAGTTGCTTATTTCTTAACTGACTACTTTCTGTTTTTTGTCCTTGCAACTTAGCTGGTTGAAACCAGAAAACAGCAAATTGTACTTGGGCAGGGGGCTTTCTCAAATGAGAGAAATAACTAATTAAGTAGTATTTCTTATTCCTTTGATTTTAGTCTTAGGTGTTTTGTGATCTTGTAATATATATTTTTTGTAGGTTTAGAATATTGTATGTACAATTGAAGTGTTAGATTTTACTGTGATGCTGATGAGAGAAGGCGTAGAGAATGTTTCTTACGCTTCCATTGCCTTGCATTCTGCAGAATATTTTCTCAACTTTGAGGAAGGCAATGCTCATTAAATAGGTAGCATGTAGGCAGTGCTAACTCTTACTATAACGTGTAAACTGTTGAGTATATACGTGACACAGAAATACTTAAGTCTTCTCATAGTTTTAACTTACAGTTCATTTTGTTCTTAGAATTCTAGAACCCCAGAATCATTGAGGTTGGAAAGATCCTTTAAAAATCATTAGTCCAACCCCACTGCTCAAAGCAGGGTCAGCTAGAGAAGGTTGATGAGGGCTATGTCCAGTCAGGTTTTGAACAACTCCAAGGCTGGAAACTCCACAACCTTTCTTAATTATAAAAATAACTTTAATTCTAGCACAGACTACAAATAGTATTTGCATTCAAGTTCATTATCAGAAATTACAGATAAAAGTAATTTTCCTTTAAAATAGTAAATTGAGAGATTCCGAAATATGTTATCTGTCTGTAATAACTTACAGTAAAATAAAAATGTAATATGTTTTCCTTTCCCATTATTAAGTCTTAATACTAACATTTTACAAAACAGGAAGTATCTAAAGAGAAAAATTCTTAACATTGTTTGCTGATATGTTTTGAGGAGTTTTGATTAGAATTCTGGTCTTGTCTAAAACACTTCAGAGTATGTGCCTGGAAAATAAGGCATCTTCAATCATTAACAAAAACCCCAATCCTCGACTGTGTTTTACTTTGGATGTGTACAATTTTACTTCCATCTTTATTTCTGAAGTGGTAAATAAGAAGAAAAGATTCATATTGAATTGTTATGATACTTTTTTTATCATTATTGTTCTAAGATGCTTATGTTTACCTCAAGAATCCACCACCAGAATTTCTTCCCAAAGTTGGAGTAATTACAATATCAGGCCTGGCTGGCGTAGTGCTGTCAAGAAAAGGTAGGGATTTTCTGCTTGTTTTCAAAGATTGTTTAATATGTAGCATGTAGAAAGTTTAATGAACTAAAGATTTTTCTGAAATACAGGGAAATACCTTATGATCCTAAGGAGTTGTTAAGGAAGCATAAGTCACCATAACTGAGAGGCAAAATACTGTTGTGACTTAAAAGCTGGCTAAGACCAAATAGTCAGAGCATGATTATGTAGTTGTTGTTAATGGTGGAATCAACAGAATTGCAAGGTAGGACACTTTATTTGAGTTTGTTCATTATTGGTTTTCAAAAACAATGTGTGTATGGGAGGAATTTAGAGACAAATTAATATTTAAAATTGTTGAGTATAGTGAAAACTAAGGGAATTTAGAGAAGGGAATGTAAGGAATGTTGACATTTGGATAGCAGATACAAGAGAACATTGGAGGGAATGATTTCAGCAGTATTGAAGCCAAAAGGGTAATTCATACAGATATAGCCTCTTCTCTTTTCAGGATAAATACTAAAGAAATGATGCTGCTAGAAAACAATGTTCAGAAAATGTTTGTCTGTATTACCTGAGTGTGTGTGTGGCTGAATATTTCACAAAATAAAAGGTGTGTATCAAAATTTTGGCAGATTAGTAAAAGAATTCTTACTGTATCCATACTGTATTTTTGGTGAACAGTGAAGGAAAAAAAAAAAAAAGATTCAGGCTTTAAAATCTTCTTGTTGACAAACAGGAACTTGAGGCTGGCCCAGCTGGTCTCATGTTTGAACACAGGGTCCCAGTTTCCAGGCTTCTGGCTGCTCCAAATTCAGGAGTCTGTGTCCTAAAGAGAGTTCACGTGGAGCTACTGAAGAACCACAGCAGCTCCACAATTACATTGACATTCTTCTCATTTTTCACAATATTGGAAAAGTTGATTGAGATTATTTCTGAATCAAGAAACCAGCCTTCAGACTATCAGCGTTTCCTGCATACCTCACTGTTGCAGTTTACTAGACAGTAATCATATTGTCTTCTTTATTCCAGCCATACTGAGGAGTTTGATGCAAACAATTATCAGGGGTTAAACAATTGCATGTATACAACTGCATAGTTTTACATTTCATTAGCATCTAATTATTTATAACATTTGGTTTTATACAGGTTCTAGATTTAAGAAAATTTCTTATCCATTGGGACTTACTACTTTAGGAATTTCAGTTTGTTACCCAGCTCAGTCAGTAGTAATTGCTAAGGTAAGTTTACTTGTATTTTAATATTGAATTAACAGTGATTTTAGTCACAGGATTCCAGTTTCACTTGACTTAACTGTCTAGGGACTGGGAGTTGGAATTCAAATGGATTTTCATTAATTCATATAATGCATCACAGATGTTAATTGCATAAGTATCAACAGTGAATAAAATGGCTGAATTTTAAAACACAGTTGTGCAGCATCTCAGTTTTAAATCCTCATTTCTCTAAGAACTAAATACAGGTGATATCATTATCTTGCTGAAATAAATTCAGGTTTTTTTTATTTTTGATAGGTATTTGAGAAACTATATAATTGTGGGTTTTATTAGAATTCTCTGTTTTCCAGTTACTGTCTTCTTGTCTACCTGGTTAGAATGTGTCTTGGCTGGTTACACAGAAAAGCTGTGCCATATTTAATTTTCTGCATGTAAGAATTGTTTGCACACAACAGTGTTCTATACAAAAAGTGAATTGAAAAGCAGAATATAAAGTCTTGATACCTCTTCTGTCAGTTTACTGGTATTTCCTATTTAAAAAGCACCTATTGCTTCATAAGAATTCTTCTTAGTTTCTTGGCAGACTTTGTATTTGTATTTCTGAACTGCACTTCTTTGTGAAGTTCTTGAGGTAGGAAAATTTAGTTCCAATAGTTCTGTTTAGTTCTAGGATTTAATCAACAATTTAGTTAAATGATCAGACTTAAGTCTGGACAGAAAGCTTTATGAAACATTGTCATAAAATCTTATTGAAAAGCAAAACTAATACTGAATCTCTAACTTGACATCATGATAAATCAGTGGTGGTTTTTACTAATTTTAATCTGTTTGCTTACATTTCCAAAGTACTTGAGAAGATAATGCAAAGACCTATAGTGTGGTTAAAATCTTTGAGCAGCCTTATATTACTGCCCTGAAGTGTTTTTTCTGATGTGCAAATCAATGAAGATTACAGTTTCTCAAAAGGCAGTGGGACTTCCTTGGCTCATTTTCGTAAGAATTAAATTTCAGGGTTGGAATACACACAAATGAATGGGAATACCACCCAGGATGCTATGACCTAACTCAGGAGGCCAAATCCCCATTTCCCATCTACTTACATTATATGTGAACTCTTGCAGTTTTTGTGGTTGGAGCCCTGAAGTACTCTGCTTCTGTAGAGCATCAGTAAAGGTACTCCACAGTTACTGCAATATTATAAAAATAATCTTCTAAAACTATGAAAAGACTGAAGGATTTGAGCGTTTCTAAAGCCATTGGTTCATAGTGAGACAAGCTTGGATTCCTTTAAAACACCATTGCTCGTCCAGCCTATTGTGCTAACATTGACAAACACTCTTCCCTGATCAGGTTTTGATTTCATTTTAAGTAGGTGGATGTAGTGTGTGACTGCTACCTTTAGTTTTCTAATAACAGTTTAAATATTATTTATAACTTAAGATTTTTTTGGTGTAGGAGAAATATGAGTTGCCCTACATCTTAAATGTAGATGATTGAAACGTGTCCTACTGACTATAGGATCAAGCATATTCTAGTCCGAACAAAATGTATTTCATTTGAATGGTCTATGAATCTTAGTGTTTGTTAAGCTTTTGTTAAAATTACATGTTTAAAAAAATAGGTAACAGGGAAAAGGGTGTTTTCTGCAAGCCATCAAACATATGAAGCAGTACGATCACTGTGGGTGAAAAAGGAAGATATCACAAAGGTAGGCTTGCTGAAGTAATGACCAGTAACTCATAAGTTCAAAGGGAGAAAAAAAATAAATGCAAAGTACCACTTTGCCGATGCTGTTTAAGATTACTAATGTGTGTTAAATGAGGCACAAAAACCCTCTGATATTTTTATAGCTACAGTGTTTATGTAAATGTTTGCTAATGTTTAATCAATTTAATATTCGTTATACCTTTCAGACTGATAGACTCTGGGATTCCTTATGTACTCCCTCAATACACACAAGATGAACATGAGAAGACTGAGTTTCCCTGGTAGCTCATTTTCGAGCTTGTCAAAAGATAATGCATTCTGATTCAAGCTCTGGTCCTAAGCCGACCACTGAATTTAAGATAAAGAAGATGTACAAAAATACAGTAGATACATGACTACCTTTTTCTTAAACATACAGTGAAGGAAATTTCATAACCCTTTCAGGTAGCCTGTTCAGGTAGTCTGTTTTTCTTACCCATTGATATAAATTGTCTTTGTCTCAGATTAAACTGATTTTTTTTCTTGTCCTGTCCTCATGCAGCCATAGTAAACAAGTGATCGGTGACCTCTTCATAATGACCTCTTACATATGGAAAAATTATCATGGTTTTTGACATGATCTTCTCTCTCAAATAAACTTTTCTTATAGAGCAAGCTTTCTAGCTCATAAATAATTCATGTCCTGCTCTGGGCTTTACCTAGTTTACCCCTCTCTCTTTTTTAAATAAAGTGCTCAAAATTGGACATATTACAGGAGCTGAAGCCTTGCCAGCACAAAGTAGAGAGGAATATTTACCTCCTGTAAATTACATATGGAACTCGAGTTAGTACATCCCAGAATTAAATTGTTTTTTCTGCAACCTGGAAGATTTTTTTTTTTCCCCCCAGTGGAAACTTTGAAAACCCTTGACAAAGGCACTACTTCCTAAGGAAAAATTCAGCCTTGTGTACAGTGTATTTTCTGCTGTTTTTAAAGAAAATGAAAATTTCTCAGTCATCTTAACATTTAGAAGTGTTTTGATTGTATTTAAGGTGTTCGTTTTTACGCAGTTCTCACTTTTCATTTTCACCAAGGAGCACAAATGGAATTCTGAATTTTGAAAATGTGGTTCAGATAAATGCCAAAAAACTGATAGGGAAACAAGAATTGATGTGGTAAAGACAGTTTCTCTTAACTTTTTTTTTTCTGAATGAAGCCTGTTCCCAAAACAATATATTGTTTTTCATTAATCAAGAATAGTTAGCTAGGGTGTTAACCTAAGATGAGAAGGTTAATCATGATAACTTTAATAAGGATGTGTTCTGTAAAATCTACATGTTAGTCTTGTGTAAGACATAAACTTCCTTATAAGTGAATTTGAAGTTACTATATCTGAACTGTGGGTTTTTTGATGCTCTTTATTTTCTCCAGCTGTGTCCATTGCGTGCAGCTGTCTTTAATGTTACTAGTTGAATGTCATCTTATGATGTCAGATCTTAAAATAATTTGGTAAAAGACAAGCTTTCAGATAACTTTACTTTGCAGTAATATATTAAGCATATACCCATGCACATGTTTTTATGATTTGTCTGATTCACAGCTGCAGCAAGAGTCAAAATCGCTTGCACAAGAAGATAAGAAAAAGAAAGACATTTCTAATGCATCACCTGAATCTGCTGTGAAGTCAAGATCATTTGACAGACCAGAATCTTCTCCAGCAGAGTCTTCAAATACTAAAGATCCAGCGCCTTCGTTAGCTGAATTAAAAGTTCCCAATATAATCTCAGGTACAACATTCAAATCCAAGACAAATTCTGAATTATTTGACTTCATTTTGTAGTTACCCTTGCTTCAAAATAGAACAGACTGTCTTAGCATATTAATCTTGAGAATATATTATAGAGCATATAATTTGATATATACATCAGGGCTTCAAGGAGATGATAATTTGCTTACTGTGGACCGTGTCACAGTATCAAAATTATTATATGATATTTGGTGTTATAAATAATGTTGTCTTTCATTCCCTGTGGTATGGCCTGTCTTCCATACTGGTAGAAATTACATGATATTCCTAAAGAAATAACATCAAGTGCTTTCATTAAATACCTACGTTATATTACCTTTTTGTTGTTAAAAGACCATAAGAACAGTTTTAAGGATTTCAGCAGGGGTTTTATTTGTGAAAGTGGCTGATTTGACTCACTGCTCATTCCTCTGTCTTTGTATTGATTCTATCATATCTTCAGACATTGGTAAAAATATATATATATAATTGACAAATGATGCACTGTAGACATTAATGTTATTTTGCTAGGTTTTGTGTGGTGGCATTCTTGATGCATCTTAAGAGGCTGAGCTAATCAAATAGTTAATATAACAATGTATTTAATATACAAGTATTTTGGTAGGCCAATTGTTAAGAAAAATAGTAGATTTATATATTAAAGCAGAACTTTCTGTCACTGAAAAATGAATTTGTTTTAAAATATTGTAATAATTTTTTAAGGGCAATTTAGGAAAATATTGAGCAATATGCTTGTTTACCTCTTTCTTTGTGTCCTTTACTAGAATTTTTTTCTGGAAAGCAAGCAGAACATATTTGGCTGAAGCTTTTTCTTTTCACCACTATTACATTTGCATCTTTCTTTGCTTTGTACCTATATTTTTTCTGATCTAGTTAGTAGAACACTTTAATCTCTTTTTACACTTGCTTCAGGGCAAACTCTCATTAACAGCTTTATGTATATAGGTATCTTATGTCTTTGCTTTCACAAGTAGAATTAGTTCATGTCCCTAATACAACCAGTAAACGTCCATGTCCTTAATTAATCTGAGTTGCCCAAGATGTTCGTTTTCACTAGTAGAAACAGGGCAAGACTTTCAGGAGGGCATAACATCCATTATTAAACCAACTAATGTAGCTGAAAAAGAAGCAGACCAGTATTAGGAGGCACAGTTCTAGAAGACTGACCTTTATATACCCTTAAACCCTCCATAATTACAATGTCCGTAAATGTGCCAGTCTTAGTGCCTTGACATCCAGGATGGGAGTAAAGCCACAGCATTTTAGAAAACTTAGTTCATTGGATTTTGGAAATTATAAAGTGAAACTAGGTGAACTTTTTTGCATTCATTTGGAATTTTTATCATCTGGTTGCAAGTAGCTGTGCAGCAGCTTCAAGGAAGATGCTGGTTTTGCTGGATTTGGGAGACAGCTGTGCTTCTGAGAATGGTGGGCGAAGAATGAATCAAGGCTTCTTCCACATCCCAAACTTTCCCTTCCTTTCCAACTGCAGGGCAGAGCATCACTGTGAATTATGTTTCTTCCATCACCCTGTCATGTTCAGGAAGTAGTAATAAGGTATAGAGAGTAGGAGGAAGGCCCACACTCCATCCCCTGCTGTATGCTAAGAATCACAGCATGGCTTCATCAGCCTGTATCTCATACACAACTTTAACCAGAACATACATATTTAGATCGTTCATAAGTGGTAATATGATAATTCTTAGAACTGTTGGTAAGCTTTTTTCTAAAGCTCATATATACATACATGCAAATACACACAAATACGCAAACATATATACACATACACATATATATATTATTATATTTCTTTAATCTCTCTAACAGGGGCAGTGAAGACAGCAAAATTTAAACCTGATCCAGAACTTATGGACCATGGTCAATCCAGCCCAGAAGATGTGGATATGTACAGTACTAGAAGCTAAGACGCCTGCTTACAAATCATTGCAAAGTATTAAAAATAAGGGGGAGGGGAAAAGGGAAGGAAAAATCCTAGTGATACATACCCTATGAGGTATAATTTAATCAGGTATTTTCTTATATCCCAGTTTGTACTATTGATTTATGTGACTGTGTTTAATGAATACTTTGTTTTTCACTACTTATAAGGAGTTAACAGACATATATGTTATGTATGAACAGTAATTACCTACTGAGAATTAGTGAGAATTCACTCATTGTCAGTGTCATTAGTGAGACACTGAGAAAAGGAGATTTGTCACTGTCCTCACAGTGACGTTTGTCTGTGCCAAGCTTGCTAATAAATGTCGCTTCACAAAGGATGTTTGAAAATGTAAATATATCTCTATACTTCTGCTCAGATGTTCACTGATAAAAAGTAAGAATCTAACTAGTGGGGGTAGCAGAGGCTTCTGGTTTCAGTTTTCTTTCAGCTCTGGAATAAAGTGTGGTTATAGTACTTAAGTCACTCTGCCCAGATATCACAACTAATTCATAGCCTATAAAAGATGTTTAGTTTTCAACTACTTCTAATACTTTGAAGAACTACATGCAAATTATCTAATCTGTGAAACTGGTACTGTCTGAATTTACATAGAGTGCCCTAGCTATGTTTAGAAAGTTGGTAACCTTCTGTGGTTTGGATGTTAAAAGTAGGAACTGTTTAATTGGTTAAAGGTGCAGACAAATATTAAAAAAATGCAGAAGTAGTAATAGGCAATGAACATCCAGTTCCCAGAAGTTTGTATGCAATGCCCATTGATCTTGGTCGGATTTCTGTGAAATTCTGCCTTTTTTCTAAGACAAAGATTAGAAATTGGCTAAGTTTCCTATGATGAAATTTTCAAACATAATTTTTATGACTCTTTATATCAATCTAGTTCTGTTCATCCTTCATTTCTCTTTAAAACACCCTTATTAAGGGTTCGGAATAGGTCTGGTCACCTAGTTATCAGTATACAATGATAATCAGCCTGATGTCTAGAGGTAATCACATTTGTATCAGCTGCGGTGTTTTTCTAATACGCAAACTGCAGAAGGACATTGTACTTGTAGTTTGTCCTTTGACCTGTTGAATTGTCTTATCTTTCAATTAATGAAATATATGTACCATGCAAACAGTATTCCTAGTGTCGCTGTGGGACTAGTAGAAGTTGTTAGAAAGTATTGCACAGTGGAATGTGCACAAAGCATAAATGATGACTGAGCAAAAGCACAAGTGAGGCTTATATAATGGTTCAGGAACAGACTGTAAGTATTGGTATTTTGGAATCCAAATATCAGGCAAACTGCTGCAGCTATACAGAGTCCAATGGAAGGTAGAATAAGTAAATAATAAAGTTTAAAGAAGAACTCTACTTCGAGTTTAGTTAAACTTGCTTGAGACAGCTGAATTAGAACTAAATGTGTTTTGTTTCTTTAATCAATTCTCAAGGCCTAGGCAACTGTCACAATTCAGGCAGCAATTAGAGGATTTTAAATCAAACCTCCCAGAACTCCTGGGCAAGACAGATTTTATATTCCATTGGAGAAAGAGGAGTGGAAACATTAGATGGCCGGGCTTCATATGCCAGCTCCAGGGAAACACAGGAAGACATAAGGGTGGAGGTGAAGATGGTGAAGAAAAGATCATTTTCAAGTGCAAGACTGGATGGCAGAAATTATATTATCCATTTCCATATCTAGCCCTTCGGCCAGATTCTGGTAAAAAAAAAAATTATATGGGAAAAAACCTTCTGGTCTACTCCTAGATTCTGTTTAAATTCTAGCTTATGTCCTTTGAGTGATGTGCTACCACAAGTCAACAGAAAAAGGTAAGATGATGCAGATAATTTGTAGGAGTTTATTGTGGTGACATAGTCTCACACTGTGTCCTGAATAATGCAGAGGAATTACTCCTCTACAACAGGGAAAGAAGTACTTTGGTTAGCAATGGCATGTTTGCCCTTTCCAGGCCAAGAGTGGACCCTAAAAGCCTGCCCTCTAGCTGCAGTGCAAAAGGCTAGACTGGTCCTTCCCATACTTTTAGGGCATTTGTGCTCGTACATCCTTTCAGGGTACAGAAAAAAAGTGTCTGGCCTGCAAAAGGTACATTGCTCTCCTGACAGTTAAACGGTCTAGAACTGGATGCTTCATGTAAGCAGTTCCTGTCATAACCCTTGATTTCGCAAGTAGTTCATGCTGTAAGTGGACATGCTGCACAAAGCTGTCTCTAAGCTGTATTTCAGTCCGAAATTACTCCCCACAGCAAAACTGCAGTAGAACTATGTTTCATGGTTAAATGGTCATTGAGAAGTCTCAGACACCATTTTCTAGGAAATAACTTTAAATTATTGCTCATACCCACATCGATGGATGAGTGTGAGGAATACAGTTATAGAGCTCCTAAAACAATATCACCGTGTGCAGTGTTATTTCTTATTGGTGAAAAAGAGGAGTGAGCCACCATATGAGAATGTGAAAGGTTTCTTCCAGTAATGGGGTTATCTTCTGTCACTTTTGAGGTTCATTTTTTTAGTCAGTTGTGATTCCTCTGTAGTTACTCTTCTCTACAGTTGGTGGTAACTTTTTCATTTTTCTATCAACTGATTAATACATAATGCAAGAGTTCTTTCAAAATCCCCACGTTTGACAAACTGGGACTAAAATTAAGAGCTTGGGTTTCAACACTGAAACAAATACAGCCAGAGGAGACTATTTCCCTATGTGCAGCCAAAGAAAATGGGGAAAAAGTATGAAAAACTTTGCATCCTGGTTGGGTATATTCTCTCCTTTCAGGAAGACTGTAGCTAATCTCTAAATTGGTATTTCTGTGTCCTAGAAAATGCGTATATGAGTAGTGGGAAGGAACTTTTCAGTAAAACCTGGAATATGATACAGTATAATAATGCTTTAGTAACATAAACTTTTACTGAAGTCAGTCTTTTTCATGTCCACCTATGTGAGACAAATCATAAGAGAAACTTATAATTCCAGAGGTACTTAACACCCCCAGAAAGACGCAGATAATTACAGAGATGTTTGGGCTGTATTTGCTAAAAGGAAGGCAGATTAAATCAGATTACTAGTCTGATTTTGTACAAATGGTGGAATGGTGACTGTGACTCTTCGTTACTCAGCTGCCATTCTGAGAAGCATTTCTTCGTTGAATCTAAAAAGATGCCAGCCCTCTTCCGTTGAGAGATCTGAAGCTCCACATCTCATATAATACTCCACAGATGGCTTGTTCCAGATAACTACAAGGAACTGCATGTAGCTACAGTTGGTCTCCAGTGCTGTCTGTTGGAAAGTAACGTAGTAAAGATACTATTCTACAAATATTGATAATTAAAAAGCTGCAAAGATCATCATTAGTAATAGCATAAAGTACTGACCACAGTATTCTACTGTGATGAATTTTTGTGCTTGCTAACAATTCTGTGATATGGTCAAAAACTGAAGAAAACATATGCTTGACCCAAGTTCTCTATAAAGAATTCTTGTCCTCTTGTGTCATTGTATTCAGAGAAAAACTAGGAGGTTGCTTTAGACTGCTGTGTTTACATACTAGGAGGAAGAAGGACAGTTTAAGCTCTAGTCCACATTCTAGTGCTTGGGAACTGTAAGGCTCAAATAAGTGGCAATACAGCATATATCAAAGCTTCGTCTCTCCTACTGTAGGCTAACAGTTACAGTTCCACTGTGTAGTCTAACCACCTTCCTAGCTCTTCTGATTATACTTCCAGTTCCCTTTCCTCTGTTATCAAGGAGGGCAATGTTCAACACCAGTTCCTGGAGTAGAATAGATGGAAATGGCTGATAAGGCCATGCTGCATTCTTTCAAAAAAGCTCTGCTTCTGTTTAACTCTGTATACCCAGTGAGCAGCACTTACACTAAATGCCTGAAGAGTTAGTTAAATAAAAATGAGTGATTTGTAATGTATGCAGTGATTTAATGATACAAAAGGGGAAAGTAAGTAGAATTTCAGGAAAGAAAATCCTCAGTGGACTGTGGAATGCCCAGTGGGTTATATAAATTCTTCCTAAGAAGAAGGTAGAAATCTGTTGGGGGAGGAAGGGGTTGGGAGTTAATTTGGTGTTGGGATTAAAAACAATTTTAAAACCTCTTGATGGGAACAGTCTTGCACTAGCAAAAGTAACATGAAAACTTGTAGCCACATCTCTGTATTAATTTGCAGTAAAGATACTATGCAATGGTTGTATTGATTGCAATCTTGTGTTCTTTCCATTAATCTTTTAAAAAGCAAAATCAAATGTGCATTATGCCATGCTCATGAATCCTCATTTTAAACATACGTGCCTGGCTTAATGTCTTCAAAATTTCAGATCCAATACCCAAACCTGTTAAACAATAGAAAAATTAACATAAGTACATGTGAAAAGTTGCATTGCAAGACATGAATTTATTAATTTATTGTGAAACACTTCTAATGATACATTTGAGAGGCATTTTATAGTCACTTAACTTATAGCTTGACCTAAAAGTTCAGTAGTTTCTTTCATAATACAATAATACACATATTACAATAATACAATACATAGTACAGTAGTACTATAAAAGAAGTGAGAATGTATGCTGTAATTTTTATATAATGTAAGTTATATTTTTGAAGAATTCTGTGTCTTTTAAAGAACTAGGTCACATGACAATATTATACAGAAATATTTTTAATTTACTGCATGTTTTTTATTTATGGTTGATTGTATTGGTTATCTGGAGATTTTGAATTGTTTATATTACTTTCTTATTTACGTAAAATTGATTGTGATACATTATTTTGCCATATCATTGTGAAGTACCTGAAAATAAAAGGTGATGAGATACTTATTTTTGAAAATTAAGTTTAACTTTTGTATGTTGTCTCATGATTGAGTTGCATGTTTCGCTGCTACTGGAAAAAAAAACTTCACCTGTTAAGTTCTGAAATTTCTGTGACATACATTCCTGAAAAAAATCATCAAAGTAATATGCAGGACATATTAATACTCGATATTCAATTGTATATGCATCTAAATTTTGAAATTTGCTTCTATTTGCTTCTCTTGGTAATTTCTTTTGTTAAGAATGGTATGGCTTGGAAGTGAGGAAGGAAAGACTTTTATCCATATAGGAAGAATTACTCATGTAATGTTAAAAGAATGAGATCGATAGCAAATATATTTACCTCGCTATGGTTCCATGATATAGAAGTCTTCCAGGTAAAGTAATTTGCCAATCCGAGGATCATAAGTAAAGTAGTACATGGCATAACCTGCAGTGTAACTCCCTGAAAGAAGAAAAATATTGGGATTAAGTAATGTAGCTATTTTACATGAAAGATTTTATCATTATGATTCCTGAATAACTACAAGATAGCTATTCAAGAATATTCAAGAATTCAAGAATAGCTATCTTGTAGTGAAGGTTTTGTGTATTTCTGAATAACATTAAAATGCAGAAACCGTGCTTAAAGTGGAGTACTACAAAGTTTGTACTTCTTTTAACAGGAAACATTAATATGCACTGGAAAACATTAATTATGTAGTTCTTATTTTAAATAAATAATTTATAAATATAGTATCAATAAAATACATTTTGTATTGTAATACACTTTAATATATTAGTAATACATCACTCATTGCATTTAATACAATGAAATTTAATAATTTAGTATAATTTAATATTTTTTATTTTATTTTATATGTTTATATAATTTTTGCTTTTATATATTTTAAAATATATATTTATAAATAAAACAAATTTTTATTATGAATAATGCTAATCTTTGTTTCAGGAAACATACTTCTAACATCTGGAGATTCTAAGAAGCGAAGCTCACATATGTGCTGATACTAAGCTATGGTCAAGAAGATAGACTGTAATCAAAAGCATTCTAGAAGTTATTTTATTGTTTGTGTTACCATGGCTTTGATGAGCAAGTGTACAGACCAAACAGAAATGGTAAGGAGAAGGAAATCTAAAAGTCGAAAAATCCTATTGTTTCACTCCATTTTTTTATTTGAAGAAACTTTAGATTTTTAAGTCTTATGGCCAGACCTGTTTTGTATTGCAGAAAGGAGTATGTCAATACATTCTAAAAGGTTGTAGAAGGAGAAGAGAAAGAAGGGGGGAATAAAAGTTTCATCACTAACTCAGAAGAGATGAAAGGGACATGCGTGTAGGAGCTCAGGATTTTGCGAGGGGCAGAGTCAGAACATCATTATTCTAAGATGCAGTTCATTCTCTGACCATTCATTTATGGGTTGATGGAAATTGCTTTTACTGAAACAACTGAAAGAAATTCCATGCATTTCCCATGCTGTGATCAGATAATAGGTCTGAACTGAAGCTGAATCATATTTTTACGTGTTGATAACCTTTATGTGTTTTATTTGTAAGCCTTTTGAGACGTTTGTAGCTTGCTTTCTGTTTGTTCCTCGTTTTGAACCTCTGCAACTAAACAGTAGTAGAAAGGGTGCTCTCCAAAGCCATCTTGAAGCAAATCTGAAATTAAGATTAAAGCTAATGAGCAACTGAACAGCTACCAGCATTAACTTTGTTCTGTAACTTTGTTTTAGTTAAATAGCTCTCTATTTAAGGCAATAAAATTAGTCTAGGCATAGTCTATACCTAGATTGTAGTTGTAAAATGCCTAACTCTATTTGATATTGAATGTTCAAAAGTTAAGAAGATAAGAGAAAGAAATGGGTATGTGGAATTTAATGCAAAAAGCTATTTAGGTTTATGAGGGATAATCTTAATCCGTTGTTTTATTTGTTGTTACCTAGCCAGGCATTGAAAAGAGAAACCTGCTGATGACCTCCACAGCCGTTCTGTGAGGCCTAGTCCAAACCTGTTGCATTCAGTAAAATGTCAGCATGCAATAGAAAGTCAGTAGTATATTAACTGTATTAAAGGAATATCATGATCCATTTAATTAGAACAACTCACCAGATTAAAAAACGTAAATTTACATTTATGCATCTTTCTTTTAATCAAATTTAAAAGCACTGGGTTTTATTTAGCACACAGCATGAAGTATCTGTGTTTAAAGGTTAGCATTCAGCAGCTATGAACTTGAACCAGAGAAGAAATTTGGTGTCAAGTAGAAGAACAAAGCATGTGTACAGACTGGTACTTTACACTCCTGCATCACTTCTAATGGGGGATCGCACCACTTTTTAAATTCTTTTTTAGTGAGGTGTATGTGAATTTCTCTGCTCTTAGATGAGGAAGCTGAGTGTGATTTGGAGATCTGCTGTGAAGTAATGTAATAGCAGGGCTGAGAAGCGGTCTTAACTCTAAATAATCCCATGTGTAAAACTACCGTGAGGTTGGGCCTCCAGACAAAGAAGTGATCTTTCAAAATCTATGATATGCCAGGCATTGATTTTTATGGGTAACTATTCATGTGTTGAAAAGTAAAGGTTAAAGTTTACCTTCCTCTGTTAATGTGACTGCATTTGGCTTACGTTCATAAGCAGCTCGTTCCTGTCAAATGAAGAAATCTCTGTTGAGATTTTATCAGTTACAAAGAAATTTCCAGAGCACCATCCTAAAAACTAATGCTTGTGCTAACTTCAGTGCAAAGTTAATCCTTCACAAACTTTGTTTGTGTGTATCCCCATTTACTCCTATATAGGTCTTTGGAATGACAAGAGGCATTCACAGAGAGGCCATTGCAGGTTCAGGATCTTGTTTGGCAGTTAATGTTTTTTTCAGGGAACAAGTATTTATCATTAAGGTAGATTGAAACACAGGAAAATGGACAATTTTGGCCTACTGCCAAAACTGCAACGTGCAGCACTGTGTAAACTGAGTACAATGCAACCAAAGTAATACTTAGCATTAATATTGCACTTTTTTATTAGAGAAGGTCACTAAAGTCACTGTAATTTTGGAATTGAACTACTTGGAAAAAAATCTGTGGTTTCAGGGAGAAATGTCATCCCAAATTCTCTTCAGTTTATTTCCAGATAACTCTGTAGGAAGCAGTGATTTTAACTACTCTCAAACTTAAGGAAATTTTGTTTGCATCCTCATGGCTAACTGTCATTCAGGTAAACCTTTTCATGCAAGTGTGACTATTTGGCTTTCAATTAAATGTCTTTACAATACTTAATTTACTTTATCATGATCATGTGATTTGGCACTACAGAGCATAAGGAGTGTTTCTAGGTTAATCTAAGTGAATAATTAGATCTCCAGGTCTCAGCGCTTGGAATACTAGACAGAGAATCTCCATCCTCGTAGTGTACATCAAGACCTTCAGTGATGGCAGTGCCTGTTTAGCCTGAAAATGCTCAAAACATACAGGTCTTGTTGACCAGGATCTGACAGTCAAGTTTCTCATGTTCAGTACTCTCATAGCTGTGACAAAAGGTGAGAGACAATTTTATGGGAAACCTTTCTGCTTACAGCACATTCAGCTCCATTTATGCTGATTTTATGAAATACAGTTCTAAAGCTTAGGAATGTATGAATTTAGTAAGATTAAACTTTTGGAAAGACTGGCCTTTATTTCTTGAAGAGCACTGTTGTATCACTCTTGCATGTTAGCCCACTAACCTTTATTTATTTTGTAGGTCAATATTAAAATCCTCTCCCTTGTTTGCAACCTAGTATACAGCTGAGGCATTGGAGAAAGCATGAAGCTGAGTGTGGTTTGTTACTTGTATTTTTCCCTTTCCCATTTTAATTTTTAACTATCTATTTAGAAAGAATGTTACAGTTTGTTGCTGAATGTTGAGAATTTTGAAAAGACTTTCTAAAAGAGAAAGAGAAAAGGGGGTGAGGTGCAGAGTTGTCAGTTGGTTTGGCTGCCATTCATCCTTGCCAGAGGGGTATTTCCTTTGTTTTCTCAGAAAGGAAACAAGGTTGGAAAAGAGAGAAATTAACCAGCAAAACTAGTCCTAGATATGAATATCATTACCAGATTCCTTTTCAGCTCCAGTCTCATCTGCTTTAGTTAGCCTCGTGGCCAGCTTGCCCTACAGACCTTTCTGAGCATACATTCAGTCTCAAAGGCACAGAGAAACTCTTCTTTCCCTTTCTCCCACCTGTTTTGTAACTTGGCTCAGGCTGACCTTCAGGGTACCTGTGGCAGCTGAGGGCACTTCCCCCTTCCAGGAGTTCTTTTGAGTTCACAGCCCTACTGTGTCCCTTATCACATTCCTTCTAGGTTTAAAGGCTTCCTGCTCATCATAATATAAAGACTGTTAAAACATTTGAAAAACAAAGTGTTGGTTGTACAGTGTATCGTATCAAACTCTTGATCTGTAGCTTATTCATAGCTTCCTAGAAATCACCCATTAAATAAATAATAGAAATAATTTTAATAATAGATGTAAATAATAGCAACTTGGTGTTGGAGCACCTTCTTCCAATCTTCATTTCCCCCTCCTACTCTCCTCTCCCTCAGTTTTGCAGCTTCTGAAGTCATTGGCAGGGAGGAATAGATTTGTGTGAACACTTACAAAAGTAAAGATTTTGTAAGGAGTCGAAAGGTAGCAGGAGTTTGCTTTTTATGGGAGTTAGGTAAATGTTTGGAGAAATAGTGTTATATCAGTAATCTACAGGTAAACTTGTGTAGATGTTTTTATATTGGAAAAAACAATTTAGAAATGTGAGTCTGTAGAATCAAGTACCATGACTGAGTTCTTGAGTGAAGGTCAGCTCTGAAATTGAATAAACAAATTTTTTAGGGGAAATTAAGTTTGATATTGAAGAGATTTAAAACCTCCAGCACAGAAGAGATCAACAACACCAATGAAATGCTGTTCTCATGGCCCTTGCTGTTTTTTGTTTCCTATTTATTGATCTAAGACTATCATCCAAAATTACAACTTTTGTATAAGAGTGTACATATTTCCTAACATTCACTGCTACTTTAGGACTATGGTAAATGAATGGTAAATGAATACAGGATACAGAGTAACTAGAGAAATAAAATTCTCTCTAGTGGCCTTTTCTGAAGCCAAGTAGCTACTTCCCTGGAGGAGTTTTGCACTCTAGGTAAATGTATTTCATTTGCAACATGATGCAGTTACCATACTCTTTCGCTATTGTTTATTTTGCACCCATCAGTAATATTATTTATAATGACAAAAGGATTTTTTCTCAATTTATTTCTCTGTAATTTTTTTTCATTGACCAAAACAATATTGTGAGTAATACTTTGTAGGAGTTAGCTTTGATTAATTAAGGCAGTCAGTGGGCTGTTGATACGATTCTCTGAAGCCAGTGGTAAGCACTGGGAGTCATTCCCATGCAATAAGATTTCGAGCATGACCTATTATAATTACTTAATTAACTATCACCACTGTGTATCATAACTGATATCTTTTGAATAAAGGAGGTTGTGAGCCAATCGTTCTTGACTGAACCAAGACCAAAATAACAGTCCACCACAATCTGGTATTTATTAAATTACAAAACACTTTATTGCAGACTCAGTTGTCTATATGTAGTAAATTGGGGAAATTAATGTCCAAAGAGAGGGATAGTGGAATAATTCATCCTGTTCTAATTTCATCTTTCTCATGTCTCAGGGAAACTGAATGGCCAATAAGTGTTGATGCGTAAAATTACTGTCAGTGCAAAGTAGGACAGTTTCTCTATTGTAATGCAAAATTACTCACAAATATTCTATTCTCAGTCTGGCAATAGGTTACACAGTTGATGTTTTAGAACTCACATATAGGCACAGAGCTCACCTATAAATAGTAGCTCTACCAGTTCAAAAATAAAATAGTGTAGAAGTGTACTTGACTGCTTTTAAATGTAGTTACGTGCAACCCAGTTTTAACATGAAATATTTGTAGCGCTGGGTTGTAATTATGTATCTTGTCTTACAGTTTATAATATGCAAGCTGTATGTGGAGTCACAGAAATCAAAGTTTACAAATGTGATGTTGCTCAGCATAACAGTCTCTATCCTGCCAGTTGAGTACCATCTCCTGTGTTGTATATTCTGCTGGGTTTTTTATTTTTCAATTTAAAAGCTTCAAATTAATAGAGCTTTTGTTACCTTTTTAAGATTGTTGCAAGTCATAGGTCAGAAAATTATAGGTTTCAGGAGTAAGAAAAGGTTAATGACTGTGAACATCAGGAGATCTACTTTTTTTAATTTAATCATCTGAATTCATTCCAATATTTACACATCACAGGAATTTATGGGTTGAGAGAGCAGTTTTATGCTTAAGAGTTTACAAAGGCACAGCATTCTAATGTAGATGGGGGAAGGTGGCATTGAGGAGCAGTCTGAGAGCTTAGGGTAACATTTAAATCATATCCTTACATCTTGATAGCTCTCTACATTTTCTTTGCCTATTTTTCCATGGTACAGTTACTTGCACTTGGATTAATTTTTGCATACTTTTGAAAGAAAAAAAAGAACCTGAAAGAGAGAAGATTAAAACATCATGTAAGGAGGACAATCTTGGAGGAAAGGTGGGAAACGAGTATGAGACACACGTGGGAGGGGACAGGTAACAACTTTTACTGAAGTGCAAAGGGGAAGTAAATTGGCAATACAAAAAACCCTTCAGATTGCTATGTGGGAGCTGTGAGCCCATCTTGCATTCCTAACTATAACATTGTGGATCATTTGAACAGTGTAAATAACAACATACTTTAGCTGTAGCTGGAAAAAATGCTCACCTTGGTAATGGTGAACAGGAAAAAATTCTAGTAAGACTTTAAAAAGTAATCTAGGGAAAGGGAAAAGATGCTACATCCCTGCCTAAGATTCCTTCCCCTGTCTTACTTTGATGAGACGCAGGATTTTGGGACAGTCCTGAGGTGTTGCTGGATGAATTTGGAAACAGCTCATGGTGCCAGCATCAAAGCCTGGCTTGGAAGAAACTTGTGCCAGCAGAGAATCAGATACTTGCAGGTAGAGAGCTGAACCTCTGGGATGTAACTTGGTATATGGTCTTTCTCATTCACCATGTCAGAGGGGAAACTTTGAGAAGGTAATAAACAGAAATGTTTTCTTCCTCCTCCTTTATTTCCTTCACCAAGGTACTAATTTGGTCTCACTCTTTGCCACTGCTTTGGTTACATCTTATTTCTGCATATCCCTGAGATCTTCTATTTTCTTTTAAGCTAGCACCATGTAAGCAGGTGGGAAGTCACAATGGAGACTGGCATCACAATCTTTATCTTTCCCATGGCCTAAGGCTCATGAAATGGCAGGCTGCTGGGATTGCTCAAATCAAATCCTTAAAACTGAAAAAAGCAGAAGGCCTGTAAAATGCTAGACACAAGTGCCGTGTAGAGCAGCTGCATGTGGCTGCTGTGTGTTTTCTGTCCCAAGAGAGCAGTACTGAAAGCTCTGTCCCCTGACAGGGACCTGTCTTCCACGATTTCTTTGGGTGGCACTCAAATTCTTTTAAAAAGAGAAGTGAGTGGGGAAGAGTAAGGAGTATAATGTGCAGGAATCTTGGATGTGTGGGGAAGATTCAGGGACCGGAGAGGAAGACTTGCATAGAAGCATTACTGACTGAATGTCATGTAGAGAAGAAAATGAGTAGCAAGAATAATTCAGTCTCTTTTCTGAACTGTAGCCTAATAAGGCCATCCTTCCATCTTAGTTTTCAAAATACATTTCTGCTTGTTTTCCTCTCTGGCTCTTTTTACCAAGAATGCATCTCCCCATTTTATGCAGTCAGCTTTTTTACTTTCTTTTTTACCCATGGATGGGTGCAAATAACTCTTAATCTTGGAGAAATTTTTTCATTAGCAGATAGATAGATAAGCCTAATAAAGCCACTCTCTCTGGTTCAAATCATTCTCTGCCTGGGGGATTTTTTTTAAAAACAAAATTATCTGAAAAGAGAGCTAAGACTTTCAGATGTATTCCTTTTCGATATCACATATGAAACAATGCTGTGTTGGGTCACTAATAAAATCTTAATAAGAGTTATCATAAAATTGCAAGTGGTAGTGTTGCTATAGTCAGCACTGTAATTGAAATGTATTTATGTCACTTATTTGTGAACTAATATTCTGGCTGGGTGCTAGCATACAATAGATGTCCTCATCAATGCAAGCCTCCACTTAAGCTAAAACTCATGCATTAACTTTTCCAAAAGAACAATGCTAAAAATACCTGGAAAAGTCAATGTATTTTTTTTTCTGCATATAGCCCTATTCCTGAAGGTGAATCTCATTAAAGTGGGTATTTGGATCCTTCTGCTTTTAAATTTTTTGTGAATCTAGGGGAAGAAAAGCATGCTGTAAAGTTAGGTTTTGTTTCAATTCCAACTGTGGTCAGTTTAGCCACAGGTTGTGATAGGGACTAGAGTCTGGTTATTCATGGGGATAAAATAAAAATATCTAAATAAAGTTGTAGTTTGAACTGAAATAAGTCTAAGTGTAATTCCACATTTATTTAAAAAAGTTAAAAAGATTCAGAGAAATTGGGGTAGTGTAAGAATTTTTGTCTAGCCAATACAGAAATTTCAGAGTTAAGAAAAAGGATGCTTAACTTCCTTTCAGAATCTGGTTTGAATATTTATAAACATACATGGCAACAATGAGGAAGGATATGTATGATAGTTAATGTCAAACTATGGGAGAAATTTGGGTAAAATCATGAAGTTACGAAATCATGCAAAATTCAAAAAGATAGCAAACAAGTTTTCTCTCAAACTGGACGTGGGTTGAAGGAAGAGGTGTCAATAACATACTATTGTGCTCTAGCAATGCCTTGCAACCAGAGCTGCAGTAATTATTGTAGCAAGACTTAATTTGTTGTAGGAACAAAAACGTCTTAAGAACATCATCCTTAGGGTGTTTATCTGTCTTTGACATTTCTTTAAAAACAGAATATATTCAAGGCACCTTGTATTCAAATACATTCAAGGTTTGTCATCTTTAAAAGGTAACATAACTCTAGAAGGAGAACAAATAAATGCTGTGACAGATATCTTAGTGTGTTGCAACTCATGTTATTAAAAGCTTACTTTGCATATGTATTCAGATATTGAGAAGTTCAGAGGTTAATGAAACATATTTTTATGGAACTACTCAGCTGCTGTAAAAGAAAATACATTGAAGAAGTTACCAGGAAGTTGTATCTGATGTAAGTTAATTAGTAATTCTTTATAGAGAAGGATGCTGTAAAACAAGCTCAAAATCCATGATCCTTGACTTGTTGCACAAAAAAACAGTATCAGAAAGAAAAGTGTGTTCTGCTACTGACAAAGCCCAGAAGAAATCGTCTGTTACCACAGTCGGCTTCAGGATGTCCAGTGTTAAAGTCTTGCTTCTCGTTCTGTTGATGGCCAGCGATTCACTGTGTCAACAAGCTTCAGAACGTAAGGAATGGTTGCATTTTTGCTTTATAGCTTGTCAAAAAAGGGGTGTTTCTATCAGATTTCTGGCTTACCTATGGTATTATGGTATTGCAATACCAGTGGTATTGCTTCTGATAAAATTCTCCTTATGGCTTAGGTAAAGTTTATTTTTAAATATGGAAAACCAACAAAGATGTTAAGACCTTTGTGTGATAACTGCTTTATATATGTTTGCTGTTACGTGTTTCATAGCTCTTGAGTTCTCTATTGCCAAGATTATGGTGATATTTTGTAGAGACATGGGTATACAAGGCAAAAATGCTTGCACTTTTACCTGTTATTCTGTACTTCTATGCATTAGCAAGATTACAGCAATATGAATTACAACAAATATTTTCTGGTGTTTTCAGGCCATTTTGAGTTGACCTGTCAATGTCAAATAGGATATATTTTTAATGAGTAAGATGTTTGGGCTCATTTTTTCAGTAAGAACTATTCAGTGTATGAAAAAAATATATACGTACTTATTATAGAAAGTATTTCTAGAAATATTTTTGGAGATGAACAGGGAGAAAACTATCAGTAGTTAAGAGCATGACAGAATGCACAGAAAAAAGATTATTTAAAATGAGTTATACGGAAATGTCTCTGACTTAGTGTATATAGTATTGGGCAGAATTTTTTTTAATGGGAAGATTTCATAGTAGTTTGATTATTTATTTATTTATTTATTTATTTATCACCACTGTTCTTTAACTGGTAGCTACCAGTTACTGGTAATTAGGTTATTTTCTACTCCCTCAGTATAACAGCACTAAAAGAATTGTAATTCTACCACTGGTCATACAGTTAACTAAAAACATTATTGTTTTTTATCTTCTGCCTAATATGGTGCTAAATACTACCAGTTTGGGGTTTTTTTTCAATGTTCTGCATTTTACAGTCATAAAGTACGATCCATATTTACAGTCTTGGAAAATGCTCTGATTCTGATGCCCTTTTGAGAGAAAGGGATATGATGTTTTTAACTAAATTTGTATGAATGGAAGCCTTGATCACTGTGTAATTGTAATTTCACATGGAATTAGAATAACTACAAAGATACACATTTAGATTTATCTCTGATTTACAGTAAATATTGGATTAGATTGTATTGGGAAGTGGGGAGGGAGGGAGAAGAAGGCGGCTTTTACAGTTGAAATAAAGGCTGCCTATAGCATAATTTCTCTAGCTCAACAATGCATTGGTCATGAATTTGCTAATCCACCTGTTCATGGTGTAGAATCCCTGCTTAGAATAACAATACAGTAATGGTCCTAACTATGCTCTGATGCAACTTTCTTCTTGCCTGTTACCTGGATAGGTTCAGAATGATCTCAGAGATTCCTTCCAGTTCGGGCCATAGGGCTCCATTCTAAAGGGATATCCTCTTGTTCAGAATAGCTTATCCAAAATAATATTCAGCTGTATGGGTTGTTTTGGTTTTTTGAGTATCATAATAGTGTCTGGCCTTGCAATGTACATTTTTCTAGTTTTTATTCTCTCCTTGAATTTATCTGGTAGTGTATTGCAATTGCTCATTCAGTTATACATTATATGTCAAGATTTCAGGTACATCTGCCTAAATCATAGGCTTTACTGGTTTTATACCAGAACCTCTGGTCAGCTTGTAGCCCACTGATACGAATGATGACTACAGCATTCAGTCAGTCCTATATAGAAAAGAAATGGGTAGCACAGAATATAGGGTTTGAGTGTCAGGCATGGTGAGTTCTGATGTCTGATTAAGATTGATGATAGGAAGTTATTTTTAGACTCCGAAGTACTGTAAGCACTCAACTTCTAGAACATAATTTACAGCATACAGTGCTTGCACAGTAAAAGAGATGGGGCAGAACCCACGTTAATGCAAAACAAATCCTTTTGTATACCAACTAAGGAATAATCCCAGTGCAAAACACAAAAAGTTTTTTATGAGGATTATATATAGAGGGTGTGACTCTCAATGGGTTTTCAGGTTTCATGATTTCTACCCTTTGCCGAGAATCCAGAGATTATATATAGGACAATTTAGATATAGCCACACTTGAATGTTATAATATAATTATGATAGAAATCATAATAATATGAGCTGTACAATTTACTGGCTAATAAAGGACAAACTGGAAGATGAGTGCAAGTTACAAGTAATTTCAGTGGGTAAATCTTCATTCCTCAAATCATTTCAAAATCGTGAAGGTACAAGTCATTGGAAAGTATGATTCAGTATCGTTTACAAAGTATTTCATATGAAGCCTAAATTTCTGATGTAAATTAGAAATACAGCCCACTAACAATATATTACATATATTTAATTGCATTAAATAAATGTTTGTTTTATTTTAATTTACAGCCAACTGCACAGGAGTTGGTGACTTTCAGGACTGTCTGGGTAATACAGATAACTTCTGTCCAACTAATATTTCTTGTCAATGTAAAGATGAAAAACCTTTTTGTAGGTAAGGATTGTTTTAAATATATGCTATGTAAATGCAGTTCATGAAATGTATTATTAATGATGAACTAAAATTAGACCTGCAATGTGATCCATGAAAGAGGATATTGATCTTCATTCACAGTCTGCATAAACTCATAAATCTGCTACCAAACATCAGATTAAGGATCTGAGTGAGCATTTTCCTTTTTAGAATGTATGTAGGTCATCAAATTCATAGTTTAGATTACATGTAATTATTATAATCCTCAGTTTTGACATGCTCGATGTTGTCTCAGATATTTTACTTATAAACTGAAATAAGCCTTGTAATGTCAAGTTGCTTTTTTTCCAATTTGATCCAAATTTCTTTAGAGTTTAAAAATCATTCAGATACATAAACTCCCTGTTATCCATTATGTATTGCTTATTTTCTTTAAAAAATATCTTGTCATTTGAGTGGAAAATGTTGTTCCCTTATCTAGTATATATTTTTTTACATAGAGTTAGACCCTTAGACTTGTTGTAGCAGGAAGTCAGCAAGAAAATACCAGTGCAGAAGTTCGTCTGATTACCGGAATGATTCAGGGAAATAATTTCTCTATGACCCAGTTACAGCATTCTGTTGTTCATGCAAACACAGCTGAGCCACAGTTGTAGCCAATATACCAGATCAGGTAAATGAGTATGCCGATATCAAGCTGTCTAAATGTTAGCTCAGTGCAATTCCAGACTAATAGAATGCTACATTCCTGAAACTATACATATGATGGAAAATATATGTCCATCTCAATATAAATACTGCACATAAAGTAAGACAAGTATTTTCACTACTGGGGATCCAATTCAAACTTCCAGAAAAGGTTACCCAAATCCATAGTGTTTGCATCAGCAAATGACTCAAAATGCTCTTCAAAAGAACCTTTCCATCATAACAGTGGCTAGGGACATTCCATTCTAGTGATATCCTTTCTATTAGCAATGCCAGTGGTGCTTTGGGAGGGAAAAAAAAGCCCTGAATTAAAGAAAGTGATTCAGTTTTAAAGAAAAGCAACATTTTCATCCCATTATCATTTTTACTCTTAAAAGCAGAGGAGACATATTCTGTGAATCCACTACGGGTTGTGTTACTGCTTTTTTGTTGGAGGTGCATCAATATCATAGTGATAGATAACAGTGTGATATTTCAATTATATCTTCATAGGCTATTTGGGAATTACGCAAGTTTTGTCATACTTACAGCTGGCCAAAAATCTTTGACCTGAATCATACAGTGATTAGGATAATATACCCTGTTTTCAGTACCGTTTATTATCTTGGACTCACTGCTATGCTAACTTAGACACATAGTTCTTGGTTCATGGCAAGTGACATGGCAGAGTGCATATGCACCAAATCTAGAATAAGATGTGTATCTCAGTTAAATAATATTTTCAGATAGATAATGAAAATATTTAATCTCTTGACCCCTCTAGTATTCAATAAATAATTATAGAGCAAAATATTTTCATTTTTTGTATTACTTATTTTTAAATTATGATAATCTTGCTAAAAATTAATGTTTTTATTCACAGATGTAATTACTTCAGAGTGGGCTGGAGGGAATATTGGTACATGGGTCCCAAATGCAACCAACTTTGGAACACACTGGATTTGATTTTAGTAGCTGTTCTTCCTGCAGTGGCACTGTCTTTCATAGTTGGTGTAATATTTCAGTGTGTGTACTACTGTAAAGGTAGAAAATCCAGGTAAGTTATTCTGGACACAGTTAGAAGTATTTTTTATAATCAAAATGGAAGTAAAGCAAAAGAAGTCTGGTATTCTGATGAATTTTTAACCTCAGGACATTTAAATCAACAAGCTTCCCATATAGCATGCTCTGCCAAAATATTCTTTACACAGTTTAGAGATAAATCAGGACATCTTATCAAAGCAGTTTACAGTTATTCAGTTCTTTATCATTGCATGCAGAACTTCACACAAAATAGGTCATTGTTTCTCTTCTTTAGGACTAACCAGGCAAGCTTTAAAAATGAATATGTCCTTTAACTGGCTTACTGCTTTAACTGAAGGCTACCAAATCTGTCTCACTGATTTATTTGCTATTAAGTGTTGGCTGTATTTCTACAAGTTAAAAAAACTGGAATAAGACCAATAAACACTGACCAAGAGTCCTGCAGATTAAGCACTATTTCTCCCATTCTGTGATACTAGGCACTGGCAGTTTGAGCTGCTGTTTGCTTTCAGTGCTTTGTTTTTTTTTCACTGATGTCTGTCCCAAGTATGTAGAGAATGTGGGGGGATTTCTTCTTTCATTGAGCCCTGTTAGTGTGTACTATTGGTGCTTCCTCTATCATGGAAGAACTGCAAAAATGTGTAGCTCTCACATACTCATTGTCACAGTACATTTAAACTTGTGATATGGCTGTTGAACAAATCTGCAGCACAAAAAGATTCATGAGGACCCTCAAAACTATTGCTAAAGCAGAAAATTCACATTGAGTTTTTCCCTCCACCAGGAAACGGAGAAGTCTTCCACACCATGAGTCACAGCATAATCCTGCATATACTGCTGAACTGGCTGATAACTTAGGACATGCTTCTCAGCAGCTGCCAAGGGTAAGAGAAGAGATGTCGTTACGTGGTGCACCTCGCATGCTACTAATTCCACTGGAAGTCAGACATGATTTTGTGACTCAACAAAATGGTATACAAATAGCACAGAATTGTCGGCTAGTAAACTAAAGATAATCTGAGTTTAAAATCTTTGTTTTATTTACTCAGTACTTGGTTTCCAAGATCATCTCGGTGCATGTGAGAAGGTGAAATTCTTTGTCAAGGATCAAGTGAATCTAGTTTGCATAGGAAAAAACAAAGAACTAAGGATTGTTTAAAAAAGATATCCTAATAAACGTTACCTACTAGGCCAGTTACAAGATCATCATTAAGAAGAAAGGTAATTTGTGTATGAGATCAGGCCACATGTTCTAGCCTCTTCACTCGTGTCCTCACTGTGCTCTTCTAGCTGACTGGTGCTCATTCCAGCCAGATCAGCTCCATGAACTAGGTCATGTTGTGGTAAGACCAGTACTAGTGCCAGGGCAAGGAAAGAGGCAGGGGAATGTAGCCATAGGAGAAGAGTTTGGGGCTGTCCAGACTTTAACCAGTATAAGCTGCTGAAGAGCCACACCCACAGTTTCATTTGACTGTTAACTAGTTATACCCCACCAGAAGAAAGACTGGCTGTTCTGCTTTAAGCTTTTTTTCTTAAATGAGGTCTATCAATAGTGATTTGGGTTGTGTTCATGAATGATCCGGTAAAAAGGGTTGCTAGTAAGGTGGCACATTTTGTTGATGATACCACAGTACTCAGGATAGTTTAAAAATAAGCCTTACTATGAAGAAATACAGAAGGAGTTCCCAATAATAACTGACTGGACAAGAAAATGACAAATTAAATTATTCTCAATAAATGCAAAGTAATGCACATAAGAAAACAGCTTTAATTTTGCAATGTGATAATTATCTCTAAATGAGAAATTAGAGCTCAGAAGAGGTATCTTGTGTAGAGTTTTCTGAAGATGTTTGTTTTGCTGCTCACATGTAATCAAAACGACAGGAGCTGCTAGGGATTTTAAGAAGAAAAAAATGATACAAGGAACATTATTATGCCAGTGTACAAATCTTAGTTATGCCCACATTTTGACTACTGCATGTAATTTTGAGCCCCCCTCTCAACGGGGGATGTAGTACATCCCGAGGTTCAGAGGCATCAGTATTGACTTCTGTATGAGGACAGACTGTATAAGAAATGACTCTTCCCTCTTTTTAATGCAGGAACTGGGCAATGTCAAATGAAATCAGGCAAGAGTTTTAAACAGAAGTACTTTTTTGTAAAGTACGGAATCCAGCAGGATGTTGTCATGGTATAAATTGGTTTAAAAAATTAGACATATATTCTGAAGGGTATTCAGATTGGGTGTGTGCTTTCAGGTAGATAATTTCCTAATTGTCCCAGCTTACTGTGCTGTGGTTCACATCTCAGAGCAGCCTGGGGTTGCACAAACTGATTCCCTTCTGATTAAACAAAGTAGAAGACATGCTTTAACCTCTAATGAACATTCAGTGCCCAGGTCAAACTAGACTAATCCAAAGCAAACCCTTCTGGAGTGTATAAAGTCAGTGTGGGTTCCCACTTGTACTGGTCCACTTTATTTGCTATCGCAAACGTAGCCACAGACTCCACTCCAGCTCAATCAATGCCTTAGATGCAGCTGGCTGGAAGTTATGTCAATGTATCAGTAATACTTCAGATGTTTACCCTGTTTTCTTATTATCTTCTTATGCTTCCACAACTGGCCATTCTCAATATGTTAGATGACCTGAATCAGTGAGTCTCTTCCTATATTCTTATGTGCAAAAGTAGATTTTGCAAGTACAAGATGCTTGTAAGAGTACAGGTAAAGAGACCTAGTAAAGATCTGATCTATGTAGTCTACTTCAGAGACAACAGATCAGGCTTATTTCTGGAATGAAGATGTATGGGGTCATCAACTGGTGCAGAGCAGCATAATTGCACAAATCGATGAAGACAAACCACTTGTTACTAGCTGAGGATCTGACCCTCTATGAATGAACACCACACAGTTCTGTGAGCCCAGAATCTAAGATTAAAACTTTATGTGAATTAGAAGTATTTGTTTCAAATATATTTCAATCCACTTTTAACTGAATAAAAATTCATGGGAGGGCTTAATTGCAATAATGTGACCCTTCTTTCCTTTTCATGTTGTGAGTGATGCCTTCCAATGACATTTTTGGAGGTTGGGGGATCAGCTCAGATAATCAGGAGGATATGGCCAAATATAGCAAATGTAATGTTTGTCTTTTCTCAGCTGCACTGTCTTTTGAATGATAGTGCATAACTACTTAATGTATAAGCATTTTCGGCACAGTTCTGGCCATATGTATTTAAAATTCCCTGCCTACAAATGAAATAGGTATTGGGGCTAGAATATTTAACCATTTCCTGGTTTATTTTTTTTTTCTGTAAAGGAAGAAGGCCCTAAATCAAATCTGAAGTGGAATTACCTGCATCACCTTTGTAACGGAGTATTTTACTGGGACCTTTACAAGGTTCCTGTGAGATAGGGTAGATTGAGTCATTTACAAGATTACAAAGGTAATCTGTGACTGAGCTGGGATTTGAACTTTGATCCCCAAAGTGCCAGAGCACTGCCGTTTTGACTAAGGTAACGACCTGCCAATCATCTATGTTAGGCGAGATGTTCTTTGTAGTAGAGATCATCACTTGTATTAGTGAGTATCAAAAAGAAAAGATGGCTAAATAAATTTCAAAAAGAGAACAGGAAATATGAAATACAGAGAGAGATGAACAGGAATATATTTTATATGTGTTTGTTCCCTCACTCATTTTTATGGAGCTGTACTTTTAAGTGATCATGTATAAAGGAGTGTATACTCTCTGAGAAGAAGACAATGTATGCTGTCTGCAGGAAAAAAAAAGAAAATAATCTAATCTGATATATTCTTTGCTGTTAAATAAGTTGTAAAATATTACCATCTTGGAAATGCTATGAAAAATAAATGAGGCATGAACTTACTTTCACCAGGAGATGGTGCTGTTTAATTTAATATATAAATAATTCTGAATTTGATATATATGATGCTATCATTTTCAAGGTTTGAATTAGGCCAAATCCTGTGTTAGGCCAAATGCTGTGTTCATGTAAGAAATTGTAAAGTATAAAGAATGACTTCAGGTAAGGGCTGCAGTACTTCCTACTTTCTCATATTTCAGATGGCAACTTGTAGCCCAAAGGTAGTCCATGGAATATGTCTGCTTGCCTCATCTCCTGGGTAGATATGCTAGACAAGGAAACATAAGCTTGTAAAAACTCTGTTGTTTATTGTCCAAGCTTTTGCTTTCATGACGACAAGGCAGACTAGTGCGTACATTGCTCTGTGGTCTGGGAAACTGTCACCAAAGCTGTGAGCGAGGCAAGAGGAAGCTGAAATTTGCCTCTGATAGCTGCAGCTCTTGCAGATGAACTATGCTGAATGTTGCTCCTCTCCTGAGGTTACCTTGTTTTGAAAATTACTTCAGGTCATTATATTTTTACATAAGCAAAGATATATTTAGAAAACAAACATCATTAATAGTTTTATAAACAATATAGAATATTTATTTTGATTCTTCATGATGTTTTCCTTCTTCCTCTAGCAATACATTTGGGAAGACAGAAGCCAGTCTTTAGCAGTATTAAATTGATTTTAATTATCAATCACTGTATTTAGTTTAATTTTGGACTCAATTTTGAATAAATCAGGGTAAACCCACTGTGGAGCAACATCATTTTGGAATGTTTAATTGACAGAATCAGCAAAACTTGCAGGCTTTGATAAGACCCTTAATACCTAGTTTACTTAAATGCGCAGAGACTAACCTTTGGACTGTTTCCCTATTATGCCTTAGCGGTATGTTTTTCATGTTACTCAAGTATGTAAAGGCCTTTCTTCCTCTGAGTCTTTTAGATAAATTGCATTTATACATATTAGAACATGTCAATAAAAAGTAGACCAAGGCAGTATTTTGTAACTGGTAAACAACTGGGTTTATACAATTTTTTACATCAAAGACAACTGCTAATATACTGTACCTGATAAGCTACTTCTGTAACTTGTCATTTTGCTCTGTGAAACCATCTTATCCCCTACATATAGGATGTCTGGGTTGGACAAAATACGAGAATGCCAAAAGTTCAACTGACAAGACAAGATTTTGATCGGCACTCAACCCCAAGTCAGTTAGAAGATTACAGGTATGCTGCTGTTCTGTCTTATTTGCTCATTTACACTTTATACGTGATCTTTGGTTTGGAGACTGGAATTGCTGTGTAGTTCTGCCAGTGTCATGACAACAATGGCTAAGCTTTTGACTACATTGCTCATATAGGTTATTTTACAGTTTGAGTCCTTGACAGAGATTGTTTTTCTGAATTTTTTCTTATATATATTCTAATATATTCAATTCAAACAGTGTTGCTGTAAGAATTCTAGGACTATTTTGTGCATCATTAGTAATGTGAACTAGTACACAGGACTAAATCTATCAGCTTGCTGCATAAGACTTCATGTTACCTAGGTTTTATATAATATTTCTGAAGTATGCTGACTTAAATTCTGTTTTCCCCATGTATCACTAAAAATAAAAAGTTAGGATATATTTCTCTTGTTTCTGAAGCTAAATCCTAAAATACTGATTTATTCATAGGCTTGTAAAAGAACATGTATGGTTTTCCTCTAAAAATTACAAATGTATTCATTATGACCATTTTGTAGGAAATGGTAGGCAAAAGAGGAATCAGAGTTTCATCAGTTGTGCTTTTTCACTTTAATCCTTCTCACTAACACCTACCAACTGTTGCAGTCCTTACCTGCAACTTTTGCAGAGAATGTATTTACCGTGAAGGAACTAAATGATAGCAGAGTATTTTCCTCATAAAGTGTCAAGCTTCCAAATTCTCCTACAGAGAAGGAGTAGAGCTTTCTGATACTTTGGTCTATTGAGAAGGTTTTATTTTTTTAATATACAAACATTGAAAATGTTGAAGCTATATCAGGTATTTAATATGTCATCAAAATAACCATAGAACCCCGCAGCTCTAATAGAGTTTACATAAATAAAGGCAATGAATACCCTAAAACCATACAACCCAGATTTGAAATATATGCATTTTATGTGTAAAGAGTTTTAGCCATTCAAAGATGGTTTATGTGATTAACTACAGTGCCACTTAGAGTTTCTGTTTATATCAGAAACTTTGTATTTCTGTTTACTTGCAGAAGAAATTGTGTGTAGCTTTTATATTCTGGGAAAATGTATCCTATAAATCTTTATAATATTACTGATACTTTAATTCAAATTACTCCCCAAAGGTGTTCATTTTCAGGGAAGATTTTGTCATGAGAAATATGACTTGAAAAGCTGAAAAGCACAAATGAATAGCAGAGACTACCAAGTAAGATACAATTTAGTAATTTTAGCTGACGTTCAGTGCAAATGGGCAGAAAACAAGGAAGAGTTATTAGCATTTTTGCCCTAGTATTCCTGCATCTGGTGTAATGGATATTCTACTATTACAAAATATTTAACAAGAATTGTCATTGTAGAATTCTATTTACTATTGTGTTACTTTGCAAAAGGACCCAAATTTGAAAATTATATATTACAGCACTGTTCAGTGACATAAAACCAAATTGGGATTGGTGCTATGTCATAACAGAATGCACTAAAAACATGGAGCTAGATACAATCCATATTGTAAAAAACATGCTCAAAGAGAATGTCTTGCATCTCTAAATTCACTTATCTGTATTTGCAGGATGAGGGTCTGAGGGTAAAATGAACTTATACGAGACAGGACATGTAGATGTCTTAATGTGATTGCCTCAATGTCATGCATGCAGTAACTCTGTGAGCATTATTATTTTTATATTTCATTTTAAACAAATACTGAATTAAATTTGTAATATGTTCTTGTTCATATATTTATTTATTTATTTATTTACTTTTGCATAGTCCCACCCCAGTGAGGAGACCAGATCCAGTAAGGGACTATGATAGATTTGCCTATCCAAACAATAATTTGCCTTATGCAGATTATGCAGAGGAGAGACGGTATCCGGTATGTATAAATAATATATGTATGAGTATATGTTATATCATCTTGTGTCTTTATACTGAGAACAAGTTATCATCATTCAAATTGGTAGTATTTGTGTCACTAAATAAAGATGTGACCTAATAAAAGGCCTACAAATACCTTTTACTATACAGGTATTTTCCTCAAGGATATTATATATCTACTAATTCTATGCTAGACTGGATAATTTTTGCAATGATTTAATCATTTTCTGAGTCATTTACACCTTGATGTGACTACTCATAAAAACAGGTTTTCACTGAGCTGAGGGATGGTTGCCCAAGACAGCCCTTTCAGTGAGAATAGACACTGGAGTCAATGTAGGAATATCCCTGCAGCTATAGCAGAGGAATTACTGGCATTCTGTGTTCTAACTCACTGTACAGTGAAGGGAATTTGGTTGACATGAAAACTAAACACTTAAAAGTTCTGTGTCAGTTTCTCCAATGCTACGCCTTTTTTGTGACAGCATAAGTTTTGTGAATTTATTGGAATAATGCAATAAATCAAGCCATTAGTTTCCAGCCATGTTGAAAACTCCTGTAATGGTAATATAAAAAACTCTTTTGCAACAACTGTCTTGTTACATTTACTAACAATGTAAACTTGTTTAAAATTATAATAGTTTCCCAAATTCTGTACTGATTAATGATATAACTAAATATGCACTGATATGTCAAAAATATGACAGTTAACAGTACTATTAGTACTTTGCACTTTTCCTTTGAGAGTCTGGGGTTCCCCTTCCTCCCAAACCCAATAATTCAAATAGTTAAAGCTTCATGGAAAGTTGCTGTCATATGTTTCATGTACAAATAGTATGATGTCATGTTTCATGTACAAATAGTATGATGTATGGATAAATTAAATTATTTATCCCGTAACTTATGAAATCATTTATACAACTAAGTGTTCTATGAGACTTCTCTTTTTTTTTCCCCCTAATAATTGAAAGATTGGTAGACAAGGATTTATTTACTGTAAGTTCTTTCCGTGCCTAAAAAATCAGCCTCATCAAAATTGCAAAATGCATTAGCAACCTCTTTCTGGATCACAGCGTGATATTTCAGTAGTTTGTGATTACAATTTGCTTATGTAAATGAGCCTTTTGGGTTATTTCTATATGGAAGTTACCAATATTTGGTATAAATTGTTAGTAAAAAATAGTCATTTCTCTTCATAATGGAGTTTAAAAAAGACAAGATTGGTGAAGGAAAAGTTAACCATAAAAAGAAAAATTTTAACATTTTATGAAAAGAACACTCAGTTCAGAAGGACTCGTGTTTGAACTGCAGAAGAATGTTTAAAAAAGATGGGCCTTTGGAGTAAGCGAAAATTAATTAAATAAAATTGAGCTGAAATGACCTTTGACTGACCTTAAGCTGAAAATATTATCTGTGTATTTTACTGTACAAGTAAATTTATTGCCAGGCATACATTATATCCGAGCCTGCAACTTAATTTACCTATCTTGGATATCTAAGGTATTCTTTTTTTTCTATAAATGTCACTTAATAGCTACAAAAATAATTTCATTAGCACAAAAATTTTGTGAGTATTCCAACTTTTAAGTGTGTGTGTGTGCGCGCATGCATTCCTAATTGCTTGCTATTAACTCAATGGAAAAATGATGAAGGAAAGAAAATACAAGATTCTCCTTCTAGAGTAGTGGTTTTCCATGTGGAATCTGTAGACTTGTGGTCAGTGGATTACTTAAAAAGGATCTGCAGAAGGTCAAAAGAAATGTAAGTGGCCATATCTGGCCATGTTTTGTCCTTCATGTTAGCCCTGTGATTCCTTTGGCTCTCCTGAAATGCCACGGAAGCCCCCTCAGTTCTTAAAAAATTACTTTAATAGCAACAAAATGTTCTGAAGCTGCTGCTGCAGCTGCTAAAAGGCCCTGCTGAAACGTTTTTACATGTTTCAATACCTGTTTCAGTTTTTGCACACAAAGTCTAAGATACTCAGTTATTGGCATGAAAATAATCTTCCACAGATATTGCTGAGTACCCATTCATTAGCACATAAATTCAGAAACTAATACTCAAATCTATAAACATAATTTGATTAGATAATTGTTTTAATAGCAAGCATATGAAGAAGTGTATGTCAAATGCTAACAATTTAATTCTAATCTCTTTGCAGAAATACGATGTAGCAATGTATCCTAGATCTGAAATGTCTCACAATGCTGCACGACCAAGGGATGGTCCAAATGATGAGAGATCAGTAAGACCTTATGGGCTAGGACACTCAGGAAATAGATATAACTACTAGAAATTCTAAGAAATTCTTGCAAAGAAAAGATTTAGAAAATAATTATAAAACAAAACATGATGTTTATGAAAATATCCGATTTATTTACAGTGTAATTGATGACAATTTAACTTTTTTTGAATACTTGATTTTACATTTAGTTCATATAGCTGCTTCTAAGTAGTGCTTAAATTCTTAAAATCTATCAGGACTTCTGGGTTCTTTTGTGATTATAAGTGTTGTCCTTTGCCTGAATGACAAGAAATACCTATCACAAAAAGCTTTTCCTTGGGAAAACTCATGAGAAAGGAAAAAGTCTTCTCAAAACTCAGTATGAGAAATGACAAACATGCATGGTAATCATCATTCTTCCTTTGTTGCTTCCCAGCAAAGGGAAGGTTTAAATCCTCATTAAATGGAAAGCGGGGAGGGGAGGCATTTTTTCTTGTTTCACAAGAAGTGTTGTTCAAAGACAGCTTCTGCCAGATAGTTTTCGCTTCTCAGTGTCTATTTGGCCCATCCTTTTATTTGTAATGTTTGCTCCACTCTGTGTCATGTTCTCCCTCTCTGTGCATTCTTCTGGTTCCTCATGTAATGCTTTTACTAGGCCATGAATTTCTCTGTTGAAAATTACAAAGGTTCTTCAGGACAGCATAGCATGCAGAGTCTGCTGTTTCCTGACTCTGACTTTTGTTTGTTTTTTCCCTTGAAGAGCCAATATTTAAGGAATGAAAACCACAAATCAGATACAATTTTGAACTGTGTAGTAAAATCTGTATTCTTGCGTACACGGATGACCTACAGAATTAGGTAGAAGGGATGGTTCTGTTCTCAGGCATTGCCGCTTAGTCTCACTGACTCTGGTAGCATTGCACAAATGTAACCAAGGCACTTGGCTTTCCAGCATTCCAAGATGCAGTCAAATACTAAAGTATTGACTGTAGCCACCTGAGCCTATGAGCACATTCCATTTTCCCTTGCTTCTTTTTCACTTTGTGTCTTCCTTAAATAGTTATCACTTTGATCCTAACAGCTCAAATGTTTTGCCTTTTGAAATACAGTGGCTTTCATTGTAACCTGTTTTATAAATAATTAAAATAAACTGTGGAAAATCAGCTACCTTACAGTTAACTAATAAATAAATAAGATATTAAAGTCCTGGATATCTTTCTGATCTTTCCAAAAAGTCTCAAGCATATTTTAATATTAATAATAAATTATTCCCTTCCTTAGCTTTAGATAATACGTGAAACTATAAAACAAATGAAAACAAAATGTTAAGGTTTTAGAAAGGTGAAAATATTGGTGTTTCTTTTCTATAAATCACAACACTCTTTTAACAGCTCTATGCCTTATCTGCATCCTGACGCTCTCCGTGCTCTGCACAACTTTCAGTTATTGCCTGGAGTACATTGGCTTTGCTATGCAAGTATTTTAGTAGAGAAGCCAGAAAACTATTCAGACCCCTCATTTTATTTCCTGTTCCTTGCAAGAGTTAGTTGAATAGGTACAATTTCCTGCTTGGGAAGAAGGAAGGGTGGCTCTGAAGTTGGTAGCTTTTCTTGACTCTAATTAATGTGCCATCCTAGCTAGTATTCTCTAAATCTCCAGCCCCAATTGCTTTTTCTAGTGTCTCCCCCAGTGTAACAACTATCCAAAGTGGGTCAGTTTCACTGTTTCTGTTTCTTTTCCTGGAAGAGATCAGTGGACATTTAAATCTGGACCTAACACATATTGAGGGCAGATTTGCCAACTGTTAAATTAAATTGTCTAATGGTAGTAGAGGAATTTTTCATGGATAGCTGAAATCTCATGCACCACATTCTTTAAAAGGAATCCAAAGATTGTCTGAGCGTGGACTGCTTGTGAACCTGTGTTACAATGCTTTCTGAGACTGCAAACAGCCTGGAACAATGCCTTTACATGTCAGCATTAACAATTTTGTTGCTGATTAAAGCACAAAAAAGACAAAATGTTCATAATAATAACATCTGCATGGCCAGCTTGAAGAAGCATCCCGTTCTGGCATCACAAAAGGATGAAGCATGGAAGAATACCATTGCTTTTACATGTCTTGCCAACTGTCCTTTCTATGGACATGTTTAATGAAAACAACCTACTATTACTCTTCAATTTCTGTTAGAAATAAAAGAAGTGAAAATGGTTCTCTCTATATTATCTTCAAAAGCATACAGAAATGGTGTTGTTACTGCATCTGTTTAGATTCTAGGCTATCGGTTTAAATTATTAGGACCCCAGAAAGTCAGATCCCAATATATGTCTTATGTCTGAATTGCTTCTTTTTCTCTCACTTCTTCCAGTAGTGCCATGATTTAACAAACTCTGGTGGTTGTTGGCCTCTAGCTCTGTCCACCAACCTGTAAGTGATCATGATCAGTTTGATATCCCACTGCTCCTCTGAAAAGGAGATGAATAACGGGAGAAAGACGTGTCAATTCTCTCAAATATACATGGTGCTGGCAAGGAGAGAGCTATCTGGAAGGTATGCACTCATGCTGCTTAATTTAAAGTGAATAAGGTTTCGCACAGAATGAAGCTTTCCTCATCAGGCTTTTGCTGTCTCCTGCTGAGTCTCAGGCAGATCAAGAGTTGCAGGACATCAGCTACATGGACAGGCGCTGCTTCTGATACATTTTACCACTCACTGTCAGATCATGAATATTGACATCAGGCAGTGTATGTGAAAGAGAACTGTGAAGAAGCTGCTTGAAAAACTCGGATGTCACTTTTAACAACAATAATAATAATACCTCTTTGAAGATGCTATCTGCCAAGCATCATGCTTTGGTTATTTGCTTTTTTATCGGGAGACCAGAGAAACTCTGTAATTCTTTGAAACCTTTGTGTTCTGAGTTGAAGGATAAGAAGCAATGCTGGTCTTTTGCTAGTTGGTGTGGTTACGAAGGGCTACTTCCCCATCAAGTATAAATGTTATTAAAGTAAGTAAATTCTTGGCAGATGGTTTTGATGGCCTTGTTCTAATACCTGAGTATTTATGTTTGTCTGAAGTAATAGGTCACATAGAATGTCTTCCTACTGTTGATGACAAAAGTGTCATTTTTTGGAGAACATACTTCTTTATTGTTCATCATTAGATTCCATTGGAAAAAAAAGGATATGATATATCAGTACCCAGCCATGATGATACCATCTTGATTATCTAAACTTAGGAGGATTTCACTTCAAGCATTCTGGCATATATTCACGGGTGTTTCAGTTTTTGTGTATTCTTGGTGATTCAGCACTGTGATTTTTGATATCTGGATTCCTGTGATCTTAGTGTCTGTCTTTTTTTTTTTCTCCTTTCTTCTGATCAATGTTTTGGATTGATTTTCCTTGTAATCGCTGCCTCACTCTGCAAATTTGCATGTTGTGTCTGATGTTGAATGTTGTGTCACGCTGTTGGCAATAGCCTTGTTGTTGCTTGTTGCTGTTTTATGCTCATTTTGTTTTTGAAATTTCCCTTGATGCTACTCCAGAAGACAGAATCCAGCACAGATGGGATTTTGTTGAAGAAAGGGATCATTAATCTCACTGTAGTTCTGCTTTTCTGAATGTATCACCTTGCAAGATTCTTGCTCACTTCCCCAGGTATTCAGTTTTGTGAATACCTTTTCAGGTGTTTTTCCTCTCATGCCTTATTTGTGTTGATCAGTTTGAAATCATTTTCTCATTAGAATGTCTACCTATTACTTGAGCTGCAAGAACTGGCTAGAACATTCTTAATACTATATTTACAATGGTGAATACATTTACAAGTGATATGTTATGGTCAGTAGCTTTACCCCACTATGCTATTGCCTACAACTTAAAAGGAGCAGGAGGTGGGGGGGGGGGAGAGGACCTTCAAATGTAGGAGAGGTCTCCAAGTGTTATGCTAATGAGATAAAAGTCCAAAAGTAAGAATCTAGTAAGAATTCTAAAAGAAAAAAACTTGCAAGTCTGTATTTAACTATGAATTGTAGTTGTGTAGTGCAAAATGAAATTTACTTACAGGTTTTATAGGTGTTTTGTGCCATTTTTGACATTCTGTGCCCTTCCATCTGACTCCCTGCTGCCATCCCAGAAGAAGGCAAGTCTCCTGTTAGGTCCTTTATCATGTCTGCTGTGTCTGTATTGGACATCTTAGGGCTTCTGCAATGGCATTAGACATTTAGGCAAATGAATCATACTATCCATCAACAAAATTTGCTTGAAGTGTACCTTTAAAGGCAAAATTTTACAAAACAAGGATCCATAGAAATATTTCTATGATTTACCTATATTTCAATCAGATGAAGAGAACAATTGCTTATGTTTAGCTAACAGTGCTGGAAATTCAAACATTACAGTACTAAGATCTAATCAAGTTTGTGCACTGATCTAAGTCATTTTCTAAACTGAACACGTGTGTGTATACTAAAATTCTCTTAGCTTAAAGGAGGTTTAGAAAAAAACGGTTACAACATGTTTAGTTAAATCAGACAACAGACCTTATGGGCTTCTATTCAAGTCATAGGGTTTTGCAAGTTTACACTTTCAAGTGTACTCCATTTTAGGTGTTGGAACAATTTTGCTAATGTGGTTATAGAGGTATATTTGCACTAGCATGATCCTGTGGGTACCATAGGAACACATTTAGTTTTGCTCCAGCTGGGAATACCTACATGGGTTGAACCCAAATAATTGGGTTCATGTAATTACATCGATGTAAAACTGCACACTATGACTATGCAAAGCAAAAGAAAATATTTCCCAGTGTTCCTGAATCTAGTTAAACATGTACTTTCTAGGTATAAGACATAAGTTTTGAACGACATGATATTATGTAATTTTAAATTTTAAAAATCATATTTTTATTATTTTTAATATTACATAAAGAGCCAAAGTTTGAGGTTTCTGCTGTACATTATGTATGCAGGTAATGACTATGTCAATTATCAGTAGATTTCATCAATTTAGTTGTTAATAGTAAGTTATTAAATTGTAAATACTTAGGACCTACACTTCCAAAAGGATCTGTCTTAATTCTCCAAGAGGCTACAGATTTTTTTTTTTTTTTTTTGGTAGTTTTACCAATATTTTATTAAGAGAACTGCTCAGGTAGAGATGCTGATATTCACATAGGCGTACCCAAGACAGCGCATAAGCCATGTTGTTAGCAGTTACTACTGTACTTTATGCCAGCAGTTTCCTGCAATTTAATATCAGGGTTAAGGTTTTCTTAATTTTATTCTTAAAACTAATAATACTGGCAAGAATGTACCAAAACTTGGTACTTGTACTAACTACCAAAACCCATGTCATTGATGGCAAGACAATCATTGATGTACATTGATGTAAAGACAATCACAGCTGCCTGGCTGAGATACCTTTATCTTTCCAAGGAAATTAAGGGTGGATGAGAGGACAGTGACTGCTGCATCAGAGTTCAGGGTTTCCAGTACATTCTCTTTTGAAAGCTGAATTTTGCACTCTTTCATCTGAAATCTATATGTATATTTAGAGCTACTTGAAGACTGAGTCAGAGATAAGGCTGGACCTGAGCTTGTTTTCAGCAGGCAATTTCCAAAATGTATTGTCTTATGCATGTGCAGAAACACACATACACAAAATATAATTCTTAGATGTCACTTTTTGTTACAATGCTTTTCTACAAATAGTGAAAAGTAAGCAGAGGAGGAGTCATAGTGCATTTTTTATCAAAAGAAATATCCCTATCAAAATATCCCAGTATCGGAAGAAATAGAATACCTACTATAAGCATAAAGAATATATTCTAATCATTAATAATTGTAGTACTTGCTTACGTGTTTAGTACATGCTTACATGCTTAGTTTTGAAGTTCCATTAGTTTGCAAAGCAGTGGCTGTGAGACTTGTTACACTGTGCAGTTAGTTCTTTTTCATAATGCTTATTACTGACCAAAACATCATATTTCTGTTGTAGGAATAAGCAACTACTGTTCCTTTAATTTTTTCAAAAAGTACAGTGTTTGATATTTTATTTCACTTGTATGGTCTCTCTTACTGTGGTACCTGAGTGTCTTGCTTTAGATTATTTATCTTTACACTCTTCTCTGAATTAGGGAGGTGCTGGTTTTGTTAATGTTATTTTCCAGTGAGAAAATGATGCACAGTAGCTAATGGTCATATTTTTAGTACTTCAGAGCATTTAAAATGTAAATAATGAAGTGAAATTCAAAAAGCATGTCTGCATCTCACACCTAATTAATTGCATCAGTATCTCAGTGGTAATTACACGCATGCAGGTTATGCAAAAGCATTTCAGAGGAGCAAAATTCAAAAATGCATGATTTGTTCTAAATTAGTGGTTCCGCCATATTCCTCCCCTTTGCTGTTGTGGTGAGTGCACTACAGGGCATCTGTGGAAAACATGCTGGGGAGTGACTGGGATGCTTTGGGCTTCTGGACCTGTGGTGATCTTGATGCAGTTTAGGTCCGCGTGGAGGTTAAAACGGCAGCTGCGGATGCAGTGTGCTCTTAGCTGTTTCGTGATAAAGGGCTTTGTTTGAGATGACCGTTTTGCCGCTAGTGGGCCATTCGCAGCACGTGTTTGTCTGAAGCGTGCCCGCCGCAGGTGCCTCGCGCCGAACCGCGCCGGGCTTGGAGCGGGCTCCGGCAGCAGCCGCGAGCCCGCGCCCGGCCAGCCCGCCGCCGGGCACCTCTCACGGCGACTCGCAGCAGCAGCCGCGTGAGTCCCGCTCGGCTTCGGTCCCGATCCCCCGGCAAGCCCGGCGGCGCCCGCCGCCCCTCCCGCCGCGGCGCGGCGCGGTGAGGGCAGGCTGAGGGCAGCGGCTTCGCGGCGGCGCTGCGCCTGCTCGGGCGCCGGGGCAGGCCGCGCCGCGCGCTGACGTCTTGCCGCGGCGGCGGGCTGGTCGCGAGACGAGCGGCGGGAGGGGGAGGGGGAGAAGGCCGCGCGCGCTCGCGCCCCGTTGCCTAGCCCAGCCTGTGATTGGTGCAGGCCCCGGACCTGGCGGACCCGAATGCAAGGCCCCGGCGGCGGCGGCGGCGGCGGCGGAGTCCTGCGGCCCGACCCCCCCCCGCGCCCGAGCCCGCGGCGCGGCCCGCTCGGCGCGGGGATCCGCACAGGTGAGCGGGGGGGGCCGGCCTGGCGGGGCAGGGGGACAATGGAGGCAGCTAGGCCTCACCGCAGGCCGTGCCCGAGGCCTGCGGGCGCCGCCGCCGGCGGGCCCGGTCGCTGCTGCCCCGCGGCCGGCGGGCGACCCCGGCCCGCCGCTGGCCGCCGCTGCGCCGGGCGAGGCCGGCGGGCGTCGCCGGCGGGCCCTGCGGCGGAGGGGCCTTTTCGGGCGGCCAGAAAATGGCGGAAAACAAAATGTCGGCCGCCGGGGCGGGGAAGCCGCAGCTCCGTGGGCCGTGGCGCTGCCGGGACAGGGGTTATCTCCGCCTCCCCGTCCCGCGGCCGGGATGGGACGCCCAGCTCCTGCTCCGCAGCCGCCGGGGCCGGGCCCTAGGCCGCCCGGGTCCGCAGGGGAGGAGCGGGCCTGGGGAGGGGAGTCAGGCGGCGGCCCGAGGCGGAGGAACGGGGGCTGCTGTTTCGAGCAGAGGCGGCGGGGAGCGGCGGCCCCTTCCCCTGCGCGCCCGTCGGGCGTGCGGACGGGCGGAGTTCTCCGGCCGCGCCGCAGCCCCGCGCCCATCACGGGCTCCTTTGTCTCCATGTCGTGCGCTCCCACTCCTCCCTCTTTGCCTCCTCCTTCTCGCCCTCCTCCCCCATGGCACGGCGGCAGCGCTGGCCTCCTGCCCGCAGCCGCACATCCGCGCCGCCCGGGGGACGGCAGCCTGCCGCTGCCTGCGGGCGCTGCCGTTGCCCCGCTATTGTGCGAGCAGAGCCCTCCTCCGCGCGCTGGCTTCCCCCGTCCCGCCGCTACTGCGGGCGGCGCCCGCCCTGGCAGCGCCGCCCGCGCGCTCCCGCCTGCTGGCAGCGGCGCTCCGCGCGCCCTCGCCGGGAGCCGGGCGGCGCGTGCCGCGCCGGGCGCGCCGCCGAGCGCCGGCCTGGCCGTTACGGCCGTTGGGACTCGGGGTGCGCGCGGTGCAGGCGGCCGCGTGCCGTCACGCAGCGCCCACCCGGCTCTGCCTGTGCGCTGCCGCGCGAGGAAATCTTGTTACTCCTGTGGTCGTAGAGACCGCGCGTACGTTTAATTTCATCCGCTCTATTAACAGCCTTAAGGCCATTTCCGTCAATAAGACAAAATGTCTTGCAGGTTTTTTTTGTCTTTCTCATTTTAAATAAGCTTACACTTTAAGTTTTCACGGATGTTTTATAGGTGAACGTAACGTAGGACTGTCCAAATGGGTATGTTAATTTTTAATACCCAATCTTTTTCATGTGTTAACCTACACATGATTTCCTGAATTGGCTTCTTCCATGTGAGGTTTCTGCCTAAGCAGGGTGTTTCACATTGCATTTCCATTGCTTACTGCATTAAAAATCAAAAAAAATTTTGAAATGGGTTCAGGGGAGGGTAACTTGTATTCTTATTGAACTTGAGTATTAACAGGTAACTGAATTTGAAAACATCTGTTTTGAATTTCTCAAAATCTACATCTACAGATTGAATTTATTTGTTATGTTGTGTAAGAATGATTACTGATGTATCTGGGCTTGGTCCTTTTCATTTAAATGTCAAATGCAGTTTAAAAAAACGTCTGCAACTCCAGAGAAACTGTGATGTTAATGTTGTGTTTTACATTATTATATGTAAACAAGACTTAAGTATTTCAGAAGAAATTTTGTATTTTGATGGAATACTTCAAAGCTGACCATGCAAACATGCTCTGTTTGAAGATGTGTGTAAAATTGTGAAGAGAATTAGTATTTTCAGGGCCACACCTTTTATAGATATAATAAAATATATTAAATACATACTGTTGATTTATGTAGCTTTATTAAGTTATACTTTTAGGTTATAACGTTTGACTCAACGGCATGTTGTGGAAATATTTTGTACTTTATTAAAATTCTAAGTATGGCCACAATGCCTGGAAGGCAGTCTGTGGATTGGGAGCTTCATTGTACCTTTGGGTGCAAGGAAGACACCTTTCATTCCCTGGAAAGTGTTGAATTGTGGAGGGATTCTTTTTTTTTTCTCTCCTCCTCCTCCTTAAAATACTCTACTGAAGATCTCTTGATTTAGTATGTTTTGTGAAAGCTTCATCAAAGAAAATTAAAATGTTATTGCTAATTTTATGGTATTATTATGGAAGAGTAAGTTACCAATAAATCAATGAATATACATGGCGTGATGTTCATAAGGGGCTGGGCCCTTACCAGTTTTTCAGTTGAGTGTGTAGTTATTAATAAATTATGTATATTTTCTTAGGTAGTCCTAAACTGCCAAGCATCATCTTTGATTAAAAAAAAATATATCAGAGCACTCCTGCCTGTAGACAGAGAGGTCATAAATCCCATTTGTATTGTACACCTTCTGGCCTGGTCTCAGCTGAGCCCTATCTAAGGAAAAGCTTTGGCATAAAGAACTGAAATATTTCTGCAGTCCTGTTTAGGTTGAAATCAACCTTCTTCTGAAGCTAGTTGAAAAGATTACTGTGTTTTTCAAAAAAGCAAAGCAGTATCAAATAAAATGCATACATCTTCTAAAAACTTAGAGACGCTACTCAAGGAGTCTTGGTTTAGGTTTCATGGAATTTACATTTTGGGATCTGCAGGTAATATACTCCCTTCTGTTGCAAGATAGTGTGCTACAATTTAAAAAAATTAATTAAAATATTAATGTATTTAAAAATGAAATCACTTTATTGTCTGATGCCAATAAAGCGTTTTCACAGCATTTTTTCAAATACATGGGGTAGAGGAGAAGGGGAATTGAGGGGAAAACTTGAGGTCTTAATTGTTTGATTGAAGAGAGACTTGGATAATTTCAAGTTACGACTGCATACAGAATTGTGGCTATCCAGCTTATTTCTTACTGTCTTTTTTTTTTTTTCAAGTTTGATTTGACCACCTCTTCCAAAATTGCATGAATGTGTATTGTGGTATGCGGTGGAAAGAAACTGTAAAAAACCACAGTTAATCACTTACCTCCTTTTCTGCTGCTTTATAATAAGATTTGCATGCATATGTAGTGCATGAAATGAAAGCATCCGCCCTACTGAAATTTATGAGCTGAAATACCTAATTATGATAGAGTTGTGGGTCTTACCTGTTGTTAATTGCTCCCATATTAGCAATTAGGGAATATCCCACTGTCATTGCATGCCCTCTAAGACCCCAAAGTAGATATAAAAAAAATCTGTGATTTAATAGCTGTAGCAAATGTGTCCTTTTTCTGGATTGAGAGTTTATAATAGTATACTTAAGTAGTGGCTTAATACTAGTTGCATTGACTGAGATACAGCTTCAATGTGTTTATGGCCAGTGTGTCATCATCCATCTCTGTTTTTAGTGGAAATTTAAGATAATTGTACGTTCACAGAAGGTACCGTTCCACATCTTTTGTAATTTTTATAGCCTTGTTAGCTACTGCAAAAATATTCTTCTTAGTGACTCTTAGCTATCCTTGCAGAAATTTTGATTTAAATTAAAATTTACAGTCTGACTTTGTGTAGAATTTTCTACATAGCACAATATGTAATATGCTTACATTTAGGCACCTAATTATATAATCTGAAAATAAATGAAATTGCATATTAATAAAGAAGAAAACTCTAGAATATAATATTATTCCTATAATCACAAGTTGATATAATTTAACATAATTTTAATTATTTACATTAAAAGAGAAGGATTACATGAACTAAAATGCCGTGGTCAAGGAATTGTAAAGTATTGCTTTAATTCAGAATTTACTACTTTAAACTAGCCATGCATAGACTAGAGTTGTCTCTTACTTTGTAATAGCGAGTATATACTTCATCAGCTACCCTGAGTTTCAAGTGGCTGTGGAAATAATTTAAGAGTGATTGAGTATTGCATTGAAATTCTGCAGTTGCTTTGTGATTCTTAGAGTAATGAAAGAATTTGATCTTGTACCTGTAACTTTTAAAACTACATTGAAATTTGATCATGTGGGTGAAATTGGTGTAGTTAAATCCTTAGCTACTTTCTTCATTGATACTGTTTGACTTGTGCTTTTATAGTACTAGTTGGCCTATGAAAATACTTGTTCTGTTTATGGCATCATCCAAAAGTTATATTATGTGGTTCTTATAGTTCTGTAAGAAGTAAGATTTTTTTCCTCTAAGGGCTAGAATTCTAGGTTTAAAGACAATTTGAGAGAAGTAGGTTTGAACAAATAATAGCTGGAGGAGGTGTTGAAAGGATAACAGTGACACTAGATGATATAAGTTCTTTGATTCTTTTGTATTCTCAGTTAAGTTGGAACCTCCTTGGGGTGGAACGGTGACCTTTTTTTTGAAATTGGCATCATTGAGGACTGCTTGCTGCTTCCTTCACTTGAGGATTTCAAGAGTATAAAAGAAGGAATAATCGCTGCTCAGTTCCTTCCTTGATAATGAAGATGCAGTAAGCATGGATTGTGTTTTCCATCTTTTGTCTCTTTAAGATTATTTGTTATTCTGTTTTGTGTTTCTTCATTTAAAAAAAAATATCAAAGACAAAGTGGTTCCCATCTGGCACATGTATCTTGGCTTGCACAGAGAGGAATTCTGCATCGCCTGCTGAAGTGAAGGCATCTAACACAGTCATAAAAATGAGGCAAACCCGTGTAGCACCAACATTGATTTTGGGCATCCTCTCGTCTCAGTGGCTTTCTGCCTGGTGTAAATGATATCTGGAGTTTCAGTTTTAACAGGCAGACGTAGCCTGCTGCCTGATACAGTACACAGAACACCAAATTCTGTGGGTCAGCCCAGTGCAACATGGTTCTTCCCGTTGATTTAGTGTCATCATCTCCCATATCTCTGTGGCAATTTAATTCGGGACCAAGGATCCAGCGCGGTCAGTTCTGGTGAGCCAGAAGTGTTACAGTAAACACAGTAAACTGTCATTATGATGCCTTGGTTTGTTAGGGTCTTTCACCATGGAATCTAGTGCCTGTTATTGATAGAGCTTCCCAAGTGTTCTAAGAGAAATTAATGTTATGTCTACTGCAAGGTTTAATTTACTTTTTGCTTAGTTTGTTAGCGTAAGTTGCATTAGGTCCCTGGCTCTTTCTGGGTCCCTTGACTCTGGCTTAGAGGCTATCCCAGAGAGAGATTTTAGGCACTACAGCTGTTTATTCTTAGAGGTTGTCCTATTTTATTATTCTCTCAGCTTAACTATGTTAGCTCTTAACTCTGTTGCAGTGTATTTCACTACGGTAGGGTTGTCAGATACGTAGCATCATAAAGTGCTTGAGATTTCTGTTACATTTTAGATTTAGATGAACAGACTTAATCAAAATCTTGTGATAGGAGATGGTGAACTTCCTATGAGATCCAGAAGAGCAAAGTCAAGGTTGATATTACAATGCTGCAAGAATCATATTTTTGAGACTTGATCTTAAAAGCTTTCACACTTCCTTCCTTCACCTCTGCACTGTCCAGTGGTGGGTAGTTCTGATCTGAGCTCTAATTCCACTTTTGCTTACCACAGCTCCTAAAACTCTTCATTCTCTATGTGATACTGTCAGTTATTTCAGATTATTTGACCCAAGGGGGGCAGTAAGTGCAAGATTTTGTGCTGTGCAATGAAGCCCTCTTAAGTTAGAGATTTGTTCATCTATGAAAGCCTTGTTCTCTATATACCTCCATAGCTATTTCTGCTGAATCACTTCATCTGGGCTAAGAACTCTGCATAAAACTGCCTGTTGGGGTTGCAGCAAACTGCCATATATTCAGAATCTTCATACTTTAATGCTTAGTAATATAAATAATATGGAGAAATGCTAATTTATCCCTGTGTCTTGTATTTTATGGAAGATTTCTGTCAAAGAAATGTTACATGCATTCTCTTTCTCCGAAAGCAAGTTTGTGTACCTGCCAGCTACCAATGGAGCTTTTTACCAAAGGTAAAAGAAAGCAGGTTCTGTGCCGTGTACAAGAGATTTGGCATCTTCAAGACAGATACCATACCAGAAATTGAGATCTCAGTAAAATTGAGTTTAGTGAGAAAAATCTCAACTTTGACTCCTACCATGCTAAAATCCTTAGAGGTAACTTGAGTTGTACTTAAAAAGAGTATTAGAGTCTCAGAAGACATGCACATCATTCAATAAAACTGGCATGGTTACATGGCAAGGTTAGAAGAGCTGACTGAAGTTAAAAAGACAGAAAAATACAGAAGTCTGACAATAGAGAAATCAGGAAACAGAAGCCCCTAAGCATTAAGGGGAATTCGAAGAGTCTAAGCAGCAAAGAAGTTGTAAAAAAAAAAAAAAAAAAAAAAAAAAAAAAAGCAAGCTGTAACAGTTTAGGAGAACAGCAGGAAGTTTACAAAGAATTGATGAGTTTATTGTACCAAAAGCCTTAAAGTTTCGGTTTTCTAGAAGAGGAGTGTTGCAGATAACTTCATAGAACTGGCTTTTTTTCTGACAGTAGAAATGAGGCAGCAGAGAAGGGATAGTGTCAGAAGAAAAGATTTTTGGAAAACCTGACAATTTTGAAATAAAATGTCAGGCAGCGTTGATAATACAGTCCTAATACTGAAATGGTAAATAGAGGTAAATAACAGTATCAACACAGAAGTCTGCTAAATATTTTCACTTCTTCAGTAAGTATAATGGCAATGGAGACCTTGAAATAAGTTGGCCTTTCTTCTGCTTAGTGTTGACTGTTATAATGGGTAGCTATGCAATGTGCATGCAAATCTAAATGAGCGCCGATTACATTTTCTGCTAGGCTCTCTGTCGGACATTTTTTAATGATGTAGAAGGGGGCAGGCACAGCTGCTGAGAGAGAAAATCAGCTTCAGCACTTTTGTCCCTATGCAACTTTTTCAAATCTTATTTACAATTAAACAAAAAATTTAATGACATTAATCCATTGAAATTCTGGTTTTGAAATAGCTGTGAGGCGTATACAAAATCATGAAAGAATATGAAAAGTTGCTACTCTTAGTGCAATTCTCTACTTTCTTAAATGCACTCTGTAGCTCTGCACATACAGAATTGCTAATCTTGATAATTAGTTGAAACAGCATATTCAGAGGATAGGGATAGAGCAAAGATAACTTTTCCATGCATGATCAATAGTGTATGTTATTATGATAAGGCATATTGGTAGTGATAGCATGTGCGCGCTGTTCAGGTGACTTACATTTCTTGATTCTACAGGCAGTTAGCTACATTTTGTCTAAGGCAAAGTTAATTTGTTTCTTGACAAAGTTCTCTGCTTTTGAGTAATAAACTGTGTAACTGGATTCAATTGTTACTAATATGTGTTATGTTGTTTTGTTACTGTGGTGAGATGCTCTTGCTTTCAATTTGTGAGCTGTTATCCTATGGGGAGAATCTCATAAAACTTTGCACAGTATTTTAATGTTCAGTTTGCGGTGGAGAAAATGTTCATTTAGGCTTTTTCTGTGCTTACTGCTCCTTGAAATAAAGTAACATGGTAGCATGTACTTTCACATGCTGAAGATACTCCAAAGCACTTGCTAGTTAAATTCTATAGGTTATAAACCAAACTGTTCTTCTAGACCAGGCAATACGCAAAGATTTACTTTAAAAAAAAAAAAAAATTAAGTCCTGTCCAAGAATTACTGAAATGTTTTATTTTACTCACATGAGTAATTCTTTTGATTACTTTGGAACTACTTATGCCTGGAAACATTTGCAGGATTTTAGGTCAAAAATACACTTAGAAAAACATAAAACAATAAAGCAAAGTGAATTGTATGAAGTACTGCATGCTTTTCTCTTGAACTTTTGGATAAATATTTTTCTGTATTTGTCAGTGCAACACATTAATCCAGTGAAACTAATCAACACAATAATTCTGTGTTTAACATAAATTCTGATTTTGATTTTGCAGTTATTTGTGAAGGAACTTAGCTGAATATGGATCCAGGTGGTGGAAGTCTTGGATTGCAAACACAAGAATCCAAAATGCCTCACACTATGATTATGCAAGATTTTGGTAAACATTTTAACTATTAAACATTAATGAATAAAATCTTATTAAACATTAATGAATAAAATCTTTTTTTTCTTTTTTGCTATATGTGTTTAAATGATATCAGGATGTAACTTGACTCACATACTATAATAATGCTATTTTCTTGGCATTTTGAAGAAAATTAAATACAAAGTTTATGATGATATATCATATGTCTTTGTATACTTTGGTTGCTAATACTGAAATATTCACCTATTTCAAAAATTTAAGTAATTCTAAAAAAAAAAAAAAAAAAGTTAACTTTGTGGCCCAAAGTACTGTAGATCAACCAGAAAATGTTATATAGAGTTCTGTGGGTTTTCTTGGTGTGTTTCTGTTTTGAAATACGCTGGCTATCTGTTACATCTCCAGCATAACAGTATAAGCATTTACATCCATGCTTTTGTGTGATCGATTACTGTCTCCAGTTCCCCATTAGGGTATTTCAGTAAATGAGATGGGAAATAATGACTTAGTGTAACAACAAATAATTGTTGTTATGTAGATAACAACTTACAGATTTAACTAAATCTGTACATTCTGTATGTTCTCTCAAGAATATAAGCCCAGGTGCTGTACTGATGTAAGAGAACTTGTTGATTTTTTTGAGGCTGGTACTGTTTCTTTAGATAGCAATGCCAAATGACTTCAGCAATTTTGAAGGTTTGGAGAAAGTACAGCAAGATGTTCGCGCTCTTCGTTGCGGGTCTCCATTTCTGCATTGTGACAGGAGAAGACCTTCTTAAGTATTGGGAAGGACCATGTCTTTGTGCTAATATGAATTAATATCCTTCAGAGTGTACCAAAATAATTGCACTTGCATTACTATGCTGAATAATTTTAACTCTTCTGTTTTTCATTCTGAAAAGAAACACATTCTTGCATGTTTTATTCATTAAGATTAAAACTGATTTGTGTGGTAAAATAAATCATTGTGCATCCTTTTTTACATATAGAAAAGTAGTTTGCAAATTTGACTGATCAGTCAGGTCTGTTCATGAAAAACAGAGGTTTCTGTTTCCAGCCATTCCTTACACCATGCCAAATTGTTGGAAATTATAAATTGGCATACAACTAAACACTTAGTTTTTATCAAAGCCCTTAAAATATAAAGCATGAGAGAATTGCTGTTATGATGAAAGGATTAATGCATGCTTACCAAACTTACAGTATCATGCAAAAATTTTGTGAGTGTTCAAATTGCTATCATAACCAAACATTTCTAATTGGAATTAAAAAAAGGAGGGGATTGCAAACTGATCTTTAGTTTTTAAAATATCAGCATTGTAAACCCCTAAACTTGGGGCAAATTCTGTTTGAAAGAGGAGACATGTTTTATTTTACTTAATTTAAAGAATACAAACTGTTTTGGATTGTCTTTATCTGATGAAATGTAAAAATGTAGATTGTTGAAAAGCAATTGTTCGTCTATGTTTATCTTGTCTATACCATTATTCCGTTCCTTAGATAAGCTCTAGTAATGCAGTAATTTTAACATTTTTCTCCTCATTCATAATTGTTTCATAGTGGCTGGAATGGCTGGCACTGCTCATATTGACGGAGACCATATTGTTGTATCAGTCCCTGAAGCTGTCCTAGTTTCTGATGTTGTTACTGATGATGGGATAACTCTTGATCACGGCTTAGCAGCTGAAGTTGTCCAAGGACCCGACATCATCACTGAAACTGATGTTGTAACAGAAGGTGTAATTGTTCCTGATTCTGTTCTGGAAGCTGATGTTGCTATTGAAGAAGCTTTAGATACCAGTGATCATGTTTTGACTTCTGATCTAATAACAGAAACTGTTAGAGTTCCTGATCAGGTTTTTGTGGCTGACCTTGTTACGGGTCCTGATGGACATTTGGAGCATGTGGTGCAAGACTCTGTGTCAGGAGCCAACTCACCTACAATGGTTTCGGAAGAAGTTCTTGTAACCAACTCAGATTCGGAAGCAGTGATTCAAGCAGCTGGTACTGTTCCTGGCTCCACAGTGACTATAAAAACAGAAGATGATGATGATGGCAAGAGTACATCTGAAGACTACTTAATGATATCCTGTAAGTGAAATAAAGGTAGATATGAACAGGAGATTATCAGAAGTAGAAGTCTAGTGGGGAGAAATTACCAAAACTGGACTCTTGCTGCACTCTGTAACAGAACTCTCAAATAATAGTCTGTTGCTCAGTTAATTCTTGTTGTCTGGATTTGGGTTTTCTTAATGAAAAATCCAGTCAGCAGTACAACAAGAAAAAGAATGACATTCAAGTGAATGAGTGCGTGTGCATGTGTTTTTGAAACTCAATATTCCTGAAAATCTATACATTAAAAGCAAATTTTGAAAGTTAAACATTCTACATATTTTGAGTGTGGTACCTTTTTAAAATATTCTAGCACGTTACCAAATTATGTAGATGCATGTAAAAATAACATGTTGGGTTTCATCAATAGAATCCAACAAAGAAATATTTTTTTAAGATAACTTATTCAAATTTGCTTTGCTTATTTTCACCAAAATATTGTTTGTTTAGCTGTATTTAAAATTATAGTAGCCATTGTATTGTATGTTGCTCTGTTCTGGACTCTACTTGACATTAAGGGGTTGTGTGCATGAACTGATAAGCTCTCTAAAAATTGAAAGTGGCTGTCCATTTCAATTTCCACACAACATTCAAACCTGTACCCTCCTTGAGGAAGCTGTATGCTCTTACACTATTTGTTGAGTGAGAGCAACTAAAAGGGTTAGTGAAATGCTACCTTAGGTATATTATGTTTCTTCAGTGTTTAAATTATATTTATGATATCAGTTTTTACTGTTATGCAAAGTTGTTAAAATATATGATAATTCATTACAGACTTTTGACTTTTCCGCGTTAGTTATTGAAGTATGAATAGGTCAACAGAGCTTTTATTTAGTCAGAAGCAATATGACAAACAAAAGACAAATGCCAGGTGTCAAAGTGTCAATCTCTTCACAGCAAACTGCATTTATTAAAAATTTCAAGACGGAAGACATTACTGAATAGTGATTATAATGATTTCTGTATGTATTTTGCTTTTCTGCAAAATATTTTTTTAGTATTCATTTTTTCTTCAGGATAAGGTAGACAGCTATGATTTTTTTATCATATTATCCTTACTGTAATGCCATATGTCACTAATGCAAGTTTAAAAGGGTTTTTTGGAACAAGAACAAAAAAACATTCAGTCTAAATGCAAATTAAACCTACAACAGCAAAATTCCTGTTTATTTGTAAATAAAAGAACACCATTTTTACAGTCAGTTGTTTCATTGAAAAAATTCCTCCTTTCTGACAGAGTACTTACGATGAGTTGTATTCTGTAACTGCGGTATTTCCAACTGCACCTTTGTAATTGTAAGTAAAGTCATCCTTGGACTTCCTTCTAAGATAGATAAGTATGATTTGATAGTAATTGTCACTGCACTTAGACCAGAGTGTCTTAAACTTCCAGTAACAGTTACTTAATGACCTCAGCTCTGCCTGATTATTTGAGATATAGAGAGTATTGTCAGGTGTTCTCAAGCCTACTGAGGGTTTTGGCAGTGTTTGCAAACCAGTTTGAGACACAGTTTTAGGCATTATATGCATGTATAACCTTGATAAGTCTCAGTAATCACAGTTGGAAGCTACATTATTAGTCTGAAATTATGTTCTCATCATTTTAGGTGTGTTAAGACAGTCTCTTGCCTCTGTTAAGCTTTGAGGCTGTATTGTGCTGGGTATGCCACCTTAACCCTGCAAAGTGTCTGTTCTAGTGATTTGTTTCAGAATGGATCAGTCTCATGCAGTTTTGATTTTTTTTTTTTAACATTTTCCAGGTTAGCCTTGAATTTATTATGTTTCTGAAGGTAATCTGTTACGTAGGATAGATAAACGCATCAGTTTAGCAAAGAGTTTAAAACAATTTTTATTTATTTATTTATTTTAAATTGTCAAATGTTCAGTAAGTATTGTAGAAAGGTAATTTTATGGTTTTAATTTCTTGTGTGTATATGTGGAGTTGTTGAACTTTTTTATAATATGAATCACATCAGAGTGATCATTCTAAAAATTTCAAATACTTCTTAGCTGTCTTTAATGAAATTTAACAGCTAAAAAGGGGGACATTACATGCAATGTCCAGTTATCTTTTCATGGATTACCACCAACTGTTCTGTGGAACACATTTGGGAACTTCTAAAATATTACATTTTAAGGTATAAAGCTGAGCTGTATGTAGAATTTTAACTTACAATTGGCTTATTTTGTTGAAAATTATGGCTTTAATATATTGAAAGGTGTTTTTTTTTACCATTTCAAAATACATTCCCATGTAGATATTTTATATACTATTGGTAATTATATTTTTATATAAATATTTTTGGAAAATAGTGTTTATTTTGATAGTAGTTCTGAAAACAAGATGTGTATAATTTTGTAACTGCGAATTTTCACTGGAAAATTGTCACCACTCAGCTATCTCAGAGCAGATGAATTCAGCTTGTTAAAATCAGCCTTATGATCTTGATACTGAAAAATCACTTCTTGATACATCCACAAAACATGCTACAGGATATGCATAATCTCCTTTTTTAAATCTCCCATTTAAAAGGGACTTGCTAAAAAGGAAGTTAGTTCAAAGTTAATGCGTAGGGTATGCTCATGCCCCCACCCATCTCGTACTGAGATGTGAAAATTATGTACAGTACATCCGATTTTGCCCAGGAAGAGTTAGCACACTTGTAGCTTAAAACATACCCTTTTTTGTTTTTCAGGTTTGCGATATTCAGACCCACAGCGGATTGCCAGCTCCCGATCCGTGTGTTGGCCCTGCATGCACTATGCTGGTGACCTCATACCCACCAAAGAACAACACTGGAGCTGGCCTTTAGGGGTAAGGTACTGTTCCACCACCACCTCCTTTTTAGTATATTACAATACAGTGTTACATAATTTGCTAAACATTTTAATATTAATATTCCTATATTGTAACCTATGGGATGTAAAATAAGTATATCAGACATGAGAAAAATATGTAAAATTGTAAAACCATGGGACTTATCTTGCCCTCATGTTATCCCTGTGGGCTCCTATGGTGGGTGTGATATCACCAGCATAGTGCATGCTGAGGCATCACATGAATTGGGAGCTGGCAATCCACGGTGAATCTGGACATCACACACCTGAAAACAGCTAAGAAAGGTAAGTTTAACACTGCAAGTGTGCTGAGTTTTCCTTTAAATCTTGTTATTTAGGAGAATTCAGCATATATTTATAAAGGGTCTATGTTGTGTTTTTTCAGTTATTTTTTAAAATGAGGAGATAATATTATGTAGTGCTTCTGGTGGATGAGTCAGATCTGGAAGACACTTTCATAGGCTTCCATTGACATAAACTAAGCATTCCTGTTCCTGACAGCTATCACTTGGAAAAAGCATCAGATAATTTAGCATTAATGGGTTAGCAGTCTGTAAGTGGAGTCATATTACTTAGGCAATAGAATATTTCCACCATCTATTAAAAAAAGTCCTAATATTTTGGAATTGGACAAAGATTACCTGCCCAGCTGTGTTGATCGCTTTTCCTGTATGTGAATGTGTTCAAAAATAGATTGAAACCATAAAATTTACTTTGTATTAAATGGCGGTTTAAGCAATAGCAATTGCCAGTTCAACTTCTTTTGCTGTTGGTGTAGTTGAAACAGAAAGCAACATCTTAAAAACAGCAGTCTATATCATTATCATTTTATCAATACCGTTTGTATTTTTCAGATTTTGTTATATTGCACTTTTACTTTTTTAGAAAAGTGATTTCAGAGGCCGTACATGTAGAGGCTTCATGATACATTTCCATAACTTTAGCTTAAATTGTAGAGACTGAAGATCTCTGAAAACACAGAGGATGCTTAATGGTGTGGGAGTTTGCCCCTCTAAGCCAGAGTTCCCTGTTTTTTAAAGGATATTAAAAATTCTGGTGCTTTACTTGAAAAGGTAAAATGCAAGCTTACATACTGTATTATATTAATGTATTTTACTTCGTATTTGGTTGAAAATACTCATATAAAATTTTTTAAATAGAAAATGTCCTCTTTTTTCTTTATGTAATCTTTGTTGCATTGCAATTGATGTCCTGGTAAGGCAACTAATCTAAAATTGTATGTTTATTCTTGCATTATTTTATCAGATAAATAGTGGCATTCAATCACTTTCATCCAATGTTAGTTAAATAGTTTGGAATTTTTTCCCTAAAGAAAACTTATATCCCATACAATGATTACTGCACTGTTCAGTAGGAACTTTCTGTTGTTAAAGAACCTTCTAATACTGAAATACTTTCTGTGTGAAACTGATACTTTGTTACATTTATAAAATTTGTGAGTTTAGAAAAAGTTGCTGTTGCTTGACTTGCAGATTAGAAAATAACTGTACCTTAAAAATATGTACTATCACCTGCCAATTCTAAGATTACAGTAGCTGCATAGAATGAGTGCTTTCTTCCTCCCCCCCAACCTTTTCTTTCTGCATTTTGACAGCGACTTTAGTCATACAGATATATATTTAATCATTCCTGTCTTGTACTATTATTTAAGCTTCAATCTTTCAAAGACTCAACATGCAGTGGAACTAACATTAAACATGTAACTATCATTTTGAAGAATTTGGATGGGAAACTTCTATAAATGTTAAAAGCCAGGCAGAAAAGTATTTTTTTTAATTTTCCGAAATAGTAAATATGTGATAATAGGTTTTTCAAGATAAGTATCTTTGAGCTTATCCTTTTTCCTGCTAGCAGAGGATGCATTATCCTCTCCTTTATGCTGCCAGAGCAGGTTTATTAAAATAACTTCTGTGAGCAGATGTAATAACTTTCTCATATTGGATATAAGGATGTACTAATAACCTGATGCTGGTTTAACTGACTTGTCAAAGGAATTTGTGGATTTCTCTGCTGTGGCTTTTTTGTTTGTGGTGTTCATATTCATACTGTTTTCATTGTCCTGCAAGATAACATGAACACCATGCACTGCCTGTCCTGTTATAATGGATAAAGGTATTGATATTGCTGGCATCAATGTTACTAGTAAGAGATTTAAAATGTTTTCAATTAAAGAAACACAAAATTTCCCTGGGGAAATTTTTAGTTATTTCCACTGGTCCAAGTTAGGTTGTGGGGTTTTTTGGCAATGCAATTAGTCTGTTATTTACAAAAAAGAGTGCGCCAAAGCATATCATATTGTTTTTTAAGGTTTTGCCTTTATTTTAATAGAAACATATAATTTAGTTTTAGTGGTTCTTTAATTAAATCAAATACTTTCTTAGTAATTACGTGATTTATATCTAGTTCTGTTCTTAGTGACATACGTACTGTTCTGACACAGTCCAAGACTTGTGAAATAAAAGTTTCATCAGTGTGGGGATGAAAAATGGTTTAATTCCGATAGGTGTTTCCATGAAATCCTGTCCGTGGATCATTTGGGATTGCTGTAGTGGATTTCCATCCCTGGTGCAGGGAAGGCATCTGCTCTTTCTCTAGCAGGTTCTGAACCACCTCACATGACTGCCTGGGGTATTAAGAAAAATTTAAACTAACTCCAGTTTACCTCAGTACACCAGGCTGTAGCCTGAAGTAGTAAGCAGCCCTTCAAGAGCAGTCATCACTGCACTGAGGGCAGGAAACTTAGAGGGGGATTGGGAACCACTGCAGCCATCCCAAGGTAAGCCATCCTTTACTCAGTAATCAGAGCCCTCAGTTGTCTGCACTGAGTAGACACTAGTCATTGCAAAACACTCTTACTCTCATTGTAAAACACTTAAAATACCAATTTTAATGCATTTTTTTTTACCTAATATGTACATATTTTAATGTTATACATATAATAAATTGTTATTTCCCTATAATGTATTTAATACAGATTTTATTTTCCTTTTGAGGAATTCTTCCCTATTTAGAGGACTTCAGTGGATGTCCGATATTGCATAGGTTTGTCCTGGCCATCTGCACAGGAACTAATTTTATTCATTGAGAGAAGTGTGTTAGCAATGTGCATGTCAGAAAGCTGCTTGGTTCAGTGGCCTTTGTGTTGACGGTTTCCATCCATATATATGGATGTCTATGTGAACACATATGTTACCAAAACAGTGTCACTTCTAAACTTACTTACACTTCAAATGTAATTTTTTTGTTGAATAAATAAAATCAGCATTTTGAATATACAAGTCAAATTTATTGGAATAACTAAGTTGCAGGCATAAAGAATGAGAACTCAATTTCACGTAATATTATTTGGATTTATTTTATCTCATCTTTTAATCAGCTATATGATATATTACACAGTAATCTTTGTTAATTTGTAGGTTTTTAAGTGATAAAGTAGTTAAAACCGTAATTTGTTTCAGTGTGAAGGTGTAGTCAATTTTTTGACACACACTTCTTTCACTGGCAAATTACTTAGAATCAGCACTCTTGATAGCAGTATCAGCTACTAGATGTCAGTATTTTAGAATAGTGAATAGTGAAACTTCCTGGAGTTCTTATTAGACTGTAGCAGTCAATTCTGGATTAGTTTTTGGATATTTGTTTAATTATTGATACATTTTTGCTTTCCAACTGTAATAGTTTCAGGCATAACCAATACCCACAGAGTATTTTATTACAAGCTTCCTCTTATGTCCTTCATTCTACAACTTGCGTTATGTTTCCAGAGTTGTGACAATTAAATTGAATATTGATCTTCTGGAATCTCTTTCCCTTTCAAATTTCTTAAGATGAACTAATTTATAAAGGCCATTTATGAATGCAATCTTTTACTGTGCATGAGGATAATAGTAGAAAAAATCCTGCTAGTTATTACTTTGACTTTTAAAAAATGTATTTGAACCTCATTATTATTCTCTTATTTTTACAGTGGATGATGTTGGAGAAAAATTGGACCATATAGGAAGCACCCCCTTAAAAATCAGTACAGAGGTGTCAAATGATGACGTTGCTAAAGATGATGGGTTTGGTTCAGAAGTTATCAAAGTTTATATATTTAAAGCTGAAGCTGAAGATGATGTCGAAATAGGTACCTTTTAAATTCTATTTATTCCGGTAGTATGAAATATTTGGGGGTATTTTTGATTTTTTTTTTTTAATTTAACATAGTCCACTGACTGGAGTTTTTTGTGGAATGTGACATTTGTGGAGACTGCCAATATGCAGTTAATACATGATGTGTATTAATCCTAAATTTAGGTTCCTTTTGACTAGCAGTATTTATTTTCACCTGCCTATGCTACAGGGTCCCAAAGACTAAATGTAGAAGTGGTTGGACATCTGCAGGTGTTTTTCAGCTGCTGCTTTTTTCTGACTTTGCAAGACAGAATGCTATGAGTAACAAAGTTTTCTATCCAGTGGACTTCTTTTCTCTTGTTTTAGTGGTTTAATATTTTTTTTTTGCTCAACTGACTTAAAAGCATACTGGTCTCTTGACCTTTTCTGCCCTTCTGTAGTAGAGAAAGACTTAATTATAAGGGATTCAAATTAAGATACTAGACTTTATAATGCAGTCACTGTCCTATCTGTCCTTCGTTGAAGAGTGGTTTAAATGTAGTAATTTGTAACCTGCTTGTGATTCAACTGCTGAACCATTGCTATTTTCAGCCTGCTATGTTAAGATAAACTGTAATCAGTGTCAGTTTACCATACTGAAAACTACAGCAATTGAAGAATTAGTGCATAAGTAGATCAGATATCCTTGAATTAGAGGCAGCATTTCCACAAGCGGAGTAGACAGCTGGGGTTTCAGAGGCTGATTTTTAATTTGCAGGTAGAGTTCTGGCAGAACCCAAAATCTCGTGGATGTAACAGCTGTCCGCTCCATAGCTGTTAACAGCGGATGTTCTTAATAGCTCACCTCTTTGCAAGCGGATACATAACATGGTGCTGCTTTCTGAGAGAACTTTCTAGAACACAGAACACAGATGTGCAGTAAAGTTGTTTATAATGCAAAGTCCAGGACTTCTTCCCCAAGAAACTCTAGAAAGTTGGCGGCCTTCTACATCAGCACAGAGAAGCTTCTAGAGGGGATTCCTGTCATAGAACAGTCTTTGGTGGCCTTGGTGCAGAGAGAGGGAGAAGATTGCTGGGGTTTTAGGCATGCAGTCTTGTCCAAACCTAACCAAGAAGCTCTTGCTCTGCAGTTCTTACCAAATGATAGATCCAGAACTGTTTCAGGAGCCTTGCAAGTAGACATACAGCCAATCCAGGTTCTGTTCATTGTGACTTGTAAAAGCAGGGTCCCGCTTATGGTTGTTCTCAGAGCTGAAATCTCTGGCTTTTACCAGTTTACCTCTGCGCTTAGGTACTTGAAACTCCGCCTCACTGGAATGTGTCTGGCATGGTACATCTAAGCCCACTCACAGTGCAGATCAATTCGTTTCTGTTCTTCCTGGAGCAGTGAAGAGAGATCACCTCCAACAGACAAGTAGTTTTGGCCTGGCTATACTGTGCAAACCTTAAACTTCAGACAGAACTGTGGATTAGATGAGCAAAGTCCTCCAGTTAGTAACAGTCCTGGTGCTTTTTTCCAAGCAGCTTGAACTACTGCTTCAGGAAATTTTCAGCTATATAATGCCTTTTTTTGTCTTCTCTGAGAAAGAAGTTATCTTTTCAGCTGAAATTAATGACAGAAAAGGATTGTTATAACAGGGATGATCAGACTGTTAGCTAATGGGGCAGTTATCTTTGTTTTTCTTTCTCTCAGGATAGGCTCAGAACTTGTTAGATTGCCTTACAAGTTGCTCAGTATCTTTTGTAGGATGATAATGTGTAGGATTTTGGAGCCTATTAGTGAAGTCCTTCATCAGGTTGCCAAGTAACTTTGCATATTTTGCTATCCATTCTATTCTGAACAGACAGTACCTGACTCTACTGAAGGGTTGTGAATATTTCTGTAAGCCCTGAGATTTTCCCTATTTGATCCTTAATTTCTTACAAGTATGAGAGGTTGTGAAGGCCATGTCCTTCCTGAGGGCATGAGAAAAGGATCTAGAGAAGCAGCACCTTAACATCTCTTACCTGTTGTAACATCTGTTTCATCTGCCAGTTCCTACATGAATTGCCAGGCCCTGTTCTTGAAATATGGTTTCTTCCTCTGGGGATAGGTTGTCAGTCTTGAGGGACAGACTGCTAATGCAGCAGCAGGAAGAATCAAAATCTCTTATGGCTGAAAACTAATTTACAGCAGGGACCTTCTTGTGAGCCAATCTCAATGCTTCTGGTATAGCCATGAGGTAGTCCTCGCAAATTATCCTGTTCACTACCGGTGAGTACTTCCCCTTTGAAAGAGCTGATAATATTGATAATGTGTGGTTGCCACCTCAGCATTACGGAATACAGAGACCGAGATGACAGCCTTCACAAAGGAAGCCTGAGTTTCAATCTATGCACCAGCAGTAGTCTCGATTATTTTGTACATGGTGTGGGGGAGGGTTCTTAAATGCCAGCCATTTGCCTTGCAATCAAGTGTTATTCAGAAGAATGTCCTGGCCAAATCACTTTCAAAACAAGTTGTAAAATTGGGCTTGGGTAATAAATCTTCTTTGTTTTGTCATAAATGTGAAACGCAAAATTTAAAATATAAAAACAAATATTAAAAACTTACCAGTAGTTTTGATATATATACGTACATATACCAAATATAAACTGAGGATGAATGACTAGAATGAAAGTTTATTTTTGATTCCTGGCATGTCATTGGTTATAATTTCTGGTTAGTTTCAGTTTCACTCCTACAGTTTTATCTTGTATTCACTGGTTGCAATTTCAGCACTCCCTTCGGTCTCACAAGCCTCAGGACCATAGGGCTGCCTCTCTGTCTTCCATCAAGTTCTCCCAGAACAGGCTGACATCAGCCAGGACTTTGGGGATGTAGAGGAACTAAAAAATCAAAACCTCAGTATTTTGTATTTATTTATTAAAATTGAATTCCAGTAAATCTAATTAAGAGAGAAGCCTAGCACTATATTTGAGGCAAGTATGGTGTATGTGATCCAGCTTGACTTTAGAAGCAATATAGTGATATTCATGTGGTGTTTCATTAAAGGTGTTTGCAATCTGAGTGTAGCATTGTGTGAGCATAATGTGTATTACTACTTCGTGACTTGATCAGAGCTGCATGATATTGCGCCCTGCTACACACTTTCTGGGTTGATGTTATGAATTGATGTTAGCTAGTTTCATGAGCTTGATCTGGCCACAGGCAGAGCTGTCGCAGGTCTTGCATGTTTGGCAAAATGGAAGAGGTTTCCTGTGCTGGCATTCCAACAGCATCTTCTGCCATTTCACATAGTTTATGTAATCACAGATTATGCACCTTGCTGTGGAGTGTATTTCTCTCTAATTCTTCAGAAATCACCCATCTGTTCCAAACTGTCATATAATGACTAAATTTCTGAATTTCTTAAGAGTTTCTCTTAGCTTTCCTGGGATTTGTCTTGTGTTGTCTGACTAACAGGAGTACCTGCTGCTTAGTTGGTCATTTTGGCAACCATTGCCTTCAAAGGCATGAGGGTCTCTCTGCGTTGTGTTCTGTAGAGACATGCCACTGTTAGACCCATCCCAGTGATTTTAAAATTATCTGAGGTTTTCATCTAGCTTGGGAAAACTGAAATTACACATTTTGATTGCAGAGAGAGAGCTTAGTTTTTCTGTTTGGTGAGATGACAGACATTTGGCAAGTCTCCTATTCATAAAACATTTACAGAGAGTGATGAATCCATTTATTTTGATTTGGAAAATACTCAGCTGGGCTGCAGATTCCATCAGGACTGCTCTTAGTATTGAAAAAGGCCTCTTTGTGCCAGGCCTTAGTTTGTTCTGCCATAATCTGCAGCTTCTCTAGTCTCTGTCCCTGTCCCTGAGAAGCATGGAAGACGAATCTACATGTTTATCTTCCACCTTTCTCTAATTCAAGCATCAATATCAAGTTCCAGTTTGAACACTTGTTCTTTTACCTCTGTTAGAGTAAGTTGGTGAGCCAAAGCTTTTGAGTCACTTGAAGTGGAACTGTGTGGACAGTCCTTGTTTTGTTCTAACTGCTGCTGTGCTAACCTCGAGGATTCGGTGCAACACCTTACATCCCTGATAGTCAGTCTTTTCATATAATGTACGTGTTGAAGTAATTAGAGTGCAGTTGCTCTGTAATGGTTTGAGAAGTATGGCCTCAATATATATTACTACTCCAAATGATCCAGTATAATGAGTCTGGGACATACACAGGACATATAGGAAAAATTCTCTAAAAATCAGTTTCTGAAAGGTGAGTAAATGTGACTTTGGGGGGATAAGAGGGATAAGAGCTGTTCACGTCTCAAGAGACAATTTAAAGGCTGTGCTCTGCCAGGGCAGGATTAGAATTATAGTCATTTTTTTGATGGGCCTGGGCGGGTATGTATTACCAGTCATATTTGAGTTCACTGCTGGCATGCGTAAAAAGCATTGATCTCGCTTGGGTAGTAGTTGTTCAGTCCTGAATTTATCAGGAGACAATGAGAGAACACAGCTCATTTTTCCTAATCTGCAATGAAGTATCAAACTTGCATGTTTTTATGACTGACAGGGATTTCAAAATATTTAATTAGAGATTTATGAAATAGCTTTGTTGTAAATAAGAAAAAAATACTTATATTAAATCTGATATTTATCTTAACAGTGGGTTTGTTTACATTCACTTATGTGTTTAACTTCTTTTTTTTAAAGGCGGGACAGAAATTGTCACAGAGAGTGACTTTCACAATGGACATTCTGTAGCTGGAGTAATTGAACAAGGAGGTGTTGGTAGAATGCAGCGAGAAAAAATGGTTTACATGGCTGTTAAGGACTCTTCTCAGGAAGATGAAGATATTAGTAAGCATAATAAGAAACATTTTTGTTTCTCATGCTATTTGGTACAGCAATATAAACATCATTCTCAAGGACTTTTTTAATTTTTCTGAAGGATTCTTCAGCCTGAAGTAGTAGAAAACTAAACTGATCTTCCCTAAAAATAAAGACAGGCTATAACTATTTTAAAGTGGTGTGGATAATATGCACTTTGTGCATTCTGTATGCAATCATTTCATTATTTATATTAAATTTAACATGTCCATGGATGAAGTTAACGAGGTTAGTCAAATTTCTCATTTTTATGTTTTCCTACTGTGAATTGCCTTGTTTAAACAGCTTTCTGGCAAAGTGGCAAATAAATGTCATCAGTTACACGTTTATAAGTTTGTATATTTGAATTTATGTTGGTATTTATTTTGTTATTTATACTTATTGATATTTGTTTTCTCTCTTTAAGGAATGTCTGAATAAACAATGATCCCCTAAGGGAAGGGGTGGCTCTAAATGCCAAAGGAAGGAAAGTAATTTATAACGGGTATCAATCAGAATGAGAGCAAATTAAATGAAGGAAAATTTAAGATGAGCAGAGTAAAATTAAAGGTTATTCTTCTCCTTTAATCCAGGCTGTGCTGAAATAGCAGATGAAGTTTATATGGAAGTTATTGTAGGTGAAGAAGAAGCTACATCACTTCCAGACACACAGCTTGAAGACTCCACCGTGAATAAAACTTTTGTGCCTGTTGCTTGGGCTGCTGCTTACGGTAGGAGTCTTTCTGCTTATTTGTGAAAATCTCTTCCAGTTTTATTCCTAATCTAACTTCCAGAATCTTTATGCAGATGTCAATCTCTCACCTCTCCCCAGGGAACTCGTAACAGCTCCTTCTGATCTCTTACCACTGTCAGTTAGTGAAGTTGATAAAGTGATGTGAAAAATTCTTTTTCACATCATTCATAACCTTTTACACATAAGCTTTTTGTAGTTCAGATACAAAGAAAATGTTAGTCCTATTTATACACTAGTGTTTTTCTCAACACTGGCCTACCAAACAGTCCTCGGATTATTTTAGCAGTTGGTTGTCTTGCATATAATGAATTGATTGCTACATGCGGAGTTTTATGAAGTAGAAAAGAAAGTTGGTGAATTTTGATCTGGTGTTCTTAGGACTAGCTCAGAGGTACAGAGTGCCTGGTTTTTATATAGTTGTTGAAGACTTGACAAAAATGAGAATAGCCTTAAGTATTTTACATTAACTAGGAGGAAGGAGAAATAAGTTTAAAAAGAGAATAGTAGGATTAGGTATGTAAATATGTTCCTAATAATTTTGGTTTATGTAGCAAGTTGTAAACCTGTTACCCTTTCAGATTATAAACAAAAGTAATTTTTTCTCTGCAGCCATGCTTCAAGTAGTAGGAGCATCTCATTAGGATATATTGCAAATTCTGAATATTCTCTTTATTTTGTATTTATTGCATTTTAGGATTTTGGCATCTTTTAAATATATGTTAAGAGAGTATCAGGTCAGCACTGGTTTATATTATAATTAAGTTAGCAAGCTGAGCAGGTAAACTCCGTTGGTGGAATATTTCTGAGCACAGTAGTTGGGCTGATAAAATATTTTTGAACTGCAGAGCCATGGCACATAGCAATAAACACTTTCAATACAAAATGAGGAATAGTCTCTTAAATTACTACTTGCCTATCTCTTAGAAGTTTGTAGCGCCTCATATAGAGAGTGCTGAACAGCTGATTAGTACAAAGGTAGGAGCCTTATTATCTACTTAGTTCTACTCTGGAAACATAAGGTATTTGGATTTCAAGATTGAACTGTGGATTTCAGATATTCTAATTTCTGGGTTGGTATCTGGAGTTACATATGAGTTTAAAAGTTTGCAGAAACAAAGCATATGGTCAGTGAATGGTTTGGCATTTTTGGAGAGAGTTCAGGACAGAGGGCTTCATTGTAAATAACATTTATTTGCTCAGTGGGCTACAGAGATGCCACCTGTTACACACATGCTTACTGTTTCTGTGAGGCTATATAGTTTAAAGAATAGTTTTAGGCTACTTAATTTGCTATAAGCCAAAGTATGAGCAGCAGGGCAGAATTCCAACATTAATGTTCTTTTTTCTTCAACCCATGTGTCCTCTATATTGTTCAAATCTTTAATATTCTTAATCTTTTCTTGTAAAAAAAACAAACCCTAAATAGGATTTGCCCTGGCCCTTGCAGCCTTAATTATGAGAAGTAGGAAAGATAGTCAGCATGATAAGCATGCAAGAACAGGTTTAATGGATATAGCTATGCCCAAAGAGTTGATTTTTAGTTCCTGGGGCGTATAAAGACAAGGTATTGGACTGATGTGAACTGCACATCTCAGTTTGAATTGAGTTAAGCTGTTATTTATTAGTTGGTTGTTCTCTCATTCTCAGACTTTCAAAGCCATCATCATTAGAAAGAATTTTAATTTATAAATAACTAATATACCATTTTCTGCAGGAGACGAAAGAAGACTACCCAGAAGATATGAAGATGGTCAAACGGCAGGTGAGAACATGTGATTGTGTTTTGTACAACATTAAAAGTAACTTGCTGCCTTTGAAAATATATATGTTTATGTATCATAGTTCTCCTAATCAGTAAATGCCAAAAAATTATTTGCAAAATATATGAAGGACTCTATGGTCTTTCTCTACTATTTTCAAATTAAAACAATTCTAGATGTGTTTTAGGCCTTCAGAGTTGGTGGGGAAGCTGGGAGGATCTGCCAGTATTTTTATATGGTTTTATAGTCAGAACAGAGATAGTGTAGTTACTGAGAGGTAAAACAAAGTTAGATAATAAGAAATGAATGTCTTAAGGAATAAAAGAAACCAAGGAATATATCTGAAAACTAGTTAGATATTTAAATAATTCTATTCTGGACTTTTGTCAACATCTAAGACAGATAATGCTTTATATTGGCACTCTGTCTTTTTTTTTTTTTATGTGTTCACTGTAAAGGAATGGGTGATCTTTTTTTAAAAAAAAGGTTGATTATGCTGCTGTGCAATTCCAGTCACCAGTCTCAAAGAAGAAAGTTGCTTAAGGTTTTTATGGTGTCTAATTTTTGTTTCTAGGAAATAACTTGGATACACGATTAGAAAACAAAAACGGTAATGCAACACAATACCTGCAGATTTGTGATAGCATTAGCACTAATAGAGTGCTAAAACAAAAAGCCAAGAAAAGGAGGAGAGGAGAGGCCAGGCAATGGCAAACAGGTAAACACTGTATGGTTATGCGTATTTGTCATGGAATGGCACTTGCTCATTTACTTTTCCTTTTTTTAAAACTGGTGCAGAATTAAAAAAATAAATAAATGATTTGCGTATTTCCTGTGTCCTTCCCCTCTCCAGTTCTATGCATAGAAAATGTAGTAGTTTTTACTGTCTGAAGTCAGTACACTTAGGGCTGATGCAATTCATTTGAATGTTGCAAACTATTAAAAAGCAAGCATGGATATATTCACTGCACATATAATATTACTGATCTATTTGAGCAGTTTCTAAAACAACACTATATAAACTGTCGGTGCTGTGGATTGGTTGTTTTTAAACTACTGAACCATTCTCTGTCTGCTGCAAGTGTAAGTGCATGAATCTGAACAGCAATTGGCTGATTTAATTTCTTAATCGGTAAATTTGTTTCCTTCATAACGTGTTTTTGTTTGTTTAAAAACAGCTGTTATAATAGGTCCTGATGGACAGCCCTTAACAGTTTACCCTTGTCACATATGTGGGAAAAAATTTAAATCCAGAGGATTCTTGAAAAGACATATGAAGAATCATCCAGATCATATGATTAAGAAGAAATACCAGTGTACAGACTGTGACTTTACAACTAACAAAAAAGTAAGTTTCCACAATCATCTGGAAAGCCATAAACTTATAAATAAAGTTGATAAAACCCATGAGTTTACAGAATACACAAGAAGATACAGAGAAGCAAGCCCATTGAGTTCTAATAAACTAATACTGAGGGACAAGGAGCCTAAACTACACAAGTGCAAATATTGTGACTATGAAACTGCAGAGCAGGGACTACTCAATAGACATCTACTTGCAGTTCACAGTAAGAACTTTCCTCATGTATGTGTGGAGTGTGGGAAAGGATTCCGTCATCCTTCAGAGCTGAAAAAGCATATGAGGACCCACACTGGGGAAAAGCCATACCAATGTCAGCACTGTGTCTTCAGATGTGCTGATCAGTCCAATCTGAAAACCCACATCAAAACCAAACATGGGACTGATTTGCCATTTAAATGTGAGCACTGTCCCCAGGCATTTACAGATGAAAAAGAACTGCAGCAGCACACAGAATTATTTCAAGGGCATAAGACTCATCAGTGTCCACATTGTGACCATAAGAGCACCAATTCAAGTGACCTGAAGCGACACATTATTTCAGTTCACACAAAGGATTTTCCCCACAAATGTGAGGTATGTGAAAAAGGCTTCCATCGTCCATCTGAGCTCAAAAAGCATAGTGAAACCCATAAAGGTAAAAAGATACATCAGTGTAGACACTGTGACTTTAAAACATCAGATCCTTTTGTACTTAGTGGGCATATCCTCTCAGTTCACACCAAGGACCTGCCTTTTAAATGCAAAAGATGTAAAAGAGGATTTAGGCAGCAAACTGAACTTAAGAAGCACATGAAGACCCACAGTGGAAGAAAAGTTTATCAATGCCAGTATTGTGAATATAGCACTACGGATGCATCAGGCTTTAAACGACATGTAATATCAATACACACGAAAGACTATCCACATAGGTGTGAGTATTGCAAAAAGGGATTCCGTAGACCATCAGAAAAAAATCAACATATAATGAGGCACCACAAAGAGGCCATAATGTAATATATGATCTCAAGAAGGAAGCAATTTAGAAACTGTGATATGCTAATTGGGGAAAAAAATCTCATGAACTGTTTCTCCTGGTTTCAAAGCTTGATATTAAATCATAACTTTACATTCTTTGTATTAAAAGTCTTAAAAGTATTAGGGTTGACAGGGGGATCTCATAGCCCTATGATTGTTGCTTATCAGAACCTAAAGAGCACTATAGAATGCAGAGAGATGGATGAATGTCTGAAATATTGCAGAAAGATTGCTGAATGTCTTCAGATTAATAGTATTACACATTGTTAAGCTATAGAAGACAAAACGAAGATGATTGTGTTATCCATTTTGTCAGTAACAGCATTTGTCTCCAATATGAAAACAGTTCAGATACATGGTGGGGTTACTTACAAATTGTTTGCTAAGGTAACCGAGTCTAACTTCTTGTGCAGTTTTGAAAGAATAAGAATATTAGTCCGTCACTTGGTCATAACGTTTTTAAATTGTGCCTGGAAATTATATTCCAGAACTGGTCAAATTTGGGGGTTTGTCCCTTTTTTTTTTTTTTTTTTTTTAACATTTCATTGGGAAACTTTTTTGTTTCCTTTATTAGTTTAGGTTTGATGAGTAATTTTTTTAAAATGTTTTTCAAAGCTGCTAACCTATTTTATTGCAGGATATGATGTTTAAAATATAGCATTATGTTATGAGCTCAAAGGTGGTGTTCTGGTGCTAGGGTTAAAGATGTGTATGTATATAATTTCCCTTTTTTATCTGAAACTACAGTTGAATGTTGTTCAGTATGGCACATATGACAAAATTAACTTTGAATCTGACTTTTTTTTTTAAGGAAAAAATGGATGCAGCTCATAGTGTTGTGACTCAACACTAATTTTTTTCTTGCTACTTTAAGATCTTCTCTAAAAAGAATATTAAAAACAAAGTCGAAGAAAATAATAGTTTTTTTGAATTAAAATTCAAAATATGTAGAAGTTCTTTAGGGCAGTGTTCATAACAGGTATGACTATTATTGTCCTACCTCCTAATATGAAATTTTCAATATAGATATAAAATTGCACCTTTTAATCAATTCTTAAAAAGTCTATACCATACTATAAACATGCATTTTCAATCTGTAAGAAAGTATATATGCAGTATTTAACCAGAAAAATATGCTGCCACTAGAGTTTGGAGGTGGATCTTCAGTTTACAGTGTATACATTTAAAATATGCATCCCTTTAAACAATGCTTTGTGTTAGCATGCTGCAAATCAAATGGCGCTTAATATAACAAGCTGGTCTAGGGCTATTTAATGAAAAACCTGTTCATAAATGTTATGCATATAATGTGTATTTTTTACTCTTTTTAGTTGCTTCATGTTTGCACACAGCTGTTCACATGATAAATTGTAACTTCATGCTATATTGTGGCTTTGTGTTTCAGATAATGTTCATATTTTGTTTTTGCACCAGATGAGAATCAGTTCCTTGAGAATAAATTTTTTTTATATTTCTATACTTCAGAAAGTTAAATTTGGGAAATCTCTTAGAAAAATACGTGTTTTATGTGGCTGTAAAAAATGATGTACACGCTGTAAAATAAGATTGTCACTGTTATGTGGGATTATTATTTCTAAATGTGTTACTCATCGTAACGGGCATACAATAAATCGCATCTCTTGCACTCCAATTTTTTTGGAGTTTGCTTCTCATTTATGGTGATATAGGAATGTCTCATTCTGTGTACATGTGCCTAACATTTTAATTAAATTATTATTCATAAATTAATATGAAATGTAGTAATATTTATCTCAAGTAAACCAGTTACTTGAGATACAGTTACTATTGGGGGGAGGATTGGGATTTTAAGTAACACTTAAAAGTTACAGCTCATGTCCTTAAGCATATTTCTAAAACTATTATCAAATGTGATATTGATATTCTTTGAAATTCTTTCCTTTAAGTAAAGAGAACATAAAACTTCGCATATATTTTGGGAAAAGATAGGTAAGTATTGTTTTTTTTTAACTGCATAAAAAGAACAGCTTGCAAAATGAAATGCTAAAAGTATTGCTATCTTAATTTCCTTCTCTTTTAAGAATATTTTACTTACGACATCAATAATAGATTAAAAACTTGAGAGAGATTTTAAAAGAAGTCTTCAGCAAGGATTTTCGACTGGCTTTTAGCCAGTGAACCCTTAGGTTTTGTACTAACAAGCAGAAATGATTCAGACCTTATGAATCTATTCATCTGTTTTTATTTACATTACTTTCCTTTTTTATGTCCAGCAGTCAAAGGAGGGGCAGTACCATCAGAAAATTTATTTTTCATTAAAATTGTATTTCATTGAAAATGTTAATGCTTTATTCCTGAAAATGATATTGAATGCCTAGACTGAAGGAGATTATTCGTAACAGACTGAAGATGATCATTCACCTGGTCTGACTCTGTGACCAAGTACAGATCAGTGCTGGCTTATTTTTCCACCTTAAGGATGGACGGACTAATCAGGTACTTTAATATTTTAAACATATTCTGTAGACAGTTTTGTAAAAAGACTTAATCCTGCATTGCTTAATTCAAAGTTCATGTGGTACAGAACAGGGCATTGGGGCTAGAAATGAAAGAAGCTAGGCTTTTGGAAAGAAGCCAGCATTTTAGACAGTGGATGGAAATCTGGATTAGGATAGGGATTGATGCTTTTAAGCATTACAAAAGATGCTGAAATCATGTTTTGATATCTCTTATTATCGGTACTGGTGAAATATGTTAACATTTACAGTGTTTTAAACTCTCAATTTTTGAAATGTACTGGCATGCGCAGAAAGTCATATACTGCTTTTTTGTTATAGACCTAACTTGGCATTTGCTACTTGTTAAATAATACATGATTTCCAAATTGTTCACTGAAAGGTAGGTAGTTATGCAGTACCAGCTTGTATTCTTGCATAGTTTTCTGTGTGTAAAATGTATGGGTATGCCTAAAGAGCCAAAAGGACCTCTTTGAAAGCAGGTGAAATGCCAGGATGCTTATTGGCTAGTCACAAGTGAAATGTGGCATCTTTGTTTCTATTTGTGCACCTGCAAATAATTACTGTAAAATATGAAAGCATGCAGTGTAACTACGGTTAAATATGTTAAAGTTGACTTTCAGAGCTCATGACTTAATCAAAAGGGAGGAGCAGTTGGCGAGATCACTTGTAAGAAGTTACAGTGCCTGGAGTGCACAGAATTGTCTGTTTGAGGATAGCTAGTAGTGTGTCTTTCAAGGAATGCAGTGAAAGGCTTTTTTTCCTATTGCCGCAGGAAGTTAATCTCATTTTTCCAAAGTTTGAGAAAAGACATGGTAGAAAGCTATACAGTATTTGTCATTGTTTGTGTAGGGGAGGATATCGTTCTGCAAGTCTCAGCTGAGGAACCTCCATAAATGATGCTTAGTTATTATGGTTACGGGATGCATCAGGACTTCTTCCTATTAGAAGGGACTGTGTTTGGTGTCAGTGAGTGCTATCTGCTGTGTTTCAGGAGGTGGTGTACTGTGGGGTGTCAGTTTCATTATCTAGGTTTTCTATTGCATCTGCTTTTTTCTTCCCCTAAAAGTACATAACTATGAAGTGCACAAACTTTTAAAACATGTTTAATGATAGCAAAATATTTAATGATGGCAGAAATGAAATGATGGATGCTGGATGAAGTTTAATTCATCTTCAGCTTCATTATTATATTTTAAAAGGTTTAAGAGTTAGCGGTATTCTATCTAACGAGATGTCTTTCTAATCAGGAAGAAGAATCTCATACCTTTTTGGAACATCAGAATTTGTGAGGGATATGTTTTCAAGACAGGAGTTTTCATGATGGAGGAAGTAGTGGTTGGAAAAACTATGATTGTAGTTTGTTATTATCAACTAAGTTACAAATACAGGGAAAGTGTAGAGGACTTGTGCAGACTAGTATGATCTTCTGTGGATGGTCTTGCTTTTTGTGATATCTAGATGGGGAAACTGAGTTGTTAAGTTTAACCTACTGGTTACAGGCAACCTTGTCCAATGCAAAGTCTCAAAATGATTATTGAGGCTTGTGCGTGACTGATAGTTACCACTTTTACTTGATTGACTTATTAAACTATTTCAAACATTTCTTTCTTTATATTAATTGTTTGTTTCTTCTCCAGGGACAACAAAACCTAGCTAAGAAGAAAACTTGTGGAAACAAGGTCTGTCCGAGCGAGAAGCAACCTTGAGATTTAACCCACTTAGTATTAAGGTTTGCTACCCATATGTTGTTAAATTTCAAACAGTGTTGAAAAATGAATCTGTTGGACTTGCTGCTTGAGCAGTGGTTTTAAAATTCAGTAGCTTCTGGCAATGGGAGTAAGGACGTAATATGTATGGACAGAAAGGAGAAGGAATCAACAGAAAAAGGCCTGTGGAATGTATTGCAGATGTGACCTTGCAGAGGCTGGGAAAGAAAGGACAGAGAAGCTGGGGATAGGGAAGGGAAAATAAAGTAATGTTGAGGCAGCTGAACAAGGAGCAGCTTAGAGAAGTGGTAGTATATACAGTGCTCTTACTTTGTGTGTGGTGTTCAAGTAATTTTGGATATTTTTATGCTTCATTTAAATAAGTGTACATCCAACAGGAGATAAGCCTCAGGTAGAGCCTTCATTGTTTTTCTCTGCAGATGTGTTTTCTGAGTAGATCTGAAATTCCATATTAATAGCAAGTGGTTGTTCAGTGTTCTTGGCATAAACTTTTACTAGGAAATGCATTTTAAATCTTGTAAAACGTAAGAAGTTTCAACTGATTCCTGATTTTGAGGCACAGTTCCTAGACTCTTTCAGTGCAGTTTCCCAGTAAATATTTAATATTAGACAGAACTTGTGATGGATAGTTTATTGATGCAATGGAAGTGTCACAATTCTAAAAATACATGAAGTCAAATCACGGTAAAATTCTTGTATCCCAGTACTTCCACAGGTTCCCTGCTCTGTATATTCTGTTCCCTGGCTTCTCTACCTCTGTCCTGCCTAGCTCCTTCCACCTGAGCTGGCAGCAGACAGCTTTCTGCTACCCAAATTGATGCAGCCTCCAGGATGGGATGAAGTGCTCTGCAGACAGGTGCCATTTATTCAGTTCTTTCAAGGCTGGTAAGTTCCTAGGTGGTGGTAGGAAGCTAGTGAAGGAGAGAGACCTGTAATCCTTGGAATTCTTTTGAGTAGAATGTTTAATAGAACAATAAAAGTTGGTGGTATCATGAAACCTTATTACTTTTCATGAAAACTCTGAATAGCATCTCCCATCACAGTTGTCAATTTATATGATCTTCTGTTCTTTTAAAGGTATTATTCTGTAAACGTGATCATCTTTTATGCATACTTTCTTTCCTTACCAAAGGTTATTTATCTTTCCTTTCGCCCCATTTTCAAAAAGGGGCTTTGAGCTGTTTTGTTGAAAAGGCAAACACCCCCTCCCTGTCAAATTGTTACATAATCTGTCAGTTCAGCACCACTAATACGATGAATTACCTTACCAGGCGTATGATAGTGATATGATGACACTCCAAAATATTGCCAGCCAGGGAGGGCGACCTGTATTGCAGAGCTGTTCTCTACCTGGAAGTACAACAGTAAGGTAGCGGCAGCTGTTCTTGACCACGTGTCTGACTGCCAGTAGGATGCTGTATGTGATGTATAAGCACATCGTGCTTCATCGGGCAAGCGGCAGGTTTCACAGTGTGCAGAAGGGTTGCTTAAAAATGTCTGATTTGTTTACTGCATTTTTTGAGTGATGGACCAAGAACTCCTAAAAGCCAGAGGTGGTTAAAAATGATTCATGTCTTGATCATTATCTGTATTTTTTTCTTCAGATTTGAAATGCCCACAAGTAAAGGTAATAAAATTGGGAAAGTAATTGTGAGAAGATGGAGCAACATCAGCCCGGTACTCTTAAGGCAGAGGTAAGTTACCCTGATGTACTACTCAAAGCCTATATTGATTCTTCACACAGAATACTAGAGGTGTCAATAACTTTTAAACGAGGACTGTATTTGGCTTATATTTCTTTTACAGCTGAGGTGTAAAGAAACTGAGTTTCTTTACACATTGAGTCGCATGGATGAGTCAGTAACAGAAGCTAGAAGACAACAAATTTTCTCCCTACTTCAGTGTAAAAACAAGAAACTGTGTATGCTACCCCTTATAAAAAAAGGGAGGGGGGGATTATGTGTATCATGGTGAGGTGAATCTACCCCCTTAAGCAGTTATGGAAAGGAATATAAAAGCAACTTAAAAATAATGACCAATGAAAGTCCAAATAATTCATCTTGAACTAAGGACTCAGTTTTCCAAGTATTACCCTCGCTTCAGATAGTTAGGGTTTATTTAATAAAAACTAATGATAAAGACATAGCCTGATATGGCAGTACATATGTTGTTGTTCACCACTGAAGTAAATGCTGTCTTTGATTTGTATGATTTCTTCCTGAGAAAATTGAGAAATCTCAGTGGACTGTTACATTTGAAAAATGCTTGCAAGATTCCCCAGCCGGGGAAAAAAAGTAAATTGTGTTGGCCTGTAACCACGTGAACAGAACTGAAATGCGACATGGTAAATAATAAAATTCTATAAGCAAAGGTGGAAAAAATCTAAAGTAGAAAGCAAAAAGAATCATACTCATATATTTCTTTGGGAACAACGTTGGAAGAGATATAAAAACTCTTGTAAGCAGAATCAGCACGTGGCCAGTATAAAACACAATCTGTATTTTTGAACATAGTACTGCTACTAAAATAAGGCGACTAGTGACTGCTCTGTTGAAGAGGATGTACTGGAATGGTGGCATTTTGTTGACAAATAGCTATCAGATTCTTTCCATGTAAATTGTTTCACAATTTATTGATTTATTGATACTGATTTTACTACTTTAACCACATAAGCAAGGAAAAAATGCTAAGCTTGATGTGACAGTTTTAGTTGTGCATTAGTAAATAGAAATAATTTAATGTTAAATTTGGAAAATGATGGATTAAATGAGACACTGGAATAATTTTTCCGTATAAAACAACTCAGCAACTACAGATAGATTTAATTTTAAAAGTTTCAAGTGAGGATAACTTCTGTCCAAAGAATGTCATAATTAAACGTAAACATATACTTTTTATACTGTTGTTTTATATATTTTGAAATTGCATATTTAAAAACAAACTGTAAAAAAAAAAAAAAAAAACCTGCCAGGTACTTAAACTCACTTTTATTACAAAATGTGCAGTATAGTAGTGTAATAGTAACTTTGTTCCTGGGAAGAGCTATGACTATTTTAATTAGAAAAATATGAGCAAATTACCATCACTTAAAATGTGAAAAGTCTTTGAATTTTGTAATATTTTCATCTTAAATTTGTTGAGAGAAAATTATCTCACTTTTACCTTTTCTACTGTAACAGCAGAAAAAACAGTTCAGTGGGTAATGCTTTTGCTTTTTTAAACACCAAAGATGTTGGAGATGCTATTTTTATGCATCAGCTTTTGGTATTTTATGTGGTTTGTTTATTTATTTTACTGTAGTAAAAGGAAGGAGGGAAAGAGAAAGGAAAAATTCTAGCTACACAGCAATGAAGACTGAAATAAGTGAGCTATTGTCATGTGGGTACTGATCATTCCTCAGTAGATCTGCTAGAGGCAACATACTAGAACTGACAAAATTATCCTCTTTTTATTTTATGCTAAAAATATTTTAAAGGTAATATATTTTAAAGTAAGAGATTGTTCAGAGGCCATTAAAAAGATTTGTTTAATTGCAAGAAACATCTACCCAAACTTTAGCACATTTACTTTTGTTATGGAGCAGTTGAAAAATAAATTGTCACTTTCACTGTAAGTATCCTGGTCAGATTTGCTATCATCATTTGTGTGCTGTTTCCATAATGATTTCCTTTTAGTCAGGTAGGTAGGTAGTTATTTTTAGCCAATTTCCATATTTTTTTCCATCATACAAAATACTTGGTTCTTCTTTTCAGCTAAACATACCATGCCTGTACAGGAGATGAATGGCATTTCACAACCGGGGTAGTAGGAAGTTTCTTTATATATTTTGTGATCCAAATACTTTGAGGAGGAATTCATCTGTTTTTACCTACAAGGTTTTTCACCTCTTAGTTTCAGACTAATTTTATATATGAGCTTTTCAGAAATTGCCTATACTAAGTTTTGTATTTCTTAGATAATTTTGAGTCCTATAATATACTGCTCTGAGCAAAGGCTCAATTAGAAAAGATTTTGGTTTTCTTGGGGGGGGGGGAGAGGAGGAGTTCTTGGCTTTCATCCAAGAACTATATGCACTACATGGTAGAATGCACCTTTTCAGTAATACCTACCTGAAATCAAGACAAAAAATTCTCTAAAGAAGTATACTATTTGTAATTTCAATGATAACTGATTTAGAGATGAGAATAAAGTGTTTCTGTAAACTCTAGCAGAAAAAGTTATGTAAATCACTTCTAGTTCAACAGAAAAGAAGCAACAGATAAGACTGCAGCTAGTGAGATGTATTTTTATAATAAAAGATAAGAATGTTAAATTTGCTTTTTAGATAAAACTGGTTTGAAAACAAAACCAACCCCCAACTGATCAGCTCCTAGTCTAGTTCTGCTTTTTGACTAGGGTCTATTGCTTCATTGTTAGTTGTGAGTGAAATATGTTGCTATGCCAGAGCTGTATCATTTACTGTACATGTACCAAGCCTTAGAACAGCTCATCCTAGCTACATAATAACAGTATCGACCTCTGTGTCTTCCTGTTTGGCAAACCAGGCGTTTTTAATAGTATGTTTTGCATTTCTCCAAGTATGGGAGACAGTCAGGTGTGTTTTAAGTATCATACTACCAACTGTATTTGCAAGACAGTTCATTTGCCTAATCATGGCCTTTTCCATGAAATTACAACACAACAAAGACCCAACAGTTCTGAATGTATTCAGAGCCTGCATCTGCCTGTCCTTTGAGGGCATTTACTGTTTGTTTGCATCATGCTATTATACATCTTAGTCATAAAGAGTTAAAAGAAAATAGTGGTTTAGCATTACTTGATGGAAGAGTTAGTAAATTTCATGTACAACCCTTGCAATAGCTGAAATAAATGAGTGCAAAGTAAATATGGCCATTAGTAACTGCTGTTTCTACTCTTCACAGCTTCTTCTGAACTGTTTGTGTAATGTTTCCAACCAGTCACGCCCAGCAGAGATCACAGCAAAGACAACAGTAAGTCAGCAGTTACTTTGTCTCGCCTTTACACCAGATAACTGCACTAATCATGATATTTTAACTATGCCATTAAAAAAAAAAAGTGATTTATTTTTCACCCCATCTTTCTTATGTTTGAGCCACAAAAGTGGAAGGGTCATTAGACAGTGTAACTAACATTATTTATTAGGTTGGAATATACTTTGAAAATAACATGTCATCAGTTGTGATTTTTTTGTGTGTGTGTATTCACATGATGCTAATATATGAAGTCATTTTAGAATCTATATTTCATAACTAGACTTACAATTATTGGTTTCAGTGGGGCAAGCTACTCTTCACTCAACTGAGGATGTTTTATAAATGTTTTATTTTTCATTAATTCAAATCTCTTTTGATAGAGCTAGACTAAACTGGTGGTATTTTAATGGTGCACACTCTTACTTCACACATGAAACTGCAGGCTGATCTTAGGCTGGATGTACTCAAGCAGCAGTAAAAGGAGCAGGATTTATGTTTGTCTCCTTATGCCAATTACAAAGGGCATGATGCCATATTTGTCTTCACAGCATCAAACTGACTGGAAGACTCAAGTCTAGCCAAATACTATTCTTTTGCTTGTAAAGAGTCATGCAGAGAAACAAGTTGTCAAAAACACCCGGTATCAAACCACTAAAACAAACCCTGCCAGCCTATCACATAGACATTAGATGTTTTCACTACAGTCACACACGATCCAGAAAGTTACACTTAATGTTTATTTCATAGTTACACATAGCCTACAGGGTTCTTTTACCATTAAACATTGTCTATAAGATACATTCTATGTGACTAGAAATACATAAGCCTGCAGAAATATAGCAAAGCAAGAACCCTGTAATACAGAGCTAGCGCTTTTTGATTGCATATTGTTTTAATATTCCCCTATGATTCTTTCCTTAGTACTTTCCCCTGTCCCCCAAATGCACTATGTTTGTTAGTTATTTATTACTACTTAAATATTCATGCCAAATCAGTTGAGACAACTTCTGTAGTCCTGCCTGGAGCAAAAATTGTAAATGGAAGGTTGTTCTGATAATAAAATTTAGTCCAAGAGCTATTTTCATACTAAGAAGCTTCCGTATATGAAAAACAAGTTCTTGAAATCCTCAAGCACAGCCACTGTAAAATAAATAGTTACGGCTGGTTTGGGGTTTAAAAGAGGTTCAGCTGAAAACATACCAACTCTGATCTCAAACACATTCCTTAAAATTGGCCCAATCATTTTATTCAATTAGCAAATAACCAAACTTACTACATTTACATAACTAAGTTTGAGCTGAAGAAGTTGTTGTGGATACGGAGCAAGTTAAGTAATTTTCCATAGTAGATTTGCCTACAAGAAGCTAAAACATGTTAATTGTTTTTCAGTGAGGTGCCCTTTAGTGTTAAAGCTCCCCCTGAAGGTTGTTTGGGGGTTTTGCTTCATCTTGAATAGCCAGTAGTAGATAAAAAGACAATCTGCATGAATCCCTTTGTATTGAAACCAGCCACTCAGTATGGACATAGCTTAAATTTATATCAGTCATTCTCACCTACTCTGCATGAGTAGATAGGACAGAAGAACATGACAGGAGTCCTCCAAAAGAGGTATCAGATTATTTTCTCTTTTCTCTCTTAGAATGCTGCAAGACTGACAGAAGAAGTGAAGTTAGTCAAGTAGTGACTGTCAGGAAAAACTGAAGTCTACAGAAGAATGGTAATATCGTTCTCTGCTGAGAGAAAAGTGTATGGAAAGTATAACATATAGTTGATGTTATCAGCATGTTGTTATTATGAAGAACACAGGGAACTCAGTTCTTTATGATGAGGGCAAGACAGCATTTTCCGTAGTCTTCTTTCCTGTTTCCATGTCCTTAATGCATTCCTCACTTTCTCTTGGTATCAGACTGAACCTTTTACTGATGCAAAATAGCAGAAAGTAAAGCAGTTTTAGTCATTTGGTGTGAACTCCTTTAAGCAACTCTGGTTAAGGGGTTTCTTTCAATCCTGAAAGAAAAAAGCAGTCTGTCAGAAAATATGCACATACTTACCATTTCTGTGTATAAAATACACTGTTGGGTATATGAAGCGTGCTTCATTTGAGAATATATTTATTTCTCTAACTTAATCTGATTTTTTATAAGTAAGTGTCTTAAATGGACAGTGAGCCTTTCCTCCATAACAAATGCTACCTGTGTCCGTGCTATAGCAACTAGTACTATCAAGGTCAAAGTCTAAACTGTAAACACTTCTGTTTAGCAAGGGGCATATGTCAGAATTGGCTTGATTCACTGTCTCCAGGAAACAGAAAAACAAGCTTTTTTCATATTTATGAGAACAACCAAGAACAGGAAGTTATTGTATACCTAAATAGTAAATATTACAAAACTTCTACCATAGAAGTTAGAATTTGCTAATATAAATATGAGTCACCAAGAATGAAACCTCAAATTTCAGATGCACTGAAAATCAAGACAATATATTTGAGTATCCTAAGTGACTTAACATGATAAATAATAGCTAGTTGAATGACAGAATCACATACATGCTACTTTAGCATATAAGCTATGCTATTCAGTTACCTATCATCAGCATTACTATTCATTAATGAATACAGATATCAAGTTGTCTGACAGCATACAAACACAGAATAAAACTATATGTGAAGCTTGGAGTAAAGGTGAAATTAGCACTTCTCAAACTGTTAAGTTTATCTTGCAACAGAGTAATTTTGTTTCAACTGAAACTTGCACTAGAGACCTTGAGAAACTTAACATACAAGCAGTTCTCATTTAATGACCTTGCTCTATTCAAGTGCCGTGTACACTCATCTTTTTCATCTTTATAATGAAAAGTATGACTAACTTTTCAAATAAGGTAGGAGAGAGAGGGGTTTTGGCTTGTTCTTTACAGTAAGGGTTACTACCTTAACATGTCATTAGGTATGGCAATTGCATTCAGTTGCAATGCAACTGGATGAGTTTTAGAGATCAGTAATAAAACTGTTTGCAGTCTCTTATTTTTAGTCCTACCTTGGTTAACATCTCACATATCCTTTTAGAACCTGCCAGATGTTTTACCCTTGGTCTATTCAGTCTGCTCACAAAACTATCTTTTCCTTGGTCATGTCTCCCACAAAGCTACTGCTACTCTGTCTCTTACATTCCTTTATTTGTCCTTCTCTTTGAGATTTTGTCCATAGACGACTTCATCAAATTCCAGTATTTGGAACACATGCTTGTAAACTGGCCTTGGTTATCTTTCTCAGGCCTTTACCTTGTATTCAAACTTGACGTTACTTTGTGCCCTGTAACATAAACAGCTTCTGCAGTCCTGTTTTCTACTTTTACTTTAAATAACTTTATAAAAAAGCACTACTGTTCTGCATTTCCTGCATCAGGCACTGCTATCTCAGTGAAGTTTCCATGGTGCTTAATATGTTTTAGTGCAGAATAATTAAAATTTAGGATACAGAGGCATACTGCCTACTCAGAACATTTCATCTGTAAACTCTCCATCCGAGAGCAAAACACTGAAAAAGGTCCTAATTCCCTAATCTGTTTACCCAGTACAGACACTGATGCCCAGAAGACTGCTTTGTGCATGATGGCAGAGGCTGCTGTTAGAGCAACACCACTTTTTTTGTTAAAGGTAATTATGTATCAGTGAAAAAAATGACAGTTTTTTTTCTTTTTTTTGTATTTCACCTAACAATTACTGCCATTTTGCAACAGACAAATACAGCCCCCTGAGTTTAGTTAGTCACTTTGCTTTTTGCAGCCTGGTTAATTTAACACTCTTGCTTTCTCTTGCAAGCCAACTCTGGCTAATGTTTTCTTTGAAGTTAAATTAAATACTTAGAGATTTCTGAACCTGTATAGTTAATTTAAGTAAACTTACGTGTTTCCATATTTCTCCAGTCCTCTCAATTACAACAGTTTGTGATTTATTGACCGGTGATGTAATCTTGTAGTCATCAGACAAGAGACCTAGAATTGGATACTGATTCCTGTACCTGTATTAAAAGAGTTGCAATCCTGTAAAATATAACACTAAAATCTGCATACCTATATCCAAATCATGAACTTTATAATTCTTCTAGTTTAGTTTTTAATTTAATTTAGTTATCAATCCCCAAATATTTTTACTAGTAACTAAAAAACTAATACTGTCATTTAAATATCAGTTTGACATACTGGTTACTCTCCAATTGCTGTTACAATGCTTAGTAGGAATATCTGTACTGAATCCATCCTAGATAGGTTTTCCTAGTTTGACTTTTTCTCCTAAAAGCTGAGTAGATAGTGTTAAGAAATTTGAAGGATGTAAGGACTTAATTAACAGAAGCTACACAATGGAAATCAAAAGAATGTATTTTTAGGAAAAGTGAATAGCTACATTACTTCTTAGTGATGATGGCTGTTACACCAGGGGACTGACTGCATGATAATCTCTCTTGCTTCAATCTGAAGAGGTCCTGAGAAAACCAAAAATAAACATTCAAATGAAGTAATATTTGCTAATTGACCAAAGTCACAACAAAATACTTGCAGAAATTCGTCTCGAAGAACAGTCTGAAATACTCTGTCCTTCCAAGAGATTAGCAGAGAAACAGCATCATCAAACATTTAGTTAAAAAAAAAATCTTAGTGCTGATTCAGGATGGTGTAAGTGACTTCCTAGTAAAATGCCATCTTCATAGTAAGTTGATGCTTAAACCTAACATTCTTAAAGCAGAAATATGTTATTTTACCTCTTGTTGTTGCTTAATAAAAGCATCTTTCTCCTCCAGCATTGATGTCAGTTCATGCAACCTTATTTGTAAGTCACTATTACTTCCTTCTCTCCTTGATATATCTTGCTGGAATTGTGATAACTGAGACTAAAAAAGAAATATGATAAAGAATAGTTAAGTGTTCTGTGTTCCTTGCAGGTGACCTTTAAGCATGCATCTATGACTCTGGATATACTTTTTCATTAGAATCATGAACACTAACACTTGAATTAGTAGAATTTTAAAAACCCTGCATATATACATGCATGTACATAATATGTTTTATATATATATATTCACAGAGAGACATGCACAAAGACTGATTGCTTTTAAATGAAAAGGTTGAGCTGCACAGTAAATTCAGAGGGCACTAGTTGGACTTAAAGTATCTGTGATAATTCAACTAACAGATTCATAACCTGAGCAGTCATACAAGGTGAGGAATACACACGTATCAAGTTAATCAACATACCCTAAGACTGCGGATCTCACGATCTTTATCCTCTCTCAAGTTGTTGATCATCTCTACGTAACGGCTAGAGAGTTCATCTGTGGTGGTCTGAAGTGTTGGATTAGAACAGGTCTGTAGAAAATGAAATAGCTTTTATTTTTAAAAGAATTTTAGCAAGTTTAATTGCTCTTCATTTTCTTTGTGTTACTACAGTTGAATTTGTGAGTAACAGCTACTGTAAACAGAAAAATGAGCCTATTACCTGTAGTCTTAAGTTCTGGATCTCTTGCTCCAAGGCACGCTTGCCGTACTCCAGTTCTTTTAATTTACAATCCTTTTCTCCCTCACTGAGCTGAAGAGAAAGGAGCTGTTCTTCCAGAGAGCGACATTTTGCAATACTCTCTCTGAGTCCTTGCTGGAATATACCATGCATTAATTACTCAAAATCCTCAAAGGCCAGCATATGGGCTAGTTTTTGGCTGATTGTAACTACATTGAAAATGCTTTTTAGATTCACCTGCTGCTGACGATTATTTTCTCTCAAGGAAGCCAACATAGTTTCATACTCTTTAACTTGAGAATCTTTAAAAGACAAATCCTTCTTAAGGCAGACATTGTCAGTTTCTAATTTCTGTAAGACAAAAGTGTTTACTGTCAATAGCTGCAATTTTTCAGTAAACCTTTCCCATGTTCAAAATACAAAGTAATGAGTAATTAATAAGTGATGACTTAGAACTAAGAAAATTTTTAGTTTTCTTGGGACTGCTTTTGTTTTTTTACTGCATGGCTCAGAGCTGCTCATCACTGTAGTATGTGTGGCTTCCTGTTGTGTGGTAAGCACTGTAATCTTGGATACTGCTCCTTCAGCCTGTCCCAGAAAGACTTATTTGTAGTTATTAAACAGAAACCAACAAAAATCCAAAACAAAGACCACTTCACTGCACAGACTACTTGTTTTATGTTAAGGATGACAGGGAAAACTCTCTCCTAACACTGCGTTTTAAAAGAGAATGTTGCGAAGTTTCCAGACTGGCCAAGAGAAAGTTCTGCCATGAGAATTCTTCTGCTTTCAGAATGACGGTTATCTACAGGCTGTATCAGAGCTGTAGAACTGCAGCTTCCAAACTCTGATATTTCACTCTGGAGAATTGCTGGAGTTCTTAAAGGTACCAGCTGACAACAGCTCTTCTGTAAGTGGGGAACATGACTTGCAGTTAGGAGTGAATGGAACTGAGGTCTCCTGGAACAGTGCTAGCATATAAGCAGTTGGTGTAGGCCTTGTCCATGGTAAAAGTAAAAACATTAAGTAATGAGGTAATTCAAAGTTCTAAATCTTAAGTTCACTGTTCAGGGTCTTTCCTTTCTTTGAAAGTGTGTGTTTGGTGGTTTTGGATTCTACAAATTTAAAACTTGAAATCCACTGATAAAGAAATCTTCTGACCTCATCCACCGTACAAGTCATGCAAGGCTATTAATAAATTAACAATTCATATTAAAGCAACTAAAAGCCTGGACTTAAAAACTTAAACTTCATCTTAATGGACTTTCTTCACTGACAAGTATCAACATGGGAACTGAAAAGTGTGCTTACCCCCAAGTCATCCTGTAAATGGCAAAGCTCTTCACGTAAATTTTTGAAAGTGGAAAGCACAAGCCTCAATGATTTATCTGATGTCACTCTCATCTAGGAGGAAGTGAAACAAATAAAAAATATGTATTCTTCTGATTTATTAGTGAGCTTCATTTACAGTATGCTTAGCAATGTGTAAAAGAAGAGAACTGCTATAGAGCTGAAAATAACTTTTTTACTCCTAGAACTACTGCTCAAGTCATTGTAGAAACTGTAGACACTTTAAAGACACATTTTCATGCAGTTTGTTCTGCAAATGGCACAATTTTTGAACTATTGTGCTTTATAATACAGGACAGAACATTTTTTAAAAGGAAGGAACAACAGAAGAAAGGAGAACTGAACTTGTGCTCTAATGAAGGGAAAAATAAATGGGTTAATACTTCACAATCAGGTTCAGAGCTCTGTGAGTTATAGTGATGAAAAAAAGAACCACCCTACCTGAGAAGCCACAGAGGAATGATTCATCTTTGAGATCTGTTAAACCAAGCTTTCAGCCCAAGGGCAAGAGCATTAAATGAAAATAAAAATAAAACATACACAAACTACCAACTTTTTCCTTTAAAGGAAAAAAGTTCCCAATGATTAAAGGAGTCACCTGGATGAAAAAGAAAAGCAATAATGCACCATAGACTAGCCCTGTTTCTTTTTTTTTTCTGTTAATACATTGTAAACAGCTGTGTATTAATTCACATTAGAACACAAACTGTTGCATTTCATGATAAATTTCTTTCTTTTCTAATATTTGAGAGAAAAAGAACACAATAATTCCTCAAACTTTTGACTAATCTAGAAAGGCTGAACATTCTGCATAAAAGATTTATTTTTTAATATCAGGATCAAAATTAAATCCTTGTCCAGTTTTTCTTCCTCCAATACTTCTCTTAACATCATGCAAGAAATGTCTTGATCGCTCAAACTGAAGAAGCTATTACAAACTCTATCAATATGGTGATTAGCCTGTGTTACATTTGTTAACCCTAGTGGTGCTATTACGAGATGGAGGCTTCAAACAATGTTTCTAGTGTAACTAACTAACCTGTTTTATTGGAATTAAAGTGGAATTTCAGTTTTGACTTAGAGTTTTGTCTTTGTTGTGAAATATGCTATTGGGACTAGATTAAAAGAAGAAATTAAGTCAGGATGGTTAAATTTAGAATGAAAAAATATAAGTAAGTCAGTCCCCACTCAGCAGCTGCTTAGTGCTAGAGATGGCTAAACTCCCTAGGTGTCATGTACTTTCACAGTGAAAATCTCCATGCTGTTAGACTTGAGTGTCTGTGGCGACCCAGAACCCTCTTTGTCTGAGCAGCTTGACAGCTAGCTCAAAAATCCTGAGAGTTAACAACCTACCACACATAGCTCTGTTCAAGACATTTGCAGTAGCTGTGGTCTATTTGAGAGCACACTTCATGTGTATGCTGACAGAATCTGGCTCCCCACAAGTTTATCTGCTTTTTTTTTTTTTTTTTTTTTTTTTAACAAACATAGGTGTGAGAATATAAAACCAGGTACACTTCCAGAAAACAGGAACTACAGGATTCAACTCTTCCACACGGAGGTGAACTGAACCTGCTTCCTGGGATAATGTTCTAACATGAAGTCATAAAATAATTTGGTGTCAGTGTCAGGTCTGTTGTAAAAGAACCACAGAATAGTTCGGATTGGAAGGGACCTCAGGAGGTCGTCTTGTCTGACCTCCTGCATGAAGCAGGCTCAGCTGTGAAGTCAGACCAAGTTGCTCAGAGCTTGGTTCACATAAAGTTTAACCTATCCCCAGGAAGTGATTCTAAGCTGTAGCACTCAGGTAGGATCACCTAAGCTCTAGCCCAGGGAGATGAGATTTAGACACAGCTGCTTAAGGAGTGCAGGTTGTTTTGGATCTTCTAACATACCTAAATCTCAAATGCTACGCAGTTCTGGAGTCAACACTGGCATTCATGCTACATCACTGTTTTTTAATATATTATCAAAGGTGGGGGCCAATTGTAAACAGCTACCTTCAAAACACTTCATATAGCAGGTCAGTATTATTCCAGAAAAACACATTACAGAGAGTATTATAATGCTAGGAAGCAACAAAATGAACAGACACTATCAGAAATCTTGCATTCTTGCCTGATTGATTACCTTTCAGGCAAACCTATGTGTCTGTTGAACAAAAAAAAACAGGTTGAGATGGCTAGGTAGCTAAAAAACAAGATGAGGAGAAAAACAAAAGCCATTTATAAATGGAACCAAAACCGAAATGGTTATGTTTTGTTACTGAATGTCATAAGCATGCACAGACATGAGCAACATGTTATATGTGTTTAACCAGAATACTTGTGGAAGATGAGACATAAATTATAAGCATTAGATATAGTTGGTAATTGATATCTAATTCAACATTCAATAAAATGCCTACTCTTCACCTTTAACTTTTAAAGTAAAGTCTTAATATAAAGCACAAACAAATAAAATCAGACCAGTATTTTCATATAATTATTTGTTAAAAGCCAAGATGGTTTCCAGTGAAACTGCAAAAAAGCTCCAATAAAGCTCTGTTTAAAATACACAGTCTGTAGAAGCAACTGCCACATGTCACGAAGCTATTTGTATGATTCCAGACATGTTACATTAGAATAAATGGAATAAGTAGAACACGGAATAAAGTATGTTATGTACAAATTCCCTGGTATGTGTAAGCCAACTTCTAATGTTTCAGCTTACAGTTTGCTTGCACACACACCCTCCACCCAATTCACATACCTGGAGGAGATAACGAATCTGCTGTTTTGTTGCCTCAGACAGTCCTCTGGGAATTAAATCTTCAACATCTTCAGTCTAAGCAAAGAAGGGAGAAGGGTGGGGGGGAATTATTTGTCTTTGACATCTTGATTAAGAATTTTGCCTGCTAGATCACAATGTGATTTCATTAACTACACATCTTTACTATGAAAAACATGTTTAGTACAAGGCAAAATACACTGAAAATAGATCAAAGGGTATCTAGAAGACTTCCAAAGTCTTATATATGTGTGGCATTAAAAAGAGATGAAATGATATGTCAAGCATATTTTCATTAGATGAATATTCAAATCACCAAGTTTAACTTTTATTTTAAAAGCAGTATTCAAAACGATCCTCTCTCAGAAACAACAGTTAACACTAAAACAGAACTCCAAAAAGTTTATGATACAATCAAATCTCATGTTTCTAAATAATTGACTGTCAATAAACAAATGGTGACCAACGTGCTACAAGAGATACTGCCAGTGATTAAGAGGCATTGCATCATGTAATTTAATCCTGAACAAATATTTCTGCCATATACACAATGCCTTTAAAAATAATAAATGTGCTGACGATATGATATGGTGATGTGATGATATGATATCTCCAAATTCTCAAAAATGAATCCCGCATGGCTGGAGCTTTTTGTAAACACAGAAAGTCTGTTTTCTCAACTTAAGTTCCTCTTCTTTCTGTGAGAGGCAGTATTCTCCACTTCTAATGCATGGCAGTACATGTTGCTAAACAGCTTCTTTATTGGCAAGAGAGTGAAAGATTGTTTACAATAAATGCATACTGTAAAAATTTGTAGCTGTGCAAGTCTGCTTTACAATGAAATCATTACTGGCACAACAGGAAAAACTCAAAATTTGACTCTCATAAGGTACTGGAATAATGCAAATTATTAAAGTTCACTTCTGGTAACATTTGCAAATACATACCTAACATTAAAATTCTGAAACCTACTGATATTAACAAGCAGGAATCATTAACTAACACAGACTGTCATCTTTATACTAAACAGACCGGACCACATCCTTCAGTTAAACTGGATTGGGCTTAATTGGGTTCAAAACTGAAGATCCACATAATTCTTACTAAAATTAAATGTTACAAAACAGCTTATAAGAGCATGCCTGCTGCTTACCTGACTGGTAAATTCAATGTCATGGTTCCTGTAAGACAAAATCCAAGGGACCAATTAACAGAATGCTTCTTGATAACTAAGAATCCATGACCACATTCACAACCATAAAAAGATCATCTTTTAAAGTACTAACAGAGTTCTTCATATTCCTTTTAAGGTGACAGGCAAATATGAGTTGTTAATATTAGTCCATACAGAGATACGTGAGCAGACTGGAATACTAATAGGCGTGTATTTAGCACAGTGCTTCCCTTAGACTATTTCTTTGGGCAGTTATCCCAATTATGTTAGGTTAACCCAATTACACTGAGAATTGGCTTGGGTAATGGCTTTACCCAGACTGTGCTGCAATACATTGACATGCCTGAAGTATTTAACAGTGTCAAGATTTTTCTTGATGTTTAAATTCCCTTTTTAAATGCTATGCCAATTTCTTTTGTGGATCTCTTTTGCTTTTCTCAATGGAGTATCACCAAATGAGAGTGAGTGAGGAGGAGGGGAAAGGAATGAAATAATGGTGTTTGTGAGAAAAGGGTAAGATGACCTGTAAAGACAGATTACTGACTTTTGAGAGTGCATTTCTTTTCAAAATCAAATAATTTATAGGTCCCCGCAGAAGACATACTTAACATCAATTTGCATGTAGATACCGAGTGTCATGCTACGTGATGACCATCTTTTAATCCATGATATAACAAAACAAATGAAATGGCAACTTGGACATTTGGGTTGTTTCATTCTTCAGGACTAGTAATAGAACTGTATCATTAAATATATCTAACAGCATGCTGTAGGTATATTTAAATTTGTTCTATCTATTACTTTAACAGCCAAGGAATAAATCATTTTTATTGCATATTAGTCTACACAATTTGAAAGAGCATTGAATTCAGTTAATTTATTTGGCTTACAGCCTTGTTTTATATCTGCAGGTACTCAGCAAGTTATATTACTGTAAAATACACTCTGAATTCTATTTGTCTAAAAAATCAGCATTGAGCTCTCAACTGTGCATTCCTAGGATTTCTGGAATACCAAAATAATAGGACAGATATAATGACAATACCTTCCTCCTATCTTTTCCACATGCTGTAGTAAACAACTGTGCAAGTCATTGGTCTTGCGGTTCAGTTCAGCAAGCAGCTCACCAAAGTAGCGGCAGTCCAGCTGGTCATTATTTTCCTGAGGGCAACTCACCTAAAAGAAGATACACAAGAACATTATAGTTGAGTTCCCTTCTTCAGGATGAAAGCTGAACATCAAAATGCTACAAGCACGATGGATTTGTTTGCTGTGATTAATTCGCAATTTATTTACACTATTCTTTTCCTAGGCTGAGTCTTCCATGTCTTCTGTTTTTCAATAAACTATATAGAAATAAATGACTTCCTTTACAGCAACAAGAAATAGGCAAAGTAATATCTCCACCTACAGCAACGACATCATCATTATTCTAACATAGAGAGTGTAAAGATTTAGCAAATCTTTCATTAATATACATGCTTCCACCCTACAGTGGATAACCCCCATTAACAGCACCCAAATAAACTCAAGCGGGTGCAAGATTCCCCACTGCAAAAATCGTATTTTTATTACTATATTCTCACTGCTTTTGCTTACATTCATGCATTGGAGTATATCCAGTGGCTGAGTCGAGAAGCTCTTGGATTCCTTCCCAGGTCAATTTCAGAAGCATTTACAGAAAGGCACCGACTTACGAGACCTCTTTTTTTAAGCCCAACAAGATCTTAAAGTACCTCCAACTTAAGTTCAAATGTTTATGTATGCGTGCAATAAAAGAATTAAACTAGCCCAAACTGAGTCTACCCAAGTTACTTTATGGTAGGGTTTGGCTATGGGAAATACCACATAGGTCTAACACTAAGGTCACTAACCTTAGATATGTTTGTCTGGCCACCTGTATATTGAATAGACGCATAGGAAGGGACTACTACACTTCCCCTCCCCCCTGCCCCCAACGGAAATAGTATACGTGTATAGGAAGCCTACAGAAGGTGTAACCTGCTGCAGAATGAAGGGTGAAGGAAGCTAGTTTTGTACTTCCAGTGAATCTATGTCAAATACATCTACATCAAGTTGAAATATATTTCAAATCCTCATTGATTAGTTTAGATAGAGAGCAATTCTGACTTTATGCATGTCCAGCTTATAAAGCAATTTGAACTTTTTTTTCCAAAATTAAAGGTGTAATTCTTATATTATTCAGTCTTAGGGTTTGAAAGGCACAAGCTTTAAAATCATGTTCAAAAATTAAATGTCTCAAAAGCTGTAAGTGTAAAGTTCACATCATTTTACTCTGCCTCTACACCTGCTAAGATGCAATGTTTCACAGAAAAAGGCTACTCAGAAAATACACCTATTTCTCATCTGGATAGAAAAATTGCCTATCTAACAAATGTCTGTGCATCAGACATGAATTTTATATACTTTGCTCTTATCTTACTGTAAGCTATACGGTTAAAAGCAACAAAACCATTTAAAAGTTCTTTGTTTTAAGCTAAAAATCATGTCCATCTGATTCCTTCAAAATCTATAAACCTGATTAGAGAACATCACAGGAGTACTCTTGCTAGGTAAAACACGGGCAGTTCTAAACAACATTTACAATCTCAGCATGCAAAGAAGTTATTTGCAACAGAGGAACAAACTTTGCTGTTTACTTACAATGGGTACTTAATTACCATGCTATGATTTTGAGCAAAAACTGTTGAAATCAGGGATGAATAATTTTATCCATCTGTAAAGTTTTATACTCTCCGTAAAAAACAAAAATACACTGTGAACAGTAAAATATTCAGCAAGTGATTCTTACCGGTTCACATGTCTGAACTGTTACCCTCCTCACTGTATTTCCTCTGCAGTCATCACTCACAGACACTGGGATTATTTCACACGGGCTACCAGTCTGTGTTTGCTGGCACTGATGAGTGACCTGGGACTGTTCAGGCTGCTGGCAGGGCTGGATAACATGACATTGATCTGATTGCTGGGGAATTTGATGTTGGTGTGAAAACTGATATTGCTTCTCCTATAAACAAACAATATTATTTTTTAAGCCACAGAACACATCTTAATGAGATGGAAGCATAACATGAATACATAAATGAATACAATGCATTTTTGCACGGAAAGACTGATGACAGTTTCGGATATTTTAATAATCCTAATAATTTTTTTTTCTATTTAAACATGAATTTGCCTCATGCTTTCATAGTTTAAGGTTGTAATTCACCAACTCCTCAAATTTTAGTAGCTGGAAATAAAAGGCGCAGAAGATGCATTTTTTCTAATTTTACTTATGAGTTGTGTTTCATTATGCTGTTCCTCTTAACATATCCACTCAGGAAACGGGCACCTCCATTAAAACACATGTATATCCTGCTTCATTAAGTATCATAGAGATTGAAAAAAGAGCTAGTTGCTCTAGTTGAACTATTTACTGGGTTTTTGTTATTTCAGTTAGAAAAACATTTAGTACAGGAAATGGCTCAAGATATTGCTCCATAAATGCTTTCAGCAATTCCATTTTCAGACTGTGCAATATATATAGGACATATGCATCTTGTTTTTACAATCCAAGAAAAATGCTATTTCCAAGAAAAAAAAAAAAAAAAAACCCAAGCCCAAAACCAATAAACTAGAAACTAGTTTAGCCTCCAGTCAAAACATTGAAGGTTATTGATTTCGGCAGAACTTTGGTTTTTTGCCATCACAGTCTTTACAAGTTTTTCCTCAAAAAATGTATTCTTTATATTCTATGTAGAAATATATAAATGCAAATCCCAGGCTTTAAGTAGTTTTGACTTGAATTTAAAATGTAGTTACATTAAAAAGGTTGAACCAACATCTCATTCTGCACCAAAGCCAGAGCACAGAGACTACATCCACATTAGCAAGCAGCACAGGAAGAGGACCCAGCGTCCACCACATTCTACGTATTTTGGGAGGTTTTACCTCAGAGTGGCTATAATTTGGTCTCAAAGGACTGAACACCCATTAACAGTTGGGGTGACTGGCTGGACTCCTGCAACACATATTTTAGTTTTAGGTGCATCTGAAAGGAAACTAGCTTGCATGATCCATGACTGCTGTGCAAAGTAAACCAAAGTGCAGTATGTAGTTGGTGACTGGGAAATTTTCTTCAAAACTACACTCATGATTTGACTTAAAATGCTAATATAAATGCACCCTGAGTGACAAAAAATCAAAAATAGAAATAGGTTTCCAGGGCTGGATTGCACACTGTTTTTTTTATTATTTTCTTTGTAGACTATCTGTGGAAAGAATGAAGAGAGTGTTATTATTCACAATTACCTCAAATTTTCTCCCTTTCCACTTTCGAGAACGATGTCACACCTATTTTATCGTTTTCAGTGGGAAAACAAAACTAAAATCCAGAATTGCACAAAAAATTCAGTTTAAAAACAAAACAAAAGATATTAGATACATCAGTCTGAAATAGCCTTCATTTCAAAAATCTTCCTGGTGAATATAACAGTATTTCGGAGCAATAAAAAGGAAAAAAAATGATAATTTTGCTTTTGACAAAACACCAAATCTGAGACAAAATCTCAGATGGCTTTACCAAAAAAAATAGTTTTTCAACAAAGAGTGAAAGTCAAAGCTAAAATTAGCCTTTACAATCCAATTTTTATAAAACTTTATATAGGTTACTCTGTTGTGGAGCTACTGCAAGAAATTAATGCTCTGTCATATTCAGATGAAGAGTTCTATAACCATGTTCAAACTGAGAGCATCAGCGATTCAACAGCAGCTTTCTTCATTAGCTTGAAATAAGAAAGTCTTAAGAAAAATGTAGCACATGTTCCAAATTCTGCTGTCATCACACAGAGAAACCGTTTCATTTACTTTGAGAATGTTTCTTATACCTGGACAACACAATTCTCAAAAGAAACAGGAACTTTTCTGCTACTGTCTCAATTTTCTTTTGCAATAGATAATATACAGAAACAACTTACTTGGTGGGGATTTAATAGCTCGTATTTTCTTATTGTCTTTTCATAGATGACATTATTTCCAGGATAGAAATTCCCCCCTCTAAAAAATGGGGATAATGGCTCCTGTAAAGCATATTAATAAAAAACATTCATATATGTTGTTAAACAGCCAATTCAGTTAGTGGCATTTTGACTAAAAATGATTGGAGCTTTCCTGTAGTTTGAAGACGCACACACTCAAAATTCTATAAAGTAAATATCTTCTATTTTTACAGTCTTAAGTTCTTTGAGATACACTGTTCCTATATGCACATTTGAGTGGGTGTAAGTTTCATAGTCTTGAACTCGGATTTTTCTGCAATATCCATACAACTTGCACATACATACTGCATCTCAACTTTACACCATGGTAAAAAAGCAATAAATTACACTGTTTTTTTCTCACAGAATCCTGCCAGACTCCGAAGAAAATGAGCAGGCTACATAATATAAGGTGGACAGTATGTCACGGTAACTAGAGTTCATCAAGCTATAAAACTTTCTTATTTTAGTCATTCACCCATGTAGCACTGAGAGACCAGTGGCCAATTCAGGCAGGCGATAACTATTATGACCAATTTCAGGCAGGCACGCAGAGCTGTGAGAGATCAGTGGTTAAAGCACTGTTTTGCCAGATATACACTATCTGATCAGGTGCCTTCTGAAACTGCTTAGTGTCTCATAAATGTGAAGGTGAGAGCTCCAGTAGGTTTCTGGTATAGCTGCATTTTTGAGCAGTGCTGTTCCCTGAGGTCAGGTTGAACATATGCTGGTTGTCAGGGAAGACTCCCCAGTAGACTCCTTACAGCCTGTTTCTGGAAGATAATTTTAACCATTCTACTTGACTTTTACCCAGGATATCCAGATGCCCAGCATATAAACCTCTAATTCCACTAAGGGGTCTATCACAAAAGAATTAACCAAAAGGCAAAAGATTTTCCAAATAGCTTTTTTAAAATTCTTTAAAAATCCCTCTGTCACTCTACAGATGTTTTTTATATCAGTCTGCTCCACTTGGAAACAAAGCGACTGTGCTTCCATCTAGACAACAGTTGAAATAAACAGGGTAGAAACAGTTAGAAATTCATCTCTGTTACCAATTATATTGAAGCATATTAATATAGACCTACCTAGTGAGAGGTGGGAAGCCTAATTGTGTGGTGATTCCGTAGTACTTTCAATTCCTAGTAATTTAATCTCAGAATCAGAGGTATGGCCATGTTATTTAAAAATACTTAGCAGCCCACAGTGGAGGTAACTGAGCACTTTACAGAATCAGGATAATTACAAAAGAAAGACTTGCACAAACAGAACTGAATAGCTTCCCTACCTGTTCAGGATTCTCTATAATAATCCTCCGAACAGTGCCCTGCAAGGAAGAAAATAAGTACAGATTCAGTGATTATTGCAGTCCAAGCTCCAAAACCTTTTATGTTTACAGCTCAGGCTTATACAGATTCTCAAATTCATCTGAATCAGCTATAAACATATTGAGAACCACTGGCCTGTATCACCTAGAAATGTTTTCAAGCCATGCATGGCCTTTCCATTCAAAAGGAAATAAACCCCATGCAAAATGAAAGTACACACTCTGGATTCTCAGCTTTAAGAGTCTTTTTTCTCTGTCACCTAACTGTAGGTCTGAGGGGGATAGTCTTTATTTTCCATAAGTGCCAGAAGAATAGAACATGAATCAGAGTGAACACACTGGACTAGTTCTTCAATGATGGCAAGCCCCTATACCACAGAACACTATCTTTTATTTACAGTTTATTATGTTACATAGTAAGTTCAGCTAGTGTAAACTTCTGTACTTTTAAGACACGGTTTGTTTCACCAGTGCTTTTTTTTTCTTTTTTTTTTTTTTGATGAAAAGACAAGAAAATCTGTAGAATGGAAAGAAAGGTACACAGAAACTGCCAAACAAACCAAATCAGACTGTTACAGTATTCAGCATACTAAACAGCAGCAATTATTTCAAAAAGCGGTCAAATATGCCATAATTGACACCAATGAAAAAGATGCCCACTGGGAACATTTGCTAGTTCTTGAATGACAACAAATACACATTTTTAAATTACAGAAATCCACAAATGACATCAGTTTTGTTCATTTTCAAAAACAAATGCTTCTTCTTCCCCCCCCCCACTGTCTACAAGCAAAAGGACACCTTCCATTTTGTGGACAAACAACAATCTATATATGTTACTTGAAATCTCCACATCCAGTTCTTTATCCGAGTAAGCAAAATTCCCATCGCATCTAATCTAAAGATTGGTCAATTTGTTAGTTAACTGTAGAGCATATTATTTATTCTTCCTCACAGCACAACCTTTCAATTTTCATAACAAACCATTTCTTCCCCTAGCCTGCTGGCAGTGCTTGGAAAATTTATATTGCTGATGTTAAGTCCTGGAAACATTCTTAATGGGATAAGAGTAAAACTCCAAAGTTGGTCAAATTCCCAGTTTGGAACTGTTGCATAAGTTTAGGAAGCCTGAAGCAGTTTTTCAAATCTCTCAAGAGTGAATCATAACAGCACCAGGAAAAGAAATCAAAGTAGGAAAAAAAAGTGTTTTAGCATCTATCACGGTAATTAAGAAATCTCAAAGTTTTAACTGCTGTGGAAAACAGCTGATTATTCCTCCTCCCACACTCCATTTACTCAAGTTAGGTCCTTCAAGGCTCAATCAAGAGAGTAATCCTACTGAAGTCAACAGAACTCTCTGGATCAGGACATAACTGTAAAGAAGCAATATTTAGGCCCAAATTCTAGATAACTCTGACACCTAAAAAATTTGAACTAAAAACTAGAATATTTAAAAATGAATGCACATTGATATTTTCTTCACACAAGTTACACAGCAGGCAACTCTCTGACTCAGAATATTTCCTTAGATCTATGCAAGAGAGTTCAGAGTTTCTGTCCAGTGCCCAGCATAACTGAGTCTTTGCCCAGGACTGGAGGAGCGCTCAAGTGCTATGATAATACAAGTAATACGAAAGAGAGAGATTTTTATTCAGATGTGAATATTGTTGTACGCAATATCCATAAGATTCAAAGATACATGTTCAGTTTACTGAAAAGTTGTACAGACCTGCCTGAACTGAATCTCACTGCCACAGGGCCTTGGAATATGTAACTCATTTTATCTAGTTTAGGGAGAATAACTTGTAAAATTATTTTAGCTAGGTACCTATGTTTTCTCAGAGGAATACATTCAGAACTGAGAAAACGACAGAATTTTAACTTGAAATACACTTTTTATCTTATAATATTCAAAATGGCCTAAATCCTATGCAGGATAATATAAAGAGCCTAAGAATATTTTGGTCAGAGAGAATTATGCTTATTTTTAAGATACACAAGCACTTTCTGTTTTCAAGTGACTTTGATGCAGATATATTTCCGTTGCTCCAGTACAAACACGAATTTGCCTGCCATCCTTCCCATACCAGCCAAACAGGCCAAACTTGCACAGGCCTGGGAGATAATCTAGAGGCCAGAAATCCTGTAGTTGTAAGCCTGCCTAAACTACACAAAAGCACTTCCTTGCTTTGCACATCTAGTGAACATGTCTTTCCAAGGCGTCTGCAGCCAACAGCTATTTCCTTGGCAGTATGAGCATGCTAAAAGTAGTACACTGGAACGGGATACAACCTCAAGTATTACAGATTTTTCCATCATTCCCAAGGGAGAGATGATATACGTTATCTCTTAGGCTTTCCTCTTTTACTCCTTAATAGTTTCCTACAATGCTTTGCAGATGGAACATTTTTTAACTGGGAGAAGGAAGCGGGGGTGCCAGTCCAATACTGCTGTGGATTTCACTGGCATGACTGGGTTTGGGATTTACAGCAGTGCAACTAGGAGTAGCAGTTTGGGGTCCCAGGCCACTACATTTATGGGGTAACTTTAAAAGGTCATGTGCTGATGCTTTCACAATGATTTCTGCTTGTTTTTAAGAAGCAACAAGTTCTTCTCAAGGGTAAAATTTTAAAATAACTATTTGATAGATTTATTCAGTTATTGCCTGGAAATTTTAGGAAAAGCAATCAATACAAAAACTTTTAGTTCAATAATTTTTCCTTAGCTTCAGACAAACTGGTAACTAAGGTGAGAATTTAATTTATATAAGTCAAAAGCTTATATGCATAAAACCTTGTCTGGTTAATTATAAGAAATCCAGTCATCTAATCAGAATTTATGAATTACATTTGGAAGCTGAAAAAAAGCAGGCCATATTTGTGGGCTTTCTGTTTCAAATAATACAAGCAAATTTCACCAATTGGTTAATGATTTGGTTATTGTTACACCAGATTCACAATGGTAGTTGAGAGCAATCAGCACTTCACAGAATCAAGACATGAAAACATCTTACTCACAAAAATTCTCACATGAATAGACAACTCATACAAAGACTTTCAGAATTTTGCCTTTCACACTGATGACAGACATTTTGTGTGTCATTTCATGTATTATTTATTTTTTCATGACCATGGTTAGAATATTAATACCTATAGGCCATACCGGAAGAGAATTTATTCTAAACAAGCAATGAAACAAAGCTTTGGGTCATCTCTTTCATTTTTTTTTCCATTTGGTTCAAACAGAGGAGAGTAAAATTTGCCTTGAGTTTGCTATTTCATGAAGCCACTCCAGAATTACTCATGAATTCATGAATTACTCCAGATGAAGCCTGCCATGGCTGGGAGTAGCATTTCTCTAATGTAGCATTATTTGGTTAGACAGAGAAAACAAAGAAAACTAAATCCTGAACACATTGTGACCAGAAAAATACAATCACACATGCTACATGTACATGCCATTTTCAAATTTTTCTTCCCTCTAGTCTATTAATAATATACATAAACATAATGGAAGACACCAGCTATGTGACTAAACAGCATGACAGCGCAGCAACAATAATGAAGATGTTATCATTATGCTACTAAAGCTCTGCAAAAGAAAATTAAATATTGCTCAAAGAAAGCACCTTGGCTTGTCAACAGTAAAAAGCTTAAACCACAGTATGAGGCTACCATTAACTACATATTCTAGTATTAGGTCAAAATGTCTATGCGAGTTAGATACTGTTACATTATTCAGTTTATGCAGCTATAAATGATCTGCAGAAAGGGCAACAGAATCAAAAAGAGCACTACGCAATCCTTTGGAAACCTTTATCTGGAGTAATCGATGACTGCTCTCCAGCAGAATCGCTGCTCTTATACTGTTCTTCCCAGTGCTGCTTTCTGACAACTCCCATTCAGCATAAAGTATGTCACTTCTGTCTACTCCCATCTGACCTCCCTTATTTGTTACGGTTTTTGTCTTGAATAACTGCCTAATTAATCTTTAGTAAGTACCATCCCTCTCCACCACAGAAATTACAACCCACATAAAGCCTGATTTGGACTACACCCTGTTTTGTCTTTAAAGTCTAATCCGGCAAAACACTTCAGCAAGAAACTATTTTTCATCAGCAGGACTTCATGGACTCACTGACTAAACAGATGTTGAAAATTAAACATATTTAGTAGGGCAGAGACAGCATAAGAGACTATAATCACATTATTTATTTACTCATCTGAATAAAGGAAGCTCGGGACTGCAGTACTTATTCTAATGAATATTTAATTAATTGAATGCAATTCAGACTATCATCTAGCCCAGTAAGCAGATCATTTATCTGGGAGGTGAGAAACCAGTGTTTATGCTCCTACTCCACACCTTACGAAAGATGGATTGTTTAAAAACATATTTGATGCAGCGGGGATGAGAGTCTGTCATATTCAAAAACATATAAAGCTGTTAGTGAAATGCCTCATTTTCCAGAATTTACAAAAGCCATCCCGCAAAAGGCAGCCATATAGTATAAAAATGTGGCTTTAAGAGACAATCTGATTTCCTATTTGTCTCAATCCCTGTTCTTTTTCATAGTTAAATATTTTTATACCACAGGAAAGAAAGCTAAATAAGAGTTGAAGTTTAAACAAATACATGTTCCCATATTGAACAGGACACTCCAATCCTGCTTCTATTGATGTTAATAACAGTCTGACTGTATAAGAGAAAAACCTGATATACAAATTCTGAACTCCTTTTCTGTTTTTATAGACAAAGCTATTCTTAAGTCATAGATTTCTAATTTTCTGTTTCTAAGATTTAGCTAAGATATTAATTGTTTACGTTAAAACTATATTAAATAACATCAATACCTTCAAACCCTTCCCTGTAAACACACACAGCAGGAAACCTGCTAAACTACATTGCAAACTTTTAAATCAATGCTAAATGAAGATTCTCTAATACTTCTGCACCTGCTTAGTTTCATGCATGTTATTAGTTAGCATTGTTGATTCACAGAGAACTACTAAACAGACACACCTTTACATTATGTTTAGTAGCATTTTTATATTTAGTAACACCAAGCAGGAAAGTGTTTTTGTGTACATATTAATGGAAATGGGAGTGAAACAGGAACTTGTAGAAGCAGAAGTGCAAGGTTTATAATCAGATTAGAATTTCACAGTTCTATTGACAGAATGGGCAAAATGTTGTAAGGGAATAGGATATTTACAGGTTTAAGTTAAAAAAATGTAAGTTAGAGTCGCCAAAAAAAGAAACAAGTATGGACTTGATCTATCCATTCAAAACAAAAGGGAAAAGAGGAATTTAAATAGCAAATCACTTTAAAGAGTTTTAGATTAAAATAGGTTAACAAAGCTTTTCTAATAAAATAATAAATTTATTATAATTTTATTACTAAATTAATAAAACATTATTTATTTCATTAGTACCCTTGGTCAAAGATGGGATCTTTCATGCTCTTATCTTTCATACGTTCCGAATGTAATTGTTATAGTACAAAACGCGCTATCGGGACGAGGGAAGATAAGTCCAAGGATCACCTCGGGAATGACACCCACGTCATCAGTAGCTTTCCGGAGGTCCACCCATCTCCCTTCCTGAACAAACCCTCCCTCGGCATTCGGTATCCAATCACCTTTAACAGCAAGTGACTGATCTGCACTGTGCGCGCTATTAAACGAAGAGTCGCTGCACGGGTTTCCAGACGCTCTGCTCTCCCCGCAGCGGGGCCGGGCGGGCCGCGACGCTGCCCCTCACGGCACGCGGGAACGGCCGTTACGGGCGGGAACGGCCGTTACGGGCGGGGCCGCCCCGCCCCCCCGCCGTTAGCGGCGAACGAACCGCCTGCGTGCTGAGGAGAAACGGCAGCGTGTTTTATAGAGGGGCGCTGTCACTGACGGTCCAAGTATTTTTAAAGACCATTAAGTGCACGGACGTTTCCCTCCGATCAGAAAATCGGAAGAATATTTTTGCTGTGATGTTTGTAAAGGAAAACAACCTGGCACACGCAAATCGCGTTTGTGAGCGGCCGGGCCGAGCCCACGGCCGTGACGGAGACGCCACCGGGGGGTCGCCGGCGCCGCATACCGCCCGGCCCCGCTTCCCCTGAGGGGAAGCCGGTGCGGATCCTCCCTTTTGTGGGGCGACATCCCATGGCGACACCCCGGAGCCCCCCCGCCCCGCTGCGCCCGCCCGGCGCCGCCTTTGCACCCGGGGTGGCGGGAGCGGCCCGCCCCGGAGCAACAGGAGAGACGAGCGAGGCCGGGAACGACGCCCCGAGGGCGAGGGACGGGGCGGGCAGGAGGGCGAGGCGCGGCGGCGCCGCTCCCTACCTGTTGCGGCGGGTCGCAGCCGGAGATAACTTGCTGGTAGCCGTGCGAGCTCTCCAGCGGCGAGCCCGCGCGGGAGGAGCAGGAGGTGCTCACCCGCCGGCACCCGGGGCCGTAGGTCCTCACCCGGTCGTACGCCACATTGCTTTCCTGGTGCTGGTGGGACGCCGGCTCGAAGCACGGCAGGGGCCGGGGCAGCGGCTCCGGGCACGGCGGCGGCTCGCGGCACGGCACGGGCCGGGGCAGCGGCTCCGGGCACGACAGGGGCCGCGGCAACGGCTCCGGGCACGGCGGCGGCTCACGGCAGGGCACGGGCCGGGGCAGCGGCTCCGGGCACGGCACGGGCCGGGGCAGCGGCTCCGGGCAGTAGGCGGGCCGCCGGCTAGCGGGGAGCGTGCTGTAGTGCTGCTGGCGCCGGTAGTAGTGCTGCTGCTGCTGCAGGTGCGGGGGCAGCGCGACGGGCTGCAGCTGCTGCTGCCCCCCGTACATCCCGGCCGCGGGCAGCCCCGCGCGGCGGCTGGGGCGCGCTGCGCCGAGCGCCCGGACCTGCGGCTCCCGGGGGAGCGGGGCAGCAGTGCAGAGGCGCCGGGGCAGGGCGGCGATTAGTACCTGCGAGGGAGCCGCGCCTAGGGCGGGACGCACCTTCGAGTGGCAGAGCCCCGCGGCCGCCTCCCCCTCTCCGGCAGGGGGCCAGCGGGAAGCAGGGCCGAGGAGCCCTGCCGGCGCGCCGCTGCCAGGCGGCCGGGCCGCGAGCGGGGCCGCCCGGGGCCGCCGGCCGCGCTTCCCGCCCGCTCGTGGGGGCGCAACATGGCGGCCCAACGGCAGCGGCCCCGCGGGACGCTGGTCTACGCCACGTTTTCGGCAGAGGGAGGCGAGGGACTCTCCCAGGCGGGGAAGCAACCCCCTTCTCCCCGCACAGCGAGCCCTCTGCCTCGAGCAGCAGGTGTCCGGAAAAGCCCTGTGTCTTTCCTAAATGCCGCGTTCCTAAATTTGCTTCAAAGAGAAGGGGCACATACTGATATCTATAGCTGGACTTTAACTCAGTCACTTAGGTATAAAGAACTAAGTTACTTATCCAAAATCTCACTCTGTAGAGAACATGGACTCCAGTATTTCCCAAGCCGGCATAGGTTGCTTTGGATTCCTCTGTCGCATTTCACAACATCACCCAAGCCCTGAGTGAGGATATAGCTTTTCTTCTAAAAGTTAATGTAGGAATAGCATAATTATAAAATCTTGTATAGTAAATATTATCCTTATGTTTTTGATTTTTTCCCCTACTACTTCCCCTTACTAATTGTTTTCAGGTCACACAGTATGACTTAGAAAATGATACAAATTAACATTAAACATTAGTTTGTAACATCTACTTAGAAGGGAGACTGATGATTTTGCAGCTAAGTTATTTGATATTTGCATTCTTTACACTATGAAATCCAACTATAAAAGCATTTGATCCATACTGGAATTTTTTTAAACACTGTTTACAACCACTAGTAGAAAGCAAAAGTTAAAAAAAAAAAAAGGAAGGCCTCTCTAGCTTGGGAAAATAATCATGCTCCCAAGATGACACCAGAACAAAAAACAGTTCCTATAGTACCATGTTATGACAAGAGATCTTGGACATAATAGAACAACAGTGGCTATTTTGGTTATTCTACATGACATTCCACTGGCCATTCACTGAAAGCCTTGTCTCAGAAATTAAGAAGTTCTCACATAAAATTTGCTCTGTGGGTATCAGCAAGGGGTTGGGAAAGTAAGAATTTTAGCATAAGGTCCTACTGCAGTTCAGTATTGAAGTTACCGTGACATCTGGGGACATAATCATCAAACACACAAGCTTCACTTTTCATTTATGCGTTAAACCCACACGGACACGCATAATTACATAAAAAGCATCTGGAGTAAGTTCTCTCTCACTGGCTTCAATGGAGCTACACGCATAGGAAAATGGTGTTCATGCACATAAAGGGAAATACACCTATCTTCTCTTGAAAGCTCATTCTTGTTTCAGAAGCTTTGAAAAGCTAATCGATTTCTTCATACAAAACAATTCCAAAAAAAACACTTCTTGAGAGGCAACAAAATATGGTTGCAACAACCCAATCTATTTTACGCAAACCATAAACAAATATTTTATGCTTCACTAGGAAACCTCAGAAACTACAGTAATACTTCCCAGGGAAAAAAAAATGCTGTAGTGTAAAACATACAAAACATTATTAGGTGTTAGCTAACTCAAGGACTCTTACTAGAGTGCAATATACTGCCCTGCTTAATAAAGAATGCTTTGAAAATTTCTTATATGGGTCAGCAGAAGGAAAGCCCTAAGTCATCCTATTGTAATTGAAATATGAAATAACTTCCAGGAAGCTTTGTAGATGTGGCAAGGATTGTTGGAGTCATAAATAATAACAGTAAGTAATATATGCATAGTGATCTGTACCAGCTAATGAAAATAATCTCAAACAAAGCATTTGAATTTTAACATGACCAAAGTTTTCTGTACATCTAAACTGCCAAATAATACACCATTCTGTAACTTGTCACCTGTTAAATATGAGTTTGTGCTGTGATACTGTGGTTAGGAGAAGTAAAACTATTGATATAAGAGAGAAAAATACTTGCTTGGACAAACTACTACAGAAATACATGTAATGTTCTGGCATCTACATTTAAATTGTTGAAATTAATTGGTATGTGTGGGAAAAGCTACCCAAACATAATATGGATTTGGAAAACTGTCTAAAAAGAATGAGGAAGAAAAGCCTGCAAACTGGCTGGGAGCTGCACAGCTATAATCCATAAGTAACTGGATGATGCAGAGAAAAAAATCTGCATTCAGACATAAGGAAGGCTTTAGAGATTGAAGGAGAAGTTAGAACTAGCTGGTCAGTAGAGGCTTTGGTTTTCTGATCCTCCCTTTGAAGAAAGAGCACCTGAGGTTTGGTGGAAGGTGCCTCTCTGCAGAGACTGATCCAGGTAGCCCAGTGCAGCCACTTTGTTCCTATTAACCTCTTCATTAACCTGGGCTGCCTGGATCTGACTGTAGCTGGCAGAGAAGCTGAGTGAGATGCCGCCTCTCTCTCTCCTCATTCTAAATGGTTTTGACAAACTGGCTACAGAGCTCTCTTCCAGTTTAACCAACAAAACCTTAACACGGTTAATTGGCTATGACGTGAAGCAAGGTATTTTCAGACAAGAAAGCAACTACAACATCCCAACAACTTACCAGTGACACGATGAACTTGCTGTTTAAGTCAAATCAATGCCTTTTAAAAAGACCAGCTCTATTGAATCAGAAATTGTGGGTTTGTGCCAAAATTACTTGAAGTTTATGGCCTACTTTATGGAGGTCAGGTTTCATGATCTTGTCTTCTAAGAAACTGCTTGTATGCGCAGACTTTTTGATTTGTGTCTTTTAATTTTTTTTTCCAAAGCTTCTGCTCAACTGCCTTTTGCCATTAATTCTGTACAAATATGTATGTAATGTCTGTCATCAGGCAGATTACAGAGTAATACTTTCCTGGAGGTACAGAAGCAGAATCAGCTGGACACAAGAAGGGATCAGACTTTTGCTTGTAATGTGAATACATGTGGATTGAGAAATGGCTGGGCTGAGGGGAGAAGGAAGAATTTAGATGCTTCTAAACATGAGTGAAGTTACATCTACTTTTTTGCAAGCATGGGTGGCAGCCTGACATCCTGGAAAACAGAAATTTCAATCTTTGACCACAAACCTGGTACACTGTGTAATAAAATGGCACTTACCTGATTTAGAATATCTTTTGTCCTCTAATTCTTCTTTCTTTCATTGAACAACTACAGATGCTCAGCATACAAAAACCTCCAGAACATCAGGATCTCAAATCTCCAGCCTGAAGTTCCTGGGGATAAACATGTATATTTATTTATTATACATCATATATATACACACACACACACACATATATATATCATCACAAACACACACGGAGGGGTCGGATTATATTGCTAGGAACTACTAGGAGTTGAGTGGAGAATGGGAAATCTCAGTCAGGTCTGACTGAAAAGGTAGCTGGTGTAGAGGGAGGATAAGGCTGTCACGTGCCATAGAACCAATTTGCCACATTTCCACAGCATTTTCAGGACAGATTATACTGACAGAAAGGATGATATGTTGTTCCCTGTACTGCCTGGTCCTTCACACTACTGGTTCATGCCTCTGCACTCACTCCTTCTGTTTACTTCTTCCCCCAGGAAAAAAAGAAGAAAAAAAAACCACCACACACTCCTCTTAGGACAGCACTAGTTATTTATATTTTAACTAAAAATATAAGAACAACCAGAACAACCATACCAGTTCAGACCAAGAGTCCATCTAGACCAGTATCCCACCTTGAACAGTAGCAGATGCAGATGCCAAAGAATAAGTAGATTCCAAAAAAGGGTCTGAACAGGACAAGCAAGTGTGACACTTTCCTCTTAATACTCTCTCAGCCTCTAGTTATTTTCAACTTAGGGTATTTCCTAAGCACAGTATGTTTTTTCTTGTTAGTAACATCCAATCTCTCTTATATGTCCTTGTCCAGTACCCCCTTGAATTCATGTGAACCTCTTATATCCACAATGTCCTTTGGAAAAAAAGGGTTCAGCAGATCTGCTACTGTTGCTTAAAAAACTTCCTTTTGAATCTGACTCCTCATTCAACAGTCCTACTTCTTGTGTACACCTTTATCCTCTCCTCCTTAGGTCTTCTCTTTCCCAGGCTGAAAACTCCAGTCCTACTCTGTCTTCCTTGTATAGATGTTATTCTGTATCTTTAGTCATTCTTGTACTTTTCATGACCCTTTCCCAGTTCTAATATATCATTATATAGTATTCAAGAAGTGGAAAAATCACAGATTTATACAATGGTGCAATGGTGATGATGTTTTGTGTTTTGTTCTCTATTACTTTCCTAAGAATTTCTAATGTTTGATTTGCTTTTTTTTGACTGCCACTGAGCTGATGTTTTCTTGGAGTTCTCTGACACAATCCCAGAGTCTTGCACTAGAGTGGTAATAGGCCAGTTCAGACCCATCATTTTGTATGTGAAGAAAAGATTATTCTTCTGCAGATTCATTACTGTACATTCATCTACAATGACTTTTCATCTGCTGTATTGTTTGATTTAGAAGTATTTTATTTTAACAAGGTATCTTGCAATACATAGCTAGCAAGATTGGATCTAAAATGCTTCTTACATGATTTGAGAATTTTGCTTCTCCTTATATGTTATAGTGTTCTGGAGGCAAGAAAGTTGAGCAAGCAGAAAGGCTTAAACTGAGTTTAGGGTATGAGAAACAGTATAAGGGAATCACTTATTGTGCTGGCATTAAATGATCAGACCATAACTTGACTGTTACCAGTCTTGTTGGAAGTTTGGGGGGAAAACTCTCTCATTCCTCTTGCCCTATGTTCCTTGTAATAAAATATGTGATATCAATTGTAGTTTGAAGTTTATGCACTACAAATACAAATTGAAATCCTTGGAATATGCAAAAAATCCTAACTTAAGTCATCCTAGCTATTAATTCAATTTTTATACTCTAAAATGACCATGCAAATATATGCCTTTTACTTGTACCAGCAAGCAAGAAAAACAATCTTTGCATCACAGTATAACAACAGCACACAGAATGAAAAAAATATTTTGTTTTAAAAGGACACTTTTTATAATGGCTCTCAACATATTCAACAACTAAAAAAACCCAACTATTCAATTTCATTCTGTGAGGTGAAATAATGCAGTACTGTACTCACCCTTTACCCGAAGTTACTCTCTTGTTCTATTTTCCTATTTAAATTATTACGTTTATTTAACAGTCAATCTACTTTTTTCAGATAATACTATGCATGAGTTTCATGATCAAGCCAAAAACATGTTGAACAAGTTCTATCAGTTGAAGACCTTATTCAACTTGCCAAAGAGTGAATGCCTCTTTTTAACGAAATACTATCAGTCATCATTTACTGAATGTGACTGCGATAATAACTTAGGAATGCAACACTGTGTGCTACATACAGAATTTTATCATTCAGGTTTAGTGTAAAATAATGAGAAGATGATGCTAAACTTTCCTCTCCTTAGGAAATTGCAAAAGTTATCTGAACACCATCACTGGTGTTCAGATACCATGCTACCAGTTTTAATTTATAGTTCAGAGATGCTCTAAGAAAGCTGATAATGAAAAAGGGCCTGCAGTCATGTGGAACGTAATATGGTAAAAGCTGATCTGTAGAGCTGGTTACTTTTAAGAGGTGTTTTATGCCAAGGAAAGATACTACATTCATTATGACCAAAGAGTAGGAAATGAGTTCAATTCCAAAACAATAATTTGCATTTCCTGCTCCGGGACAGACTGCCTAAAGAACAAGCCGCATTGTTATAGGAGATAAGGGAGGTGGAATTGTCATGTATTTCAAAATAAATGTGGTTATCTTGGATTTTAGGAAGTGCAAGATAAGGATTTGGGGGTTTATTTGCCTTTGTTTTTATTCCTACATGACTTAAAAAAATGCATGTCATAGAAACAGCTTTAAAAAAAAACTGAAATCATTAAGCAAATAAAGATCACAGAAAAATGTTTAGAATTATCCTAAACATTTAAAACCTGTATAAAACTATGAAGCAAGGCAATCAGTTCTTAATATCTGTTGTGTTTTTAAATGAATGATTTTTCCCCCCAACAACTTATCAAGAGGAAAGAATGGTTTAAGGTATACTTATTTCAGATGCATTATTTCCTCCACATTATTCCACTACTACAAAATTACTATGGCTAAATCTGAAGGATTATAGGAACAAGTATGATTAATAGACAGTTCTTTGGTCAATGCATGTCATAGCTATAGATCAGAACATAACATCTAAATAGCTCAGGCAATCTGGTCACAGAAACTGGAAGAGGGGCAGTTTAACCTGCTTCATGCTACTGTGGCCATGCTGTTCCAGTATCCAAACAAGCTAATTGAAATAAGTGTGGTGTGTTTCCATTATATGACCTATAAATTACCTCTTTTAAACTATATTTTTGGCTAAATATATTTCCCAGTTATGAGTTATAAATTATGGGTTATAAGCATACATCCTGTCATGAATTTTTTTTTATTAGTTCCTCTCCCTTGGAATGATCTAGATTTTGCTATATTTGTATAGTTTCTACCTGAAATTTCAACTGCTTCCGTGAGTACAAAGTTTATGCTGTTCTGTCTGCAAATAACATGGATTTTTTAAAGTAAAATAGAAATTCTGCAAAATATCATTGAACAAAATTAATTCATTTCAGTTTGATTGACTTTGCTGTAAAATCTAGTAACTCCTCTTCCACAGACAAAGCAAAGGAAGCTTAAATTTCTAATGTGTGCCTTATTGGTTAGGTAAAAGCAAGAAACAAACTCAATAGTGTATTTTTCCTTCCAAAGATCTGTAGTTTCTTCTCTCTGATTTCAGAAACAACAGAGCTCGTGATAATCCTCCCACATTCTGTTTCATCAGCTGATTAAAATGTAGATGTCCTACAAGGTAACACATCTTTGGACTATGGGTGTTACTCTAACCAACTCCTTATTAACAGAACTACTTTATGCAAGATCAGCAACTTGGCAGCATAAACAACATGAAACAGTTCTTTTAAATATGACTTGATATTTTGTTTATGAGAATTTTCATTTGATAGAAGGCTTAATGACTTTTACTACCTATTTAAGCATATCAGTTTTCATGTCTTTTAAAACCTTTTTGCAGTAAAGAGTACATTTATCTGGCAAAATAAATAATTCAGAAAGGATAGAGTCTTACATGAGTGATGAATATTATTTTATTTTCTGATTGTGTTGTATGATTTGTGGTGCGTATTGTGCAGTGAAGAGCCCCATTTCTTTCTTTCTTTCTTTTTTTTTTTTTTAAGCCCAGAAGACACCTGCAGAGTTTTAACTTATCCTCATTCTTCAGAAAGTGAGATTCTATTGCTGACAGGGACTGGGAATGCTGTTACACTTAGTTTTACAGCTACTTGCTATTTACATTTAAAATTGGAAAAAAAAGTCAAAATCAAAACATTTCAATCAAATATATTTGATATTTAATTTCATGATTAGAAAGGCTGCATTACAAAATCAAAGCTGCTTTTTTTATTATTATTATTAAAGGAAGGCATTTTTATTTCAAACCAATTTCACTAACTTTCTGTTCTTAAACTTGCTTTATTTCTACCAGCTGGAAATGCAGCAGCTGGCCAATCTGTTTTGCCTGTCGACACAATCTAGAATACAAGAACTAATTGTGTCAAGATATTGCTAACCTTATGTCATGCTTCTTGTAAAACCAGTCACTGCCCTTAGCCAGTATTCTTTACCACTGTTAGAAATGAACTTTAGGAAGCACAAAAATTTTTCTTGCAACTTTTTTTACCTCAGTATCTCACCCTCCTAATATGCAGTATGAGTCTGTGAAAATGAAAGTTGAAAGAGGAATGATTAATGACTGGTTCATTACACATGTGCATCAGACAAGTGAACAGAGTATTCCTGACAGAAAAGCAGGGGGTCTGTCATACTGTGATATCAGCTAGCAGACTTGTTTTCATTTTTTCTCTCTTAGATGAGATTTAGCTTCAGAATTTGACACATCACACTGAACAGTCAAAGTTCTTTGGCTTTAACAACATTTCAGGAATCATGTAGGTATACAACAGGTTAACATATGACTTACCATTTTGATATTCCAACTCTGACCCAGAAAGCATTTCTGAGCATTCACAATGCGATTAATCTTTCCTCAACTTCTGTAAATTTCCTTCTGGGTTAGAGATTTTAAAATGACATACAAAATAACCAATAATTTGTTTAATTCCATATGTGCAACCTCCCCCACATACGTTCTCCTAAACACCTACATTCAATCTGGTTGTAAATGATGTTCTAAAACAACCTATCAACATATAAAGGATTACTTCTTTATTATGAATACTGTTATACTTTGCTCCTTCCTCCAAAGAGCTTCCTTGTACACATGTATTCCATATTTGGCTGCAGAGTATGAACTCATAGAGCAGTGAGAGATTAAATGGTCTTGACTTTCACTAACTGCACTTCTGTTTCACCATTTAAGGAAGCTTAACAAATTAGTAGTTTCCTATCATCTCTGGAAATTAGTTATTTCATGCAAGTAACAGTCTAAGGAGGTTCCCTGTTATGGGAGTGCTGGTGGTTTACATAGGTATATGAGTTTACAATATGTCCAATACCAAAAATTCATGCTGTTACTTAAATATATGTTGCATTTAAATATTAACTGATTCTGTGTTCTGCATTAATCTAATAGGTAATATTTCAGCTTTCCTACTCTACTTTCTGCTTTCTGGTCCACACATAATTGTTCTTTTACAACTATTTTTATTTATGCATTACTATAGATACCAAGAAAAATCTTCACTTGCATAGCTGTTCATTGGAATACACATGCTAAAAAAGCAAGCACACACATATATGTAATACATTAAGCAAGTCCATACATGATATGTAATATTGCGGCATTAGTTAAGTTCTAAAGAATCTGCTTTAACACCCAGTTTCTTTTGCCCTGTAATAATGGTATCAAACAAAGCCTTCATACAAATTTCTCAAAAATTAACAGCTTTTGAAATGTGTTGTGTGAAACAGTGGTTCTTTTCTGCCTGAAATGTGTTTTCAGTATTCAGAATGATAAAACTCTCTGTTACATAGGCAACTTATTAACCAAGTGTTAAATTACTTCTGTTATATAAAGAGCCAAGACATACCCCTGTTCTTTTAATACCAGCCTTCTGAATAGTGCCTAAAGTAGTAAGTGAGTAATTATCCAAAGGTGTGTGCATGGCCCTAACTCTAAGGCAACTGCAACATTTTTACTCATATTTGGTCACTTTTAGTCAGTGACCTACATGAATTGATAAAAAGTATCTTGGAATATTTGTCAAGTGATTTGATGATCACTTCCATGCTTCCTATTGCTGTTAGACCAGTGAACAAGACAGGTAGAGCTGTCAGATTTAAACAGGTACAGGCTTTAAACCAGATTAAAAGAGGATTAAAAACAAAGGTGTTTTAGATTACCCTGTTTTTATAAGATGTTAAAGGCAACATGAGATATTTTGTATTATCAGCAATGAGAGCTCTCTTTACTTGATAGGCTATTGAAGACTATCAACTTGAAAAGTTTTGATTTCCTTTGCAAGGGTGATACTGGTCTTCCAGGCTGATTTTTACCAGCTGAAAAACAAGATTTATTATTAAGATAAGAATATTGTAAAAGTTTTCTAAACTAAAAATAGAAGAATAACTTAATAAGGGGTGGCATGTTTCAGAAACAAGTTCTTTGTCTGTGTGTATGGTCCATGCTATTCCTGGCTCCATTCACTTATACCTTCCTATTTTTATCCTCCATTGAAGCTACAGTTACAATTCTGACCTCAGTGAATCATAACTGTCTTAACTGTATCAGAAAAGATGCCCCCCATGATTCCTAGCAGACCAATCACTCTATCTCTAAGGAAGATTATCCACAAATAAGCATTTCACAGCAAAGAGCCCGTGGCTAACAAACTCAGTGCAGGAGAAAGTGATTTGCAGAAAGCAATAGTGAAGAGAAAGAACAACTGTGCTCTCCCTCAAATGATTCACAAACTACTAATTCTGTGGTCAGTGCAATTTAGACTATCACTTCCAGAACTCTTCACTTAATAATTGCCTTACAATTTTAATTGCAAGTCATCTGATAACCCGACTGATCTGTCAGAAGGACACAGAAGAACCTTCTTCTACCTGTAGTCAAATGTACAAGATAATCATCAAGATCCTTTCATATACGATCTATCAGTTATCATGCTTTTTCAGAGACATGGCTGGTCTGTGAGCATCCAGTTTGCAGTTTTATGAATTGGGAAGAGTCCTAGAAAATCATCAACTATTAATAAGTTTTTCTAACTACAGGAACAGAAGAAATGGAATATTCTTTAAGCAGGAATGACTAGTTAAAACCAGTTTTGCAGGAAGCTTCATGCACCAAAGATCAGGAAAAAATGTTAATGTGCAATCATTGAACAGAATAAGAGCCACAACTTGGTATAAGGCACGTAATGAATAATGCTATAAAATCATCTTCTATACACCCACAATGTATCTAAATTTATAAAACACACACAACACTGGATAAAATCTAAATGCAATTCCCATCATTGCAGTATACTATACAATCTGCTATAACACAGGACCATATTGGGATTGAGTAGACCATTCTGTTTGTTAGAAACTTAGCAGAATGTGCTGGTATTTATATCTCATAAAAGCTGTTCAGTAAACACAGCACAAAGACCTCTGATTTCACCGAATGCATAAACACGTGCAAAGAATTTAATTCTAGGGATTTCGGACATGAGAGTGCTGTCTCTACCAAATGGACTTAACTACCATTCCCCCATCCCAGTGAACTAAAACATCTTTTCACCTGGAAAAAGTGTCCTGGCTTCACAGATAAGAATTCCAGAGTTCTAAGCCACAAAGTCGAAATTTACTATGGCATACTTAAAAGGAAAATATAGTATAGCTTCCTAGAATCAACAGTTTTAATTTTTTTCCAACTAATTAAATAGAGATTTAAGGGACAGGATTTTGAGAAGGCAAAACTGATCTCTGTTCCTGTTACATTTCTATGTGAACTTACACATGTTGGTATATTTTATATGCTTGAATTGTCACTTCCATAAAAAAATGACATTTAGTTACAATTCCATTCATATTTTAGAGATCCTTTGTCATTCTTTGAAGAAAAATGAAAGAGAAATACAAAGTACTGTGATCTTTGTTCTACACAATTGCAACACCTGCTACTACAAGCCACACAAACTGAATAGGTGACAACCAATAAACCAACAGAATAAAAGCATATCGGGGTCATAACTTCTGCCTTGACGGAGAAAGGAAAGAAATCTAAGTCAGCCTCCCCTAAGGCTAAAAAGGACTCTTGAGGGACCTAACTTTCTTTTGTTCTAGATGCATAAAAAATAGGGGTGGAAGGTACTTTGACAGCTCATTTCATACATCTCTTGTGCCAATGCAGGATCAGCTATACCTAAATGCTTCTTAAAATTTGTTGATCTCTTTCTAGCAACAGCATAACCTCTGCAGACAATCTATTCCAATGGTTAACTGCCCTCATCATCGAGCTCTTTTCCTCAAGTTTAATTTAAATGTACCTTGCTGCCACTTAAGACCATCATTTCTACAGCTTTCTGTGGCAGACATGGAAAAAAATGCATATACCTTTCCCTTTTACAGCTTAATCACGTAAAACAAAGCCAATCCTCTCAAAGAAGTATCTGCTTCAAAAAACAAAGACTCTCTAGAAATACCCGAAAGAGTACCAAAAGAAGAAATCAACTGTCTTGGCAGACTATCCCTCTCATTTTGTGCGAACCAGACACACTCATTTAGGATTAGTCAAGGGTTGCAAAACCACTTAAAAGAATCAAGAACTCACTACGCTTCACCTGGAAGCTGTCTGGGTTTGTTCAAGAGAGTATGAACAGCACTTGCGTTAGACAGTGTTCTAGAGTTAACTGCGCTGGGGTATTTTATGTGGTCACAGACGATGTTACCTTCTTCTGGCAGTGACCCTTCCCTTCCCTGGAGGGACCTACAAAGGACTGCCAAACCAGGAAATCTAATCTTCTGGAGTAAACAGTAGAAAGAGCCCCATCTCACTGTTAAAGCAGAGTGCTTTATTCCAACTTACTGTCTTCAAAATGGAAAAGAGGGGGATATTTCATTTCAGATTTAAGATTCAAAACCTTTATATTCAAAATAAATGTCAGCATGGTCCTACAGTGCCATAATTCCTCTTCTAAATTCTTCTATAAGACCTTTGCAGAATACTGGATGCATTACCTTCAAAAGTTGTGTGAGCTAATAAAATCTTAGACGGTAATTCAAACTGACATCACCATTATAATTATTACTCTGTTTGTGCCATTAGTATCTGGAGACAAACAATAAAAGTTTCATGTCTCCAAATTTTTCTTAACCTTTACAAATTAGGGATTATGTTTTATGTTCTGTACCTTATTTCTCTCACTGAGATCAATTTTCTATTACAGTCTATAGAAATTACCTGGTTGTGGGATACTTTAAAATTTGAACAAAGTTTGAAAACAAATCTTGAATCTGAAGCGGCTTTGTCACTACTGATTTTTTTTACTGCTAATGACTGAGCAAAATACAGCTCAAAGGGAAAGTCACTGAGCTGAAAGAAAATCTTAACAAAGTATTTATATAGAAAATAGAATAATATAAAATTTACAAAATAAGGTAATTCAGCACATAACTGAACTGGCTAATTTTAGTAAGATATTGGAATTCATAATTCAAATGTTCATAACCTGCTAATACTAGAAGAATAGAACATACTTTGCTGTCTATCTTACATTGCAGATTAGAGAAGAAATGTAAGTATTTTCAGAATCATCTTAGCACAATGCATTGGGAAAGATAAGTGACTAGACAGTTTTACTGTGACTCAGATTCAAACAGTTTTGATCTCTAATCTCGTTGTTGTTTTTGAATGGATGGCAATACACACAAATCTTTTGCAAGCATTTAACAGGGAAAATTATGGATATAAATCAGGAAGAAGGTACTTTGTAGGGTGGAGTTAAACTTCAAAGACAGTGGAATAAAGAACAGTCATTATTATATCTAGCAGCTGTCCTTCTATTGTAATTAAACAGAACATTTATTCCCAAGTGTTATGACATTTTATCAGCTATACAAAAATAATAATAGTAATAAGAAGAGTGATAAGGATCATCATCAAGGTTATTATGGGAGCAAGCCAAGATCACATGCCCTCTGTTTCTAAAAGCTGTTATAAGGAAGGTGTTCTAGACAGTAAGTACTGTTCAAACTATTTTATGGAAACATACACAGGTAGGTTCCTGTCTTTAAAGGAAAACTTTGCAAATAAGTGAGCAGTTCCTACTTGCTAAATGAAATAACAACAATACTCCACCAATAGATTGTATCTAGGTATTCATACAAAGGTGTGAAATAGTTTTTTTTTTTCTTTTTAGTCAGTACACTTCCATGAAAACTTGCCACTTAGCGCCATATAACAGAAGACAGACTAAAGTAAAGGGATGTTAAATGAGTCTTCACAAAGCACAGTATTGTAGGTGCAGCTCCAGAATGAGAATCAGAACTCATGATTCTGTGTTCTTGGACCTTATTCTCTGATTTTACACCATTTTCCTTTCCTGCATAAGAAATTGGATTAGGTTCACACATTCCTTTCTCCTGTAGTACAGTAATAATAAACTCTTAATAAATGGGTGTTTTAAACCCTATCCCCCCAGATCTTTTGATTAAAACACTAAGACAAAAAAAAGATGACAGGAATGTAATTCAATTAACATATTTGCTCAGTTTTGCTATAATTCATGTTTCAGGAAACAAAAACAAAGTGCAAGTTTTGAAATAATTTTCCGGACTGGGAAAGAAGGGATGAGCCCATGGATCTCAGCAGTTCCTACTGCAGGTTTTGCATCTGCTCTTAAGCGGCCTTATTGGCAATCAAGCACTGACATTACGTTGGAACCTTTCAAGTTCATCTGGGCCTATATGGTTCATAGTCAACTGTCCGCTAGAGCGGCACTAAAACTATGTCCCTGAGTGACAAACACTATTCCTGCTACGACCAAGCTGACCAGATGATACACTTTTTCTCTTGTTCACTTTCTGATTCCCTACAGCATATGTTAAAGCTAGTTAATTGAAATGGTTTTCTTTTGTTGTGAGGTTTTGTATATTTTTTTTTCAGTGAGCCACTTTCAACAAGCTCTAAACCACTAGCGATATCCTTATTACTGGTTAGGAAATCCTCTTTAGGATATTAAGGTGACTTCTTTTCTTTGGAAAGAAAGGTATTCGTTATGCTCTAACTGGATTTCCTAACTGGATAAAAACAATAAACTGAGGGGAATCATTAGAAGAACTCATATCTTTTGTTCTTAAATGTGAAGATATAACATAAGTTAATATCTGAGTGCCAAGAGCCATCTTGCAATAAAGAAAATTAATTCTTAGCATAAAAACCTAAATGTAGTTACAAACAGCTGCACATACCTCTGAGCTTGGTCCATGTAACACACCAAAAATACTTCTACATATTTTACATATATAGCCATCACTCTTTGATATACTTGAAATGCCAACTGGTTCGCCAACTCCTTCCTAACAGTCTCTATCCTTTGCTTTTCTCAAAAACGCTTTATTCAATAATTTTAAAGAACAGCTGATTAACCTACCTCTTTTCTATTCCTGCCAAGTAGTGACAGTAAGGAATTTTCTAGCGAAGTTAGCCTTATCTTCCAACTACAAATTTGGCAAAGCAGTTATCTCCAACCCCTTCCTAACAGTCTAATTAATTTTTTTCTTGTATTATTATGTGCATAACAACCAATGATACTGCTACCAGCGTAAGTGTTTTTACTGAATGTTACACACTGTTTCCCACACTTTGCAGTGGTGTTGTATTTGTTATTTAGAACAAACCCAGATTGTTCCTGGAACCTTGCCTATAGAAACTACTGCTGTAAGGTGTTTATATGATATATAATTATAGACATGCTGTAACCTGTCCATAGCCACTGCAGAACAAGTTGCATTATCAAAAACATAAACCAGTCCCTAAATTAACTATTCAATCTGATATGTTCCCTTTCTTCAGCAGCTAATGTCAAAGACAAATTAAATGAACACAAGTTATATTTCTGAGCTTCAGTATAAAAGATGGTAACTATATAATATTCCGAGCAAGCAATATGATATTCAGAACTACTGAACAGTCCCTAATGCAATACTGATTTCAAGCCAGTACCTCTGAAGATTAGGCCACTTGGTCAGACATTCACATTTGAAAATACTAGCAGAAAAGCACAAGCGAAATGTAGGAAGAAAGACCGTACTCAACTACCAATGGAGTGAGTCACAGTATTCAAGCAGCTGAGCCTACATACATAAATTCAATAGGAACATTTGGTTACAATCCTAGCAAACAACTGTTTGTTAAAAGTTTTAACCTAAGTATTGTGTCAAGATAAATAATTAGGACCGTCTGTAGTGCAAATTACCTGTAGGGTGGGTAAAGCTTTATAGAAATAATATCTAGTTAAACAGAATAGTGGATTATGCAAAAGTTTGAATTATTAGAGGATTACTTTGTCACACTTCACATACAGACTTTAACACCACTTCATACCTAGCTTATGTGTTTCTTGCGAACATCTAAACAACTATTTGCTTGATAAAAATGGTAATTACATGCACTATAACTTTTTGTTTATACATCCTTTTTTCTGATGCTTTTCTTCAAACCAACAATTTATCAAGAAGAATTTTTAAATCTTGGTAATATTTACAAATACTTTTTACTCCTATGTTAAATATATCTTGCTTAAGTGATATCTAAGACAAATTAATAAAACCTTCCCGCATTAATATCTAGTGAACATTTTCTTATATTTATATTTTATTGTATAACCTGTTGCTATATATACACACCATAAAAACACAGTTAAAAGTGGTTCTGATCATATTTTTGTATAAGGCATTCACGTTTACAGATAAGCCAAACCAGAAAACAAAAATGCAAGTGCCACTGAATTCAGAGGGAGAGGGATGAGTAGAGAGGAACAAACAGGGTAGGATCTGGTGTCTCAGTTTGTCATTTTAATTTTGGTTTACAAATTTTATTTTGGACCAGATCCAAACCTAGAAGAAATGTATTTTGCAATTATGAAATGGATGAGGCTAAAATAACAGAAGAACAGCTGGCCTTATTAAAATGGGTTACAGATGGCAGAAATCTTGCAATAGCAATCTTAAAAAATTTTGTAGAAAAAACTTGTATGATCTGCCTTATCCATTCACTGCGAATGCATTCTTGCAGATGTGGGGAATACAACTACTCTCACATCTGCCAAGTTCTAATCTGTTACTCCAGTAAATTTTTTTGTGTGTGAAATAAATATGATTTTTCTGATTTAGACTTGCTCCACACTTATAATCAAGTGCAAGAAATAATTATACAGTATTTTCATATGAGCTCCCATAGTGTTTCCTGGTACATATATTTTTACATCAGAATATTATTACAGGTTATACAATAAGTTATTGCAAACTTGTGCTGACTCTGATGAGGAATATGAGGAAAATAAAGAAATACATTGAAGAACCTTACTGAGGTAGGCACCATTACAGAGGCATTAAAAGACACGGTTGAAATTTATTCATCCATGGAGAAATTCCAAAAGAATTGCACAGTAGTATCTCAAATTCTATGCTCTTACAGCTCCAACTCTTCCTTCCAAATTCTATGGAAGTTGCTGTAATACTTGGATATACATTTTAATTCAGTCAGGAAAATAACTCCATCTTATAAATCATTTATAAAATTTAAAACTGCATGGTATTCCCTTGAAGAATGGCTTTCCTGCATTTTAGTATTTATGACATTTAAACTAATACAGGAAGTATAATGCATATACTTTCACTAGAAAAATACATCTTTAATAATCGAAATACAACAATTACATTAATTTCTGCTTATGAACATGGATAATACTGTATACTTAATAAACCTAGATTTATTCTAAACATTAATAACACCTGAAATGTAAAGTATTATGTATGTAAGAAATTATAAGCCACTTCTACCAAAAAAAAAAAATCTATTTGAGTATGCCAGCTGATAATAGATATAACAGAACCATCAGTAAAATAGTAAGACAGTTCTTAGCTGATAGGAAAAAAGTGTGTACAAGGGATTATCCATTTTTCTCTGAAGTTCTGTTCCAAATTTTAGTTTACTCCAGCTAGAACACTGATCTCTACTGCCTGCACTTTATTATGAAGCACAGTTTTCTGTTTCAGGAAGTTCTAATAGTAACCTATGGTTCTCAAGTAACATGCTGTAGCCAAAGTTTATCCTAGCTTGTCACAGTGGCTTGAACTGGATGACTTTTGATGTCCCTTTTTCTATGATAAGTAAAAGTTTAAATATAGATGTGTGTAAATATAAATATATGTATGTGTAAAAATAAATTTATAAACTAGATTAAATAAATAATTTTTCTGAAACTTTTCTTTCTCCCCATTAGAGTCTTCTGCAGCGTGATCTTCTCATAAGTCTTTTCTGAATGTTTTCAAATCTTAGGGACAACTTCCGAGTTCAGTTACATGACGGTAAATACTGAGTAACTGCCCTGAAGTTAATAGCATTACTCCAGAGTCAGAATAATGTAAGTGAGAAATTTGCCCCCTACTCCATTACCAAGGCAACTGAATTTTACCAGTCAATGTAAGATACAGAACTCACTCTTTCTAATTACATTTTATACCATGAATACAGCTGTAGCATTCTCCTGCTATATCCAAAGTATTTAACAGGAAAATACATTTGTTATGTGCACTACAAGAACAAAGAAAGACTTAGAAAAGGCCACCTCCACACATTTTTACACGAAACTAACTCGGCAGTGCTGAAGCTAGCCTGACTCTGCAAGCCTGCCCCTTGAATAATTCCTCTGACAGGCTCGGAGGAGTCACACAAACAGGGATAGCAGGTGTTGGCCCTTTATATATAGGCATATTTAGATGGAAGGTCATTCAAGATAATTCTGCTTATGAATAAGACCGTTCATTTGAGTCAACCAATTTTATAATTATGTGTTACTCTTAAAGTGGATTTCTGGATATTATTTTCTTTGATACCTTTTATGACTCATAGTTCGCTTGAGCAAAGCGAGCTACAATTTGCTAATGCAGGTGTGTACAAATTTGAAACTGGTTAGGTTGGGTGTGTCTAACTATAGAAACATATTTTTTTTGTAGTTTTCAGTAAATGTTATTGGCCCCACATTATCTGGCTACACCTTAGCTAAATTTAAATATTTCATAGTTTGAATACCATTCTTTAAAAGGTTAGTTCAACTGGGTAATTGCTGAGGTTCAGAACAGAAAGCTGCATTAATTCTAAACAGAACAATAACCCCGTAAGAAGCTGCCTACCTCGATCAGGTGACAGCGGTTATATAACCACTCAGCACCAACTGATAACATCCCGTGTACGTGCAGGCCCGCCTCTCCCCCATACCCTGTGGAAAGCAGGGGACAACTGGTTTGCGTTTGGGAGAATGAAGAAATTATTCTTTGTTTTCTTTAGGGCTGTAGCTCATAGCTTAAAGAGCTTGGACTGAGTCTGCTCCCTCTCTACCATTTTGCAAAGACGCAGGGAGCGCTGCCTACAGCTCACTTCTATTGCCAAGAGGAGTTTTGCCAGCAAAGTTTGCAGGGATTTGTAGTCCATTTTATGCTGACATTATAGTACAAGTTAAACAAACTCACTGGATACATCAAAGAGTAGTAGCACATAGGCACCTACAGCTCTACCCTCACTTTCTGTGTTTGTGGGATTTGGCTAAGGCACTGGGAGAACGGACAGGGCACTCCTGTACCTCAGTAATCGGGAGATGCCGGAATGGACATCTTTGGAGCGTAGGCAACCTACATAATGCAGGACAGTCTGTAAGCTGCTCTGCTCATGCTAACAGGCAAACAAGTCATCAGCTATCTCCAGAGACAGGCAAATATAAAGGTAGTTTGAAATTAGTTCCACTGGATCAGAATCTCTCTCTTCCAGCTGAAAAGCTAGTCTTCAAAATCTTTCTGTCCTCCCCTCTAAGCTAGTACAGCTGTAGGCAGTTACCAAGGCAGAGCCGAAGGGAGCTGAAACACTACTGTAGTCATCACAGCACAAAAAAATGAATTTAAGAGTTTTTGTGAGTCTAATCAATAGACTAGAACTTTGGGAAAGAATATGAAATATATACAATTTCAGTTTAAATGTAAGTAGCTATCCCCACTGCATTTAATGCCACTATTTTAAGCCCTGATTTATCAATCATACACTTGTAATATACTGTATGAGAAAAACAAGGCTTGCATATCAACACTTCAGCTTATTAATTCACTGCTTTGCAATATAATTTGTGTATCATTTGTACACTTATAAATATGTTGAAAACAATTATTTGCTTTCTCAAAATAAATATGTTTTTCATCTACCAATACAAATGTTTCAGATGAACTGAGTGATTAATATAATTTCTAAAACTGTGATTATTTTAATAAACACGAAGCAAGTTATTGGACTAAGTATGACTCCAACTGTGAGTGATTTATAGTGATAAAAATACACAGATGCCATCTGTACCAACAGAAGAACACTCATCACAAAAATTTGTTTTTTGGTAACACTTCCCTTTCATTTATACTGGAATGAGCACAATTTTTTTTAAACGACACTAACAGTAAAATATGGCCACTTGTAAAATAAGTGACCTAAGAGTAGGAGAAATACACCAAAAACTATGAATTAAAGTACTTGCCCAAGGCCTCCATGATGTATCATTGAATGCTCACCAAACATTAAGCTAAGTTTGCCAGACTAGCAATGCTAGCTTAGTTAGCAGCTGCTTCCATACGACAGTTTTTGCTGGGTGTGACACTCTGTACCCCTCCCAAAGAAAATCAAAACAAAAAATACCTCAGTCAAAATGGTGAAGGCTTTAAGTGCAGAGCCCAGCCTAAGTCATTAGTCTGACTTCATCAGCTCGTCTATGATATGTTTGCCAGCATCTTTGCCAGTTCAGCATTAAGCAAGAGGGCCATGGGGTATGCACCAGGGAAACTAGGGCAGGCAGTGAGAACACGGTGATAAATATCAGTCAGCATCAAATACTAGCAGGAAGATCAAAAGAAAAGTAGAATTTAAATAAAATCTGCACACAGAGAACTTCATTAACAGCAGTTGCAGAAACAAAGATATGATACCCAAAGCATTATTCATTTATAACCATGCACCAGATACGGAGAGTTTTGAGAATGATGAGGATTACCATCACCTATGTAAGCGTAATAAACTGATGGCAAGTGCAGAATTCAGCATCAACTCTATCTTGGTCTCCTATTGAGCCAGTACTGCCATAGCTGCATTATCTTTGACTTGCATTCTCAGTTCTGCATGTGACACACTGAACTTCACTGAATGCGGCGAGGTAGGTAGCTTACATATCCCCACAGCTTTTTTTTTTTTTTTTTTTTTAATTAGCAGTGGCCTTAATGCAATCCTGTTCAGCTTTGGGTTCTAAAATATGACAAGAATTTAAATAAATGTGCGAAATAAATCTGTATTTATTTCTGATTTTTGTTCTGCAACTATGCTTCCACCCCCATTTCTCTCAGCTTCCCATCCCTTCAAAACCTCCTTTGTATCAAAAAGCTGACAGATTTAGCTCCTAGTTTTCTTGTTGAAATTTAGCAAAACAGAATGGCTGTCATTCAAACATGTTTTAGCAAGTGGCAAGCCTGCTCACCTTCATTCCCCCAAAATCAACACTTAGAAGGCATGTTCTTCTGACATGTCATGTAAAATACATTCAGATCTGACAGATATGTGGAACAAACATGTCCCAGAGCCTGATGTTCCACACAGAATTCCTACATATATGATGTTTGTGGCGTTTTTTAAATCCCTTTACTGTTTTAAACGGGGCAGATATTTTCCTTGAGTTTGGACACAATATAGGATGCGGAGTGATGTAAAAATTCAAATCCAAAGTCTTTTTCCTCCTTAACCACATTGTGACATTCAGAAGCTTTCACTCACCAGCTGGCCAGTAAGCATTTGTTCATGAGTCACCTTTGAAATTACTGTGAAGGTCCTCTTTAAACCTTCTAAAATGAAACGCACTGAATGCAACACAAAACAATTTATCTAGGAATAGGAAAAGACATAGTTAAAACTCAGTACTTGATAGCTTTTCTGTGAGAAACGAAATGCCATTGAGATTCCATAGAAATATCACAGAAATGACTGTACTCCATACAAGACAAAAACATGTAGTTTAGTTTCCATCACTGAAGCTGTGCTACTCATTCTAGGTGAATTTTAAATTCAGACTTTGATGTTGCTATGTTCATTATCAGATCTTCCACAATAGCCAAATGCCACTTGCGTGCCAGGACATGCAGGAGTGGCTGGTCTGAAATTATATTCCAGAATGACATTTTCTTTCTGGATGCAATTAAAAGATGAGTATAAAGTGAACTTGATAAGTACAGTACTAAATTAGATAGTTTTACATGCAATTTCTGTGAAAATACAGCCCTGGTCTTTAAGAACCCTTGTCTCACCTGTCCGTTAATAACCAAGGTTTATGGACATTTCTCTGCTGCTTCTTAAGCTGTAACACCAAAATAGTACAGTGTTCTTACTAACATGGTAAGCATTCACTCTTAGCATGCTTGACTGTTGATTTCTTACTAATGTTAACTGAAAAAACACAGTAAACACTGTTTTATAAAAGGCGATTATGTATACATTCTACTGATTAAGTAAAAGTTGCAGAAATCTGTATGCTGTCCATGCTGAAAAATGCTTGCTTTTAATTTTTTTCTCTCTTGTGAAAAGTGATGCAAGATTCTTTCAGGTATTTGCTCTCATTGCTGCCACTGGCTGAATACCACTTTTAGAACAATACAGGGGAAATCATTTAGGAACATAAGAAGGCTGAAAGAAAAATGCTAATTTTACATTCTTTGATATAAATTTACAGAGGTGAAAGGCACCTATGGGATAACAGTTTTCATACTTACATATCCCAAAATAAATAGGAGGACATGTCTTAAACATCTTTGTGTAAAAACATCTATACAGAAAATAACTGCTACTTGAAGATAAATGTCATGTTATAATTTGAGTGTAAAACTCATGGTTTGATGAATAAAGTTAGCAAATACTTTGCTCGTATCTTAGGAAGAAGCAAAACAACAATGGTAATGATTTGCTAAACTATAAGATTCTATTATAGTATCCATTATTGGTATGTAATTCCATGCTACTGTCAAAAGTTATACTTCTCAGAAATACTGCCAGGTCTCACATTTTGTACCCATTTTACATCAAGTTGTACTGCCTTCTTACTTCACAGCTCCTATAGATTAATTCACCTTCTTTATCTACAAATCCACAATCATTTAACAATTCTGTTTAAAATCTGACAACTTTCATTTAATTGAAAGAAAAATGCCTAATCAAAGCCACCGAACATAAGCAATTGCAACATATGGCTCCCCAGCTGGGAAAGTGTCTGACCAAAGTATCAGCAATTTGAAAGACAGAGACAAACAGCCCCATCAAATACCCTTTCACCAAGGGACAGGTGCACTGGGATGGAAGCCAAAAGACCATGCTTCAAAGACCCAATTATTGAGCAAAACCATATGAAGGCAGCAGGTATTGTTCCTCCATTTTACAAATGAGGTTACTAAGGGGTTGTACAGGAAGCCTTTTGGAAATAGCTGGGAATGGAATCCATATGCCTATTATGACAAAACCTATTTTCATCCACTTAACTGAACTGACACTCAGGAAAAACTGATCCAAATGTATGTTTCTGGCTATGCAGGCCTGCAGACTCATACAATTTTATCACCAGCTTCAGAGTAAACATTTAACTTATCACAAACTACTATAAGTTTGTCCAAGAATGTTTCACTCAGAATGGCTCATCTTTCCTCATATTTTCATTGGGACTGAGTCCGCATACCTTTGAACAATGTGACTGCTATTTCCTTCAAGGTTCAACTTGTTTTTAGGAAATGTGGCAAGGAGGTGGTAGAGAGAGGAACAAGAACCTGGATATGAAAGTGGTTGAAAGAGATTGTATCAAGCTGCAGGTCCTTGCGTGGGGAAACAGCACAGAGGACAGCAAATGAGCACAAAGGCACAGAAGGCAGGGAGAGGGCAGGGCGAGAGCGCACTGCTCTGGGAGCCCTGAAATAAGGAGCAGCTGAAAAAAACCACCAATGTGCAGATGAATGCAAGAAGATTATGGAAGAAAACAGAGTTTGGGCAAGATGGGAAAATGGGATGCACTGGACTGTTTGGGACAATGAAAGAAATAGGAAGAAAAAAGAAAAAAAAAGAAAAGGCAGTAATAAGGAGGAGAGAGAATGGTAGTTCAGTACATCCTGAGAGATATGGTGACACAGAAACTGCCCCTAAGCAGCAGCAAGAAGGCCAAAATTTGAATATGTATTTAAAAATGAATCTGAACATGAAAAATAAAATTAAGAATAATCACAGTGAGTACATTTTCCCAAAGACTTAAAATCCAGAAAACAGGCCAAAATAAATTTCATTAAAATCTATGTCTTAAAGACAACCTTGATACGATTTTTGAATTCATGGAATCAAAACTGCCTCTCCGCAGTGCTCCCTCCAAGGGTATATAAAGCATTCCAAGTTTCCGAATGAACATATTCAATTTTGGTCCCAGGGCATATGCCAATGATCTTGGACATTTTTTCAGTCTTTCAACTTTTATTTTCAGACACAAGATGTTTAAAATGCAATGTAATACTTATTGTACTCAGATATACTCTAAATCAGAGAGCAAAATTGATTTTCATTACACATTTCACAAAGTTTGATAGTGAGAAAGTAAGAGAACACCTCCCTCTACTGTTTCTTTCTTGTATAAAAATATGCTGTTTAAACAATTTTCTTTTTGATCAAAGCTACAAATAGAAACACATGCAGGATTAGCAAAATACTGTATAGTTTTCATGTGACAACTTTTTTTTTTTTTTAAAGTAAAACACAAGTATTTACACTAACCTCCAGGTCAGCAAATTAGAAGACGAGGGATTGTAAACAGGATTCAAAGGGAAGAATATAATCTGAAAAAGGAAGAAAGGAAGAAAACAGTTGAAAGGCACACTGAAGGGCATACTGTCACATGTATTTGGATAGAAGAGCTCCAACAACATGGTATAATCTGTTCGTGAGACTATCAGATGAAACAGCCAATGTTTAGCTTATATTTTATTGTATTTGTACTTCAGGTAGAGATGGTTTCAATTATCTTAGTTACTTAAAAAACAAACAAACAAAAAAACCCACTTACTTCTATTCTGATGTGTCTATCTTTAGGCATTAGCTCTCAGAGGTCATCCAGCATCTGTATTCCAAATCCACAAAAACTATATTTCAAGCTCGAGAAATTAAGCTCAAAGAACCAGTGTGATCAATCAAATAAGGGCTAAGGATTGCCACATTGCACAATTCAAATATGAAAAATAAATATTTTATAAATACCAAAAGTAAAGGCTCTGCTTTTTATCCCCCCCAGTGGAAATATAAGCAGTATCTACTCTAATAAAGCCATTCTTTGGTATCAGAGTGAGTTATCTCTTTAAGACATTTGATTACATTTTAAATGTTTAGAATTTTTATTTTATTTTAAAATCACAATCTTCAAAGGAAAACATTGTGCATGAGCTAAGACAAGGGTAAGTTTCAGGATATAAGCATGTGCTATCTCATTGTCTCTCAAAAAATAGTTTTGAAAATGTGTAAGTGCTACACATGCAGGTTTTTTTTTAAAATGAGATTTTTATCCAATATGCCCAGAGGGAAAACTCACACTTTCATCAGCTGCACTATCTTCCATCACCCAGTTATGCTACTAACTAGCAGATTACAAAAGAACAGATTTTGGTCAAATGAAAGCATAGTATTAAAATGCTCTCAGTTCTACAAGTGCAAGCAGGCTAATTTTTGCTGTGCTAAGCATTCCCAAAATAATTTAAAACACCAAGCAAAAAGAAATAGGATTTGCTTTGTACCTTCAGGGATAGGAGATGACTCATTTAAAGAAACAAAATCAGTAGTGATATAGGCAGCTCTCTTCATAATTTTCTGCTCCAAATAGTAAAACTTCACCCCTGGATGACTGGAAGGATTCAATGCTTAACACGTTTTTGGAGAAGTGAATGAGACTAGAACTTAAGCAGCTAAATTTAACTACACTCTGTAAGCAGTGGCAACGATACAGAATCTTAATAACTTAAAATAGAGATGTAGTCTGTGAGAAGTTAAATGGTAAACTACAGTATTCATCTGCTAATTTTTCATTCTTTGTTTTGCAAATGAAGTATGCAGAGATCTCTTCACCATCTGCAAAGGAAGCAAAGAGATATCATCTTAACAGCACCGTGAGGAACTAGGACAGGCTCCTGTAGGATGTTGGGGTGGCAGGGGACTGGCAGAGAGGCTGTTGTACGGGACAGGCTGTGGGAGCGGTTGTGGCACAGACACCCTAGTAAGAGTCTGTGCACCTGCATGAATAGAGGAGAAAAGATACGTACAACTAAGTGGCTTAATTTTCTTGCCTTTCTATCAATTATTGTGTTTATGTAATAATCATTGCTGCTTCATAATGAAGCGTTTTCTTTTTCAGATATTCTATACCTTCCAGACAACTCTTATTAAACAATAGAAAATAACTGAGGATTAAGTTTTATTTTTAATGCCGCTAGCTAGCCATTTAAATCTAATTATTTCCCATTAAAAAAGTTAGAGAGTGATTTTTTAATATTCTTCATGTCTGGTCAAACTACTTCTCATTATGTTACCCTTAAATTACTTGATTTCAAGGACTGTGTCAAGGATTTCTGTTTACTGTTAAGCTTCTCCACGGGGATAGACGGTACACGTGCTCAACGAACTTATTTTTGGCTAATAAGGCCAAAATTTCCTTTTCTGAAGTCCTTATGTGAACTTATTTTGTTAGTTTTCTTAATTTTGTTCCACAAATCCATTTACACTTTAGTCGTTTCAGTTAACAGACTACGGAACTAATTTAATCATAAGATGTATATGGTTATTTCTGTAAGAGTAGATGTATGCACTGAATATTTTTCAGTTATCTTTTATCTGTGAATATCAAAGAGAAACTTTAGTCTAATCTATACTCGGTCTTTCAGTGAGTCATTTAAACCATTGCAAATTAATTGGAAACACTGTTACAGGACTGCCCCCCCCCCCCATTTTCCATAGCCAGCCAAATAACATTCAAACCATTTTAGCTAGAATACATCTAACTTGTAGCAATACGTCTAACTCACTTGAAAGCTCAGCAGAATCCAAGTGAGTTACTGCATTTTTTTTTGCTCATTACTTCTGTCTTAAAAATAAATAAATAAATAAATAAAAGCAGCCAGTCACAAAATTCAGTGTCAAAAGAAGTTCTTCGCCCTCTACCTACTGAAAAGGTTTATGTCACTTTTAAGTCATGATTAATTATCAGCACTTTAATGCACAAAATTAAATTAAAAATAAACACAGAGGACAATATTAAAAGATACACCAAGTTAAGAATGATAAATCTGTAGCACACTGCTTAATCTTAGTTTTCAAGGAGTTAAATTTTCAGCTAGTATCTATCTTTTTTAATTTACGTCACTATGATTTTTTCTTGCTTCCTCTCACATTTCCTACATAAAGCATAGAGACTGAATTTTATTTGTTGCTCATATTTACGTTGTCATTCTTTGCCATTTTACCACATGGACGAGAAGAAGCGATAACTGGAGAGAAGTTTGCTATAGCTGCGCCTCTGGGATACACTTAAAGAAACGGCCCCAAGGCTCCGCGCGCCTCCGCGCGCCTCCGCGCGGCAGTGCTGAGCCGCGGCCGGGCCCCGCAGGCCGGGCAGCGCCTCCGCGCGGCAGTGCTGAGCCGCGGCCGGGCCCCGCAGGCCGGGCAGAGCCGCGGCCGGGCCCCGCCGCGCCGGGCCGCCCGTGTCCCGCCTCCCCCGGCAGGTGTCAGTATGAGGCAGCGCTGGCCAAAGGCAGCGGCACCGGGATCGCACGACTTCTGCAGGGCGGCAGAAGCACAGCACGAGGAGATGGCCTGCTTTTCCGGTAACTACACTACGGCCGTTAAATAGATGAACAAAAAGAAGCACTTTTTTTTGGGGGGTGGGTGGAAGCATATAAAACTTAGCCAGAATGTTGAATTGGTAAATTAATGCTATTTAGAGAGCCAGGCCCAGTTAAGGACTAGAGATCATACAAAGGATTATGAGGATATACTTAAAGTCAAGTTTTCACACAACTCAACCAGCCTCTGCAGCTGTGTCCAGAAATCACCCTCCCTTCCCCATCAAGAAGTTCGCTCTTTTTTTCCCCCCCTTTTAAAGTGTATGGGAAGAACCACCAAGCATAGAAACAATATGATTTTGATTTTAGCTTTCTTTATATTAAGATTACAAGTAAAATTATTCAAAGAGTAAACACAAGCGGCAGAATTATACTGTGCCAGCAACCTTAATTTGACTTCCTTCTGTGTACACAATATCATTCCATGTTTAATTATGCGATCGTGTGCTATTTTCCTCCTTTTCTTATTTAGTGCAGAGGGAAAAGCATGCTCACTCAGGCAAATATTCAATATTTCTCTGAATCTTCATAATTCTGTGTGTGGTTCTCTGCTTTATTTACTCCATGCAAAAACTAAGTATAGGATCATACAGTTCGTTGAGGTCTTTTACTTAGAATTTATTGCTACAGTTTAAGTGTCTGATAAGTACTAATTAACTTACATGGCCAGCTCTCCCTGAAGATGAAAGTACACCAAATCCCATTCAACAAACCGAGACAGAGAGGCACCCCCCGAAACACAACGAACTGGTGACAGAGCTGGAATCGGCAGTCATGTTTATGCTCATCCCTCGTCCAAAAGGAGCAAGTATTCACAACGCTCATTTGCAGGCCCCAAAACCCAGCACTATGCATCTCAAAGGACCCCTAATTGGACTGCTCTTTTTCTAGGTGACAACGTGCCAAGATTTCACTTGGAACATTTGCTGGGTACCCTATGAAAAATCTGTTACAAGGAGAGGACACAAGTGACTTCTCTTCTCTTACAGTCCTCTGGGGCTTTTGGTTTGTTTAGTGCACTTTCATCACCAGAGTAAATACAGAACTGTTCCCTTACATGCAACAAACTCACAGCATAAACCTCAGTCACTGTCTGAGAACTAGTTACCCTGCACACAGGATAAAGGGGCCCTGTGTTACAAAACGCTGTGGTCTTTAAATATCATGGATGCATTAATGAAAGAAAAAAATGCTTATACAAACAATTCCCAAATAACAAATGTTGAACTCTGCAACTTGGCTTTCTTATGTCTTGGATTATTTTTATTAGAGTTTTTTCTTTTAACAAAAACAAAAGAAAAAAGTCCCTTCATATAAAGAATCCTTATCAGAATTTGAATCTGAAAATACTGGGCTGATGGCCATCAACAGCACATATCACTAGCTTAGCTGCATTGGAGGCAGCAGAAGATAATTTTGATGTGTGTTGGACCAAACACTAAATGCTAGCCTCACATTAAAGCATAGACAAAGACAAAAGTTATGGCAAGTTCTCTGTCATATGGAGTGTGGCATGTGGGTGTTGTATGTTCCATCTTCTTAAATATTAGCTAACTTCATGCAATTGATACGAGACATTGATTAACAACTGCCTGATGACAAGGAATGTGGATGTGGAATGGATGTGTAGGATGGATTTGGGATGTGGAACCAGCTGAAAATACAGTTAACACTATCCTATTAACACTGTCCTGTTCTGCTGTTATCATCTGCATTTGCCTCTGCTTTAGTTTTTTTAATCTCTCTCTTGAGAAATGAGGACAGCACCAGATAGGACAGTCCAGAACCATGTAGTATATACAGTGACGAGACTGGCTACTGGAGTCAGCTGAAGCGTCTCCATCTGGTCAGGACTGCCACAAACTCTTCTTTCTTGTAGCTACAGTGGTTTAGTGAACAAACAGATTCTCTCTTCTGCAAAAGACTGCTGGTTTGCTGCGTGCTGCTATGGCTGCCTTAGTAGACTGACCATCCGCAGAGCGGTTCGGAGATTCCGACCTGCCATCGGAATCGTGCTGAGCAACTATGAGTGGCATAAAGAGCGTCTCTAACAAAAACAGCAAGATGCATCTCTCTGCATTTTCTGTCACCAGAACCACCTCTAGATTAGGGTTAGAGCACAAAGAAGGGTAAGAAAAGTTCCTTCATATTGAAAAGCACCAAAGATTACCTCCAGTTTCCCTTGTCTGCCAATAAATGCCTGATGATCCATAACTGGTATGCTTAAGTAAGAGCTCTTCTGATTTGAAAAGCAAGTATATTCACTTCCCTTATTTTATGTTTTTTTCATACTTGGGCTAATTTTGGGAAACTGCTTTTAGAACCGTCAGACTGTTCATAAGCCCAGGGAAAACATTTCAGACTCCAGGGAAATTCAAAGGCAGACAACTTCTCAGTCATTATCTTTCAACATTTTTCAAGCCATGACTTATAATCTCTCCTTGTCTTATGCCTAATTCTCACTGGATGCAGGATGGCAAAATACAGAAAATACTGCATGCCACTACTTGAAATGTTAAGAGCAGTGCCAGAAATTTAATAAGCAAATCAAATATGCATGATAAAGAGCTGGTATACTACATATGTTCAGGAAGTTTGCCTACGATTGCTGCTTACTTTACAGTGCCTGGTCAAAACTTACCATTTTGATGCTACAGGGTGAACATGGGTGCATGTACATTCTTAAAGAAGAATATGGCTTCCTTCTTAAACTTTTCTGTTTCTTAGAACCAAATATCGCAGGTGCCGTGTCAATATAACTTTTGCTCTTAAACCAGATCCTGGACTACAGGATCCTTCAGACACTTCAACAAGCCAAGTCAACCCATTACCTAGCAAAGAATGAACTACCTTTTTTTTCCTCTGGGTTAGTGAGCTGATTCAGCTCATGCAAGGGCTTAGTGAGTGTCAGAGCTGGTACAAGGGAAGCAGTGAGAGCCTGTGGCTGGGAAAGAGGACTGGGATCTCTCCCTTCTGCTCCTCGCTCCCCCCTTCCCCATTTCTCCTGGGATGGCATTCAGAGGCAGGCTCAGAGCCAAAGGCTCTGATGTCATTCAAAAGTAACCAACTGCTAGCCAAAGTGCTTTATTCTACATCATTATTTTTCTCCCTGCTTGTTTTCCTTATACTCCCATATTGTCTTTATACACCAGCATATTGACTTAATAAACATCCCTTTAACCAAGTCACATACAGTATGAATAAATTAAGTAGCTGCTAATGCCAACCATGAAATGCCAAATCAGAAAATATTTAGCACATGATGATGGAGTTCACAGGCATACTAACTCATTACTGCTCTATTTGTAAGATTAGTGCAGTATCACTTATAACTGAGGTCATAGTTTTTTCATTACCTTATGCAAGAGCAATGCTCTTGAAAAAGATTTCAGATACAGATGCATTTTTACAAAAAATTGCATCAAAATCATTTAACTAGTTTAGATGAACTTTGCTTTCTAATGACATTACTTCTTGATTTGTCTTAAAATGGCTAGAAATTTTACTTTAGTAAAAGGACAAGGTTTGGAAAATTTATGTGCAGTAAATATGATTATAAAACAAAAACTCACTTTTAAAGAAGCCCTATTCAGGTCAAATGTGGATATATTGCATCAAAAAATATTATGATTTTATTGATTTTGGTATTTTTTTCTACATGGCTTTTATGCTGATATTAACTAAATATATTGCTTAATACATTGTTCTGATAATATGAAACTGTGGCAATATTTTGAACGTCCTTTGCAAGCAAGTAATCACTAAAAAATCATTTTTAATATTACATATGACATATGGAAGAAAAAAGATGCAACTTTAGGCACTTATTTCTAAGAGAAGGATAGAATTGTTTATAGCATTTATTAAGTATAACTATTTAAAACTCAAGGCAAGTTAAATTTTCAACTGTCATTTAATTTATGGAATGTGAGCTCACCTACAGCTAGCACACAGAATGAATGTAGATTTCACAAAATAAATATTTTGTGAAAATTAGTAAAAAGAGCTGGGTATTATTTCCAAATGCTAATCATTATGCAGAATTTGTATTTCTGCATATAAAACTCATTGTTTTTATGTTATATTGCAATAAAATCAAGACATACATTGTGAACAAGACTTTCAGACCAATTAGGCATACAATTACATGTGCAGAAGGCATGCACAATTGTGCAGCTAATTTGTGCATGAAATTACTTTGATTGCACATACTAATTGGATAAATGTGTGTGCAAATGCCAGTAGTCATTTGTGCTAGCAATTATCCAGTGCACATACATAGTCATGAAAACTGCATGCATAGATTAGATGCACTCTTGCATCCCTAACTGGCCTTGGTTTTTAATCAGAAATCCTTCCCCGCCCCCAGTCAGGCCACTTGCACACAATATTTGTGGGAAGTTTCTACTTACTTATTATCCTGTTGAGCCAAAGCAATGAACATCACCATTAGCAAGTAATTTGATTTCTTACAAGAAAAGGAAAAAGAAAAGGAAAAGAAAGGAATTCCTTTTCTACAGATACAGTACCTTATGTCTTTCTTTGGTAAGGGGGAAAATATTAACTCTTAAAGCAATATAAAGCAAATATTAAAGTAATATAAAAGACAGGAACATGTTTGAGTTTATGTTCATGACACTGAATGAGAATTACAAAAATCATTTGTAAGCAATCATTGAAAATCATCTAAAAGAGTAAGTGTGAAAAATTTTCTGTATTCACATAGAGGTTTTAACTAATTCTACCAGACATGATTACCATGCTTGTGCTCATAAGAAGTCAAGAGCTCACTTCAGTCTTTTATATTCAATTAAAAAGAAATTTAAAAAGCAATGGCTGAGTTAAAATACATATATACATACATAGAGACAGACAGAGGGAGGCAGCAAGGGAGGGAGCGAGGGATAAAAGCCCAAATTCTGAATGAATCCTGAAAAGAATAGAAACACTATTCCTTTCAAATCTAAAGAGCTCTTTAAACCTAGAGATATATATAGTAGGAAGCTGTATTTCAGTAAGAATGAACTGGAGTTTCAAATTCAATGAGAGAAAGGTACCTTAAAGTCCTTTAAGTCCTCAGAAAAATCTTACTCTGAACAAATAATGAGCAGGATGAAGAAAAGTCAAAGGGTGAATTTGGGACAAATTCGGTATTATAAATCTACCAAGAATACTAAACTGAGTGCTTACAAAGCAGTGTCAGGAGTCTTCAATGGATTTTTTTTCTATAGTCAAACAATTTTGTTTTGCTAGCAGAAAGTAAGTTATTATGATTCTATCATATAAATGAGTAAAATAGTTTCCTCCCTCAGTAATCACCTTCAGTTCTGGTCACACTCTTTCAAACAGACCAAAGGGCTTCAGAGAAGAGCAACAAAAGTGATCAAAGCTATGAAAAAAATCTAATATGAGAAGAGAGAGAAAATATATTTTTCTTTAAAGTAGAGATAAATAATAGAAGACATGATAAAGAGAGATAAAATAGTGAATGTTTATAGAAGGCAAATTAAGTGCTTCTATTTATTCTCGTGATATAAGAACAAAGAGGCAGAAAATTGAAAGGAAGTATATTTACAGTTGAAAAAAGCCCACTCTTCTTAAACAAAACTGAACAATAATTAATCTGTGAAAATCGTTGCCAAAAGATAACACAAGACAAAAATGACTTATTAGGTTTAACATGAAAGTACACTTCTATATAGAAATTGCTAATATCTGTAATTATACTGATTAATTTTTAGGAAGGTTTTATATCTTTTCCAAAAAAGAAACAAAAAAAACTCTCTTCAAGATAAAATGTTTGTTAGAAGATGATTGTAAGATATCCTGTTAATCCAAAATCACATAATTAATAGAAAGTGTTTTTCTGAAATGTTTTCTCAGTGATCAGCATCTTGGTAGCTCTGGTGAATGAGAGCTCCACAACTAAGACTTCCAAGAGAAACTGTACATCTAATGTAGAGCTTGATGCTAAAAATAATGGCTTTTAAAAGTATTTAGACCCACCGCTGAACTCTAGCAGAACTGTCCTGAAATCAGTCAGAGACTCTGGCTTCTTTAAAATACATGAAATTCTAGCACAGAAGCCCTCGTAACAGGCCTCAGTTTGAATAGAAACGTCCTGCTCTCTAGTTTACTAAAAGATATAAACTTCTTTGACAACTTTAAAAATATTTCAATCTAGTAAACAAGTGTAGTGTGGCTCTCGGGCTAGAAATCATCTTGACATAGAAAAGCAATAGCGTGACTTTTTTGTCCTTGCCTGTTTAACATAATGCAATTCTACAGTGCTGCTTGTCAAAACCTGGATGGGGTCCTCAGTATCTGAATGATCCTGAACTTTCATGCAGTAAGCATAAGTAAAAGTCTATCTGTTTCATCTAGAAACCGTTCAGCAGTTTCCCCCCCTCCCACACCCTTTTTTTTTTTTTTAATGTCTGTTTGATTTGTTAATAGGAGTTTGAGATGGAAACTTGGTGGACTGTCTGGCCTGGAAGGTCTTTCTAAAGAAAATTAAAGAACCGTTATTTTTCTGGTAACATGCAGTGGCAGATTCAAGCTGGTTTGAAAAGACTTCAGCCAACCTCCTCTAGACAAATAAGCAAACTGACATGGGGAATCCTAGCAGAGTGAGAATTCACATACTGAGACAAACTTCCATTGATGGAGCTGCAGCATAAAATGATGCATTGGACTGAATCTGTCATAAAGGTGGTGTACTTTCCCTTAGCGACCTTGAATCTAGAAGCACTGCTGAGAACTCCTGATGGAGCAGAGTTACAGGACGACTGGCTTCTATTTATCTGGAGTCCTAGTAAGAACAAATAAAACACCTTCCCCAAACCTTGATGACTTGCTGCAGTGACTCTGAAACTACTGAGGACCTGAAATGCAACACTGACACTGACAGTGATTATTTCTCTTTGTGCTGGTATTCCCTGTGCAATTAAAAGTAGGCATACAGCAAACCTAGAGTTGCAATCAAGCTGTCAAAAATGCAGAGGGCATTACAGAAATAATGACTATTATGACTATTCTGAACTGAAAACATTAAATTTAACCCATCTTAGGCTCACAATACCCTGCCATCAACCTTTCTTACTCAAAATGAGGAAATATGGAAATAAAACATTTTGGTCAGGACTGCTGAAGCCACCCTGCCTTTGCTCTTTATCCTTTCACTCTTTTTGTGTTTGATTTAGTTTATCCTTTCAGATTAATCAGTCTGGTCTGATGTTCGCTTTGCTTGTGTATGACTCTCATCCCCTACGTGTCTTACTGATACTGACTGCTCTTCAAGGCAGTGGCTATACAGAACTCTGTACTTGTGCAAAATCCAGCATAAGGGGACCCTCTTCTTGACCGTCCCTTAACAACTGTGCTCAAACAAAGATTAATAAAAATCTTCATGATCATATTGTAACATAAGCTTATTGTCTAGTGATAATAAAGATGAGGGTTAGGAAGAAACATCCCCTAGAGACAAGTTGCTGGCTAAACACCCATTGTAAAGTTTCTTACTCTTTTTTCTGAAGCATCTGATACCAGCAGTGACTGAGGACAGGATGCTACAGTACACGAAAGATTCATATAATCATGTATGCCAATTATAATTTGCTAGCAGTTTGTCTTTTCAGTATTTTCTCATTTTGATTTTTTTTTTTTTTTTTTTTAATAATGGCTATGTCATTGCATATTCTCCTGGACTCTCTTCATTCTCTCCCAATTTTCTCTGATAATGTTCTGCCTACTACAAAATTATTTATTCTACCTTTAAAGTAATCAGAGAACACAATCTCTTTTGGAGTTATCTTTAAGGTCAAGGAAGTTAGAGTAGGCTAGTTTATAACCAGATACAACACATTTCCATCAAGACCTGTCAGCAGTCCTTATGCCTGATGCATGGCAGTTTCAAGACACAGATTGCGAGTTGACATATTCCATCTTTTTATAAACCACAGCTTTCAGCATTCCTTCATCCATTCACATTTACTTTAAAAAGGATGGAGAGCGGAACTGAAACAAAATTTTAATCTTCTGTATAGATGTCACTAAATCTAAAGTTTCACTGAAAATCACTTGAATCCTATAGTGACTAAAGAGCTTAAGAATTCCAAGAACACACAGTGAGCTTTAGCTTATGCAGAAGGCCATATGCCACTCATGAGGGAAAAGTGATTTTTTTAGCATTTGACAACCAAATTTCAGAACAAATCATTTCATTGCCTAGTGTAATACAATAATAGTGGCAGTGCGTTTGAATCCACTGGAAAAGCACTAATCCTAATCATTTTGTTTCATAATCATATGGTGGTAATCAGTATATCCATAAGAAATTTATTATGTTACTGTACACTAGGAATGATTAATAGTTAGTAGATACTTACAATAGTTAGTAGATACTTACAATAGTTAGTAGATACTTACAATAGTTAGTCTTATGGTCTGAATTTTTGCATTTTTCTGAATAAGAAGTTAAGGACATTGTAGCTGTCACAAATAAAATCTGAAGATGTAAGAAAACATAGTGATTAGCTAGCTATCATTCCTAAACGATGTATTTTCTGTGTCCTAGGAGCTCAGATCTAACTAGGAACTATGTATTAGGAACTTCTAAAAAAAACCTTAATGAGTACAAAATACAGAAACTGGGTCTGTGATCAAGATTCATCAAAGTACTAACATCCTTAGCACTCCCTGAGAAAGGAATATACCTATCCTGCCAGGCATCTTTAAAATTCTACTGTTAAAAACAGAATGAAAGAACTAGAAAGGGCTTCAAACTGATTGTCTACTCACACCCTCATGAGCAAAGCCTTGAGATATTCCATTTCTCTGACCAACCAATAAACATTATTTTTATGGAAAAAAAAAAGAGAAAAAAAACCCCGTCACATCACACTTAAAGATATTAGCTACTTTCATGCCTGACAGTCCCATTGAAAATCATTGTGTCTTGTGCTAGGGCAAATAACTAGGAATCGTTCTTTAACACCTTCTCCAAACCATTCACGATGTTACAGGCCTGCTGTATCTCCCTGCATGCACTTGCTTTGCGAGCTGAAGAGTTTTAGCCTATTCAGTCTAACCTTGTAAGGAAGTTGTTCCACATTGCTGATTATTTTACAGCCTTTTTGTAACTTTTCTTGTTTTCTGAAATGCTTTTAGGAGTAAAGGTATTTTTGATCTGAGATAAGTGTGAACTCCAAATTTAGAAATAGGATTACTAGACTAAGGCAGAAAGGTGTCTTTTTTTTTGTTTTCCATTTCTAACATTTTACCTTTCTTCTTATGCCTGTCACTGAGCATAGCAGTAACACTGCAGTAACACATTTTCAAAGAAATATCAAGGTCTCTGTATTGAGTGGTTATAACTGAGTCACAGACTACTATCATGAAAGAATACTTAAGTTTCTTTTCCCTCCCACATACAGTTATACTTTGAATGTTTTTCTCTTTAAGTTATAAGCTCTTGATTTTATGGGGTATGCAGCAGTAAATCTGTGGACTAAGCTAGCCTCTGGGACTTAAGACATCTTGAATCTCTTGTGATCTGGGGCAGTCACAACCTCCTCCTTGAATTTTCTGACCTGTCAAATGGGGACAGTATCAGCCCTATTTATGAGGTTTGCAAGCATGAATCATCTCACAGATGTGTACTAACAGTAGTATTATAAAAATACTACCAAACTACCAAAATACACTATATATTAAGCTCCATACTGTTGAAAGGAGGTGGGAGAAGAGGTGTTTGGATTTTGATAGCTTTTATATCATAATAAAGATGGGGGGATTGCAGTTTTGGAACTTGTTGATATGCATGGAACTCCAGAAGCTCCCATTCTTCCACTGCATTGCATCTGTCATGGCTATTCTCTTCCAGGACATAGAAAAATGATTCAGCAGAAATTGAACTTCCTCATTTCTATGCTGCAAGAGCTCATATTCATTTCAGGGCTGTTCACAGCTTCAGAAAGATAGTTATTGTTAGCATGGACCATTCCTGAAACCTGAGATGCTCTGCTGAGGACACTCCATCAACAAAATCACAGTTGTCCTGCTCTTGCGTAAGTGATGCCCTGCTGTCCTCATAGCCTATTAGATAGCTCCAAGAAAACGTGTCCCATGCCACCTAATGCTTCTGAACTCTGAATTTTTAGTTGTTTGCTGCCATCAGGTGTAACACAGTTCTCTCTTTTTTTTTTCCCCCCTGCAGCTGGCAGTGTTCGCTATGTCCAGTGGAGAAAGGAGGACTCTGAAGTAGTTTATTACATCTCTGTTGTTAGAAAAAGTCTTTTAAAACATTTAAGATTCTTATCCCTTTACTTGAAACTAAGTATTACATTACTACCTAGTTTCAGCAGAAGTAGGAAGGAAAAAATTCAATGCTCAAACACTGATCACAAGAAACTAGTTAGCTTACAGATTTAATTTTAACATTCCTTCCATGGAATGTGTAATAATAGATGTAGTTAAAGTAAATGTCATAGCTAGATCTTGTGATAATTTGTAACAACTAGAGCTGCAGTCATTTTTTTCCTGGAATTTTTAACTTTGAAGTGGTTGCACAAAAAAGACAGACTGTGTCTTAGGTTCAAGCACTATGTTTTGTTTTCAGACAAAAATACCAAAAGAGAATTTAGAGACTCTGGAAGCAAGTAGAGCAACTGTGACACTGGCCAAACTGCAATCTCTATCCTCCTGTTGTTTCTCAATCATATCACATCAGATGCTAGTTTTTCTTTTTACATATTCAGAGAACTTCACATTTTTCTTCCACGTTCAGCTGTGAGATACAATTTTCTATATGTCTGGCTTCAAGTCTGACTACATTTCAACATCTGAATTTTTTTCCTCTGGAAATGTACAACAAGTGGTATAAAATAACATAGTACCCTTCATAGAGCTGAAAGTAATCTCTAACAGCAGAAACAAAGATTTTTAAAATAACAATAAATGATCTAAATACATACTTTTCTTACAATCCAGTTTAAGCAGCGCTTGCTTCTTTAGGCAATCTCAATGGAAAGAATAAAAGGAGAGAAAAGAAGGTTATGTTTCAGTTTAGTTTCACTTCAGTGGCTGCTGTTTCTCATTTAACAGAAAACCTCTTTCAATTCTGCTTAGTCTCTTACATTCTTTTTATGTCTATCAGCTATCTCCCAGTCTAAGTAAAAACAGTTTTGTACATTGTTGTAAAAAGGTTAAATCACCACAACAAATAGTTTGGGCTTTTTCCCTTCAACTCCTCAAATTTCTCCTGCAAGACTGCTACTTTGAGGCACTGTTTTTCTTCCAACCATTTTCCAGCATATCTTCTCAATAAGTTAACCAATAAATGAAAAAGCATCTCTGCTATTAGGACAATAATATACAGAAATTACCACAGATTTTTAGACTTTAAGAACAGAAGTGAACACCAAATGTGCTATTCTGATTTTCTGTCTCACAGTCACAGCATTTCTGCCATTAATTCCAGCAATTTGTTACATGCCTTGTATGAGCTCACATACTTTACAGTAAGGCATTCAGTCTTGGTGTGAAGGCCTTCTAAGAATGAAAAGCCATCATTTTGGTTGCTTGTTTCCCCAAATCATTTCTAGATTGTTAGTCAAGATCTGTATATCCTATATCCTATTTTACTGGCATTTACTGGGAGTTTCTGTTCAGTCATTTACCACTATTATCTTCTAAACCTTTTCAAAGTCGCTTCTTTCCTAGACATGCTGCCCCATTCTGTAGCTATAACATTTTTTCCCTAGCAGAATACATTTGCCTACAGCAGTATTAACATGTAGTTCGTTATAATGGTGCATGCTTACCGTTACAAGCTGTATTACTATGCATAACAGCTCCATCTTTGTCAATGCGTATTAAGCCACAATCATTTTGTCGCGGCAAATGTTCTGAGTGGTAGTATAATATTTATGTTACATTATTGATAAGAATATTGAAGAACATAATACTTTTCTATATTGCAGAATGTTACCAGAAATATTGCCCTTCAAAGAATATTTCCCATTGCTAGCCCCTTCTTCAGGTCTCTTAGCTGATTTAAATCCATTTTACATGTGTTCCATTCATTATACTCTGATAATCTGTCATGTTTTAGCAAAGCCAACAATTTACATCTAAAAATTCAGATATATTGCCTCAGTGTAAATACTTTTATCAACATTAACCCCAAAGAATGATATAAAATTTATCTAATGATATTATCATTCATAAAACAATGCTGACTGGCTGTCAGAAGGTTTCTATCCTTTAATTGCCCATCACTGAAATTCCCTATAAACTTTTGTTTTTCCATTGGTTTGCCTGGGATTACTCAGGTTAATCAGCCTATAAGTAACTCCAAACTAATCATAACCTCTACCATCAAACATAAACTAGAAATTGAGTTTGGTAGAAAAAGATCCAATATAAACTTGAGAATTTAATCTAGCATCTAATTTACCAGAGATGGGACAGATAAAAATTTGAAATAAAACAAATAATACTTATTTCTACTATGCATATATTAAATTTTAAGCAAAGCGTAATGAACATGTTATACAAAAGCCAGATTCTGTAAGGTAAGTTCATATGTGGATAGTACTTAGCAAGCTAAAAATACCCCCCCCCCAAAAAAAAAAAAAAAAAAGTTAGAAATACTTTAGACCAGATAGGTTATGTGAAATTAGGCAGAAATCATTTTGCAGAAAGTTAGCAGAATAAGCGTAAGATTTGAAAGTGTTTTTACAAGCTTCTTGCTAAAGAATTTCTATGCATATTGCAAAAAAGCTCACCAGAAGCAAACTCACTAAGCTTCCTCTAAAAAATGGAACTGGATACAGACAAAGTGGTACTGTCGATGAAAAACCGTCAGTGAACTTGAAAAATCAGTTCAGGTTATATTTATTAGCTATTGCAGCACTTGCATAAGCTATTCAAATAGATATTAGTGAAATTAAATATATATATATATATATATATATATAAAGAAATCTTCATTGTACTTAAGATCTACCTTTCTTCTGCTGATTGGCTTTCTATTTTATATTAATCCTACTAAACAACTGCCACTTAAAAATGGCTCTGTGTGATGAAACAAACCTGGTACGCAGACTGAGAGATAGTGTTTTCACAGAGATTTAAAAAAAAAGTAATGGATTTAAGTTTAAGAATTTCATGGCATTTTTCTTAAATGTTTAAGTGCTTTTTTTCGTTATCAGAATACTTACAAAATTGCTGCTGAAAAATAGAGTTAGCCACATCCTACCCAGATGACACTATGCATCCGTGTATTTTCTCATTCTCTTTGATGAACACCGAGCAGACAACGCAGCCATCTGGTCAGGGAGAAAGAAATTGTGTAAAAATGAGATATGCGTGTGTAAATAAAAGATTGATGAATGAAGCCCTGAAAGCTGAGATGAAAGTGAAGCAGAACAGACAGGTAAATCATTCTGATACTTATGTTAGTGCTGAAATTATGTTCCTCTCCTTTCTATTTTTTTTCTGCTGACAGCAGTGCAGGTGACAAAAAATACTTTCAATTTTGCTGCTGACACAAGTGCTGGAGGTTAGCAAACTGTTTTAGTTCTATTGCTGAAAAAGCATGCTTTAGTCAGGAAAAAATGAAAGAAAAGTTTTGTTGTTTCATTTTTAATTACTTGAGGTGTAGCCAGATACTAGTGTGCTGATGGTTATTGAGCTATGAGGCTCCAACTTCAGCACTATCAAAAGAGGACTCTAGGATGGTTTGTTAAAATTGTCTAGGTTTAAATTTTTTTTTTTTTAATCAATTCTGAACCTGTTCACCTTAACTCTAACACAAAAGAATAAACATTTCTTTTTGCATTGAGTTTCAGAAATGTTTTCAAGCTAGACACTGACAAGTCTCTATACTTTCTTAAAGTGGGTTTAAATAAAATACTAATTTTAGCCTAAATAAAGTTAAAACAAAATTCAAGCAACTGTTAACAGGCAAGCTTTGCCTAAGAGCCTAGAGTGTAAATGTAATTAGGATCTGTTTCTTGTGACAATCAAATGATACAATATCTAATAAACTAGCTCAGAAACTGAAAAAAAAACCCAAACACTTGATGCAACTTGAATTGATTCTAGCAGGAAATAAACTGGAATCTAAACACGGTCTCTATTTGTCATCACATGCTTCGATATTTCTAAATCTTCCTTTCCGCTATAATTACCCTGCTAGGTTGCTTTTAAATGGTAAATGTACATTTTGGCAATGAACAAAGACAGTATTACGCAACAAACCACTATGACTCATTTTTCAAATAAATAATAATCATGTCTGATGTTAAAGAAGGCTTACCAAGTACACCTCGAACATCGCTATAAGGAGACATGAATTTTAAGTACTTGCCCAGCATCTGAGATGTCCAGTGCTTATTTGTTGGGGCTTTGGGCATCACGTGAATTTAAAGGCTATAGCTGTCTCAGTTCAGTGATCCTGTACATAACATTTATGAAACAGACTCATTTTACAGCTCAGCAATATCAGTCTTATTTCTCAGTTACTAAATGTCTTCATTCATTGGTTAATGTTTAGTGTAAACATGCAACCATTCAAGTCAGCATGTTTAAAATGTTAATACTTTTTGATTGACATTTCATAGTCTGTGGGTATTGGTTCCCTTATAATTTAGGGTAAAAGAAATATTTTTAAAGAAAAACCTAAACCAAAACTGTACCACCTATGATTTCACATAAGTATTATTCAGAAAATTAAGATATTCAGCTTTAGAGCTGTAAAGGGACAGAATTCAGTCCTTCTGGCTCAAAAATCACAGGTGTCTACCACTGGATCTAAAAGACTTTTCCCAACAACTGTCAGCAGTTAGCACATCTTCTGCAACTGAGCAGCTCTGAGTCAATCCAAAAAGCAGGAATATACACTGTGCATATCACTTCATTTGCCAGAATATTTTTAGAAGCAAGTTTTCAAAGGCTGAGGCATGTATTTGACACCAGGCCCGTTTCTGATAGAAGGAATCTATCTAATTCTAAATTATAGCTTTGAAAAAAAAATCTCTCATTTTGTTCTTTACATATTAGATTACTGAACTGCAGAAGAACTGGAACTAGCTCCTGTTTTGAGGTTACAGACTCACTTTGACTTCAACCTTAAAAATCACAATAGCTGATTCTACGTGCCAATTACAGCCGGGGAGCGGAGAACATTTCGGCAACATCCAGCACTTTCCAGACAGAAAGAAAGTGACAGTATCTGTTTGGTACAATAGGAGACACTGTGGCTGTCCTATAGACAATATTCACAGTACTTGATATGGCTATTATCAATCATAAAAAAATAATAAAGCCTATTACTAACTAATGTTGTTTAAGAGGGTTAACAAGATAACCAAACATAACAAAGCTAAGCCCCTGCATTACCAAGTAACATCAGTAACAACTTTTGAAGATTTTTTTTTTTAAATTTACAACAGTGGTAGAATCATGAAAGAATCAGAATGTATGCAGTCATTGCAAAAATATACTATTATGGCAATGATTGCAATGATTTGTAAAGAGATTTCAGTAAGCAGCATATGATTTTGCCATGATTTCTGGACAGAAAATAAATAAAATTATTAATTTTGCTAAAAAAAATAATCACATAACGATCATAGGTAAGAAGAGGGCTTAGCCAAAAACTCAGTTCCACCTGTGCTTATTATATTTGCTCCCAACTATATACCACCAGTAAAAAAGGTAAACTTCAGAATATGAACACAGCATTTCTATCCATATAACCATGCTGAATATACTATGTACAGAATTAGATATTACACATTAACAACAAAGAAGTTAAAATAATAGCTAATACTGGCTAGAAGAACAGGTAATGTTCAGAACAGCAGTGCTTGCAATGCTGAAGACTGCATAATGTCACAGTGTTAAGAATGCACTATGTGCTAATGGAAACTTCCAGTATTATTGCAGCATCACACAAGGAACATGAGAAAGAGCTATTGTATTAACAATATTAACTCATTTAGTGCATAGAGCTGCTTATTCATGGCCTTGGCACTGGGAAGAATTCATTATCAATTTTAATCACTATGTATTTTAACAGTTAGGAAAGAGACAACATAGATAAAAACATGCAGAAGCTTATTCCTGAATTAAATGCTATGGAATAGTGAAGAAGAGCTGTCATATTGTATCGTTTATTGCCATATACAACAGATAGCTGTGAATAACATTTAGCAATGCATGAAATGCAAGAACCACAAAAGAAAAATTACTTCAGCAGATGTCAATCAGTTGCTGCCTGTTCAAATATGTGTTTTCCTTTGGAGAGTTTTTAATTCACATTTTTATCTTACGGTAAATACCAAATATTGTCTTGCTCTTTGGATGCAACGTGAGTGCTCCTTCCATGCTGCAAAGTTTCAACGGGAAACATAAATCCCCTCAACCAGGGAGGAAAAAAAAAATAAAATAGACAACTCCTGTTTCCATGAGTAATAGTCTAAGCTTTTAAGTACTAGAAATCCCTATGCCTTAGAGTTCATTCATACCTAGGACAGAGAAAGAAATACCTGAGTACATACATACTCCCTTGCTTATGGTGGACACTAGGCTAGCTAACAGGCTTTACTTTGTTTTCAGTAGTCCACAATCCTATCACAGTCTTCGTGGAGCGGGGGGAGCCTCACGACCCTACAGCAGAAGAACAGGGTCCACGTTCACACACTCAGCATATGGCTTAGAGTAGTGGGTGTCTTTCTCCCTGCATCACAGCTTTCCCAAAGTGTAAAAATGGGATAATATTTCCCTCCTAAAGATAATTATAATATTTGTGAAGCTTATCAATAAAAATAAATACTACAGCTGGTTATGTTAAAAAAAAATCAAAACCCTTTTTGAACTTGGAAACAGACATTTACTGTGGTAGCTTCATGCATGCTTCATCTAGACATTAACACCAGTGGTAATGGAAAGCTCTTGAATAAAACATATGCTAAAGGCTTATTGACAGAGAACTCTTGGGTCACATGACAGGAGATCACCACACAAACTACTACAGGAAGTAAAAGGTATAGGGTAACTTATCTCTAATTTTAGCTGGAAGGAAAAAGTGTGAACAATGCTTTAATTTGGATTCTATCACACATTCCTTCTGTGGCCTTAGGGAAATCAGTTAAATTCTTCAACTTGTTTCGCCAGTTAGAAAACAGAGATACAAAAAAATCAGTCATTATATCAGGACAAAATGAGAAGAGTGATAAAGGTGGATTATAAATAGCATAATTATCAATACTAATCTGATGGAAGGAAAAGGGAACAAACTCTCATGAGCTTTCTGAAACAATAAGGATTATTTCCTTTGAGAAATAAAGTAAAGAAACATGCAACAATGAGTAACCAATGATAATTTGTTCAAGTCACCCGATACATTATTTAATATAGTACCACGTTATTTAATATTAGTACCAGTACTAATGTTCATTAGACATTACCAAAATAGAGGCAGTCACTACACTGAAGAACTCACAAGCCTGCATTCAACCCAACATAACAAGAAATAAAACAGAGCTGATGTAGCAAGGGCAACTGCAGTAAAAGTTAAATTACTTTGAGACGGCTAGGATGAAGCACGTTCTGTTAGACAACACAAAGGAAGCTACATTTAGTTAAGTTAATTTCTTGAATTCAGAGGTATAACTTTAGTAAAGAATTTAGGTAGTCTCCTAAGTCAGTTTAAAAAGGCTGTTCAAAATTCAGTATAATGCATGAAGGAAAAAATTGGGCGAAGAAATTGGACAAACTGAACAGACTGGTGTCATTACAGTAAAAAGAATTAAAAAAGCAACCAAACAAAAAAACATCCAGAGCATAAATGAATGGAAGGAAGTTGGAAGGAAGCTGTACAATGTCTAAAGATTTAAGCAGCTAACAATGCTAAGAAGTGGAAAGCAAGGCAAAAGTCTCCAGTCACTGCTACTGACATTAAGTACTTAAAAACTCTGTGTCCAAAGAGCCAGACAAACTTTTTTTGCAGCCAAAACATACTACCATCTATATGGGCAAAAGCCTGAAGGACAGAGAGAACTGTACTTTGACAAAGAAGGGTATGTGTGGAAAAGGATTTTTTTTAGTATAAGGAATCCTGCTTTGATTGTATTAAATCTCAGTTGACAACAGGTCCCCCAAGGCACCAATTCTCTAATTCCACTTCTTGTGTCCCTGAGTCTCCCAGTTCAGACCTCTAGATGGTCTGGAGGTCATTCAACTGGTCCATGAAGTCTATCCTGGGACTGGAAGGGGAAGCATCTAGGAACAGAGCAAAGAAAGACGATAAGCAAAAATGTCGGAAGGAGGGATGAGTGTTTGCAACTAAAGGATGCTGGAAGATTGTAGCTAGACAATGCCTGAGCAAGAGTAGGGGCTAACGGGATTTATTAAGCTAGTCTGCTGCCTCTTCCACGGGGCTCTAGGAGAGCAGTGCCGAAACACTGAAAGAGATTGCAGCACGGCTCAGCAGCTGCTAGGAGCTAGGGACTCCCTCTGCTCTTGCACCAAGTACATGTACTGTGTTCAAACACATTAAGCAGAAATGATTAGAGAAACCAAGGTGTCCTCTTCCGTTACTGTGCTTTCATTCCCCTGTGAATGTTAAAAAAACAGCCCCCCCCACCAACCCCTCTCCCCAAGAAACCCCACCCTAAAAACATGCCAACAAAAATGTACATGCAAACCCAGCAACTTGTCAAGCCTTTTGCTGTTGTTCTTTTTCACAGAAATACCTCTTACCTTTCTTTTTGCCCACAAGCATATGAAAAAAAAAAAATCTAACAAAGCCTGTATGAAACAAGGCTTTTTTAATCAGCTAGTTTGTCCAAAGTATACAGTAAGGTGTGAAGTGGTCAAGAAGTCTCCCAAATGCAGTCTGGGTAAAAGACTGAAAAGCAGAAAAACTGAACAGTTTAGTCTGATACTACACATCAGTGTCAGACAAATGTGTTTTGATGATTTTGAGAAATTGTTCTCAAAACAGAATGTGTTGTTGAAAAGGATGCTGTATAAACATATTTTACATTGAAAGGCTTTTTGAATTTATATAATCTGTAAAAACTGAGAAATTTGGCCTCTGCTTTCTTTTCATTCCTCATAGTTATTATTGCCTCATTATACAGTCATTTGTACAATGTTTTGGCAGACATTTACTATTGCATAAATTAAAGTCACTGAATCTAGTTTTGCCTACAGGTCTTTATAAAAATACCAGCAACATTTTTATTTGAATGTCAAAGTTTGTCAACCATTAAACTGATTGATTTTTCATTATGCAATTCAATAGAAGAAGCAATCTCCAGTCTGTATGCAACATTACTCTGAGAAAAATATGCATCTTTGAAAAATCCTTGCTGCTTATGCTTAAAAAGTCTCTTCACAATGGAGCTACATTTTAAGGCTGACTTCATACATTTTATTAATATACTAGCAACAAATAGGATGCTGTAATTCAATTCAGTGAAAGAGAATGAATTCATCTGTGGTAACCCAAAAATTCCAATAATCCTGTAAAAACCTTTTCAAGTGGCTTTGTAAGAAAAATATCTATTGATTTTAATAAGATTAAGCCCTCCATTCCGAAGCTACCATGGCATCTATAAAACCAACTAGACTCAACGGTGTAAGGAAAGTTCCTTCACAGACCAGACAGCGCAGTACAAGCTTTCCTGAAGGAACAACCTCTCACAGCCCTGATTTGTGGAGACTACTCTCAAGTTCAGAGACTAATTTTCTTAATTTATTTAGTTTTTAGTCTCCTTTCCAAAATCTCCAACGGTGACAGCCAAGCAGTGCGGAGATGAAACTCAAAACTTACCTCAAATTCCTCTAAGAATCACAAAATGCCAAAATCTACATGCAGAGTTGCATTCAGCTACCACTGTGCAGGAGGAGCAGGTCAACACCACATTCATCCCTTCAGCTCACGAGGAGTTAAAAACAGTAAATACAGACTGCAAGCTGAGGCAGCATAACAGCCCTTCCACTCAGCAGCCACCATCCCTGGTGAGAGAAGCCATCATTTATCAGTTGCAAAGTTTCAAGAGATTCAGAGGAGCCACACAAAACCCAAGCTTTTTCTCATGCCATCCTGTGTCGCATTGCCCCACAGATGTTTTACTGGTTTACGTTAACTTCTCAACAAGGAAGTGACAAGGTCAAGTGTCACCACCCAGCAAGAGGGGGGGTTATTTCTCTCTTGGAAATAACTGAGTATATTCAGGAGAGAAAAGCATCACAAATGCAAGGTAAAGGAGAGCACAGACAAGTCCTTGCAGCATGGTGACTGTGAGAAGGAGGGAGCAAACACACAGCCAAGCCTCCAATTCGAGGGAAAATCACTTTTCTCAGTGACCCAGAGAAGGCTGAAAGAAATTTTACTCCAATCTTTTGAGAACAATCCTAAAGGAAAGGACCTGCCTACAAAGACAGTGGGAAATTTGTTTAGAGACTCTTTATTGCTCTTTGGCCTTCTCAGTGACCCAACTCATTCTCTGCTTAAAAGAAACTTCCTGGTTTTGTTTCTAGGCAAGTAAAAGCTGGCTTTGGAAATTAAAACAGTTATCATGGTATTCTCATGGTTTTCGCTCTCAAAGCGAGATCTAAGTGGATTCACCTTGAAGCCCTGGCTAACTGAGAAAAGTCTATTAAAATCCTCAATCTTGGTATTTCAGACTATGAAGGAAGCAAAAGCTCCTGTATTTAAATTCACCAATTTTTGTGTTCCACTCTGCTGTTTCAGAGCAAGACTCCCCCCACCTAAGCCACGCAGCTCCCAGCCTGCGCGACGAGACCGGCCATGCCACGTAGCCGGACTGCCATGCCCTGGCATTACCAGACCTCTCTGTGCTTCCCAAGGAAGGGTTTCCAAACCACCTCCCGCAGCTCTCCTTCGCCACCGGTGTCTGCCTCCCGGAGGAGGCACACGCAGCACTTTTCCTCAGCGCTGCCTGCAGGCGAAGCATACCCCTTCCCACTCCTCCCTCAGCGGCCACCTCCCGTCCGTCCGGCAGCGTCCCTCAGGGAGGGCGACACGGCCACCCCTTCCCAGCTCCTCCCTGCCCAGGAAGTACTACGGACTCCACATAACTACACTGTATTTGGAGGAGTTAAGTGCAAAGGTTGTCAGGTGAAATACTATCCAAAATAGGTTCACAGCAAACTTTTAAGAGTTCCTTGAAGTATACGTTATCCACAAACATTTTTGCGCACAGGATTGCGGTTAGTCATGTCCCATTGCTTCTATTTAAAAACCTTTGTAGAAAAGGAAGTCATTTACGCAAATAAGATAGCAAATTATCAGGAAAAAACTGTACAGAAAGAAATATTATGTAAAAATTCATAGAATTCACAGTCTATACTAAAAGAGATGACATGGAGTACCCAATCCCGCAGTTACTTTGTGCTTTGTAACCCCACATAAAATCAAAGCAGGGGGTAAGAGGAAGGTAACAGGTGGTATTTGTGGTAAGAGATTGCAAGGTGAAGCACTGTTTAATTATCTGATTTATAAGCACTACCACAGAACAAAATTTGGATAAGGCTTTGATTCCTTTAAACTCACTGTTAAAACTCCTAAGAGACTTCAAGCAGGACAATACTTCAAACTAGAGATCTCAGAGATTCCTGTTTAATTCAGTCCATTTCTTCCCCCCCCCCCCCCAAAGTAAAGGATAAAATACGCTCTATGAAAAAAAAAAAAAAATCAGAAAACATTACAAAAATACATATTCAGCGCATGTAGCAGTAGCATTTTTCAGGTTCTTTGGACCACTGACAACTTAAACTGAAAGTCAGAGTAACTTTAGAGTAACTTTAATACTATTTTTAATGAAATATCACAGTCAAAAGCCTTTTATTACCAAAAAAAAGTCACCTACTGGACTACCACATACAATGTTAATGATATTGGCATTAAACATCCTTATCAAACAATGAAGCAATACACACTACTAATTGCCAGTAAAAAATGCACAAGCAAAAAACATTTCAGTAAAGTGTCATTTTTAAATGATTTTGATTAAGCAGTAAACAAAGATTTTGTGCAGACTGGTGAAAGCTTACTTGTGAAACACAAAACATGTCAGTGATGGAAAACAGGACTTGGCTAACCAAACATCTGCTATCCCATCATGTTTTAACAGTTATACTTGATTTTCCTCACAGAAAATTGTTTGAATCTCTACTCAGTATTCCTGCTATTCATTTTTACAGTTATCATTAATGTTGTTCATTTTTCTTCTCAAATCTATATTACTTTTATATTTTATTGATCTCTCAAAAAGCTTCAGAAAATATCTGTCACCATTTTGCATCTTTTTACTATGACATTAAAGGGAAATGACTCAACCAAGTTCATTCAGGAAACCGGTGCCAGAGACGAGAAATAAACCCACTTCTCTTGAATCCGAAGCTGATACATTATCCACTGCTTGTTGCTAATCTTCATTTGAGTACTGCTTCATCCCCCGTTATTACACTTTCCACAGTACACATCCATGTATTTTCAGACATCGCTTCAGAGATGACACTGGAATAGGCCACCTGAAGTGATCTTATGTCTATCAAATTTTTATACGTATACTCTATGTACTGTGCATTTCAAGTAGTATCTTAGGAGAGCAGAATATGTCTTTAAAATACAACTGTGAGGGCTATTAGCTCTTACTATGCTCATATTTTCATTTAAGATTCAGAATGGCAGTCCGGAAAACAATGTAAGGTCTTCTGGCTTAAAACTTCTACGGAAAGAAAATACAAGGGTCACTAAAGTAAGTTATTTTACAATGATGATAGATTGAATTTTTATTGTTTCTTATAAAAGCATTTTATTTTTGTCTTAAAAATGTATGAAATAATTAAGTTTCATCTATTATTTCAGCATAGAAATACAGAGCAGGAAAAATACTGTATGGCTTAACTAATAAATTGCAGTAAGAATCATATAGTGGATTATCTTTGAATAATCTGTAGGCTAAAAATTATTCACTAGAGGTACTTAGCTAGGGCTTACACAAATTTCTGAAGACAAAAAAAGGCTGAATTCACTGGATAATTTATTCACAAAAGAGGACTCAACCATGACTAGCAGTGACTTTCACGCTACTGAAAAGTTCCCAGAGCAGAAAAATGTTTTGTAACATTGGTCTGACAGCTGGTCTCTCATCATGATTAAATGGCTTTTCCTTGGGTGAGCTCCAGAAATATGCTTGCGTTTGAAACGGAATAGTTTCAAAATTCCACAGTGGCCATTACAAAGTTTCTTATGTACAGAGTCTACAGCATAGCACAGAAGTGTTTAAATTTCTGGGTTTTTTGTTTGTTTGTTTTTTGTTTTTTAAAAGAGAGAAGAATCTTGTAAGCTATCCTTTTCCAGATCTCAAGTTTCCAGTTAGCCAGGAGTAAAATGCATGTTCACCAGTCTAGACATTCAGCTGAGGTACAGAACACCATCTTGCCAACTATCAACACCTGGCTTGTGAACTAGGTCTTGAGGTGTCAAGGAACTTCAATCAAGGACTCAATTATCCAGCTGTTTTATTATTGTGCTAGTAAGACTTATGAACCTAATACCTTCAGGATCATGAAAACCAGCATTTTCAACAGAGAATGATTTCCTGGTCCAGCTCTGTGTTTAGAGCAAATGAAAATAAATGAGATTAAACTACGAGCATTCAACTAGAGAATGAGCTTCCTGAAGGTGGAGCAGTAAAAAAGCAGCTCCAGAAGCTCAAGTCACATTTGTTAGCCACAAATGGTGACTGTGCAATAATACCTCAGAGAAGAAGCCTCCTCTGCTTGAGGAGGAGACAGATGAAGTGTCAACAGTCTTTGATTTTTTTTTTTTAAAGTGGGGCATACCAACCATAGGAAGTGGAGGAACAGCATTCAAGGCTTTTGCAGAGACCCCAAAATATTATGAATTATGGGGCAGCATTTCAAAGGAAGTATGAGGTCCTCAAAATCTCTGTCTAAAAATGTGCATATTCTGACATTTCCTAACAATCAGCACTATCTGTATTAACACCACAACCTCTTGGCACCATGCCTCTTCTGGTAACCAAAAGATTAGACTGCCACTAACAAAGTAGTTTAGTTCTACTTGATGCTTAATCTTTTAGATTAGCTTTCCTATTAATTGTCAGTTATTGTAAAATCAAGTGAAGACATAATTCAGTATACTAGGCAGTTTAAAAACTCACAACACTCAAAGAAGCTTTTCCACAAGACTGAGAAGATACTTGCATAAAACTGCCACTGGAGCAGCATTATATTCACTGGGAGTCAGCCATTGTCTTTGAAGATGTTCACTCAAATACATCTGGGGCTTGATATACATTCAAGTTGATACCTTCCATCATTTTGTCAATGTATGCAAGTAGTGTAAAATATATTGTCTGCTAGAATTATGACAGGAGGAACATTTTCTATTAAAGTCTCCTCTGATCAGAACTCCCATGCAGTCAACAACTGCATCTTCTTGATACTTCACTGTCAACTTTCTAAATCTCAAATGTCATTGAGATTTACAACGTTCCTGCCTGGTTCCCCATCCAGATTTTGAAGAACCAGTCACTGTTATTAGCAGGAACTGGCAGCCTGTAAATAAATATAATGGTGGAATTGCTAATATGCTCTATTTCCACCAAAAGTAATTTTTTTTTGCTAGATACGAAGGTGATGTCATGAATTCCACATGGTGGACAATTTCCTGCTAGTTATCCCTACAGCTGAAAGTGTCCATATATGGTAACTTTTTATCACATTAAAAAGTTATTCTTGAAACCATACCTAACTGAATTGTTTAGTTTTTTTTTTTTAAAATCTATTATTGAACTAATCTTACTTTTACAGTGGATTAGAATTAATGAATATTTAATATTGGTCTCTCAAACTTCTAGTGTCCCAGCTACTTCCACATCTTATCAAAGGCACTTAATAATCACTACTTACCCAAGGAATGCAAGCAATTCCCCCTCCACCACCACTCTTCCACATATTTGACAGTTTTGATAACGAGAAGTGATTTCAACTTTTGGACATTCTATACTGGTTGAATTCTGAAAAGGTTTAAATATAAACTTTTATGAAGTTAATTATTTTGCCAAAAGAGCTATATGTATACAGAGCTAAATAATATCAGCAGAGAAAAAAAATCCTGTTGCTTAAGTACACACACACGTGCCTATATATATACACACACACGCACACACACTCATAAAAAAATCCATTAAGTTTTATGATGTGACATTGGTAATTTGCTCCCTTATTTGGAAAATTAGCAACTGCACTAATCATATAGGAATCACATCCATTTATGCAAAACTTCTATAATTTAGGAATCTGGGCTGCCAGAACTGCAGAACTGGAATCAAATAAAGAGGCAGTCACAGAGTTGTAAGGTGATTGGGGGGGAAGACATCAACAGCACACAGTGCATCAGAATTTGCAGAGCTTATTGATAATTTATGGGTGAAGAGAACATTCAAAGAAAATAAGGTTACAGCAGAAAAGCTAAGAGATCTCTGAATTAATATTGAAAACAATGGAGCAGTTCAGGGAAGTTCCTACACAAGAATTTTTATTTTTTAAGTGGATGTGTCAAAACTTGCCTTTTTTTGAAGGGAGCTTTTTTTTAAATTTATTTTTATTTTTTTTTAAAGGGAACTTCTTTATGTTACCACTGACCAAAGTCTGATTTCCATGTCAGGTAAATTGATGAAACTTTCATAAAGAAAGAACTATTAGACATGCAGAAACATAATATTGGGAGTTTACAAAACTTTCATACAGAAAAGCCATACCTCACAAAAGCTTTTGATCAGCCTATAATTTGATGGATGCAGATATAGGATACAGTGACAAGATCTCTCACCAAAGATTCTTAAAAACCCCAAACCATCAGAGGTAAGGAGGAAGCTACTACTAATTAACAGCTGGCAAAAAATTAGGAATCACCTCAAACCTGTGCTGCTGAAAATATTTGGAAATGATCTGAAAAAAGGGGTGATAAAGTTTGTTAATGATAAAAAGCTATGTCAGATAGTAAAAACTAAAATGAACTGCAGAGGATTATATAAAGACCCTACAATAGTAAGTGAATGAGCAACAAATGCTTGGTAACGGATGGATAATCATATCCACAAATAAAGAAAAAATAAGACTTATGAGGAAAAGTAGCCCAACTTCACCTATAGAACATTATCTCTGAAACAAAAAATCCCACTTGAAAAAAATCTTTAAGTTAATATGAATAGTCCTATGAATAGGTCAAGTCAATGCTCAGCAACAATCAAAAATGCATTATCTCAGTAGTTATTAGAAAAAAGAACAACTTGCAAATTAGAGAAGCTAAAACAATACACTAATTCAAAAATCTATTAGATGAATTTAAGGAGCAAAAAACCCCTCATGGGACATTAAACACACAAATGTATTAAAAACACATTCCCACTAAAGAATTCTCCAAACTGCGGGAAGCCAAGGAGGTACACTAATAAAAGTATTGCTAGCTATTGGTTCTCTCTAAACATGTATTACTGACAACGGGGATGACACTGGTACCATTAGTCTGACCCAACAGAGCCATTCTTCCATCCACTGAAGTCATGGTGACACATAAGTAATTTTGAACTATGTAATCAACCAAAGAGATATAAATCTTCATGATATCAACTGAGATTTATCTTAAACTACTTGTTTAGAATTCTACTAAATACTGTTAAGATTATTTAATTGAGGCTTACTGTTTACATGGCAATTAATATTTTCTATATTTTATTTAATAAATTTATAATTCCATTTCTGTTTCCATGCTCAGCTGCTTCTTTATCAGTGATAGTGAAATCAAACTTCCAAGATATTTTAACTTTGACAGGAAAACCTGAACCTGTTGACTGATTAATAAGTGCTCTGTAAACTTGAAACTGGAATTAAACTCAAATGATGATCATGAACGGCACATAAAAAAAAATTGTAACATGCAATGGGAAAGACTGAGCTCACTTAGAGGCACATTTCCCTTTGATGCTTATTGAACATTCAATGGGTTAGAGCTGAGAGCATTTCCATACAGAACACAGGGATCTTACAAGCATCCACTTCTCAAAAGCAGGCAAAAGCAAGGGAAAGCTAAATAGTCTAGAGAAGTCACCCTGCGGTCAGAGCAACATCTGTGGGTACTCAAATACACTCATATCAGAAGGGTACTCTCTCTTCTACTCTCACTTTATACCTTTACTTTATTCATTGCTAACCTCCTCTCTCACAGACTTTTCTGTCTGACTTCTGTAAAACTCCTGCTCATCTCTTCCATTTTCTTTTTTCTTCAAAAATCCCTTTTCTTTGTTTTGTCCTTCCATTGATCAGATCTCATTGATCCCATCCAATACCTTAATAAGCAACACAAAAGTCATGGAAATACTGGAATTTCAGTTTGCAGAAGTTTACTGGAAAGTTTTACAACCTTCTACCGCTCTCCTACTTTCTTACTTTACAGTATAAACTCCTCAGTGCAGATGCTGGGTATTACTCTATTTATATGGCATTCCATTCCTGGTTAATTGCTGTTGTCTCATTCCCAAAAGCACGTTTTTTTCTTCGAGTCCACAAACAGTTAGAAATTGTGTAGCAATCTCACACAGTGGAAGGGGATATACAAGCACAAGACCCAGTTAATCTTGAAGCATGAAGGTTATGACCATCAGCCCCCATTTTATCCTCCCCCTCCCTCTACAGCAATCCTGCTTTAGCTATTTCCATCTGTTTGTTTCTACTTTCCACCACAGGTAGAAAAGGTTCCTGTCTTCCCGGACCCAGTCCAGAAAAATGTTGGGGAAAGTGATTTTATCCTTTCAACTGCTGAGATTATAGATTATAGGTGACCTAGTCTCTTACTGCGTGAAAATAGTATTTTAATGCTTGCTACTTGCTATTAATCAATAGATTACCAGCAAATTGTTCCCGAAATTAAGCTGTTACAACTCATTTTGCTGATGTGTAAAGATTTGGAGGGGGGCGAGAGAGACAAAGTACAACAAAGGCGGAAGCAATAGGAAGCATGTAACCTCCTGAATACAAAAACTGAAATCGATACTAGCTACGTAAAGGATATAGAATTGTTAGAGGAACTCTGACAAGATTTGGAAGTGTTCCAAAAATAAGTACAATATAAACATAATCATACAAACAATTATAACTCTCAGAATTCCCCACGTCCTGTTCAGAGCATTGCACCGAGATGACAAGAGGCTAGCATGTGCTCTGCCATTCCCAGCTCCCCACAGCGACTGACACTGCCTGGACATTTCTGAATCAGCAAGTCTCACACGAGTTTTCTTTTTTTTTTCCCAGGGGTCAATTTTCCCATTGATGCAAGGAGGATTTACACATGCAAGTCCCATTAACATTAATAGGAGTTACCCACATAAATCCCCCTGCAATGATAGGAGAAAAGACCCCATAGTCTGCAAGCATCTCAGTTCTAATGATTACCTGTCAAATGGCCCTAAGCATCATCATCACCAGAAAAAGCAGACGTAGCAGCTTCATGGCTGAAAATACTTCCAAAGAAAGGGTAACTAATTGCAGTCATACAGATAGGCAATACAACACCAGAAGAGAAAATGGCATAAAATTGACTGTTTGAATATTAAGGGTTAATCCAATTAACTAAAGTTAAAAAGAAAGTACTCATTAAAAAAGGAATTCAAACATATCAAAGCACTCCTTAGAAAAAAAAGGTGTGAATATTGCATGAGCTCCAAGGTGCTTGAAGGATAATACAGCTACTTGTTTAAAAATTCAATTAACCTTATCTTTCTTTAACTTGATTTATTAATAATCCTACAGACAAATTGCCAGTTTTTAAAAAGTCATGTTATCTTTTGAATACATCCTGTGTGACAAGCCTTAAAAACTACTTCAAATAAGCCTAACTCATTTTGTATGCTTAAATCATTTAATTCAAGAACAAAATGCAGTTCAATGCATGATTTCTGTAAAATACAAAGATCAACAGTCTTATCTATTGCTATTGCAAGTGAGCTATTAGGTACTCAAGTACCATAGGAAAAACATTTTATATTTCCATACACCATATGAACAAGACATGAAAACACTTTTTAAGCAACCAATGTAGTGTAAAGTCATAGCCTACAACTTTTAGATTATTCTGTCTTATCTAAAATCAAATTTGCAGAATTACCAACCTTTTGCTTCACATGGGCACAAAGCACTAGGAAGCTACTTTACATAAACTTGCTAAAATATATAAACAGACTGTCATGCAAGCCAACTTCAATCTTACTACAGAAGTCAATATTATGGAAGTAGTTAACAGACAAACATTATCAGAAAACCGCAGCGAACAAATGAACTGCTTTTCTTGCATAATTGAAAGAAAACACAGAAAGAAATGCACTTGCAAGCAAACCTTTAATTTTCATCAAACGATTTTTTTGTAAACACTGAAGATGAAAAGTTCAACTATGATCCCTATTACTGAAAGACAAACATGAACCAGGTCCTCCACTTAGTTCTTTTACAGATTTGTAGATGTTAAATACAATTACCAGATATTCATGCTTTCCAATACACATAAAAATTACAGCTAAACAAAGAAGCAGCCTGCTTATTATTATATATAAATAACTGCTTAATCACAAGCATCCAAAGATAACTGTAGCTTAACTTCGGAAACATTTCAGCCACATATTTTTCTGAGGACTTTGGAATTACACACACAATGATGCCTAGCCGATAAACACACAATGTAAACACTAACATACTGATTTCTGAAATGCAAGCTGGACATTGTATCATGAGGCAAGACAAAAACTGAAGTTAACTGTGTGAGTTATGCCGTAAAAAAATAAATAAATTGACCTTTATGGCATGAAGCCATTTTAAAGGCAAGGATGTGCACTGGAAAACTGCACAAAAGCCTGGCTGTCTCAATTTCAGGCAGTGCTGAATATTCATTATTTGATGGCATTTTCATTCATATATGGTATTTGCTTAAATACTGCATTTAAGTTCACGTTGAAGTTTAAACTTTGACTATCATCAAAATTCACCGATATAGGTAGATACATAGGTGATCTACTTGGTATATATTAAGATAAATCTTAAAGTAAAAGCTAAATATTTTTCATTATCGAAATATGCAATTTCAAGCACTGTTCAGAAGAGGTACAAGTCTATCACGGTCATTTACAACAACTTTCTTATTTTGTAATTCTTCATACAAACTAGGTTTATAAATACTTTAATAAATTTTATTGTATAAATATGCTTTATGATTTACCATTACAAAATGCATAATTTACAACTATCACACTAATTTTAATCCTATTACCCGGGATCAGTACAAACCTTTGGAGTTATAATCAGCTGAACATCCTCCTTCTTCCCCTTCCCCCAAAATGGCAGTTATTCATCATCTAAACTTCTCAGACACAGAACTTGCAAAAAATTAAATTACTAGCTTATCAGGGGCCCAAACAAATACAGGGAAAATAACATCAGGTATGCTCCATTTACAGACCTTAATTTTGTAGAGAAGACTAGCATTAAGTTTAAGTAGTGCTATTTTTCTGATTATAGTAAATTAAGTCATTAATAAAATATTTGTGATCATGCAACAGTTATATCTTATTAAGAAACATTTTGTATGTAAAATAGTCATGTGAGGAATATCTGTTGGATTATATTTGCTTCTAAATTATGACATCAGTTTCAAAACCATACAAGAAATTTTTCATGATACAAATTAAACACGTTATTATGTATTCTAAAAATCACCCCAGAACCGTCACTACTGCCTTTAAGTTCCATTCGCAAACATCCAGCCACCTTGCAGGACAGCTTATGAAGCTCACATTCAGCTGTTGCATTATAATAGATCCAAAGATTTTTTTTTTTTGAAGAACTGTGATAACTTACACTAGAGGATCATCTTCAGATTTGTAAGTACACTTGCATATTTTTTCTTTTGATTAGTTTCAGCTTTGTGCCTGTTTGAAAGACGGAGGAGTCCTTCCAAAATGTAAAATAAAACCAAATTCTCTCCAAAAAATCATGAATCATATTTTAACATTTTCAGTTGAAATAATTTGTTTTATGAATTTTGTTTAGCTACTAACACCCTTGATCCGGTTGACTATGCCTTTATTTAGAATTCAGTGAAACTATTTGACAAAAGAGCATATTCAGACTAAGAACAGTAAGGCAATCACAAATAATACAGCTTTTTTTTTTTTTTTTTTTAAACCTCTCTTTCTTACCCTTCCTCCCCTACTTTTTAGTCTGGGCCAACCTCTTCTTCCACTAAGAAAACAGAGCTACTTCATCCTTCTCTATGTTCTTGCTCAACAGTAGTACTACCTCTACCACTGCCTTCCTCAGGTGCAGGTTCAGGTTTTGTCTCTGGTGAATTATTGAATCCAGAATCTTCCGGTGCAAGCTCATCTTCCTCATATATAATATCTTCTGGATTTGGTGGTGGTGGGCAAAATTCCTCTGTAGGAAACATTTCTTGGAAAATAGTCTCAGCCTATGCAGAAAAAAAACATAAAATAAACTTTACCTTGAAATGTAATACCTTGCAGCAATATTTTACTGATATTTAAGATTAAACTCTGTTCTTTCAAATCAACAATGATTTAATACTTTGACAGTAGCATTAACACATGAGAAATCCATTCCTCACTGAAGTCCTCAAAAAGGCAATCTATCTTTTTAAGTTGCACTACTATGAAAGTCACAGTATAGGTTTTTTTTGAAACTGGTAGTCATTCTACATTCTATATTGAAAATGAAGAAGCAAATTTTTTGCAAGCAGAATGGTCTTTTCCACTGTAAAAAGATCCCTAGCTCCAGTCAAACATTAAGAGCTGTATAAGAAAGATCAGACCTCTTTCCAGAGAGAAGAGGGCATTTCAAGTGCCCAACACAGCCAGGAAATTGTTTACATGTGCAATCTACAACATCTCTCTAATGCTCTCATTAAACTTAAAAAGTTACAAAGAATTCCTGTTAGACATGATGAACCTATATAGCTTCCAATTCTGTTTTTCTGAACATGTCTACAGCTCAATGAAGAACTACTCCCATCCAATTGAGAATTATCCTTGAAAAATATGTATGTATACTTATATTCTACACATTCATCATTTATTCAAAAACCACATCTAACATTTTAGGTATTATGTGTTTGCATCTACATGCACCTATTGTGCTTTTCTGAAAAGAACAACCGTATATGCAACTTTTATTTAGATAAAAAGAGAGTTACTTTTAACATATAGCTCAAGGATTTTTTAAAAGACATTTATTCTCTATGCCATCAAGAATTAGAAATTAAGCACACACAGAAAGCTATGATGTCAAGTTCTCGACCACCGCAGTGAAAGACATTAAGAAACTTGTTCTCGATAACATCAGGTTTGTTGCTGTTGCAATGTAAAGAATACAACTAAAAATTCTGAGAAAAAAAGAACCCAAATAATACAATCTTAGAATTCTTGCAAACCAAGAATTTTATAGAAATGAGAGACAGGAAGCCAAAAAACCTTAAAGAACCCAGGAATACAAGGAGCTCTGTTAACTACTGTTAAACTGTTTTATAGGCTATCCTTGTGCAAATAACCTATCTACAGACTTATCTTTAAAAAAAGAGATAGAGATGCTTAGAAATTTATTTCCCGAATCAACATGCACTTCAAAGATTTTCATAAAGGCAAGTTTTCTTTTCCAAGTCCTTAAGTTTCTAAGGAAAATGGAGGCAACAGATACAGATCCTAGTCCTGTTTTGGGTTTCTACAAAGGCAAAGGCATACTGCCACTTGATTTTGTCTATTTAGTAAACTATGCCCTAAAGAAGACCGGTGATGAGAGCTCCCACATAGGCAAGAATACATTTAATCTCTACGTCCATACTGTTACCAGACACTGCGCTGAAAAGGCTGGCAGCAGGGTCAGTTAATGACAACTGCAAAGGTTGATTACATGATGCGGATTCCTGGACAAGAGGGAATTGTTTTCAGATTAATACATCATTGAGGATGTACCAAACAGCTTTCTGTGATAAACTTCATTGCCCACCAGCACTGCATTTGTATCACCAGTGCATAGATGTAGGACTCCATTTTTAACTGCTTAAATGACCCTGTCGAGTCTCAGTTCAATTTAATTTTTCATTCTGCTTCCTAAATTTCACTCTTCCATTCTCATTTAAAACCATTTAAAAGCAGTTGTAGGTTAGCATATGAAGAAATATGCCCCAAATTCTATCCTCTACTTCCAAAGCATGTTTTTTGTAATTACAAAACCCTGCCTGATACATTTGGGGAAGGTGTGTGTATGTGTGGGTGCAAATATGCTACATCCTACATAAAGTTAAGTTTCTGATGGAAAGAAAACACTTTTTAGTTAATTTCAAGCCTGCATTTGTCCTTATAACTCCAGAAAAAAATATATTTAAATTAATATATTTAATAGCGTATTAATGAAGAAAGTACCATATTTTGCATTAAACATAAGACAAACTACAGCAGACAAACATTTCAAATACAGTTCTGAACAAATTATTCTGCCTCCAATTAGTCAATGAATATCCAGTCCAAAAATGGTCAATAATTACGAGGTTGAATATGGAAAGAATTTCTCAGTATACGATGTAGGACATCATGACATTGATTATAATTGAACAATTTAATGGTATATAGTGCTTTCAGGTCTACCAATTTTTTAAGTTAACCTTATCCAATTGAAGTCATGCAGAATAACCAATAATAATTTAACAGTCCCTTCATTATAACACTTTGATACTTATTGTAAGTAATTAATTTAGTAAATAGTTTCTTCAATATTTTATAGTTAAGTGTACCAGCTTTCAAATGTGTAAGTTTGAGTTAAGCATTAAGACAAAAGCATGCAGAATACTTACACAGATATTCTCGTTTAATAACTGGTAAACCGCTTTAGGCTAAATAAAACTACAATGTTTTGTACACTGTTTTACTCTATCATGAGTATGTTGATGGCATGTATACAAGCTGTGTGGGCTTTCATAATAACTTTTAGAACACTACCGAACTAACAGTAGTACGAAATACAGTATATGAATTCGTATGAAAGGACAAATACAACAATTCCATAACTGTGAAATCTTTCTGGATTACAAACAAAGGAAAGGACAAGTACTGGCATGACATTTTAGTACTTCATCTTGTGCACATGAGAATGCCTTAGAAATCTGAAATACTTCAGGTAACACTTTATATTATTTTAGTGCAAGATAATTCACGTTAAGTTGTAGCAGTGGAAAAAACAGAAAGCTGGGAGCCAGATTCTTTACTTGGTCCATATATACAGGATTTGAGGAAATCACAATCAGCACTTTACATTTCGTTTAGCCTATCCTCAGGGCAAGTAAATGGAGATGTCAAAATTAAAATCAGTATTATACTAGAAATTTAACACTAAATTAAAATAAAGTAAGAATTAAGTCACTTGTATAGTGAGTTGTAGATGGATAATCATCTGTAAAAAATGTGGTACTGTCACTTCCAAATAATTTATTAATACAGTCAAAGAACATGACATACAGAAATTAGCAACACTGATGGTAATGTATATTTAAATCATGAAAAGCATCCCTAAAACAGTAAACAGCTTGGAGAATTGAATCTAATTTTTATAATCAATTCTATTTCTAAGAATAGACTAATGCATATTCACTGTATATATATATTTTTAATGTTCTGGTCCATAAGTTTGCAAGTATCTCATGTAGAGATTTTGATCCCATTGCTAGGAAGATGAGAGCAGTTTGGGGGGAGCCCAGGGGCATACCGGCATACACATATGCCTCCTTCCTCTGCTTGTCTGGAAGGTACATGCATGCTAGCTGCGAAGGCTGTGTTCTGCCACTGAGTCTTGCTTTATCTTCAGTCTATTCTTCTCCCCCACCCTTCCACTTTTAATTACAGACATGCTTCACACTAAAATTTTTTCACTCTAATTAGTGTCTACTAGTTTCAAAGTTTAAAATGGATTCAAAACAATGCAACTTTTACTCTTTCTGAAAGCCAGTCTGTCAGGCTCTTGATCCTTTCTCCTGAGATCAGTTCACATCTACCTCATTGATAGTCAACAGATTCCACACGAAAGCAAACTACAAGACCTAGAATATTTAAACACAGCTTGATCTACAATACCATTACTTACATTGATAAGAAGAGGGCTGTTAAGTGAAAACAAAGTTGAATGCTAGAAAAGATGGCTGATCATAGAAATAGGATGATATAAATAAGATAAACTATGGCTATTTACTGTGTGAACTATATTGATCATAACTCTAAATTTGTTTTTAAATGTATTTAAACAGCTTTTAACTTGCAGTTTTAAATGGTAACAGTTAAAGAAAAAAAGAAAAAAAAAACTCATTTAAAGAAATTCATTTACAATTTAAAAGTGCTACCACAGTAATTTTCTTGCATTATTTTTGTCTTTATAATCCTTTATCCACCTGGGAGGCAAATTATTGCCTTGTAAAGCAAAATGAAGGGTACTATTAGCCCTTAATTATACTGTTCTGACCTTACAGTTCAGGCTATGTCAGCCTTTCCATTTTAAAATCTTATTTTAAGAGGTTTATGACTTAGCCATAAACCACCCCCCGCTCCACAACTAGTTAGAAGACAGCATGCACATTTTCTGAAGGGGGCAGTTAAAAAAAAAAGGCATTAAAAATGGTTAGAGCCAGTTAATCCTATAAAGGTGTAGAAGTGTTCTCACGTGTTAGCTCTAAAAGCACTCTGACATCAGTGTCGAGCGCACGATGAGAAGTTTATGCGAAGTTCTCTGTGAATTTCTGTGCATCTACCCTCCATGACCTCAGGTTCTTCAACAAGCTGCCTCTTGCCAACAGAGAAGGCTATTTCACCCTCTGCCCACCTATCTAGTTTTGTCTAGGGAGGTTTTCACTCTTCACCTCCAATTTCAAAGCACTGGTTGCTTGTCTTAAATTGAGCACTGGTAGGTATGTTATGCCTGCTACTAGCAAGTCACAAATGGTTCTCAGTCCAGGATTCCAGTTAGCAGGAACCAAGTGCACAGATACCCAAATATTGAGGACTAAAAATCAAAACTGAATGCGAGCTGGTGTCAAATATTTTCAACAGGTAGAATGAGATACCCCTCAATTTCTTCTGAGACATAATGACACCATGCATTTTTAATACAGTATTAGTAAGGCAAAGAGAAGGTAACCTGCGATAGATAGTTTAACGTACCTGACTAGTAGTTCTGCCATTTTTTAAATAGGTTTCTGGCCATGTCCTGTGGGTATTAAACTTCAGTACTACTATGACAATTCTTCTACAGTTTAATTGTAGACAGGCTTTTCTGACCTTTCTTGATTTGTACTACTTCCCTACTACTTTACCTCCTCTTCAACCTTACAGGTAAAAGACTGCATATATTCCTCCTATATTTCTGAATTATTTGACAGTTTTTCCTTTCCACAATATTACAGCAAATAACCTTCCGACCAAGATCATCATCTTCAGGTACTACTGCCTTCTAGATTCCCTCTTTGTCCTTTCAGATTAACTGACTGCTACTTCTAATATTTCTATACTAATTGTCCTTTTCTGAAGTTTTTTCCATTCTCAGTCCCACTGACATTCACTTTCCTTGTTATGTAACAATTCCGTATGTCCAGCCATAAAGTAGCAAAAATATTTTAATATTAAACTACCTAGCATAAAACAGGATTACACAAAACAAAAAAAAGACTACACTGGACCTCCTTAGGCCTCTGAAATGAAAGCTCTACAACCAAAACAACTAAGTTGCCTAACCTGCTTGACAGCACAGTCATTTCCCAAAGCAGAGTCTGGTCCAGAACAGACATAAACATTTGAAGGTAAGCTGTCATATGAATTTCTGTCGATGCCTGAAGAATCTCTCATGTTGAAGTATACAGCCCAGAGGACTCTGGGTTTTTCCAGTTCTTCATTTTCAGTCTCTAAAAAGGAAAAAGTGTTTCCAATAATCAATGTTCATGTGCAATAAGAGAAATATGGAATTTAGCACATTAAAAGTCAATTTATTAGCATGAAATTACTGTAATAGAGTATAAATATATATATTTTCAAAAGGCCAACTAAGGTGTTCTAATAGCACTTTTAATACAATTCTTTTTATAAGGTTTCTAGAAAGGATTTTTGTAATTAACCATTTAACATCATAAATCTTACCACCTTATTACAAATTTTAACTTTATCTTAACCAAAAAACATCCTTGAATCCATGCTTCTTTCACATGCTGTAAGTTACCAAAGAAAGGTTCTTTTTACAAAGTTATGTACTAAATAATGTTCCCATTTTCAAGTTGCCATTTTTCAAGTACAACACATTTCCTATCTTTTCACTATCAGTAGCTGCCTTTTAATTTCAAGAGCAAATAATGCGACTTTTTTGTTGCTTTCCTTTGAAAAGAATAACAAAAATAGAGGAAGGGAGAATAACTGTATGTATCCCCATATTTAAAGCCCTGAAATCAAATTTCGTATTATTTCATTTAAAAATAGGTAGAAGCGGTAACTTTATCCAGTTATCCGTATCTGTATTTAATTTTACTTTCTACTTTTTTCTGAGGTGCTTTCGATCATACTTCTGTTTTCCATTACAACTGTGAGTATGTAAATTCTATTTATTCTGTACGCAGACTGCTAAGTAAGAACCAATGTCACCAAGACAAGCACCAAGAAGCTTGGTCTAAATATAATACACAATACTCATTATGCATACAAAATGACCATAAATTATGCCTTGCTTGTCCATCATCTGTACCTTCTTGTAGTTACTTTGTACTTTGTATATAATCCTTCTGCACATGGTCAGCAAAACCTCTGAGAAGATGAAGGTCACATTTCAACAGCGCAGAACACAGAGGAATACACAACATAGGTTCTGAGCTTAATAGATACTATTTGTTTGCCAAATTTGCTGTCCCCTTTTTGATATTTTAGTTCCTCCAAAATAAATGATGCTTGTAAAAGAGCTTGCAAGATTTACTTCTTTCCAAGGAAGAAACTTATAGATAACAATGACATTCAGAATAGTATTTTAAAACAGTTGAATTGGGGGGGGGGGAGGGAAGATAAATCTACACTATTCCTTCAGTATCTTCTTATAACTGCCAAATACTTAAAAAAAAAAAAAAAAAAAAAAAGTGTAGGTGCTAACCATATTGAACAATTTGAAATATAAATTAAATTCATCAGCCTGTGAAAGTCTGAGCCTTACTACAGGGCAAGATGCTCTTTAATATATTTAAAAGTTCACATTGCTCAAAAAAGTTACTTCTTCCTCATTTAGGCAGGAAAATGAATGGAGTCCTCTTCTCCCGGTGACTTTGCCTCTTTGACCTGCCATGGCCCAGTGCTCACTTTATCTGGTGATTCATTTTCAATAACTCCAACAGTATTTGTTCTGACATTTTAATTAAAATACGACCACTACCTCATCCTGATGATAAAAAGGCCTATGTGTCAGTGAAAACTAGCTTTTCAGTGCCTCAGTGCACCTGAGGACCCCTCTGATCACAGAGTTTCTACAGAAGAATTTCAGTCAGGTTCTAAACAATATATCATTTCAAAACTGGATCACTTTAAACATTAAGATTAATGCTACCCCCCCACCCCCATGACTAGAAGACACTAAACCACAGGCTAATCTTTTCTTCACCATTTGTACAAACACACAGTAGTATCTTCAAAATGTAGCTATGTATTAAATATTAAAACTTGGAAATTAGTGGGCTTTAAATTAACAAATATCAAAATGAGAAGTGATTGCAACTATTCAACCTATTCAATATATTTTTTTTATATTTACAAGCCCTTCTTATGTCCTAAATATTCGTTTTGTAAAGGCTATTATACTACAAACCTAGTAAAACACCTGAGTCTTTGGGATATCAAAACGAAGTTTGCCTTTCCAGATACGGAAAAGGAATAAAATGCACACTATTTAATATTTTACTTCCTATTCAAACCACTTTGTTGTCTAACAAAGACAATAATAAAAATTTGCTTGTTCATTAAAAGGTTAAGAAAAATACAGAAATAGCAAAGAACACAGAAAAACAAAATTGTGAGAAGCTGAAGTCGATCCTTCACGAAATTTTGTTGTTGACTGCAGAACTCTGAGAGAAAATAAAGACAGTGTATATGAAAGATTTAATATTAGAAAACTCTACCTGAATTCATGAAGTTAAGAATGATGCATAACAGCAAATATAAGCAAACAGAATATTAATATTATAAAATACATCCACATCTAACTTCTGCATACAATCATAAACACTTTCACAGGCAACTAAACATTGGTTTCTCATAGAAGAACTACAATTTACTATATTTAAGTATGAGCATTCTATATTTAAAAAGGCTTTATCAGGGTGAGAATATAGTAACAGCTTCTATGATCACATTACCTTAGAAACAAACTCATTATATGGGCTTCTACTAAAAAAATATGATTAAATTCAACATCTTGGGATTAAATTTCAAAGGTGACTGTTGAACTAGCTCAAATTGTCTCAGGGAGAATTTCTTTCTTAGCAAAAATTGCTTTGTCAACAGCTACTTTCCTCCTGGACTATGATATTGTTCATCTCAAGGTCAAAGCTCATGAAAGCAGCTGGCAAGGTTTCCTTGAATATAGGGCCAAAAAATTCATTACTGGAGATAAGACTAGGTAGAAGTCTCTCTGCCTTCCCAGTAACATCCTAGTGTGCAACTCCTTTACACTTCAACTTCTTTAAAACAAAATCCATAGAACTTCAACTAAAAACAGTAAACAAGAAAGCACTTGAAGAGAAAGACTGAAAGGATGAGCAAAAGAGTTGGAATAGAAGAAGGCAATAGAAAACTAAGTAGCTTATAGCCCTGAGCACATTTGGCAGCTGGAGGGCAAAAGCAGCTCATCAGCTTTTTGGATTTTAAGATCTTTTGTCAGAGATGCATATGAGTGACAGAAATCACGAAAAACAGGATAGTGCAAAAAACATAACAGGTGCACAGATTTTTGTTTCCACCACTGCATCTCTGAAAGACAGAGATGCTGAGAAGCAAATATAGTTCCATGAAAAAAAATTCAAAACTAAGAAGTCATAGGTCCTAGATACTTATATCCATGGCCCTGGTATGCTGAAGTTAAACCATAGCTGAAGAACACTGGGAACATCAGATCATGAAAGAGAGAAAAGTGACACCATCTAATCATTATCTGCCTCTCAAAACACATTCCTTTACTTCGAAACACTGATATCTAAGTAGCAGTTCACAGCATATGTTGATTCTGATGACGGATTCATATGTTCAGTAGCAGCTACTTTAGTTAAAAGGCTAAATTGTTTTTTGGCAAATAACCTCTTAATATTTAACTTATTTATTTTTACCTTTTTCTGTTTCAGTATTTAGATTGAATAACTTCTGTATGACAGGCTCTAAATCTTCTCTAGCAGTTTTAGTTGATGGACAGGTTAAATGAACTAAATCTGTTAAAAGAGAACAGAAATTAATTACAATCACCAGTACGGAGAAATATAAATATCATTTACAATTTTTGAAAGACACAGCAGGCTTTTAGAAATCACTGCTCTTCATATAAATCACTTCCTTTAACCCAGAGAAGTACTGTTATTACGGAAATTCTGTGTGTGTGCGTGTGCGCGCACATGTGTGTGTATATGCATATCTCTCTCTATATAGATAGTTATATACACCCTCACACAAATGCATATATAATTTTTAGATACGGAAATTTTCTTAATATCTTATCATTAAAAGTCTGCACAGACCTCAGAAGGCACTGAAGCTGTAGTCTAAAGTGCTTTAAAACAGGCACTAGGTATCAGCTCATGTTCGTGTACTTAAAATGCTAAGTGTAATTGCAAAATAATTATTTGCTACAAAATTACTTTAAAAAACATGAACCCCTTACGGTATCATCCACCACGCAATACATGAAGTATACTCATTCTAAGAGAGGCCATTCATTCCTTTTTTGAGAAGTTCAGCGGTCAACACATGAATCTCACAATTATCTCTCCCCTCCATATAAATCGGTAAAATGGAACTATAATTTAACGCCAATAGCGCGGACAGAGAATATTAATCTAGGAATAGGTGTCTTCAGATAGCAGGAAAAAAAAAACATATTAAAAAAGCAGCAGCAGAAAACTGGATGAACACCTCATTTTTTAAACTAACAATCACTAGAAACAGCAAGAACATTCTTGATCACTGTCTTGATAGTCAAACAGTGCAATAACATACTAAAACCACAGACATCATCACTTCGTCATTTTGACTCTTTGGTCATGCCTGCACTACCCACAGTTTAAGTCTGGGTGGACAAGAGTAAGTAGGAAGGCATCTTTCTCCACTAAAGAAAGGAGTCTGAGCAAGACTCATTTCTTCTATTGTGCTACAGAATAAATGGGAGATGAAACGAATAAACGCGTCTTTCAAGTTACAGCTCAAGTGGGTTCATTCATTTACCTTCTTATGGGATGGGAAAAACAACAGATTTGTATTAGGATAAGGATGAAATTAGGTTACATGGGCTAGTAAGTACTTATGATATTTGGAAAACTGATTTCAAGTACTTGATTTTAAGAAGTTCTCTGTACACATCAGAAAAAAAACACAGACTACAGCAATCCCATACTGAAAAAGATGACGCTGAAAGATTTTCGACAATAAGAACAGATTTATGAAACTATGACTAATCAACATCGACCTTACAGCATTGGCAAACCAATGTTACTCGTACCCATTTTTGTATTTGTGACATAATTCACAATTTTGCTCAAATACAGGTTTGACATTTAGATTTCTTGTTCACATACTTGTTTTCACGAAAATAAAGTGACAGCATGTTCCATGGGGAAGCTTTCTAGCAACTTTATTTGTTCTGTTTTGCAAACAGATAATCACTTGATACAGCTCTTGACCCATTCTGTCCCACTGGTCTCTCTTCAGATAGAAAGGCAGCTACTCTGCTGCATTATCCCACCTGATTTTACATCTATTCAGATATTAAAAAGCCTCATCTTAAAGCCTTTTATAAATCTGCATGGACTCATTTGCTTCTGAATTGTTGTATGGAAACTCATTAGTAGTGACAGAAGTATTTGTCACAGCATCATGATGATGTTTAACATATCTTTACGCAAGTTTTCAACTGAATTAATTTTTTCTTCATTACTATACAACTTTGATCAATTTAACAGCAATGTATAGCTATGATAATAGTTAGTTACTTTAAATTCATATGATATTTTTCTTTTAACTCTCAAGTCTTGCTATATTTGAGTCATTATTTCATTTACCAGTACCTCATACATATCTTGAATGATTTTCTGGCCCGAGTTACATCACAAAGTTTGACATCAACTCCAGAAGGACCAGAATTTTAACTTTTTTTTTTTTAAGGGGAAAAAAAAAAAGATTACACACACCAAAGGTTATCTTCAAACGTTAACACTCCCTTTTAGATTTAACCAAGAACAAATTTGCTATCTAAAAGGAAAATATCTTAAAAAAGTAAATGAAGACAGGTGGTAATAATGAAAGTCTCCGTTTAACCTTAACTGTTTACTACTTCAAACACTGTAATAGTATCTGTTTTTTCCTAAAGAAAAAAAGAAAAAAAGAAAAGAGAAGCTATAAATCACTAAAGTTCACATCATTTACTTTCTATAAAATCATTTTTATTATCTTTAAGGTTATGGCTATGAGTCACAGTCATCAGTATATATTTTGATTATATTTGATTTACTCAGGTATAACTGCATTAGTTACAGTGGTTGCCAACATTTGTCTTCAAGTAATTCTTCTAGCAGGAAGAACGATGAGTTTAGTTCATGATTTCATCATTACAGTCTCAATTTTTAGGGCAAGTGAAGGAGTTTGGTTCCACTCAACTGGCAATACAGATTATGTGCCTGTCATTTATGCAGTGTGATCAAAGAGTAGATGTATTTGTATACTTATCTTAAATAATTGTTTAAAGGAGAAATAAGTCAGGTTAAAACCCATTTACAGATAATGATGTAAAAGTTAAGAAAAAAGAGAGAGAGAAAGAGATATTTATGAAATCCATCCTACAACTAGAATATAGCTATACCTAAAATACAACTATTATTATTTCAATACTTTGGTCAAGGCCAGCATTCCACTAGTTTAGCATAAAACCAAACCAGTAAAGTAACAAAATTTGCCATTTAAAAACAAGATGACAATTTTATCAAGGAACATAGCAAATTCCCTTCTGACATTAACGAAGTGTAAGGAAAACGCTTCATTTTTTCAACATCACAGAAATTCTCATGAAATTAATCATTTATATCTGCCAGAATATTAATGCTTTCTTAGTTTCACTTCCTGCTATGTACATTTTATGACAGATTAAAGAAACTAAACCTGCCTTTTAAATGAGGTAATATCAACAATATACTTTTTTTACTTGTAATTATTAAATAAACAGATTTCTCAATTATTTTTTATTATTTAAAGTAAGGAGGAAATATAATTTTGAATGACTTGATCGTGTAGTTCATTATTCTTTCACATGAGAAGAACTGAGCTCAAGCCTAGGTAACAATAAAATAAATTGGTTATTATTATGATTACTCTCTCTCTCTCTCTCTTTTTTTAATTAAAAAGTGTTAGGTCAGGTAGCATCTAACTCTATTTATCTCCCATAGAGAGTCCCACACTGGTAACGTATTGAACGGATTTTAGAAAAGGCATTTGAAAAGGAAAATAAATACACAATATGCAACATTTTGTTGCTCATCTATTTCAGTTGGCCTAAAATATTAACAGGTCAGTCATAAAGCTCTGTAGATGGAAAACTCTTAATTGAAATACTGGAATGTGCCTTCTAAACAAGTGATCTCTTAGATACTCTTTGAATTAAAAATTCTAAAGCAGAGGTAGTCAATAACATTCTTAAAAAGATGTTTGTATCTTCTCCTCAAATAATTCATCATGGAGCCCTTCCCTCCAAATCTCATAACTGGGCATAACCCTACCTTTACCCAGACTTTTCAGCAGTCACCAACAACAGCAGTCTATTTTCAAAAAAACCAAGCTCTAAAGACAAGCCATCAGTAAGATTCATGTGGTTTAACATTTCATCTACTGATGGGAAGACTCACTACTGTATAAATGAAAATGAATCTAAAGAGAATTATATTAATTGCACATTATATGCTGATGAAGAAAAAAACCTGCAACCAACAAGAACACATGCTTCAAATTTTTCTGCTAATTGTGACACACGCTTGAATCTTGTATGGAAAAATCTATCATTGTGAAAATGAACACAAAAATTTGTAGCATTTTTTAGAAGGCCACAGAGTCAAGTGGCATAAAGTCTCTCTTAAATTCTAAAGGTAAAAAATGTTATACTTGCATCCATATAACTAAGACTTCATCTGTTGCTGACAGTTTTTTGTTTTTTTTAAAGGATTTCAGAAATATTTTGGGCTTTTGGCCCTTTAATTAAAGGGGTAAGAAAATTCCTGGCAGAAGATTTTATAAGAAAAATAATTTCTAAAAAAAAAAAAGAGAGAGAGAGAGAGAGAGCGCGCGCGCGCGTGCGCCAATATTTTGTCTTGAAGACTGCATGATCCTAGCTGGTTGGAGTGGGAGAGTAACAGTCTCGAGCTCTCAACAAATCTTAACTGAAGATTTACTGGAATGACAGGTATCTTAATCTTGCAGAATAAATGAAATGTGAAATTCTAATTTTTTTAAACTTAAAAATGTTCAGCAGCCAAAAAGCAGCCAAAGCAACAAAAACCTCTTTGTTGGTGCTATTTTAAAATTACGACATTGGGAGAAAATTCTGTTTTCTTTACTAGTAAGACTACAAGTATCAAGTTCTTTAGCCATATAAAAAGTGTAAAAGGAACATTTGACCTTTGATGTTTGATCCATTTGGAAACGGAGAACAGTATAACTTATTGCTATGAGAATCACAATAACATTTTAAATAAATAATTCTTGCATGTAAATTAAAAAAGACGTATTTAAATGCAAGAACTTTGTAGTATGATTCACAAACCAAACGAAAGACCACACAATTGTTATAGAATGAAGACAATGGACTATTTCTTTCATCTTCTGATAGTAGTAAGCTAGTATAGACTGTTTTCTCAAGCAGTAATGTGATAACCATGCAACAGAGGAATGACAAAGACACATTTTAAGTTTTTGTTTCAGAGTTGATATAATCAAAGAAAAAAATACAGTTAAGAACACATAAGATACCTGTACTTACAAGTATCCTTCATGCATGTCATGGTTGAGGAACACAACTCAATGACGCAAACTGCTGGTTGCCCTACATCCACTGGAGGCATTCTCAAAATGGAAACCTATCAAGCAGGAAGAGAAAAGAAAATTCTGAATATCAAACTACTTTAAAAAGTAATTTCATCTATACTGTATTAACTTGCACTGAAATATTGCAAACTGCAACTCTATTAATATACTATTAACAGTTCAAGTAAAATTGGCTTGGTATCCAGTTCAAGAAGTAAAATACAATATTAAAACACCCACAGAATATCTGGAATAGATAACAGATTTATGCTATCCAGGTATACATATACATGAACACACACATTGACTTGCAAAGTTACTTAAAGACAATCTTGTTACAAAAACTAAAGTTTTAATATTTCTATACTTTTGCAAAAATAAAAATTATTTGAACCTCAGAAATAATTACCAAGAATTTCATACCTAAATATGTTTATCGCCACAAACATAACTGTATTTGTATTTGCTCAGTAGTCTGCAAAAGTTTAACAATCCCATAAGCATGTATTTACACAACAGATGAAGAAAGCTCTAGAGAAGTAGTCATTGTCAACTCCGCTACATACAATCCATGATAGATTTGTTTCTTTTATGAAATGCAGAAACCCCCCCCCCCACCCATAAACAAGTCTATGTCAAAACAGAGTAACATGAAGGATCAGACAACCAACGGAATTCTGAGTAGAGATGAAAAATATCTGCAGACCTATTGATACAATCTTATTTTCTGGTTTATTAGTAACAGGATCTATGGGATCAATCCTGCTGGATACAAAAAAATTCTACTAAATGAGTAAGGCCACCTTTGTTAGGAAGGTTGATAGCATCAGAATGATCAGAAAACATCACATTGCAGCCCTTTCTAAAATGATGATTCTCAGCTTTTTATCTGATAACTGGTTTTCATCATAAGTCACAGAGAGTTTAGGAACTGCTGTTGGCAAGGGATTGCAAAATGGTTTTTGAACACTGGGCAGAGCACTCTTAGATGAGAACGAGCGGAGTACTTTCATGTGGGACTGCTAGTAGCAAGGCATAGGAAGAACAGACTTCTCTGCCATCTATATTCTTATTTTGTAAGTCCTGATTTAAAATATAAGAAAACAGGACATGACAAATTAAACAGAAGAAACTTTTTACACAGATTGCAGAACTTAATTTTAAAGGATATTTAAGAATGACAAAGCAGAAACATTTAAAGAAGGCTCTGAATGCATATGAATAGAATTTATGCTGTAAAAATGAACGCTAAAAAGAGCTTTGAACAAAGCTTAGACAACGCAATTAACAGTTAACAGAGTATTAACGGCAACAGTGTTAAAAAGCAAGTAAAACAGCAGCTTAGCAATTGTGTTAATTAGCATAGTCAACCAGCAAACAAGGAAACCCAAGTCACTGAACTAGAAGAGACACAGTTTTATAGAGACTAACGAGATAGATGATTGTCAGTAGAGTAAGCTGACCAAAAAGCTGGATTCAAGCAGGAACAAAAGCATGAATTAACAATTAAATATTAATACATACAATTCATAAGAGGTAAGTGATACAAACAGATGTAAGTGATACAAAATTGATATATACCTGCTGCTCTGAATCTGTTTTTAGTATGGACTGATCTGTAATGAGTACTGCTCTGGAGATCTGCCTGCAATTAAATAAAACAATTACGGCATTTCACAAAAACAGAAAAAATAGCAATTGGGATTCAGTGTTTTGGCAACACAAATTTAAACTTAATAATGTGTGAGTGTTAAATATATAATCTTTATTAATATGACTATGTACATATTTCCTTGAGCATATACTGTGAATGGGGTAATTTGCCTTTTGCTGAATTAGGTCCACCTCTGGAACATTAATGTAGTATATGCAATGACCAGAATAGATGACCAATAAATGAGTCGGTGCCATTATGTAAAACAGCCTGAATATCCTTCTGATTTAAAAATTGTTTTATTTATTTTATAAAGATTAGTAGTAGCACGTTATAAGACTTTTTTTGTTCCAAAGAGTACAGGACACTTTGGACTACAGGAAAATAAACTACAGTGGAGTTCATGAATTCAAGTGTCAAATCCTCTCTTGACTATGATTATTTCTGTGCTGCATTTGCTACTACAGTTTTGTCTTTATCTCATCTACAATATTTTGAAGACAAAGGCATTATATGTTCAGGGTCTACTGAAATGCTTTTGACCAAAAGCCAGAAGAGAGGGAAAAAAAAAAAAAAAAAAGAGAGAGAGCAAGAGAGAGAGCACGAGAAAGCAATGACTGTTAATATGTTTCTAAATCTGAAGGAATTTAAAGATAGAACAGCAACAGGCACCTCCATGTTCTAAGGACCTTTCAGCAAATATGAAATCCCTGATGTTGGGTATTTTCATAAGGAAAAGGGGACTATAATTTAAAGGAAGCCTAAATATAGGAGGCACAGTATGCTCTCAAGTATATACAAGAAAGAAAAACTATGCACAGAACTAAGTTGGTTGTACTACAAAGATAAAGCAGAAGGCAACAATCTCTTAAGTTTAACTTACAGGATACTTTACACGCTAGTATTTTAAAGAGATTTACTATGTTTATTATTTTACTACATACCTGTAACACACATTTTTACACGTGCTCTCTGAAAGGTAACTATCTTCCACAACAAAATAGTTGGCACTTATTCTTTGTCCAAAATGATCTAGGATAGCTTTGCATCTGTTAACAAATATTCAAATCAAAGTAAGAAAAGAAGGAATTCATCCATAAAAGTATTCATAATTTTATTAAGTTTTTGAAATTAAGTGATAAAATCATTTAAATATGTCAAATAAGTTATCTATAAATATTTAACATGCAAACCCTAAAATAACTCAACTGAAATTCATACAGAAATCTTAGACAAATACATCTACACGGTGTATACAATTCTTTGCTCTGAATTACACATAATGATGTTAGAAAATTAAACTGGTCAATTTATTATTAAAGCAAAATATAGGTTCATAACACTGGCACTTCACTGTACATGAAAATGGAATGTTTCCTGCCTCATGATACATGGATGATAGTGTGTCACAACACTTGAGGCCACAGTAATCTTTCACACTTTCATACATTTCAAAGTATAACATAACAGACTAGCTCTTATAAATGGGACAGAAATGCAAGTCACAGGAAGTAAGAAACAAAAACCTTAAACTGTGGGGAACAGGATTCAAATTTCAGATTTTATTGAGCAAAAAAAAAATCTGTATGAGAGAAAAAACTTGGTACTTTAATATGAAATATATGAAAAAATCAGATATAAATGAAACAAAAGCAAGTTGCATACAGATATTAAAAACTCTACTGCTGACTCCTACATGCTTTGATCTGTATTCTATTTAATTCTATACATCTTTCCAAACTGAAAAATTGCACACTTTTTAAAAAAAGGCCTATAGTTCCAAAGGGCACCTATTTATAAACTCAGTTTTTACTATTGTAAGTACAAACAAAATACATAGACTACAATTTCTTTCTTTATCACTTTTTTCCATATCATAAGAATCTTTAAGGCTTAATATTGAGTTCTAAAAACAAAACAAAAAAACCCCCACTTTTAAGGTTTTCTATAGTATCAGAACACTTATTGTAAAATGAAGTAACAGTAAGAAAAGTAAAGCAAGTCAGCTTTACTTCCCTTTCGCCTGATGTATATTTCAGTTGTTTTAATATACAAGATTCAAAACAGTAAATCCTCTCTCAGACTTCTACACACACGCACACACATACATACACAAAAGGAAACGAGAGAATGCCTGACATGGAGATTCCTTACAGATTTAAATGTATTTTATCACAACATAACATTATTCTTGTGCAGTAAAAGCTGACATGCAAATTATGCCTCAAGAATAAACAACATTTCTGTAACTTCAGGTTATTCATCAGCTTCTGTGAACAGAAGAAGCTACTGAACTAGAGAGGATGAAAATCAAACCTTAATAAATAAATGCAAGCAATTGCCACTTGCTTTTGTGGCTTTAGAATGTCACCCTGCTTTCTATGGTCTGAAATGAGAACGGAAGGAGGGCAGATGCAAGGCTTATTTAGAAATGTAAAAGTGTATTTAATTGCCATTAACTTGTTATAATACTAACTTCTAATACCGATTTCATAGCCATGGGTACTACATATGCAACTATATTCAAATTCAATAGAGAACTTGCAAAACAGTCTAAACGTCTAATGGTAGAAATGGTTTAAGTCTGTATGGGCAGGACTCCTCATGGAGAGCTTCAACAGCATTCTCTTCAACACGGGCCTCGCCTGCTACTTTCAGAAGTTTTTTTCTTAACGTTAGCCTAACTGACTTCATTCTCAAGCACTCATTTAAATACTGCAAATAAACAAGGAAGTCAAGCTGGTACAGTTCATAACGAATTATAACCTTCCTTATTGTTTATGAAACAGTTTCCGCTGCCCCCCCTCCATTCTGGAGGGAGAAAGGTTGATTAAATGTCATGTTGCATCACTTAAAGCCACCAAAAGCAACTACACGCTTTTTATTTTCCTGCTGAGTGTTGTTTCCTCCCCTTTGTTCAGGAATAGCTATCAGGTCATATGTTTGATAAGATTTTAAACCAGAAAAAGAGATTGTGCTTTTAATATCAGTCTCCACTTTACTTCAAAGGATGATGTTGAGAAAATTTCTTTCAAGCACTGCTTCCAAATATGGAAAACACTTATGCACTGACATTATCAGGTCTCTGTCATCTGATATGTGTTGGGACAATGAATCATACAGAACCCTCCATTGACCTTCTTTCAATGTGTCTAGATAAAAGGATGAAAATTAGAATCCATCTCCTTTCAGTGCCACAAGTTATAAATGTACTTTATAGGGCTCATTATCCAAACTAATGGACTAAGGGCGACATCCTTGAAATGGACTTACCAGCACTGACAAAGCCAGTATGCAATATTTCAAGAAAGATATGTAAATTACTATGTGTTTGCTATATCTTTTTATTACAGATATATAAATTTACATTTATCACATCTTTTCCATTTTTGAGACACAATTATGTGATTGGAAACATATTTAAACTGTGATCAACATAAAATGCCCACCATTCTTTTCAATGCAACCCATGTAAATTAAAATACCTTAAATTTTATCCGATAAAACCAAATAAGTGACTACTTACTACTAAAAAGTAGAAAATAATCATAAGTATATTCAATTTTCTTTTTCCTCAAGCTAAGCAACTTGATGTATTTTTTATTTTCCTAACAGAGCATCAGAGCTGTCAAGAGTGCAGGATGTTCTGCATATGTATTAAAACGCCAGACCTAACCTGATGTAAGCAAAAAAAAAATTAAATTCTTTAACTGGATTACTAAAAACCTTAAAAGCAGTATGTCTAAAAGTTTCCATGCATTTATACTGTCTTCCCTGAAACTCATACACTATAAAAAGGGCTACAGTAACATGATAAATATAACTGTGTATCTGGGACAAGTTCTACTGCTCTCTGAATACATAGTTATGGATAGTAAAAAAAAGTGAAAAAACAGTTCAGTTAGATAATGATACTGTTTCTTTCTTTTCTTGTGCTAGGGAGACTATTAGTCATGTCCAGAAAATGCCTGAAAATTCATTTTAGTAATATTTAGGGGACTTCAAATTAAAGTCTAAATGAACAAAAACAATTAGAAAATCATGGCACTTACCTATAAATACAAATTTTCCTTACATCTTTTAGAGCAGAGCATTAATAATATAGTTCACTAACTACAAGAAGATCTTGATGAAGTTTGGAAGCCTATGCAAGATGTTTATAAAATCGTAATGAACACTGCACAATTTGACTAAATTTCTACTGTTCAGAGATTAAAATATTTGTAATCAACAATGTAAGCTGTCCCTGCAACTACAGGTGGTCTGTGACAGAGAGACATAAATTTGTCTATTATCAATTACTATTAATGGACTGTTGACTCAAAAGCTCAGTAACTCATAAATATCCTCATTAACAATTTGATAGCTGATCTTTAGCAGGCAAAAGAGTGAGGCTCAGAGTCAAGAGGAAATTAGAGCTGGTGCAGGGAGGGAAATGCACAGCAAGGAAAAGAGGTAACACAGCAAAAGAAAAGGAAGGGAAAGGAAAGAAATTAGTGATGATCCTAACGACACACTGGTTAGCCTGCCAAGCTACATTGCAGTGAAAGACTTTTGGGAAGAAGTAAAAAGCTATACTACATTCTGGTGAGAGGAAACAGACAGAAAATAAAATACCTCTAGGAGGTAAGGAATATACTGGCCACTAGGTGTTTGTGCCACACATGTCAATACTTAATCATCATAGGCAGGCAGGCGGTTCAAAGCAAAAGGCAGGTGATTGGACAGGGGAAGCTGCATGGGTTGCACCGCCTCATATTCAGCAACAGATAATAGCATTATTAAAAAATTAATGTTTTGGGAATAAAAAGAGAGTCTGCTAAAGTCTTTTAAAAATACATCAATACTTCTGCACCTCAAAATCTATCCTGCAGTTTTAAGTGAAAACAGCATGAGTGAGCCATTAAATCAGCCTAATAGGCTAAACAGGGAGGCTTGAAATCTGCCAGGATCTCTGACAAACTTATTAGATCCAAAGCATAAAGGCAGTTTAAACAAAATGCAATACTCCAACTTACTTTCAGAAAACGTATAATCTTACTAAAAAAGATATTCACTTCTAGCATCCAGAAAATGTGCAAAATAAGCTGGAAATTAGGGGAACCAGGATCACTGATCAGTGAGAACTCCAGAGAGTGATGTTTGGAAGCTGTTAACAACTCAAAGTTTTGTCCCTCTGATATAATAACTAACTATTCAAACAACACTGGAAAACAAAGCTCCCTAGTATGAGTTCAAATATTACTGTTAAAGATACAGAGTTTATGAAAGGGACATAATTTCATTTGCATATGAACATGCACTTGGGAACACATATGACGAAATACTATCACACTTGCATCTCAAGGTCTAAAACTGTGCAATGAACTTCAGAACTTCAGCCAACCAAGGGAAAGAGAACCTGTTGTTTATAGAATTTCAGGAAAAACAGATGCTACTTGACCATGTCATAACAAATTTAGCTATAAATACCATGCTAAGAGAATCAACTTGTGCAGTGCAACTGGAAAGCAAAGATATTACACTGATAATTTAACTACTAATTTCCCTAGTAAAATATTATCACATAACCTTACTACATGTTTCCTAGCTTAATTTTCAAAATTTTGCACACAATATTTTGAAGTTTTCAATCACAAAAACTAAGCTGAAAAACCTCTTAAAAGAGCTGAAAGTATTATCACAGGCATTAGACTAGAAATTGTTAGAATGCATACAACAGAAACCATGACGATCTTCAGAGGTGTGAAAAATGCCACTATGGACAAAACTACAGGTTGATTTTTCTTTGCTCAAATTTAAGCCTGCCTACAGGCCTGATATTGCTGTAAAAGAATTTATTCTACGATAAGAGGGCAGCATAGTTTATGACAACAATCTACCTTAAAAACTCATTAAAGTCTTTTCTCTTGGAGTGACATGCATTATCAGCAAAGATTAATCTGATGAGTCTTTAGGTGAGCTCCATTTTTAAAAATGCAATAACAGAGGGCTTTGTTGTCATCTGATGAAAATCAATTAGAGTAGGTAAGGCCACAAGGAAAACTAACATCACTCATCACCAGCCCCCCGGCAGCTGAAATGATTTGTCTTCCAAGCTTGGGTGATCAGGAGCTGTAGTAATATCACAGGGAAATTAATTTAGTTTCTATATTCTAGACCCACTTTCCTCGTTCTGGAGGACCTATACACAAATTACTTTTAATCAAGGTTGATGTGTTATTAATACCAAGGAGGATCTTTGAAGAATCATTTTTTTAAAAACTGGCTTAATACATTTTTCATCTGTATTTTGTACATAAACAGAAGGTTACTTATATTACCCTTACCGTCCAGTTTCTTTGTCCACTACAAGGCACTGCACAGAATGGCGAAGACAATAGATACCACCAAATACAGCACACATCCTAGAACATATTAGGAAAAATAAAAGTTACTCTTATCATAACTGATTGTAAGCAATCTGAGTATTTGCAATAAGGCAAAGTACTCCGCACGTTGTAGTACAACATTTTTAATGACGTCTTAATCTCCGAAACAGACGCTCAAAATAAACCACATCAAATGGTTTTGTAAAGGATATTTTGTTAACGTTTTTTGTATTAGCATTTATCATAGCACTCTAATAGTTACATTAGTTTGGGCACTCATTTCTCTGAGGTGTCAGAGACTCCTAAGTCATTCAGTCCGGAAAAGCACCTATTTACTGAAGGTACACAAAATATCTGCTGACCACACTACATTTTACATAGCGTAGAATAATAATAATAATAATAAAAAAATACAGTAACCAAATTCCTAATAGACTTTTAAGTGTGATCCTAATTCAGATTTTCTCTCTCTACTCTTAAAAAACGTAGCATGGGAACTTTACTGGCTACAAGCAGCTTAAACTTTGGGGGCACTGGGAAGTGCCCCAGTTGAATGAAGACTTCTTGCAATCTATAGGTGACCTCTTCCAAGTACTGATTCCTCCAGGTTCTGCTTATGTTAAGCTATAGTTGCTGAAGATATTGTGTGGAATGATGATAAGAAATCTCCTAAGCAGAAGAATGAACGAGCTTCACGGGTCAGTTGTCTAAAAACTAGATAATTCTGTGCTATTCGATATTAAGTTTTCCACTTACAAGCAAATCCTAATACATAAGACAAGCAAAGAAAATTAAACTACCCCAAAGTTAGGCCAATACTACAACTCATCTGTTCTTAAACTACAGGGAGACTCAGAGTTCAAAGAAACTAAATTATGACATTTAAATATGAGGAAGTTATTTTTGCATATGTGTTTATACCAACTTTTACAAATAGTTTTTAATAAGAGATTCTGTAATAATCTGGTCACACTTCTCTACTTTGTCTTTGATGAAGTGCAATAGATAAAGTCGAGAATTACAGTGCCACAGCAGGGGTCAACAAGTCGAACTCATTATTGGATAGCCAATGGAACAGGTCTACACGAGAAGAGTACATTTTGCCACACAATTTGTGATATTGCTTATTGTATGAAGCAATCTGCTGCTACACCTTGCATGCTTTCCTGCCTAATAACACAGTGCTTCTACTCAGAGATATACACCTTCCACTCACCTCTGTGTTTCATTGCTGACTACTTATAACTAAGCATTCAAAAGACTTACCAGCTAAACTGTACTCAAATCTCACTATATTACATTCTAGTACAGTGAGTTTTGAATTACAAAGTTTCAAAATGGACTTACGGACCTCTTGAAGTTTTCAGCATTTTGAAAGATGTTTGTTGTCACAGTAAGCCACATGACTTTCATAACACTTCAGATGACTAGTCTTTTATATTTAGTTTTCAACGATCTGAGAAAACTTACTCATCTTAGGGTGATAACATAACACCTGGCACATTAAGATTTGCCTGATCCTTACAATACAATTTCAGGACTGGGCTGTTTGGGTGATCAGTCTTGGGAATCTTTAATTTTTCTTAAGACTCTCCAGTGGTTCCTTCAGATCAATCAGCTATCACCAACCTCTTATGTATTTGGAGGAGTAAGAAAAGAACAAATAAATTGTATATTTGTACAAACTGCATATTTTTTTCCCTGAGAGAGAACTGTTCCATCAGAGACAACTGTCAAATGCTACCCAGTGGCATTTGACAATTTTTCCTTTGCCCTACAAATTACCTACGAATTACCCTACCTCTGTTCTTTTTTGTGATCCCTACTATTCAAAAGAAAATAGCCTCTTAACAAGAAAGCGTAGAACAGTCTGCGGCACATTCAATACACTGACGCACTGTTCTGTTTTGCACCATATCAGAAAAGGATACTGTAAGTTTTCCTGAGTTCATTATTTGGCTGAGCTTTGGTGTGACCTAGCTTTTGAAGTTCAGCTCACAGGACAGACAGAATCAACACTGAGAGGTACAAGAATCAGAAAGCCATTTCATTAACAGAGTCTGCCTAGATACTGTATTTAAAATAAGAATATGTAATTGTTTTATCTCATAGTACAGTTCACACTGTAATTTAAAGGATTAGCATGACATCTCTAATACTCACCTAACACTAGCTAGGCATAAGACTAGCCATAGGAAAATCAGCACGAGAAAGGCAAGCTAGCTTGCTGGAATGTAGTTCTCCTAGGTTTCCTTGATTAGGATAGGATTTTCCTGTTTTACAAAGAAATTGCTTTTTTTTTTTTTGAATTTCAAAGCTTTAATATCTTTTCACAAATGCCAAGAAATTGCAAATAAAGTGCATGAATTTGAAAAAAGGAACAATATTTTTCTTTTTGTAACAAGGGAAAAAAGCCAACTCCTCCACATGTAAAAAAGGGATTTTCTTAACTGTTCTTTTTGTGATCAGTTTCCAGACCCATTTTTCAGATTCATCCTAAATTACAAGTGTACTAAAGTTAGAGAAACTCTATAGGAAATATACAGAAATAACACTAACGCGTGTTATGTTCTGATTTGCTGTTAAAGCTCAATTTTCCATAGATGAGAAACTAAAAGCAAGCTTTACCATATAGACCCTTTAAAAATATATTTACTTTCTCCTGTTTGAAATGATCCTTACCTTATTTAAGGAAAGACAGCAAATGACAAATACAACTAAATATTTCTGCAATACTGTATTCAGTGTGTGCGTACTATATATTGGTGCACGCGTCTCTTGTGTGCAAGAACAGCTCACGGTGTCTCCTTGTACTCTTGAACAAAAATAAAACAGATGAAAGCTGTAACCCATCCTCATTTCTTCTGCAACTCAATGAGCATCAACTAAACACTGCAAAAAAACAGGGGTGCAGAATAGATTGTGTAACTCATATTAACCTGTAATGTCTTAAAAGAAATACTTTATTACATGGCAAAAATAAAAATAAAAAAAACAAAACACCCCAAACCAAAAAACTGTTCTTCACTATAGAGTAAAGTAATTGTGCCTTCCTCTGTGACATGTTGACATGGATCCCACACTAGATGGGATCCCTGGCAAGCAACCTCGTCACTGAACTGGTGGGACTGAGAAGCTTCACCTGGCTTTATCCAATAGCATCTGAAATACTGCTCTACTTGATATCTGTTCCAACTGTTAGGTCAAAGCTGTTAAATAGGTAAGACAGCTTTGCTGATCTCAAAATCATTTGTGAGGTCATATCTGTTGCCTGTGCCTTGATGAAATAAACTACAATAATCAGAGGAAAATCTTATAAGATACCAGTAGGTTAAAGTTAACCTACTTACATTCCTTGCCACAAGAACAAGAAGAATCTAAAGGACTGGAGCCTGACAGAGATCCAAAGCATGCAACGTTTTCTGTGTACAGAGTATGACTTAAGGAAGACAAGAAATAGACAAGTTGACTGGCTCAAGGTTTCTCAGTCCATTTTTGGGTTAACGATATGAAACAGCAGCATTTGGAACACACAAACCTATGAAAATGTAGGTTCAGCAATATTAGCTTGCTGCTCCCTGATGCACACTGCAGAGGTAAAAGCAGCAAGAAAAGATAGTCCAAAGCATAAATGTGAAAAATGAAATGTATAATGATAATACTGTATCCCATGCATAGCTAGATCTCTTACTGGCACATAATTACACATAAAGCCTTTGGGGAACTTAAGATACATAACAGTAGTAAGGAGGCCAAATGCGTGAAACGGACCCATTTTTACTGGATCATCTTTTGAGCACTGCAAACTAGGCCAAAGTACTTCCAATAAAGCATGTTCTCAGAGACAAAGGAGATCAGACCCCAGCAAGGCCTAGGAAATGCTAAACTGCTCACTACTAATGGTCTCCTTTTTGAGCAAGTCTGTGGAAGGGTCCCTGCTCTCCTCTGTATAACAATTTAGCCAATCTATCAGAAACAGCTGGCATGCATATTGTTAGGGGAAGTAACTCTGGGTTTCCATGTAGTGTTTGACCATGATTATGGGATATGATCTCAGACCAGCTGAAAGACTGGTTATGCACATGGGGTGAGGGGGAAAAATGGTAATCCATAATACAAGCATAACCTGTCAAAGGAATCACAACTGTCAGTGCAACCTTAGAAAGTTTAGCCTTAAGAATTATTGTGGAGACCAAAAGAAAACAAAACAAAACAAAGAAACATTTTAACATGAAGATAGCTACCAATGAACTTTGCTCCAGGAGAAGCACAAACTCAACATCTACATGCTGATATTCGCAACACTACGCTTGGTATAATCGCTCATTCTTATACTAGGATGCGAGTTTGGATAAAGGAGGATCATTCCGTCCCAAACTAGAAAATTACAGTTTATGAAAAGGGCCTGCAAGTCTCACAGGTTCACAGTTCTAGAGTGCAAAGAAGAGGTGGAACAAATTAATCCTCCTTCCTGATGCTCTCATTAAACTTCACCTGTGCTACAAAAGGATATCAAAGGTCTGGTTTGAGGTACAAAGTCACACCCTTTCATTAGTTGATGAGGACACAAAAGTGTCTTTTGACACAAAGCTAAACTGTGTTACTTTCCTCTCACATACAGGAACAGTGGAATTCTTGGCCCCGAATTATTGATTCCCAGCCAGCTTCACGGAAAATGATTTCACTTTTGCAGAACGGGATAGGCAGCTACTAAGTTGAATGCAAGCAAAGAAGGGGCACAATAATACCCAAAGGGCCATGACGATAGTGATCAGCTCCACACATCTGCCAACCCTAGCATTCCAGCAGAGCTTGAGGTCCCGAGGTCTAGCCAGGCTTTCAACAATCAGCTTCAGGACAGAAGACTGCCCACTGAATGGAAGCAGGAACGCATAACCCCAGCAACAGCTGTTAAGGAACATGGTTTCTCTATACATAGTAACAACATACATGGAGCAGATGTTAATGGCAATAGATATATTCTCTTTATAATGGTTTTCAGTTTGAGAATAAATCTCAAATGTGACTTCTGTCAGTGTTCTCAATGGCTTTGAAATTCCATCAAGTGGTGCCACAGCGTTCGATGGCTCCTCTGTCACTTGTCCCGATTCAGTATATGGCTTATGGATTCCTTCTCACAAAAAGGCTTTTCTTATGCAAAGACAGCATATTTCTTCAAACGCATGTATCTCTACACAGTAGCCTCTCAATGTTGGCATTCAGTATCAAAGTCCATTTCTGTGCCAAACAACTCTTTCATATTGGGGTCCTTTTGATGTTTATACTGGGCATCACCTATTTGAGTTTCAAAAATTTTCTGTCCTCCTCCACTGCAGCATCTGTTCTTCATCTCCTCTAAACTGAGTATGGTTAGTAAAGGCTAGAAAGGAGTTTCAACCAAGTGTCCCACAACCCCTTTTCTCCCCCCCCCCCCAAAAAAAGAAAAACCTGGCATAAAACTTTAATACGTAACACTCAGCCAAGCAGAAGAGGGACCTACTTCTTTTTAGAGGAAAAGTACACAACCTTGTGCTGCTCACCAGGCAGATTCCCAGGTGGTCCATAATATTAAAAAACAAAGAAGTGCAATAAATATGTTTTGATACAAGAAAAAGGAAAGTTTCGCAGTTTTGAAAAGCTTTAGTTGTCGCTAGGATACGTGATATACTCACTAAGTTCCATCTTGCCACTACAAACAGGAAAAATGAACCGGAGAACATTCACATTATCTTCATTCCTTATGCCTTGTACAAGAATACCAGGCAATAATGTTGCATTTACAGCCTTCATAGATGAAGTTGAAAAAAACCTTTCAAACTTAACTTCCTAAAATGGGATCCATATTGGCATTCAAAAATTGAGTTCAAAGACAGTTAACACTACAAGACCTTTTAGAACACATGAATGATGTGGCATGGCAAACAACTAAGTGTGCTACCAGCTGACATCTCTTCTCAGTTCTACTCCAGAGTGCGGCAGTCTAAGGAAAGGCCAACAGTATCGCTTACTGGGCAAATGAGAAGATCCAGTCCCCGAGAAATATGGCTTCTACCCATGCAAAAGTAAGGAGAAGATATACCATGTTGTATCCCCCCTTTGGTTGTCCGGTTGTTGGTTGTTGAAGATGATCCAAAGGTTAAACATCCACTAAGGAATATTCTAGAGCCTTGGGCTATGGGTTTATTAAATCTGTAATGCTGCAATCAGTGGCTTCTAACCTGATAAAGCATGTGTTAGGATCTTCCAGACCAACTTAGGTTACTTTATTTCATGTGGCTTAACTTAAAAAAAATTAGAACTATTAACCTAACCAGAACTAAGATTCCTTTGCTAAAAATGGCATAAATTATATTTTTCCTTTAACTTCAACCACATTCAAGGACTTTTTGATAAATGCACTTTATTTATCCAGCATGCTTTGAAAGAATTTTGCTGCTTGGCTGCGCAAAAATGTGAATGACTTATTTTCAAGAGTAGCCTGCTATCCAGTGGAGGAGGGCATGACCTGTTTCCATAGTAGGCCAGCAGAAAACTTTTCTTTCTAAATGAAAATAGAAAGGAATTTTGATTGTATTATGTTAAACAATTACAAAGAGCTGAAATACCTATTAAAACAGCCTAGCATGAAAAATGACATGATTTGGAAGAACTTGCCAAAATTATTTAAATATAGAAATTGAAATATTAAACTAAATGGCATCCCAATAATTTATGACAAAGTAAAATCATTGTGTTAACATTAGTTTCATACAATAGACTATTCAAGAAGATTTGACTGTACTTGAAGTACAAGGCAACTCTTTGATACTATTAACCCTAAATGACAGACGTTTAAACTGATATTACTCTAATTAACTGGCTACTGCCTTCACCAATAATTCAGCTTTTGCTGAAAGATAGCAACAACACTGTACTCGGCTTCAACTTTGCCCTGGTGACATCAAATCATATTACAGCTAAATTAACAGTTGTGAAAATTTTTGGCCTGGTAGCCCTCCATCATATACAGCCTTTAAATGCCATTTCAGTTCCTATCAAGGCAGGAATCAGCAGTTGTAATTTTTAATACAGCTGCGAAACAATAGGACATATTAAGAGCTGAATTTTTGACAGCATATTCATGATGATTTATGAGTTTGTATATAATTTGATTATTCTATTAATTTTACTGATTACTGTTTCAGCTAATACAGTGAAGGTCACTTACAAAATAAATCTTCATTACATTTCACAGAAAGTAACTGCCTCCAACTAGTTGTTTTCTTTAATTAAACACTAATGTAACAAGAGTGAAAACAGGCTTCAGGGTTGCTGCATCTGTTGCTACAAGAGGAGTTTACTGCTTTGATGTAATGCTCCCCGATATTAATTGAACAAAAATAGAATGTCTCTCCATCTGACATCTTGATTTTCAACATAGAGATATCATAAACACCCATAGCTTACAGACTACCCTTAGTTCATTCTGAAACTACATAAAAGGACTGGAAAATCATATCACAAAGTATAGTTTTACACCAGAAAAGGTAGCTTTTATTTCTAGCACATGATTTTTTTTTTTTTTCTCCTTTTCCTAAAATGCATGGAGTGATTAATTAAAAAAATAGAACGGTCTTTTCCCTAATTGTATAGTCATCTATAGCAAAAACTATTTTCTTCCTTAAAGACAAATACTGCATGCACGGCACAGCAAGCTTTGGAGAAAGATCAAAGAAAAACATGCCAAGGGCCTGAATTAATGAATTGTCCTCTTTGAATTTATTTTTGCACACAGAGCAAGCTGTGTCCTGGTTCTTATGTTACGTTCTTTGTTTCCTGACAGTCCCAAGAACTTCAGCATTTCCTGCAGTATACTGTCGTATGTCCTAAAAACATCAAAAAGTAGAATACAGACAAATCAAATACAACTAGAATGGCTATGTTTCAGTAAAGAGATAATGAGTCTTCCTAACACAGAACACTCCCATATAAAAGTCGAATCTTAATATGTATACTGACCACCTGGGTGAAGATGAAAAAAGCAAAAGCCAGCACTGAAGAAATATGTCTCTCTAAAGATAATAACCACTGCCATCCAGAACTGCCCTGGCATTTAGGGAATTATTGGAAAAGATAATATATGACAATAAATGCTTAGGCAAGCAAATGAAGAAAGAGTCAAGTATTTTGACTTCATCCTGGACACTTGAAAATTTTACAGGAATAATGAATGCAAAGGTCCTGAAAAATTCTCTAATCAGCCTAGTTTATAAACCCAATTAGCAAAAATGGCTGTTTTAAAGCCACCAGAAAGTTCCTGCACAGTTATCAACTGGAAGTTAACTAACTTCCAACGAGTATTCCACTGGAACCACAATTTCATGCCTGTACACATACCAAGCTAACTTTCTTCCCAGATCTTCACTGCTGCACTGGCACCAGAAAACAGAAGGGAATTCCACAGTTGTGACCAGGCAATGCTACAGGAAGAGCTGCTATACTGGCAAAGCTCCTAACCTGAACACTGAAAAAGTACTAATAAAAAAAGAATGAGAACATCTGCTGATTTGAGTTTCAGCAAGCTTCTTCCACAGAGAAGACAAAGCAGACAGGAATGGTGACAGCTCAGAAAGGAAATGCCTCAAACTGAGAGAGGGGTGGAAAAAAAAGTAGCCCAGTCAAAGGTAAATTTATTGCAAATTTCTGAGTTCCACTTGTTTTTAAATCAATAAAATCAAATTTGTTTTTAAAAGTATGAAATAGCTCCTTTATACTATATGGATTTCAGACTGCTATACTGAGAAATACATAATTATATTCACATACTGTGAAGAGTTCTAGCATAGCATATAGTATTTCATGGTAAAATAGGTAACAAGATAAAAACTGGTAAACTTGATTCTGTTTTAAAGCACAGAACTCAAGAATCTGAGTAATACACTTGCCCCCAAGGTACTTTAGACACTCTGTGCACTTTTTGCATAATCACAAAATAGGGATAATTTAAGTCCATTTCATTAGAGTCTGGCAAGATTTAATTTTTTTGTTCAGGATATCTGAACAGCAGGATCTGCACTGAAATGCAACAATTTCAATAGTTTTAATTTAAAATTGATTTCCAATTATTTAATATGCAAGTTTAGGGCTTTGGCACTCAGTGTAGTCTTTCACTAGGTCTAGCTTCCAATTCTGTATTCTAAAACTCAGATGTTAGAAGACAAAGAATTGCAGTAAAATCTTCAGTTCATCAGAGATCTCTATGCTCCTAGACTTCCAGTTTTGCTGGAAGTAGGTTGTCAGTGTAGGTTTATCAAGCTATTTCCAAAATCTGAAAGAGTTCTGTTGACAAAAATAAGACCATGTTTAAGCTCTGTTTTCACTTGTTACTCTGTTTTACTTGTGTCTACTGTTATAGAAATTTTAGTAATAAGAGCAAATGAAGTATTAGTAAGCTTATCATTAATACACAGGAGAACTCTTGTAGAAGGCATCTAATCACTTAGAGAGGCTAAGTGTGATGGAAAAGAATCTTAGATACGGTCATTAATAAATTCCTAGAAAAAAAAAATCCTAGCATATCTAATAATGCACTCCAAAATCAATATTAATACCATGGGAATTTTCTGTAATTATGAACACTTGTTAGGTATACTCCTCTACAGCTGTTCTACTATGAAATTAATTCCACATCTTCCACATTTAAAACAACCATGGAACAGAAAAACGCATTTAAGAAAATAATATTGAAATTGAAGAAATGTGGTAATTGACCAAATATGGTAATCGCAGAAAAAAGTGCTAACACATAATATGTATATAGTATTTTACAGAATTCTGTTCAGATTACCTGCTACTTAGATTCAAGTCATTTCTGATGCAGGAGTCAACTTCTATTTACAGTCAGTGCTACACTTATGCTTAGCACAGTTTTGGCTCAGCACCATCCTCCCCTGGGCTACATGAACGTGGGCAGTTCAGTCTGTGCTTGCCCAAAAGTGTTACATAGACTGTTCTGATGCAAATAAACTGCTAATTCTGCAGATGTGATGTTTTCTTTTCTGCTATATCCTCCCTTTTTGTAGGAAGAAAATTTGGAAGAAACATTTGGTGGATTAGACCTGCAATTCACAATAAGATATCAGAAAAGACATAAAGGTGTACACCTCACTCCTTGGCTGAAACTTTAGTTTCTTGGTAGGCTTTTAGTGATAGTAAGGAATACAGAAAAAAGGATATTAACTTCATGAGAAGAACACAGTGACAAGATGCCTTCCCTTGAGAGCAATCTTCTGTACAACAGGAAACAAAGAAACCTCTGCAGGAAAAGGCATCTAGCATATAAGTATTTTAAAAGCAACCAAAGTGTTCTGTGCAAGATTCATCTAATTTCCGATTCCTTTTTTTAGCTTATGATGAAACAAATGAAATGTGACATCTTACAACTTAAAACAACTGAGAGGGGAGAAAAGAAAAAAAAATCTATGCAAGAAGTAGGTCTTGGCAGTGCTCCTGAACTATAAAACCCCAAAGCTTGATTAATAATCTCTGATGATTAGAAGATTGCTCCATGGCAACAGCTCTGCTCACCAAATAAAATTTGACACAAATCTAAATTTTTTTTTTTTTTAATTTCTCTTGAACACAACTACTCTTTCCAGAAGCAGAATAGGAGATTGTCTTCTTACAGTCTGGGATTCAGCCTTCTTAAATACAGCATTTATAAAGAATGATAAATTCTTCTATCAATTTACTCAATATATTTACATCTCAGTTTTCAAAACTATCTAAAAACAGACTTCAGAGCAGAAATTACTGGAAAATTAATTTGCATTATTAAAGTTGTATTGTGCCCCCCTGGACTGAGTTTTGGGAAAAGATCTGAAATGAACTGAAGAATGAATAATACATTTCAACCAGATTGAAGCAATAGCAGAGTAGTTATTTATTTCAACTTTAAGAAGAATTTAACAGAATTTCAAGGAAAAGTTGCTTAATACTGGATCATTAAATGGAAAAAATATATCAAGATTTTTCAGGGGTATTGTAATTAACACTACTTCTCAGTGAATCCAGATTAACATCTCAGAGAATGGCTCTTAAACTCAAGAAAGAGATTATTTTCGTGAAAGTAATGTGAGGATCCATCGTTACTCCTTTAAGTATTTACCTGGCAAGTGTTCTAGAAATTAAGGCTAAAGCATTGTGGAAATCTAAGAAATTACCACAAAACTGAAAAAAAGATTATTCAGTGCTTTCTGTTTTAATATGATTATAGTTAACTACAAAAGCACACTGAAGATTAATCTCTATGGAAGGCAAAAGTATGAGACTTGCCTATCTACAAGTTCTATTGACCTCATAAAGAGAATAACCTGTTCCTAGCACTGGGTCCTTCACCTGCAATAATACAACAGCTCTGCCCTCAAAAGGAGCTTGCAAGATCAGGGCCTTAGGGCACAGACACACAAAGCAACTGAAGAAGCTAGTCGCTAAGCATTAGGTCATCTACAAAATCCATGTATGTGCTCTCTGCCTCCAGTAAAGACATAAAACCTCAAGTTATCTTAACCTTTGATAAAATGCAAGGACTATTTCATTAATTTAGCAATATTTTGGAAGCTTTTCTCTGTCTTCTAGTTGAATGAAAATGGACTCTGCTAAACTACATCTGCATTTACATCTCAGTTTGCTTCAATAAGCATGCATGTAGTTATCACAGATCTTCCAATAATGCTACAACAAATTCATATTTGAGCCCTTATTTTTTATATATGAGCCAGAATCTGCATATCACTACACAAGCAAAGAGTAATGTTAAATCTATTCAGTCTTTCAACAAGACTGTTAAGAAATAATACAAATAATAATTAAGATAAGAATAATGTGAATGAAGTATTTGTAATTTATTAAAGAGAATAATTATTAAAATATGATCTCCATTTCAGCATTTGTATTTTGTACTTTTATGTTTCAGACATTTTTGTAAAATGAAGCAAGACTGATTTAAGAGCAAGATAATGTAGTTAATTTCAGTTTTTTTAATATGTAATATTACATTTATTTTTCCTACACCATGGAGTACATTCCAATCCCTGTAATACCAACAACTTCTAAACCAAAAATTTTTCCATTCTTGTTAGGGTTCTGAAACCTATATACTTTGACAACATTCTTATGATTCAGAGGTGAATTTCATATGGCACATCCTAAAATTGGTCAAAGGTCTTCATGAGGTATAAACATTTGGAGAATACTATATTTCTAGCCAGTGAAATAATAAGGACCTCAATAGCTCCCTTATTTGTAAACATGTTTTTTTAAACAAAAAACAGACCATCTTTTTCTGAGAAGAACGATAAAATCTAAAATGGGAGGATACTTTCAGAGTTGCATACACTTAGAATGCATTTCACCACAAAGGTTATTTACAAATTAAAAGTCTTTTCCTGTCAAATCCTGAAAAATAACGTGGGCAAGGACACAAAAGCATTCCATAGCTTTATTAACGACAATGCTCACTGATCTGTGAATAACCTGAAAAAAAATGAAGATTATTGAGTTACTTTACCAATCTATCCATCCATCACTAGAGAACAGGTCTCAGAATGATGGATTATCTCACTTCCCTGATGTTTATCCCAAGAAAGAGTTTCTCCTTAGGGGGAAAAACAAACAACTGATCTTACAAACAATCATGCTAACTACGCTTGCCCATTTTGCATTCATCTGCCAGCAAACTGAAGAGATACATATCAAGTTTGTCTGTAAAAAGTCCAGCTATGTCAAAAGTTTTATTACCAGATTGAAATGCAAGTGAAAAAAATTAAGTAGAGAGCAGTATGACAACTACTCTTCCCATTTAGCATTTGAAAAAAGACTTGATAATACTGACAAGCTGTATTGTCAGTAATTTCAAAATATATTTTCAGGTCCAAAGAAATGAAGTCATTTTAAATGATGAGATCTATATAATTACACAAATGATACATTTTGAAATTCAGGACTTATCTCAGATACAGCTGTGATTCTTTCACACTTACATAAAACTAAAGACTTCCTAAGACTTAAGGCTAGTTGCTGACATCTCTGATAGCCACAAGCAATTAACAGCATTATTTGAATTTCTCATTAATACCTCAGAACATATAATTAACATACAGAAAAGTTATGCATATTGCTTACATGTAGAAAGACAGTACTCATTTACAGATTCAAATGAAAGAGATGCTGTGCCAAATTCTTTATTAATTCTAAATGCATATTACATTCTGGTTTTCTAAAGTCCAATCTTGATTTGGGAACACTGAAAGCTTCCCAGCGATTCTAACAGGGACATCCCTGGCAATGTTAAAGTAGCTAGGACAACCTTTGAACCTTCAACATTTATAACATACAATAGCTCAAATGTAAGGGTAAAAACTGATTATTTATTTTCGAAATATATACAGGAACCTTCCAAGTCAGTCATACAGTCTATCATAGACCAGCCTGGATTCTTAATCTTCTTGTAAATATAGGGATTGAAAGGGATGATACCTCTTAATCAGAACTTCCCTCCATCACAAAACTACCACTGTCACTGCCACAAAATAACTAATTTCAGTTAGAATCTGTAACTACAAAAAAGTTACACTGCCCACCAAATGCATATATGATGTACAAGTTCAAAGCCTATTTATACAAAATGTTAGTCATTAACTGACTGAAGATGAAAGTTGGTGAATCACTAATTACTATGGCAAAGCAGCAGAAGACATTCTTCTACCTCAGCATCAATTGCCACAACCACATCTGTCAACTCTTGGACGACTTCTAATAAGAAAATACAACAACAACAACAACAACAAAAAGACTAGATATACCACCCCTCAGAATCCTTATGAGAGGACAGATAATCTACAAAACAGTCTCTAACTCCCTCTAAAGCTTCAACTAGGAAAAAAACACACTACTACTCCGGAAAAAAAGATTGTCCACACTTGGATGGTCAGGAAGCAACAATGTAAGAATCTAGAAAAAAGAATCTAAAACCAAACTGAAGAGAAACTAGGCAGAGTCTTTCAAAAAATTCAGTGCTGAAAGAAGTCACAAAAAGTGACTGAGGCCACAACACACAACTGACTTCTCAGCTATCCTTCAGCCTACTCATTAAACAACACTGGTCATGGGCGAAGAGAATCAAAACTGACAATTTCTAGAAAGACTTCCTCTTGAGGAAAAATTGAAAATAAGATGCATATTTCACCGAGGTGAACAGTAGAAGTGAAATACTTGCAATATTTATAAGACAGCTCTTCCAAACACACCCCAAAAGATTCATAAAAAAGCAAATTGTTTTTTTCTGAAAAACTGGCGGGAAAGAAAGGAAATACAAGTTACAAAAGAGGAATTTTTTTAGAATGTATGAAAACTGTAAGAAAAGAATCATTTCATTAAATTAGACATCTATGACTTAGCTTAAATCTTATAGTTCATAAATGAGTTAATAACCAAATATTTGATCAACACCTATTTTAGACTTTTAAGTAAAATCTATTTTTTTTCCTAATTACAAAGGAAAAACAGAAAGTTGATAGTTTTAAATTTAACCGCCTATAGAGGAAAACATTTGGGGTATTTTCTTTTTTTCCTAAAACCAGAAAAATCAGAGATACACTGAACATTCTGAATGTTGCATCATTGCCTTATAGTCTAATAAAGACTAATTGTAATTTCTCTTTAGTGACATTTTTTCAAGAAAATGAAAGCTCTATTACTGATTTGCAACAAACGTTGGCTGCAAGCTGCAAAATGTGTGTTGACTTCCCTAGTCTCCTTGCACAGATTTGAGTGAATTTCTGGTATCTTACATTTACTATGCCGATGTAAAGGCTTGATGGGATTTTCCTTAGGAATGAGATGTATTTATTTATTTATTACTAAGCATAATACTACTACTTCATTAGAAAGGAAGACAATAGTTTCATATCAACAAGTTTGAAACAAAAGAGGCTATTACACAGGCCAGTAAAAGTTTTGCTGTATGTCAGCTTGGAAGAGCATGAGGTTTCCAGTGACCTTCGTTGTATCACGAATTCGATTTATGGAGATAGAAATCTCACATCTGTACCTCGACATATTGGGAGGTACATTACAGTGATATAAAAGTTTAATTTTCTCTCCTAAACCATACCTGTTTAAACCAATAAAGAACCAACACTGCTTTTACTCACTCAAGTGTCTTCAGCAGTTATAAAATGTTGTACTGTTTATGCAGAATTCATTTAGAATGCAAGGATGTGACTTACAAATGTCTTTGAATCATTCACATAAATATGCATGCATGCCATTTATAACAGTAGCCTTGATGAGAACACACAGTGTAACTGGCTGCAAGAAACGCTTAAGAGGTTTACATTAAAACAGAATACAGAACGGTGGTTAGAAATCACAGAACAGGTGACACCTTACTCTGATAACCTGGTGATAAAAACTGTAGGGTATGATGTATAGGTTGTGGCATTACCACTTTACTATACGGTCGGAACAGTATTCTTAGGATACCACTTAGTTTTAGTGAGACCCAAAGCAGACCATGTATAATAATTATAACTAATCTCAAAAAAAAAAAAAAAGTGATTGCCTACTAAATGGTTCACTTAAAGACATTCCAGATTTTATTTTTATTATAATGCTTTGTAATACAAACTTTTTAAAAGCATAATTACTTCTTGGTTTGACAGAGTAATTTGCTTCAACTATTAAAACACTCTCCTTATCCTACTTGCAAGATTTACAACTTAACAACAACAAAAAAACCACCTCTTAAATGCCGCAACCAATAGGCATAATCAGAAAGTTTAGTCAATCTGAAGAATTCTTGTGATCACAGAGAGATTTTCTGATAAGAATATTTACAAAACTTCTAGACACTGATATTGCTAACTCTTTAAACACAGCACTTTTATAGATCAGGAAATTGCCTGTGCTGGCTATAAAACAAAATAAAGCGAAAGTGCTTTCAACAATGCAAGAAAAACAAACTATATTAAGAAGAATCTACATCAGAGAAAATAATTAATATTCTAATTGTAATCATTAAAGTTAATTTAAAATTTTCATATATTTGAAACCCAAGAAGGTCTAATGAGACATATCGCAAAACCGGTGCTTCTATAATAGTTTTGATAATCTTTCGATTTATTAATCTGTTGGTTACGTGCAGCTCTCTAGTCCCACATGTAGTCCTATAAAAATCAAAAGATCTCCATAAAATCCATAAGCACAAATCCTGTCGCATGGCTGTGTCTAGAGTATTTACCTAAAAACAATTCTTCACAAATTGTCTAGCTGGGCCCAATTACATAATACCACATTTTTAAAAAATCTCCATATAAATATAATTTAAGATATAGACAAAAGGCTATTGACAAAAAATTAAGTTACCAAATAGCACTCCTATTCAATATAGTACAGAATAATGCCTAGTTGTCTAATGAAATAATGTACACATTAGGTAAACCATGTATATAAACACTGAAACGTTACATAGGAGAATTCCATGTGGTCCTCATTAAATGTTAATGCCAAATCAAAACCTTCCATGATGAGGCCAGCCACTGGTGCCAACCAGCTACTTTTTAGACACCCTCCGTGAACTATGATAATTATTCCAGAATGGTTTTATCAACATATATTTGCATCCATCCTATATACTGCCAAATAGGCCCAAGCTGCTAAGGCCATTCTTCTAGCAGTAGTGCAAGTGTTGTTATAGAGAAGAAAAATAGAACCATCAAACAGATAAGGCAGGAAGAGAATGTCCAACAGCACACTACAAACCAGAATCTCATAATAGCAGCACGCATGCAAAAAAAAAAAAAAATTGTCCATCAAAAAAGAACAAAGCAAGTAAGACTTTGCACTGATATTTCAAGGAATTATATTTGAATATATCATTCATAGACAACAAAATAGCCTCACAGTACAATACTACTTTTTTTTTTTTCTTTTCCTTTTTAATAGAGCTAATGTCTACTGCAGATCTACAGGTTACTACATTAAAAACCCACATAGAGCAGATGGAAAGACTGCTTGCCAGCAAAAGCAAAGATAAAAAAACCCTCAGCCTTTTAAAAGCTAGTTGAACAGCTGGAAACAACTGAAAATTAAAACTATCCACTCCCTGCACAAGTATTCTTGATGGTCCCCAAAACGACTAAAGTACAACTCCTTTGCAAGAACTGCAACCCCTGGCACACCTCTGGAGTTGCACTAAAGAATATATATCATGTCTACAGTTTAAGTAGAGGGATCGATATGGAGGTGGTTTTAACCTGGAATCAATGGTTTTCTTTGTTTTAATTACTTTCTAGGGCTCAAGTGGTGGAGTGTGCATGGGGTTGTTTAAGATGTTAGAACGTACAGCTGCGATCTCTACATGGCTCTGTGTAACAGCTTTAGGATGTCTTATATGCAATTGCTGTTCAAGTTGTACTGGAAGCTTGTGATCTATAGATACAGGTCTACAGAATGACGCCTAGAGAATAAGAATATGATTTTACATCAGTTGTCCAGTTTGGGCCAGTTTGTGATATAACAAAGGTGAAAGTGTTGCATTGTCTTTTTGTTTGTTTGCTTAATAATGAACCAATTTTAATGAACCAATCTTTTCTGAAAGAAGCAAATTTGTGCCACGTGTCCTTTTCACTGCCAGTCTGAATCTGTTCTGTATTCAAGTTTTTGCACCTGGATTTGAATCTGAAAAGTAAATATAAAAATTGCCACAAAAGCCATCAAGATTTGCCTATGGATGGTCAAAAAAGCTTTCTAACTCTAGATACACTTGCAACTGCTGCTGTTTGTATATGAGTCCACACAAGAATAAAATTGAATATGCATATTAAATTCACAGCATAACAAAACTACTTATTTTTATTTCAAACATGCATTTAGAAAGTTAAGAAGTTAGATATCAGATATCATTATTAATAACCTTCAACTTTCTTTGCTGAATTTTCCTTCATTCTAATCTTGCCAACTTGTATCTACAGCTGATAACATTGTTCCTCCTCTTACACCACCACAACATGCACCCAGTACTATAAATGAAGGGGTAACCATTAACACAAATTGTCAACATACATCTTCCTGTATCTGTAGGAAGATTTAAGAGGCAAATTATCTCAGCCTACCCAAATGTACAGTCATCCTTTTGGACAGCATCACTCCAAGTCTCATCTGTCAATATTAAGAAAGGATAGCCATTTATGAATTAAATTGTCTCTCATCCATTCCTAGTAATTATTCAGATGGGCAGCCATCACAACAGCTAGCCATTAGAAGTTTTATTTGGAACACAGTGAAAATTGTGTCCAAGTACTCAACTAGCATAATTTACAATATTTCTGCTTCTCTGAATGAAATACTATTCAAAATCCTTCAAATCAGTTGCCTGATCTCAACAGCTGAATTGCACCATTGTTCTATAAAATATTTCTTTTTCTCCTAGGAAAGTGCAAATTTTGGGGGGGAATTTCATAGCCAATGAAAATACAAAACAAAAAACTAACATGCAACTGCCAGCAGGAATTGCTCTATTAGCATTAGGTTACCAAGGATTTCCTTTTTTTGAAGATATACATTAGAAAAGTCAAGCTTACCTGCAGAAACATTGCGGAATCTCTCCTTGACCATATAAAGGAAACAAAAATGGCGTATTGCCATAGCGGCCAAGGCACTGAAGAAATTTTTTGGTTGCCTGGAGACCTTCAAGGGTGCTGCAATCAGTCTCTGATACCATTGCAATAGAGTGAAGAATGAAGTGTTGCAAGCTGGGTGTTAATTTCCGTGTTCTTAAGAATTGAGCAAATGTACTACTCTCATAATCTGAGAAAAAAAAAGCAAATTCAGGTAAATGATATAGCTTAACATTTGTACTTTCTCAGCTGCTTCAACTTGAAGAAATACTTTTGTATTTAAAAAAAATCAAAAGCGATCACAGAAGAAACTACTCAGATCTTCAACATACGTATCATTGAAAATTGGTATTCTATTTAATGAAAGCTAAAAAATTCACTCTCAAAGTGTATTTTTTCAGAAGACAGAAATATCATCGCATTAAAATATTTTGGAATAACACAAATCCAGTATATGTGAACTCCATATGAGACTTGAATAGGCTATCTAGTTTTACAGAGTAGCTGAGCACCATCTAAATATGGCTTCATCTATTAAGTTAGACTTGACCCACATCCATTTCTCAATCATTTAACAATTTTTGTTTAAGATTTAACTTTCTACCAAAGTATATGGAGTAACAGCCATACGGCAGACAAAAATTCTTTGGTTTTAACGTGCCTTAGGATGGTAGAGCCGATTCCTGAAAATTTCATAAATATTCATCCATTCAGCATAATATCCATTCAAAAAGTGCACTGTTGAATCCATAGCTATGTGGTTAGAGCATATATTTATGTACAGATAAGCCATTCACAGAGTGTTTTAATCCAAAGATGAGAAGGGCAATATATATTTCAAATATTTCAAATTGCTGACTTCCCAACAAACAGGTATAGATGAGACAAAAGAAGACAAGGATGAAGAAGTATATTTCCTCTTTAAATTAAAATTACTACTGATGCACTTTGAAATTTACAGAAAAACAGCAGTCTTTCAGGTGACATTTAATGCAAGTGTTGCATGTTACTGTTACATCTCTGAAATACTACAGTAAGTTTAATTATCTTAACATACCTTGAATTTTCTTTTTCAGGAAAAGATTATTTTAAGCAATAATGTATTTCATACCATTTAGAAATCTATTCTTAAGCTTATTTCAGTCACATGAAAATTCAAGAGTAATTCAGAAGCACTTCCCTCCAATGCTGTGACTAGCATTATCAGGCCATATACTCTGGTTGAGATTCAACCACTGTTTTATTACAAATGTACTTCATTACCTTTGTACAGCCATGCAGCAAGTCATAAAATATACTACATTTTCTTTTATTGTATTGTCTTTCTAAAAAAAGTCTCAAATTTTTCTCATTCTAGACTTCTTATATAACTCCAATTTTTAGAGAAAAAGCTTTAAAAAAAATTCACTATCATAAACTCTCCCTGTTAAAAGTCTGTCCTCCCTAATGAATGCAATGATTTCACCAGGTGCAATTCTAAAACTCTGAAGTCTTTAATTTAGACTAACCTGACTCAAATATTCCCAATTACTTCCTCGGCTACTTTAAAAATGTAGGAACAAAATCTGTTTAACTATCTCTGGACATAAAATAAATCTGAAGTCATTTAGGTAGATGAATCAATGAATTGATTTAAAATTGATGTGGTGTCTCCTTTTTTACTTAATAAATTTTCTAAATACCACCTATATTCTTGCTCTGAGCACCTCGATTTCCTCCATCAGCAGTAAACCTCAAAATTGCCTGTAATCTATAAACCAGTCCAGTTTAATGAGTTTTTCCCCTTCAGGATTTCCTAGAGTTCATCACAGACTCTTCTTCCTAATCTTATCAGATCACTATATTGACCAATTCCATCTTGCATATGTTTGAAATCATTTTCTCCGTCATTTCTGCATAATCTAAGGGTCATAATCTAAGGGTCATATAATACCAAGGCAGCTCTAAGCTCAAGTGACCAGACCCATATCAGTAACTAAGAATTGCTTCTTTTGAAGACTAGCTTCTTTTGAAAGCCTTGCCTAGCCAAGCTACTGTCATCCACAAAAGCACTGAAACGCTTCAGTCTGAAACCTATAGTAATGGTTTAAGTATTCTTCTGTTCTCATTATTTCCTTTTGACAGATTTTATAATTTTTTGCCTTAGTTTACTTTTAGAGTCCAAGCACTCAGAACATCACTCCATTTTTTGTACCCTTAGGTTCATAAACCCAAAGCAGAGAGCAGGTTTCCATCACCTTCTTTCCATTAGCCAATTTTCCTCTTTGACTTGATGCTCGCTATTCTTTGCATAATGTGGCTCCAACCTATTCAGATTTTCTATCCTCTAAATAACTCAATAATTGATAAAGGCATTTGGCACTTGTCCTCTGCAATTAAGAGGCATTTTTAACTTCACAATTAAATTGCATTTACTTTCAGAGTTAAAAATTCCATGTTCAGCATTTCTAATTTTGTGGCAACATATTGTGAAATAAGATTTATGTATTATCCAAAAAAAGATAAAGAAAATCAGGTGCATCACACCCTATTACAAAATCCCTAAGGGGAAAAAAACCCTAAAAATGATAAAAACTTTTTGCAGCCCTGCTATAATATATAATTTTACTGTTAAAGAAAAATGTAAATAATTAATGATATTATGGGAACTAGAAGCACAAGTGCTTAAGCAGAAGAATTTAATATTGACGTGAAAGGTCAGGAAAAGGTCAAAGCATACTCTGAAAATTAATACATAAAAATAAATAGGGTGAAAACATAGGAGAGCTATCAAAATTGTGCATAATGGAATGAACTCGAAATAAGAAGGTGTATAATACTCAATGAAACACTACCTTGGTATTCATCAGGGTGTTGTTCATATTCCAAACAAAATGTCAAAAATTTCATTAGCAATCTCTTTTCCACCATAGTGAGCTGTCTGCTGTTGAAGACATCTGCTCTAGAACAAGGTACCTAAAAAAAATTTTTTTTTTTTTAAATAACCTTAGGTGCTTTATATAGCCTGTGTGAGAAAGGCATTAAATAAGACTATAGTTGATTACCTAACAAACATCTAAAGTTCCTATTTTTCATTAGAACTGTAGTTATTTTCTTATATATTTCTCTTATTTTCTATTATAACTAAAATAGTAATTATTTTGCATAATAAAAATATTCTAAAATCTTTTTCTCCCCTTTCCTTTTTTGATTATTTCCCCTCAGTTTCAATTGCATCATTAAGTGGGCCAAATATCTCCTGTTGCCATTATCAGACCAATGACTTCTCTCTTAAGGAGAGGAAAAAAGACAAATCAAATCTATCCAAGGGATTTGAAAACCTAAAACTTGTGCACCTTTAAGATTCGACTGCTGAGTCTATCATAGTCTAAATATCTGACAAGAGATAAACATTTAATGATAATGATTTATCTGATTAAAAAGAAATCAGCTAGAATAATGTGCAATACTCAAATTTAACATCTATGTTAAAAAAAAAAAATCTATCTCATTCCAAAAATGAAAATAAACCAAAATTTTGAGTAAATATACCAGTTTACTGTTACAAAACTCTCATAAAAAACAATTTCAAATTTTTTGACTTTGAAAGGATCAGATTAAACACATACAATACATTCTTCTACAATACCTGTTCTACTTTTCCTTCCCGAAAGGCAAGAATTCGTGTGGCATTTTTAAACTCTGCATATCTGCTAACATTAGACTTAATCAGAAGGTCAATTAACAGACCTCGGGAGAAAAGCAGCTGCACAACAAACAAAAATAACATGGTGAGCAAAGAGAAAAAAGCACTTACATTGGAAGAAAACAGTAACTCCAACAGTATTCCTTTGTAAGATATTTTCTACAACTATTTACAGGTACACACAGTGAAGTAAAATCTGAGCAAAATAATATCAAGACATATCATGTTCAAAATAAAATTAACTGAAGTAACCACAGAGACAGAGGGAGACCAGAAAGCAGTCCACGGGAGAGAAGGTTTCAGCCCACCGTTGATCTTATTTTATTAGTTTGGGAGTCATACCTTGAGAGAGAGTCATCTTGGATTCAGCCACATAGTGAAAAGGAGAGAGCATAAGCTTGCTTCTTTACCACTACATGGGCTACAGCGTGCCAAAATGTACCGCAGACAATCTGGTGTCTTTCAATTCAAATACTTTGTATTGCTTTTGCTTTCTAAAAGTAGCAACACTTCTATTAAAGTAATTTGGGATCTCAAAGATTTCGGAGGACAATGCGACATTGTTCTAGGCCACTTTTCCCTTTCTATTCTCTTCAAAGTTTATCACTGGACAGTGTTATTCACATTTAAAGACTGTGCATACCAATTTACATGGGTATATTTAACATTGTCTCCTCAAAACATTTTGCAAAATCAGCAGCCGAAGTTCACAGCCAAAGCTGCTAAAAATCCCCAAACACAAAATTCCTTCTCTCTTTTCTTATTCACCATTTTCACCATGAAGACCCCTATATTCAAATTCATATCTCATGTTTTGCATACTTTGAAACAAGCTGTGTTAAAATCAGCTTTGGATTAATTGCTCTTTTATCTGCCAATGTATGTGTCTGGATTTTTAAAGTTGCACCAGCTTTCAAACTTTTGAAACATCTACTTAAATTTTGCCTGGTCCCCCTCCCCTGTCTGTGTAAATCCTCACTAGTTGTTTCTTTCATAACCAGAAATGATGATGTCACATTTTCTAAATATAAATTCCTTAAACTACCCCAGTTAGTCTTTTGTCAGCGGTATGCAGGTTTAGTCATATTTTGTTATGCTACTTTATAAGCTGTCTACCTTCACCCTTTCTACAAGCTAAAGAATTTACTACGAAATAAAGGAAGGACAGAAATGTAGCTATTAACACAAGACATATGTCCAAATTTAAAAGCAAAGATCCATCGGAGAAACTTGTGGTTTCTGCAAGTCTTGTTATCCTGAGTAACAGAATTTGCATGGTCGCAGAGGAGATGTGAAATCCTGGCCACTATTTCAAAATTGCAAGTTCTGTAAAGTATGCCACTAGTAGGAAATTAATGCTTAATTTTCAAGATAAAGGTCGACTGGAACACTGACTAGGACACTATGGGAAAGTCCATAAGAGTCCTAGTGCCAGAGAGAAACCAATGAGAATTACTAGTCCTGTTTTGATGCCTTCTCCTCTGTCCAATTTTCCGGAATTCATTGTAATTATCATTGTGTAACAAAATTTGAGACAGTGGCACAGAAAATGCATACTATGCAAAACAGTACTATCTACTATACCACTATAAACTGACTATTGGTTTCATGGTATCATTCTGATGGTGCATAAGAGAGGTATCTACATTTGGAACACACAGTAAAAAACACAATATAATGTATTTCGTAATGCCTATACAAAGACTTCAATAAACTACTCAAGAAAAGTTATTTTCCATTTTTCAGAAGTTTGAAAAATTTTTGCATAAAGACAATGAAAAATTAAGCATTGAACTTTGGGGAAAAACCCTTTTTGTTGCACAGTATATAGTCTGAAGCACAGAAATTAAATAAAAAAAATCCATTTAACTTGAATTTTCAGGGACATGCACATATACCGCTAAGTAGCTAAAATATAGGTTTTAAATCTTAAACTGTATGATAAATACATGTTCTCCTCTAACTAAAAAGCACACAAGAGTAGCAATTCAACACAATAATAAAAATACGTTATTTTACTCAACTTTTATGTTATGGACTAACTGTAGGTTGTTGGTTTTTTTTCAATACAATTTATTGCAATTCAGCTTTTCAGTCACCTGAGAACTAAAAATGGCACATTATATGTTAATAGAGTGACAGTATCACAGGAAAGTCTATCTAAAAAGGTAAGTACGTCCAACAAGAAAATTACTTTTCATCTTAATAACATCAAAGATCTGCATTTAGTTTCCTTGTTTAAGTATATATATTTTTAAATTTTAAAATGACGTCATTAAAAAAGTATTTAAAAGTTATTATTTCAGCTCTCAATTTCAGGAAATTTACTTTTATGGATATACTTCTGAGCTATGCTTTACAGTCTCTTTGGTTAAAAACAAAGATTAAAGAGCACATATGAAACAGCTCTTGATTGTTTTAATAGTACTATTGATTGCTCACTTCCCGAGAGAATAAATTTTTTGCCTTAGAGGTACCATTTCAGTCCTCTAAACACTAAGATTTAAAAAATTCTCAGCATTTAAAACAAAGTAAATGTACTTGTATGAAAAGTCATTAAGTTCCTACCTTGGAAACTAAATCAATATTAAACCTTCTGCCTTCTCTAACAATTTGGGAATACGTAATTTTCTTTGGTTCTTGGGCAGAAGTTTCTGAGGGTGCAGCTTCTGTTTTTCCCAGTTCCAAAGTGGACTCGCCTAAAGCCGAATTATGCGAACTTCCACTCTCAGAGGTTATTTCTGTATCATTCCCTTCTGTCGCACTTGCTGGGTCACTGCCTGCAGCCTTTCCTGGTTCCCAGCTCTCGGCCCCTGGCAAGGCGCTTTCCATAGGTGTGCACTCTTTCTCTGATTCCTGAGCAGCCCCCTCAGCACCAGCAGCTCCAAAAACAGGCAGCTTTGACAAAGCACCAGCTTCCTCAACATCTTCAGCTGAATCCTGACTGATTAAAAACATAAGGGGAAGAAGGGGGAGCAGGGAGGAAAAAGAAAAAAGGACTTTAAAATTGTCTTTAAAACTTGTTTAAAGTTTTGAGCCAGTGTCAGCAACAGAAACATCGGAAGCTTTTCTGTGAAAAATCACTAAAATGTCTTTACCCTGGTCAAATCGGGTGTCACCAACTAAAGAACTCTGGATTTCTGACTGTAAAACTAGAATTCAAGTGAAGTATTGGGGGGGGGGGGGAGGGAGGAATGAAAAAACCTTTGTGTTCTTGTTTTACATAGAATCAAAAAATAGATTCAGTTTAATATCAAAAACAAAACTCTCATGGTGATACACATTGCACAGCTATATAAACTATGAAATACAATATTTAAAAAAGAAACATTAATGCAATTCAATTGTTTTTTTCCTATGGATAAAAGCCTTTAAAATTGAAGTACAAAAAGACATTTAAGTTATAAGCCAAGATTTTTTGAAACCAAACTTGCTGAAGAAAACAGAATTGCTTTGTATGACTGAGACTACTTTGCATCTATTATAACAAGTCTTCAAGAGAAGCATGGAACTTTGAACTGAAGTTTAAGTTAATTTTAAGTTAAAAAGATTACTTTTCAGACTCTGATCTTACAAATCTGAGTAGCTGTTCAAGTAATAGCCAGAAAGAACAGTTTACTTGCATAACTTTTTTTATTTTTTAATAAGGTACTAGAGTTCATAAGTTTAACCAAGCCCTGACCAATTACCAACTGAATACATGCATCATGTTAAAGTATTTTCACCTTTACTAACTGTTTATAAACTTAGATTTACTGCAAGTGTGGTAAATCTGTGCATAGTTCTGATTAATTCCTAACATGCTTATGATGAAGGCAGCCAGTCAAAAGGAGGGACATTATCACACATAAGTATTCTATACAGTCCATTTCCTTTTCATAATGACACAATTCTTTAAAATTCCTCTTAAAAAGCAGACCTCCATTTTTAATCTCATCTACTCTTTATCTTGAACTTCAATGACATCTACCTTAGAAACTAGTACTTTTGAACTTAGAAGTTTAGTTTAGACTACCAGCTGAGATGAATCAAATCAATGTCATAAGTGAAAGGAGTTCAGCAATAATTTCACACTATCTTTTTATCTTTACACCACAAGCCATTAATGCACTGAATAAACAATTTAATCTCAGCTGAAAACTAATGAACCATGATTTTAAAGGTGACCTGCAAATGTACAGTATTGAATTTCAGTAACTGTCAAGACGGTTAAAATTCACTGAACAGCAAGGAATTATTCAGCAGTTATAAAAAATGGTCCTTCACATATCTGCAGCCGTAGAGATGGAAGCGGGGGTAGGAATTTCTGTCCAAGCTAGAAAAGGGAAGAAAAATTCTGCCTCCTTTAAAAGTTGTTCCTTGCTTATCTCATTGTGACCTCAGGGAACCTGCATGGACTAAGGAAGTGAGTTTGGTACAAGCCGTTCAGCCTGGGCACAACCATCGGGAAGCGCTCATGAGTGGGGTGAAACGCTGCCCTGGGAAGCACAGAACTGCTCCAAGGAAGCATGAATGAAAGAAGCCTGTTTCTGTACATTCATTTATGTCTCTTTGCTTTATACTGCAAACATTAAATACGTGTAAAATATCAAAGACAAAGATAAGTACTATGTCAAATGTTTCTAAAAAATTAATCTCTGCTAAAAATACAACTGACTCCATTCAATTTTTTTTTGGGGGGGGGGTGAGGGGGAGTGAGTTTGTTTTAGGAATTTGGAACACTGTGCAAACAGACCTAAAAAAGCTATTGTCATTAATGTAATCACTAAAAATCAAGCTTTTATTTCAGCCTGTCTAAAGATTTATAAAACACAACACAAACTCCGGGCAAGTTTTTCCTCCTACCTTCTCCCAACCTGATTGCATAGATCAAGCTCATTTTAAACATTTTTTTTTAATCAAAGTAAAATTTGGATTTGCAATACATTTTTGTCTTTTTTCTGTATCACTTTGAAACACAGTATAACAGAAATGTTATATTTACATGTTTTAAAACTAAATTCAATTCCCACTTAATGAATACATAAATCTGTATGATTCACAGCTCTACACACTTTATAATGAAAGCCTAAAAAACATATATAATCTAAATTCATGACATCTTTCCTATAGGAACAAATATCCCTGAATAATGTAACAACAGTCTATAAAAATTACTCAAATTGAACTTTTGTGCAGACAATTCTTCTCCTAATTCAGAAAAAAATAATACATCTGCAGACAAATTGTTGTGTAAATTTAGAATATTATCTTCCACCATTCATCAATTAATGATACTAACAAAGGAATATCTTAAAATGAATGTGTCTTACTAATGCCTTGAAACAGCAACCCCTTCAGATAGGTCAAATGAAAAATTGCCAACCAGCTGGTTAATTTATTCAGCACAGGTGTTCACTATTTATTTTTCAGCCATTTGCCTTTTTTCAATACAGCTTGTTGTAGACACAGTATTCTTTTCTTTTGATGGATGCACTTTGTTCTAAGGCCATTCATTTCAGATTTGCACCATGTATATTATACTGCTACCCAGCTGTTTATTCTTTCAAAATAAATGTTTAATGGTTACTTCATAGGAGTTATAAAAGTTAAGCAAAAACAACAGAATCTAGCCAGAATGTGTAAATTGTCAGAAACACAATAATTGACTCTCTCAGAAAGTTTCAAGTCAATTTGGCAAACTTTTTCTTTGCTAGTTTTATTAGTCTTGCAGTTCTTCCTTGTGATTTTTTTTTCTCCCGTGACAAATAGAAGACAGCATTATACTGCCAGACAAAGTTAAAAATAGCGTCAGAGCAAAACCAAAGATTCAGATAGAATGCTCACTTCCAAAAACCTGTGACCCCTTAGTGCTGGGGGCTCTTTCAAGCCAGCCATGAAGCAGTATCACCTCTTCAGTAAGAGTCTTCCTAGGAATATTATATGCAAAGTTAAGAGACTATGAAACTTTTAATCTAATTTAATATTGGTTCTGAACAATATTCATTATCACAATGATATTACAATATTATATTGACATTGTTTTAAAACAAACATAACATTTTCTCTGCAGTATGGTCAAGCAGCCATTACTATGCAACACTCAACTTTTGAATATTCTGACTGTGACCTTCAGATTACATTTATCTACTTCTTACATTCTATTATTTTACTATTTGTGATGTTCACAAAAAGAAATAAATGTTTCCATATGAATATCTGTCCATGTTTCATTCAGCTACCTATGGTATTACCTAGGAGACTCAAGGTTAAACTTTAAACTATAATCCCAAAGAACCTTTCAGGAATTCAGAATAATACCCAGTTCAGTGCAAAACCCATAAGATACGAAAATAATAAACAGAGAGAAATAATTTAGTTTTCAACTGAGGTCCACACAATTTCCATTCATTATTATTATGCTTACATACTATTTGAGATTACTGCTTACCAAGGTTACTTTTAGATGTTGCTTGATACCAGTATTTTAGATAATGACACTGAAAAGCTTAGTTCTTGTACAGCTTATACATAACAAAGTATCATACTTCCATTTAACAATAGAAACCAAAAATGGAATTTCTCTTAACTTCTGCTAATGCAAACATTATGAATACCTAACTAAAATATGCTTAGTCACATATTTAATTCTAAGATAGTATATTACTCTTGACCCACTTCTGCAGCAATTTTCCCAAAAAATAAATGTGTGCATTTCAAACTAAGCATACATCTTTTGCATTTTGTACATAAAGTAAGAGCTGAGTCACCTTACTTCAAATGCAAAAAGAAGGTGACAGCCCAAGAAGGTTAATTGTTACATTATCAGGAACTGTCGGCCATGCCAATTCATTCTAAAATACCATGGGAAAGCACTGTTTAATGAATAAATTGAATACACTGAATACAAAAATAACAAAGGGGAAGTAGTGTTTTATTGTTGTAGTGTAGTTAAGTGTTTTATAATTACAGTACTACTGTCCATTTTTGTTCTTATTCTTGCATACATATTTCATTTTACATGTACAAAAAGGGGAGGTTTACTTACGAGATTAGGAAAATTGAAAATATGGTAGTACATAACTAATCGGAACCTCCAAATATGACACTTCTGCTTTTGACTCAGAAGCAAATAAACTGCCAGCTCACAAAATTGCTGAACAAATGTTCGAATGTTGCAACCTGATAAGGCAGGGTAGGAAAAATCTTCCTATACAGTTACCTTCAATGAAGTACAAGTGATTTCAACAAAAGAACAAGGGCTTTTACTGCAGAATTTTATAATTCTTAGTTCTTTTTCAAGACCAAAATGAAGCATGTCAGGGTGCTGGCAGAGAAATGCTTAGAGCCAAGAGCACAATATAATTATTTATCTGTGACATATAAAATTATTTGTATATTTCCATATTTATACTTACTTGCTAAAACAGAAATCCTCTACATATTGAATAGTTTTATCTGTCTTGTTCAGAGAAATAACTTCTTCATTCTCAAGAATCAGTTTTCTCCAGTCTTCACATTCATCACTGACATCAGTTTTCTGCTTAAAAGAACAATTATAAAATTGCAAATTTGTACTGCACTAGCTGTTCTTAGACTATAAATCTCTATATTTCCAAATGATTTGTCTTTTAACAGTTTTAATGTTTTTTCTATTACGACTTTTGGAGTTGAGAGTAAAATAATTAGGGCTGGTCACTTCACTGTAGCATGCCAACATTTGCACTACATTACTAGCTCTATTAATTTGAAAATGCAGCAGTAAATGAAATGCAAGTTTTAGTAGAAATTTAAATATAATACAGTAAAATTCAGGTTTGTCACAGCCAGGCTAGTTCCCAATTTTGAGTCAAAACTCTTTGAATGGAGACCATATCATGAAATAGTGTGATCTGAGTATTATATAAGTCTGTCTACATAAGTATCTCTAAATCATAATGAATTTTCAGAGGGGGGAAAAAAAAAGAATTCTTGCTGCAGGCTCAAGTAGCATGATCTTTTTCGAGAAGGCCAACTCCAAATGGTCCTCTGTTCATTTACATATTGGAGCTGCCAATAATGTTTCATGTGCTCCAAGACTTAATAATTATCAAAAGGTTTTGTGTCTAAGGAAAGATGGAATATACAGAAAGTTTAAGAACCAATGGGAATTTTTGCATTTGGACATGCACAGGTTTTTTTTTAACATAAGATGAGTATTTCTTCTATTCTCTGTACACTATCAAAAATGGTAGGGATGTGTAAGCTAACTTGCCTTTTCACAAGGAAACCTTAGTTGGTCACTATAATCATTTCCCTGAAAAACTTGCTTTATAACAAGCATAGCAGAATTGCCACGTTCATCTGCCTTACAGCAAAAATGCAAGAAAAGCATCAGGGAAGAAAGCAAATATGGTCTCCACAAAAACAGAAGTTGAAGATGACAAATGCTACTGAAGATACATTCTGTCCTGATAAAATCTAAGCAGAGAACAAAGAATATGCATATTAACAGCATAAGAAACACTGATGATATCTATTTGGTGACTGCATTTTTACATAATGTCTACACAGGAAAAAATACCTTCTAGCAGAGCTTACACAGTACCTAGAGCACAAAGTGCAATTCTGTATTCTTTGATACAAAGAAATGAAGAAGTGAAAACAGAACAAAAGTTACACTTCCAAAGAAACCGTGCAAAGTGTTATGAACTTTGAAAACACAGTGCAACAGCTCAAAGCTGTTGACAGCTCACTGTCTCCCAAGCACAATGAAAGCGATCTGTTTAACATCATGAAGCAAATAGAAAGGAGTGAAAGAAAATACTGCACACCAAATTCCAAAAATTTTAGGCCAAATTAATAGAATTCCATACTAAAATTATCATTTATATTCTGATAAAAAGCAGGTAATTGTGGGATTGAGATTTATCTAGTACTTATGTGACATGTATTCATACTCAGATTCCACAGAATTTAAACATTTCAGTACCTCAAAATACTAGAAATGTTAAATTCAAAGTTGACTTTACTGTAAATGCTTGTCATTTACATCATCCTTCAGAATGATAACAGCAGAGGTCCTAATAACTAGCAGAGTGAAAAAGAAACTATTGAATGTTGGAATCTGAATATTAAAAAGCTGTGGAATTAACCAGCTTCTAAGTTAAATGCAGCAAAAGCCACTACCAGTGCTTTAACTGAAGTAACATTACCACTTTGGATGGATGATCTAATCCCTTCAGACAGACTCTTCTTTTTCATTGCTATAGAAAGCTTTAATGTAGGATGTATTTCCTCTTACAATTCTCTCTCAGGACCACATAATAAATTTTTATTCTAATTAGAGTATTTCAGTATCAGAACTACTTACTGAAAAGTATATGGCTACTTAAGTAGACTTAAACTGAATTTAGACTATGTATTTTTACACTTGAATTGCACTGGCAACATCTCAACAATGATATGCCAGGAAAGTTTTAAGCTGGTTTATGGAACAAGACAGGTAAGATATCAGAAGCTACTCCCTAAAACACTGGCCATACAGAAGTTTGAACTTTGTAGGCTGACAGATTACTCTGGTAAATAAATACAAAAAAGGCAACCAGATGTTCTGGGATAGGTAAGTACGGTTCTCCACAGCAGGATACAAAACAGAAGTAGAAAGAAAAGGTACAGAGAGCTTTTACTGTTTTCTCAAAATCTCTTCTGGCTATTTGCTAAGTTTAACCTGGCTGGAAAGAAACTTCTAACTATAAGCAAAGAAAACTGTCTCCTGTTTGACTGTTTCAGTATTCAATAATTGAATTGTATATACTCTTTGCAAGCAAACAGGACTGAATTAAAAGGGAGATCCAATTTCATCAATTTCTCTTATCAAAAATAAATAAGACTGCTTGAGTCAAAAGGTAGCCAGCAGAAAGCCAGAAATTAAACAGAGCATTTAAAAGTGGCAGACACTCAGAACATTTTCTGACATAGATCAGCTCTACTGATTATGCCAGAAGGTAACCCCACGTAATAAGTAGGTATGAGAGATGAACTGAAGAAGTTTCAATTTGTTTGAACCAACAGGCTCCTAGTACTCCCATAAGTAATACCAGCAATATAGCATTTAGTCACACCTATCTGCTAACGTACTCCAAATGCTTGCTGTCCTAAATAAGTATCCTCTTCAAAAGATTTCTAGTGGACTGTCATGAGTTAAACAAACTTTGGTCATGGAAATATACACTATCAACATTAACCTTTTTGTCTTGGTTACAAGACACATTTCACTCGGAGGATCCAATAACTAACTTTTTGACAGTTAAGAGAGACTCAGTTGAAAGCATACAATAAAAAAAAGAGACAAACATCAGAGATAATGTGAAAATCAAAGAAAATAACGAAAAAGGAAATGGAAAAGACCAGATTACCATTTAAAGAAGGTGCTAGGAAAGGAAGCAAAACAATGGTATACTTGCTTCTACATACATGCAAGAACCCCAAAAGACAGACAGAAGGTATAGAGAACAGAAAGAATAGGGAAAACAGGAAAACATTTATGTCACTGTGTTAATCCATGCTTTTTTCCCCCATGTTGAGTATCACATGCAATTCATGCAATTCTGTCTCCTGCAGCTCTGAGGGAGAACTGGAATCACCTCTGGAACTGGAGAGGTTTCAGAGAAGGGCAACAAGGATGATCAAAGCTATGGAACAGCTTTCAAAAAAGGAATGATTGGGTGGGTACCATTTGTTTGCCCAGTTTTTACTCTTCCCTCTGCCTATGACCAGTATGGGAGACAAAACTCTGAGATAGATGGATGAGTCTCAACCAGTAAAACTGTTAAGTAAAAACCTATTTGATCTGTCAAATTACCAAAAGAGAAAAAAGCATTGTGACAATCTCTCTTGCAATAAATTATGCATACAACCAGTATCAACTGGATTTTTATTTTTTAAAATTATGTATTTTCCTTACAGACTGCACAAGGAACTGTCATTCCCTTCTTAGATGTCTAATAGAGAACTACCATGTATCCAAAGCAGATGTAGTTGGCACTCTCATCTCTGTTGGAAAATTTTTTGTAAAACTTCATGTGTTACGCCTAACCAGTATACTGAAAAGCTCTCTACTTCTAAACTAACAGGAGTAATATTAGGTGGAAATGTTATTAGGATTATTTGAGGCATAACTAATTGTACCAATGAAATGTTTTGAGAACTTCAGAGGAAACAAACTATTAAAGTATAAAATGAAATTAATAATTGTAGCCAAATGAGAACAAAACGCTTAAAAATACATATCATAAATCTCAATATGTCAAAAGCCCTTTTAAAAATTATATCAAATATAGGGCTATCTGGTCTCATTTAGTCATCAAACAGATAGTTTTCAAGAACGCAAAATATAACAGACATACAGCAGTTCCACTCTAGTCTCAGTATTTATCCAACAGATGGTTCCCAAGGAATACTAAGTAGCCTCTCTTTCTCTTTTGTTTTTCAACATAGCCTTTCATGTTAAAGAATGTTAAAAGAAGTAATTTGGGAAATTTTTACCTGGTTTTCTTTAATCCAGGACAATAATCCTGAAAAGCTAAAGCTGGCCCAGTTTCCGCCATAGTAATTTTTCCTGCAAAGAAAACACAACAATGAAACTTAATGGACAAAAAACTTAAAACATAGCTTTCTCAGATTAAAAAAAAAAAAAAAAAAAGCAACAAGGTTGCATTCAAACATTTTCCATGACAGATTTTACATGTGCAGAACATGCAAGTTGGAATAACGTATTTTGAAAATGTTAATCAGATGTAAAATTCCCATTTTCATTCACAGTACGGTGATGAGATTTTGGTCATTTCTGACCAAATGAGCTATAGTCTGTCCATTATATCTGTAGACTAGTTATCCAGACAGTAAAATGAATAACGCTGAGAGAAAGCGTACTGGATGGATATATACTACTTCTTGGCCAAGACTGACTCTACACCTCTGTAACTGAAATATGTACAGAAGGTATGTTTTTTTTGTCTGTATCACACTACAGTGTTTCAGGTCCCGGCATGACCTAACAGTTTTGTCACATTAACATGGCTATACTGCTTCTGACTGAGGCTGATACAAAAAAATGAAATAATTACATCACATGCCACTTGTTAACTAACAGCACTCCATGAAGTGGAGTTGGTGGTTCAGGAATCCCATAATCATCCCCATGAAGTAGGGATGCTTACGCAAACTGAGCTTGGGTCCAGACAGCAGAATCCACGCTTCTCTTTTCCTTTATGTCAAAAAGAAATGAACTTTCTGTTACTCATCTATTGCTGACAGAACAATTATTATACTTACTATGGACTGTTTGGATCTCCTGGCAAAATCATTTCTAAACCGCATATACTGTAGGTGGAGCCAAAGGAACTGATTTGTTCAAAATGATCACATCTTCTTGAGTACTTTTCAGTGTATATTTAATACCTTCTGCCTTGAAAATTTTACTTTACTTGTTTAAAATCACAGAAAATTAACAGTCACACTGTTCAAAGAAATGGTCTCTGCCTTCCCCTTTTTAAATTTTTTCTATCAAAATTTCCCTAGACATCAGCTGAATGAATTAGCATGTGTTAGCATGAATATCAGATCTTAAATATTTAGTAACTGTGATAGGAAAAATAACAGACCAACTACATTTAAAAAAATCACTAGTCCTTACAAAATAAGAAAGCTACTTCAGGATTTAACTTAAATCTCAGTTCTCTAAATTATGCTGATATTTCAGAAAAGCGAAGGATACCAAAAACTGAATGTATATTTAATCTTACTGCACACACTAAAGAAATGTTTAGGAAGGAAGATGGGTTTTGTGTTTTACAGAATAATGCAAAGATTGATAAATCCAACAAACTTAAAATCTCATCATGACCTCCTCCATTTTTGAATCGTGGAGATAAGTGCGATCAAAAAGAAATTAAATTCAGGTTAGATTCTACCATTTAAGATAGGATGTTTTTGACAAGGGTTATATGCACTGACAAAGGCTTCATTAAGAGTGTCAGTGCCTGTACAGCACCAGGGGGTGATGCCTCTACACTCTGTTGCTTACTTAGCATATGAGAGACAGATGTCTGCTAAACAATCCTTAATTGTTCATGACTAGAAACTGACCTAAAAAAGTCTTTCAGCTATGGCAAGGCAACAGGGAGGAACATAAATAGGACATCTTTTGCAAAGACAACAAAACCCAGCATTTACTGAATCAAGGTGGCTTCAAGAACAGAATACAGTGTTTAAGGCCACGATCTGGGAGGACTGGGCCTATACTTTAAGAAAACCCATGTCGTTTATTCAGCAATTTGTTCATTCTAAGCAGAACGGATCCATCTGTAGATCTGTTACCAACCAGAAACCCAGATCTTCTATGAAAAGGAGTTAATATTTACCTCATTATGTGAATGATATAGACATTTAACATGTGTATTTGGTATCACTTAAAAAACAATGCAGTGAGAATTAAATATATTACCGAATCCCTGATTCTGCCAGATTTCAGTCTGTAAAACAACAATCGACAGAAATCTTAGTTCTATACAATTATAATCACCAGCTTTGCTTAAACATTCAATGGTACAAGTTAATTTCTTGTTCCTTCTTGAGATTCCACTGAATGAAAAGTCCAATACCCATAAATTATCTGCCACTTCTGGGAATTCTGAAAAAAATGTAGCTACCAAGATTTATTTTAAGAGAATCTGCTGCTTTAGTTGCAAGTTTCCTTGAATATGGAATACAATCTGCCTGTCAGAGCAAGCAAGGCCATTGATCACAGAAATTGCAGAAAACACCTGCATAAAATTAGCACTGGGTTTCTTGAACCTATACCAATATAAATTTATGCATATTTGGAATATTTAAATTTAATAAACTTTGAGTAAGAGAAATGACTATATTAATTCACAAGTAAAATCATGTAACTTTCTGTGAAAATGTCAGACATCTATAATGCAAACATTCCTCTGTTCATCAGGTGGATTTTTCTTTGAAACTGCTTTTGGTTTTAACCACCATTGATGTGAATCAAACTTTGCAACACAGCACTCTATAATGCCATCCTGAACCTCAATCAATTTTGAGATGACTCAGTCTTCCTCAAATGAAAAATGAATCAGAGCTGTCTCTCCTCTCCTCTGGCATCCGAGCTCCTTTCCAAAATTATGCTACACAACCTCTAATATTAACCTTCTCTGTAAGCATCAATTTCCAGATTTTTTTTTTTTTTGGCTAGGATTTGTAGTTAGTTATTTACCCTTCATTACATGATGAATCAGAACTGCTTAATTTTCCTACCTGAAAACACTACAGGAAGAATGAAGACCAGATATGATTATTGATACAATCTCATCCTATGACGAATGGCAGAGTTTTTAACAATAATCTTGACGGGGAAATCTGAAAAAGTGCAGACTATTACTTTTACAATTAGGAGTCCTTTACAACTGAGTACATCTTTTTTATTATAATTATTCTTAAGAGGTACCAAAATAAGGAATTGCATAAAGTAATAGGCAAGGTCAAAGTCTAATAATTATGGATAAAATAGTCTCAAAAATCTTGAGAACTAAGCTCCTCCCTTCTCGATATACTAGCAAACTACAAAGATACGTATTTTCTCCGTTTTTTTTTTTTTTTAGGGTTACGATTCAATTATCCCCTAGATAAGAAGATGAAGCATTGAAAATATGCTATTATTTCAGCATCCATTTTGAAGCTGTAACAGCATAGTTAAAAAATCATTTTTCTATCAGGTTACATAGAACAGAACATTTTTTCTTTTTCTAAAATATATTGTTGCCTAGATGCTATTCACTCAAAATTTCTCTTACATCACTTGGATTTTCGTATAAATTTAAGTACTGCTGCTTTTAGTTCAGATTTTTCAAATCCTGAATTTGTAGTTCAGAAGTAACAGCAAAATTACCCAAGAGGTTTTTGTGAAGTTTTGGAAATGCAGCCCAAGTACAGTTTTATCTCTGGAAAGAGCTTAAATTTATCTTCTCCTACATTATTTTATGTATTTTGTTCCTCAGTTGCTAACACCATTTTTTCTATAAATACTTTGAAAGAATTAGCAAATCCCATTCCAGAACACTCCAAAATTGCAAATTGGTTCCAGCTAATTAACATTCTTAGACTCCAAGCCAGGCGAACCAAGAGAATATCTAGTATTTCCTTTCGAAGACAAAGCAATTTGAGAAACCAAACACTTAAGAAAGCATGAGATACGCAAGTAAGACAGAAACAAAAGCAGAGAGTCTTTCATGGACTGTGTCTGTTAAGACGATTGCCCTTCTGAATGCCATGTCGTAACAGCCATGGTAAAACAGTCAAAGCTGGTGATGTCTGAAGAGAAGCTGCTGATGCTTCACAATTGCTTGCAAGAGCTGCCTGTATGTGTCTGTCCTGCATTTGATCTTTCCGAAAGAAGTCTTCTACCATCAGAGTATCTGTCTTTTGCAAAGGGAGTTACTGCCACATTGATTTTAAGGATCTGAACACAAAATGACTTCTGTTTCAAACCCATAAAATTTCATGTACTATCTATTAAGTACACTCACACATTTATTAGAAATTCTCTGTCTTTGTAACCACGTCTTAGACAATAAGAAGTGGACTAACAGTTTCCTTAGTTTCCAAAAGAAAAAGAGTTTAATGCAAACGGCTCTTGATATCTTTCAGTTCAACAAAAGGGGTAGTGGTGGCAGTCACTTATATTACATTACATTATATCCTGGGATACGAATGTGATCGAGGGCAATTATCATAGACAGTTGAGACTGAAAGTTTTACTCTGTAATACCTTGGATATGAGTTCATATCCTAAAACAACATAAAAATAGCTTTTTCAAACAAGGTCAAAAAATACCTGAATTAGGACTTTTTGCCTAAATTGCCTTACTGAAAGTTAAACAATCCCTCTATTTTTCACAGAAGGAACTGACTTGCTTTAAGAAGCATCCCATTCTTTCTCTGGTTTCTCTGCTTACACAGCTATCTCACTTTACAGAAGTTAAAGGTCAAAAAAGAAGGCTACACAAAGAAACAGGCTGTATTATATTTTACAAGTTCTGAAAAGAGATAGACATAGCAAGATGTGGAATGCACTACAAAAGCAGATATCAGGCATGTGTGGGTGCCCAGCCAGCTTTTGGATACTCAGATAAAACATAAATAGAATCCTGGACACGAGGGACACTGCGTACTCAACACACTACACAAGGTCAAAAAGTAAGACAGATCAGAGGTGACAAGAAGCAAAGGGACATGAGAAGTAGGCAGAGCGAACTGGGCACAAAAGAGGAGTTAAAACCCTGCATCTTGACGCTCCTTCTGTCTCTTTGAATTAAACTCTACATGGACAGAGAAATAAGTCAGTGAGGAAGGATGTATGCAGTATAACTACACTCTACAAATGCTGTATTCTAGATTCCGAAAATCAAATACAAAATGCAGCTGAGTGCAGCTCCCCTCTAATCCTCTGTATATTCATTTGCCAAACTCGAATATATGTAATTACAAGAAAATAATAACCAGAAGATCATAAATACAGAACATACCAAACCATCAGGAGAAAGTCCCATGCATATGAACAATTACTATGGGAGGTACATTCACTTAAAGTAATCAACTTCTAGTCTTGATCTAGCCTCCTTTAGCAACTTCCACTTTAAACTAAGTGCTGATCTCCACATTTTAAATTGCAAATTACTTTTCTAAATCACTTAACATCTATCCTTGAAATTTCACATGTCAACAGCTCATTAATATCTACAGTAAATGTAGCTCTCTGAAAAGAACCACAGATTTTACATTTATTGAGACAGATAGCTGGCACAGAGAAATAGAGCTCCTTCAATTACTATTTGGCAGAAGCTAACTTTAGTTTAAAATCCGTCTACAGGAATTTATGGCAACACTGCAGTGAAGTGACTATTTTGAATAAGATAAGCTACTGTTGATGGTGATGCTTGGACAGTGTTTATAAATCAAACCTAGAACGTTGTATTTTATAATAGGCCACTTCAAAACTATCTTCCATAATCACCTATGCAGTATATTATGATAAATGCAAACATGGCTGGAGATTAAAAGTAATAAACTGATCTACACAAGATAATGAGTACAAGAAAACCATACACAAAGACTTTATCCATATACGTTTTCCACAGCTTATATGTAACTTAACTCAGATATTTGTAAAGAACAAAAGATAGAAATTAATCAAAATAGCCCAGCTAACACAAAAAAGTATTTCAGTAACCTCAAACCTGTCTTCTGCAATTTAACTCATGTTCCTTCAGAAAAGGAACAACATAGATCGTTTAAAAAGTATTAATCTGAATAGCAGCAGATTGGGTTTTTTTGTTAACCAATTTTCAATTATTCCATTACCTTGGTAAAATTAAACTTGAAAAATTCATCTAGAAATGAATATATTATAATAAATAAAATTAAAATGTTTTAATTCAGACAAAGTCTGAGGAAGCTTGCCAGAGATTCAATTTTTCATTTAAAATTCAAATGACATCAGTGCTGTTTTTTTTCCTGATTTTGTTTTTTATTTTGTTTTTTTTGCAAGAGTACTAACTTACTTAAACAAAAAAAGCAGATGGCAACTGAAATGTTTGCCTATTTACGGGAGGTTTTGTACAGTATAAACATTTTCATTTTTTTCCAAGATATGGCTTGTAGACCGTGAATCAGTGAGCACATGCACCAATTAAAACAGCAACTATTAATATAAGTGAAGAAAACCTCTGTTAAGAACACCTTCCCTGACCTAAGAAGCTTATTGCCTGCACAAGACTTGGAAAATAACTCCACAGGAGAAAGGAATCAAATGTGGAAACTTTCATTTTCATCACAAAAATAAAAGCATGTGTGAATATAAATGAGCATATTTAAGTGAAAACAGTAATAAACAAAATCTGTATTCCACAGTTCTAATTGCCTGCTTATCTGAAGGGCTCTTCATCATAGCTAAAAATAGGCATGGATAAAACAAATCAAAGTTCCAGTGGCTAACTGTTACTACAGATTTTGACAGACAATGGAAATGAAAAATTGAAATAACAGAATAAATGGTTCATTTAGTAAAAACAAAGCAGCTTATTGATAATATATCCATTAAGTTTAAAATCCAAACTTAACCCAATATTTTATTAATTCTAGATCTACTCAGTCTAAAACAAGGTTTTTAGCATTTTGGTGAGTAATTTAAGAGCTAATTTAATAATTACTGTTCCAAAATTTGCTTGAAATTAATGTAGCTTTATAGTTGTGCATGAGGCTTTTACAATAACTTCAGTAAGATCTGCTGGACTTGGTCATCCAAGCATTTTTGCTACTATGGCAAATTATCTATTAAATATTCTAATATTTCACTACTATGTAGACATGTGTTTTCTTTTAAATTACTATAATCTTGAAAGCAGTCTTTGTTTCAACTGAATCATTGTTTATGCTAAATATGGAGCATCAAGCAATGGCTTGTTGTGTATTATCCCCTTGTGATGTGAAATACTAGAATATTAGCCCATTTAAGGACTTTTTTCTGTAGTTTCTGGGAGTTTAGTCCATGGAGACTGAAGACTCATTAAGATGAGTTCTTAATCCAAACTCTCTCTTCTTGATAAAAACTACTTGTTCTGAAGTGCACCACCTGTCCAGGACAGGCAGCCAGAGGTTTATATGGAAAGTCAACAGCCAACCGAGCAACTGCATCGTATTTTATGCAAACTAGTGAGCTAGGCTTGCAAGTCTTGAACTTGTGAAGGATTTCAATTTAGAAATAAACATACTAAAAATTGATGGGTCCTTTGAAGGGCTGTACACAAAACAGATTGCAGAAGCTTAATCTTGAACTAATGCAGTTCAGAGAAACTGAGCAGCAGAAAGCACATACTTTTTAAGCTTTTGACATAAAACACAGGGAAAACCAAAAATATGTATACTGGCTACAGCAAAAGTCTCTAAACCTGGGTGCTGGATACACAGGTGCATGTCACAGGAATGTGCACAGAAAGGCAAAAACTCAAAAATATGATTTAAAAATAAAACACTAAGCCAACCTTGCAATTTTTGGCAAACAAGACTAACAAGCAGAGCATTTGAGCTCACACCATTCTTGCTACCACCACTTCAAAACCACCCATTGCTCTTTCTTTGCCTAAAACCTGAAAGTATCAACTAGAGAGGAGCTAACAGGCTGCCTGAAACCAGTCTCCACATGAACTTTTATTGGTTATTAACAGTTACGATTTTACAGTTAAATATGAGTCTTTTTTTTTTTTTTTCTCCTACTTGAGGCCAAGCTTCACTGAATTATCCACTTTTGTTGCAGGAACAAATATTTACCACAGTTGAGCTGAAATGCAGAAATTTGCTTAACTGTAGATGTTTACCATGCATCTTAGGCTATGACAGCATTCAGCAGCAGAGCTGTTTAGATGGTCCTTGCCTCCTGCTTACGACCCTCTACCAAAACTGTAGTAGTCGAGCCAATTATATTGCATAACTACACTAATAATTGGACTGAGAAGATAGCAAGGGGACAGGAGTCAACTGTGACCAAGATCAGAGACACTGGAAAAAAAAAATCTGTATAATCACACCTTGAACTAACATAATGAACTACAGAAGACACAGTCCAGGTATCTAGCACAGAAATTTCATAAAATACATTGCATTTGTTATCTTTTAGACAAACACAGACAGTAAAGCAGCCTCAAAAGCTGCTTAGTAGTGATCGAGATTGTCTCAAAGAGGTAACAGGAGCCCTAAGTGGTAGATGAGAGATGGGAATTTTAAGAATTTAATTTGGTCAGCTGATGCTCCAGAATTTATTCTCAAGTTTACCTCAGAAGCTAAAGTTCTAACTGCAGTCCTGTTACCAAATTTTGCTGAGTAGGTGTACAAATAAGCCAAGATTCAACAATCAAATATCCTGATTTTTTCCTAAAAACCAGTGTGCATCATGGTGTACAGTTACAAAGTTTATATAAAAAATTGTTGTTCTAATAACTTTGCTTAGTTGGTAAAGAAAAGAAGTGAAATATTAGCCTCTTAAAAGGGTGCAATGAAATACACTACTCTGAGTGGTGCAGCAAACATTCTTATTTCAGAGTGCAAAAGAAGTACTTTTGAATCAGCTGATTTCACTGGTATTCTGCAGTCCTGCAAACTGATTTAGCTTGGGATAGACAGAAGACAGCAAATGAAGAACAGTGCTCTGACCAGCTCCTGTCTAATCAGCCAAATATTTAATGATAATCCATTAAAATGCAAAAATAACTTCTCTATGCATTGAGAACTGATAAAAATGGGGTGCTGGTGAAACATTTTATCATTAGATTATGTCTCAGTTAAAAATTCTCAAACAAACTGAATGGGATAATTATTGTCAGGAACTGTAGCAAAAGGCACTGAACCTGTAACCGTTCTTATCTGTATGAAAGAAGGAGAAATCAACAGCATCCTTGAGCACAGTTATGTCCCAAATTAGTGGCTAGCACTCAAAAATTGCCTGTTCTATGGATGGGAATAACACCCTAAAAATAAGGTGCATACATAAGCTTAAGAGTGCTTGATGCCAGAGGAACGTAGAACACAAGCATGTTCTGAATGGTATAGTGATGTAGACAGATATATTTCTAACCACTTCAACTCCTAAGAAGGAATATTACTGGAATAACTTACGAATCAACATGAAGAACACTCTGGCCACTTCTGGAACATGCAGCTGCAATAATAGATTCAGGCAAACCTGAAAGGACACACGCAAATTTTAAAATTTAGTACACTAAGATACATTAACAAATGAAATAAAATCAGAGCTAAGTCAGTAACAGGAAATTCAAACAACAACAAAAAAATACATAATGCAGTAAGTTAAAGGTTACTGGACAATTATTTACTACTTATAAAGAATAAGAAGCTCCTAGATGTTAATGGGATAGTAAGTATGATTTAAGACTCTTACAGATGGGGAAAAGAATTACTTTAAATGGTTTAGCCAGCTTTATTAATGCTGGAACCTGAAGGCAGTCTAGAAAACATCTAGCAGGGTTTAGATGCATGCAACCATAGTTTCATGATCTCTTTAAGCCAGAAAAGGCAATACTACCATCAACATAAAAAGGTTAACCCCACTATCTTTATCTTTGGCCATTCCTGCCCTCCCTTCCATATGAAGCAGATGGTTGGTTTGCAGTTGGTCCATGATGCCAATTCCATTTTTAACAGTTACTATTTTGATGGATTAAAAAGAAAAAAAAATCACTTTCTTAACTGGTAAAACAGAAGACATTGCAATAGTACGTATTGCTTCCACATTGATATCCGTATCACAGAACTAATCTCAGGAGCAAAAGGGAAGAACAATTGTACCAGTTCCAGGGACACGCATTCCACAGCCCAGACAGGTCTATAGGTAACAGTCACTTCGAAGTGGTGGGATGTGATGTTCTTTGTAGGAAAAACATTAAATACCAGAAAGTGGCTACTTTGAACCAACTTTGAAGTCCACTATCGATGACATCAGAAGTTTTCTGCTCTTTAATATATCACAAGGTGTTCTGATCACCCTGTTTCAGAGGCAGTACCTGCAGTGTATGTTAATTGGTTACTTACACCAGTTTAGGAAGCCAGAAGTCCTAACACAACCCCAAGACTTCAAAATCATCACATTCAATTTAGTAATTGTATCTTATATCTAGAATAGGTCATCCTCTGACAATGTGAAACCATTTTACAAACTGAATAGACAGATTCACCACTTAACTAAAGGTACTTCTAGTATTAAAAGCCACCACTAGTATCACCTATTTGAGGCAAGATGCATACGTTGTATATTCTACTTAAAATGCAGATGTAATTTTTGACAGGAGGAACAGTGACATATTAAATGTGACTAGGTCAAAGAGCTCAACTAACTTTTGGATGAAGAGCACCTAAATGAGTAATCATTATGAGTGGTAAAGGCCTATGCCTTGTATTTTATTTGAAATGCCTCTGGTAAAACTTTACTTAAAGCTGAGTTCTTTAAAGTAAGAACTGAAAAAGAAAAAAAAAAAGGGTTTTATGAATGAAGAGACAACTATACTTCTGACAAGGAGAAAATACTTAACTGTACCACACGCTTCAGGACTGTCACAAGATCCCGGATGCACACAGTCTTATTTATGTGAAAGCAACTCTACATTCAGCCGTCCTCCAAAAGTGTTCGCAGGCATGTTTCATGTTTCTGCATCTATCAACTATCTGGTTTAACAGAATCTACAATTAATATTTTATTTGTGGCTTCTAAAAGAGAAAAATAAAATATTTTCCTCATCTGGGTGCAGAGAATATTACTCTAGAAATGGAACTGAGAAGCTTGTTTCTCCTTCCTTATTGATAAAAGCCACTGAGAAAACGTTGTAAAACATCACCAGTGCTGCCTGGCTGATCAGGACTGGAGTTATAGCTACTAGGGCATAACTGATTGCTCTAAGCTCGATCCAATTGATACTATGTTGGAGGTCTGTTCTTCCATTAACCTTGGATGAAATTGTTCCCTGAATTAGCCTCCTCACTCTTGAAAGCTGGCATCAATTTTCTTCAGCAACCCTTTGCTTACAAGGTACTGTGGCCCCCAGAGTACCCACTGGCAACAGAATGAGAAAGTGTAAGAGAGGTGATGCCCATGCATTTTAGCTTTTGGAGAGGCTCTTAGAACAACTCGATGGAGCAAGACTCCACTTATTCTTACGTGACACACAGTCTCAGTAAACTAAAGAAATAAGACTGTGCCTTGGGCACCAGTTTCTGAATTCTGTTCTGCAACAGAAATAAAACCACACAGAAAACAGGTAACTTCATCAAATGCAAATTACTCCAAAATGTGATCTGGATTGTATGATGGATACTTTCCATGTCTTTTCCAGGAAAAGAAGGCTGTGGTAATTTGTTATAAAATAGTTGTAGAAAGTCCCTTTCTACTCAAGAAAAACATAACTAACCTAGAAAAGCATCCTTAGAGAAGTATTAGAGAGAGTATTTTGGCATCTCTAGCACATGAAGCTGAACGATCTCCTACAGGAGGCTCACAGAATTGTGCAAATAGGTCCTGTTCAGATTATTCAACCACAGATAAAGATACTCCTTTTAGATGCTCTTGCTATTTGGAAACAGTTTTCTATTATGAACTTTGGCATTTCACAGACAGTTGTCTGAAAACTTTAAACTGAAATATATTCAATCTTTGAAATGCTTTTAGGGCCCAAGAAGAGGGCTGAGTAGATTCCAAAATTTCTCATTCCCAGTTTGGTTTGAAGATAATGACTTACTGCAGCATTCAGCTGATTGCAGGATAAAGGTTATGTCCATAATATTGATTCTGAAGTTACACTTACGTCTAACGAGTAGATAAAACTGGATATCTCTTAGCTGTTTCTCTCATGAAAGATTACTCTAAAATTTCTTGCCATTCATCCCTCTTTGGGGGGTCAGCTTGTGGTTTTGCTAGCTTAAGGGATGAAGGACTTATTCAGAGTTGCAACTTGTGCCACTCATGATATTTAATCTCTTTGAACAGGTAGTTGAATATCCCTCCAACAATTTGGATCAAAGAACAGCAAGACCTAAACTAGAATCCATATTTCCTTTTAGATTATCAAAAGAACCTAAGACTGTACTGCAACGGAAATCATTAATCAAATTACTGAGTCATCACGAGACCTGCCCTCTGGTATAATACAATTAATAGTAACCAGTATTTTCATACTAAGCTGTTAGGCATATCAATTACTGTGAAATACAGCACACATTTCAATTTACGGTGTCTGAAACGAAAAGGGCTACTGCAAAAGGACACTTTCTAAGGCTCCAAATCCAGACAACTTTTAGTTTCCCTGGCATAAGTAGGAAACAAGGAATCTGAATAGGGATTGCATGAGCCAAACACAAGAAAGCAGCAACAGACTCAGACTTCAGTATTTTATACATAAACATCTGGCAGCATAAAAGGGACTTATGCAGAGTAATAGAAAGTCCACATAATTACTTTTACTATCATTTTAAAATACTGACTCAGAAGTTCTTCATATTTGAGGCAGAATCAATACAGAAATAACTGTCCTTGTTACCAAGACTTTTAAGACATTCTAATATAGGTCCAAGAAGAGTGCTGACTACATACTTGCCCCCTTCCAAGTTTGGACTTCCAATATCCCGTTGGAAGTACACCGACAAAAAGTGGCAGGCAGATTAAATTGTAACAAGCCGGCCCTGATAAGAGTAACAGATATGGCATGGCTCACTTCAGCATGCATAAACTGATGTCAGTCCTACCAATTTTTCTGCACCTCCAGCTATCTGCATGAAGCATTGAAAACTGCTGCAAGAGATTCCAGGGCTATATCAGAAACAGCTGCCGCACCAGAATAAAGTGATCCAGCAAGTGGATAGTATAAACACTAGGTTCATCATAAGCTTTTGATGAAGAATAGCGTTCACTTCTGATTGCACTAGTTTTTGTTGCCATTTGTTTAAGCACTGCGTCTAGTATAGTCTTCTCGGATCCGTAAGAGGCAGATGAATCTCAATAGCTATTACAGATGTGGCCACTCCAAGCTGACCTTGCAGACCTCTATGTCTGGTTGCTTCCAACAAGCTCTGATCAGGGTAAGCTCCATTTACATGCATTTTTGGATCTCCTCTATGAAGCAAAATCAGCTGTAGTTTCAATTTCATGAATGATAATGTGTTTTATAAGTAAATATGCAAGAAATAAAAGTATTAGCTATGCATTATATACAGTTATCAAAATGTCAATTTAAATTTTAGTTTCAATTCACCAAAATGAAAGTTGCTGCTAAACTAGAAAGTTCTTCCCTTGAGCTTTACAAAGCTTTTAAAATCAGTTGGCTTTTTAAATAAAATAATTATAATTCACTTCTGTGTAATGCAAAATTAATTTTCAGACTTACATATCGTGTCTCTTACAACTAGCATCCATACATAACACTATAATGATGCACTGCCTCTTGGAGTGACTTTTAATGGATACATTAACTGCCCCAAGCAGTTTATACACTAAACAGCTGCATATGCATGGAAGCATCTCAGTTCCTGAATTTCTCACTGAAAACTATTTTCCAGTCATCTAGCTGATATGCTCTAACTGAACTACATGAGCTTCTTGTTGAAAAAGGTTTAAATGTTTAATTTGCTTTGCTCTATCTAATAAATAAATCACAAGTGGCTTTTTCATAATACAAAATGTTGAAGGGAAATATATTCAGAATGCTAGGATAGAGACAATTTCGAAACAGCAATCTTGTTGAGTCAGACCAATTGCAATAAATTTTGCTTGTATCTGAACTTCTAAGAAGAGAACGGCAGCTGGTTCTGGAGAAGCTCACTAGATAATCCTCATGGAACTTTTTGCTGTATGTAACCTAAATGGCATTTTATAATTTATTGGCAAACAATTTAAATACTTATTGTGTATAAATGTATGTTAAAGCTAGCTAATTAAAATTAATAAGAGGTTTGATTCATTTTATTTTATGCCCATACTGCAGAATAATATCAGAAAATCTTTCTGCATTACTGAATATGGTAGTGGCATACAGAAGACAGCACATAAGGAGAATAAGCACTTGTAACTGATCAAGGAAAGAACCACAAGTTAAAAAGTTTCTTTTCCTACATTAGTAATTTCATATAGCTATCTGTGTACCAGCAGAGGAACATCACAACAAAAAACACGGAACCTCATAGTTGGTGCAAATACAGGTTACTTAGAAAAGAGACCAAGCAGACACTTACCTTCCAAATAAAAATTCAAGTACCTAACTTGTTACTAAAATCATGCTTAAACAAAACAGCGTTTTCTGTGGGAGGGTGGGGAGGAAAAAAAACCAACAATATAACAATAGGAGAATGTGTATTCTGAATTTGACTACAAAAAATTATCAGAAAAAAATTACAGAAAAATTACAGAAAATTAAAAATTAACAAAGATATGAGAAAAACGAACGCACCTGAGATGTAAATAACAGCATGAATAGGACAATTTTAGCTATATTAAAAATTCACGTAAAAATTATATCACTGCATGAGTCACATACTGTCTTTCTGCAGCAAAAGCATATTGTACCTAAACATTTTGCTTGTGGTATGTCTAAGAATCTGAATCAAGGTAATAGATTAAAACTACTACCTGCTTTTGGCAGATCACTTTCTGAACTACAGGTAAAAGCAGATTACTTTAAGGTGAGAAATTCTGTTTACTTGAAAGGGACCAGCAGCTTTATTTTTCACAACTAGAGGCCTATTCCTCAGTAGAAAGGATAATTTTCAAACAAATTGTCTGCTTACATAGGCAAATATTTTACACACACACACACACACATATATAATGTATCAGTATATATACATATACTGATGCTCTCCTTGAGCCGTATCTATTAAAGACAACAAGTGAAATCCAGAAGACTTCTTAGTGTCTTCAAGGAAAAAAATATAATTGTGTTAAATAAAGAGGGTTTATAAGCAGATTTCTCCAGCACATACTAGACCTACGAGAGTCTGATCTTCAGCTTACCTGACAATCAATAGCAGCAGATGAAAAGAAAAATGAAAAGTACATACACTGAAAGATCAATATAGTAAGATATACCCACTACTAAGTTTTATTTTGACCCAAATTTCTAATATCTTCATCTTTCACTTCCTTTTCTGTCTCCCTGCAGGAAGATAGCCTGCTCCTTATCCAGACATCTTTAAATATTTCATAAAAAGAGATTTAAAAGAGTTGGCACTGCCAACTTCATTATGGAAGCTTTGGTTGGCTCTAGAGCAACCCCAGTGCACCAGTGACTTAAGAAGAGACAAGTCCTTGTAGGAGGACTGAATTACCATTCTCCTACCAGTAGAATGATGTTTTCTACTGGACATAGACCAATATGTATTTTAGGCATGGATTCAGACTGGAATTTTGAAGTACCCTGCTGAGATTTTTCTAAAGTAGATTTTCAGCCTCGACATGCAGACAACCTCATGTACACATTTAATGGCAAGATCACAGGAATACTAGAGTCTCTTACTTCTGTAACATCAGCAATATAATCTGGGAAAACAGAAAAACACTAGCGGACTGAAGAGGACAACAAAAAGGTTACAGTACACTGAATTTTCCTACCAGAAGAGCAAGGGACATTTCACAATATCTGGGATAGATTCCTATTTGAGATGCCAGTGGGAGTCCAGGTCTTCAAGGCTGTCATAGCAGCTCTGCTATATGAGAAAGTTCAAAATATAAGGCATGCCAAAAAACAACCACTCGGTTTTAGTCAGGTTAAGAAAAGCTGGTGAGAAGGTAAAGGTACATTTACACTTGAAGAATATTAAAAGAAAGAAGGGGGGAGGGGAAAAAAAAAAGCTGTGTGTCAGTGTTCATTTTGTTTGTCTGATGCTTCCATGAACAGATAATCACTTATTTGTAAATAGCCATAATAATGTGGGTCTCCTTCCTACTTACAAACATTAACATTACAATTCAGTGCTACCCTATTTGTCCCCAAAGACTACTAAGATCAAAAAAAACTTCTTTAGTAGGCTTTCCATCTAGCTTTTCTTCTACAAGTCTAAATAGCTACTGATATTAAATGGAGACTGCACACTTATATAAAGTAGTGTAACCAAAATTTCAACACAGATGTATTATGAAGTATTAGAAAATATTTTAGGCATATCCTAAAAATATCTTGCAGTAATAACAACATTAGGAGCTATTCATTTTTCAAAATTATTTTTTAAATCAGAATCTCCAACTTTCAGCTTCATAATTCACATCTATAATATTTAGGTTAGTTTTTTCTGATATGTTTTTTAAATTGTATTAGTATTTAGAAATGAATTTTCCTAACACTATGCTTACATAAGATAAACATAAAGTACTTACACCACTCCCAGCATATCGAACAATAAATAATAGATTCCCCTGACAGGACTTTGATGACCTGGCAAAGCCCGAGTGCTTTCAGCCAAAATCATATGAAACCATAAATCACTCTTTATTTTATAGAATATTTCAAAATGGATTCCTGCTTTCTACCTTGAAAGTCATTTCATGTGTTATTTATAACCAGTGAAGACCAGAATGGAAGGAAAATTGCATAGAACTAGAAAATTTACTGTGACTGCTTTTATAAAGAATAACTCCTTTTAGAAAAAAATTAGAGTTACTGGCAGACAAACTTGTGAATACAGCCACCTTTTAAAGAGTAACATCCTTTATTTTACAGCTTCACCATAAGCTAATACAGGCCTCCTGTAATATCAGAGACAAGTTTAAGTAGCATTAAAACTGAATATAATCCAAGCAACTGAAGAAATACAAAGTTAAGGGTAACCCTGCATCCTTATCCACACCACTAAAATAAGTATGTACAGTCACGTTACAAATCTTTGTGCTTACAATGATTTCTGCCATAAATTCAACATTGCTGAATGTTTTGCCTATGAATTTTCCTACATGATAATTGTCTAAACACAAAAACCCTGCCACTGACTTTAAGAGCCTAGGTCTGAATATCATTCTCTCAAAAAATAGATGCATTTTTTTCTTGAGATAGTTACCAAAGAACTCATAATGTTCTCCCCCCAAACATGTGCTAGCATTTTAATATCTACTTACTGAAAAAGCAGACTCCACAAAAGCTTATCAATAATGAATTCATTTAAACGAACATGACTGTCACCCACTTAAGCAAGCCTTTATAACATCAGCCCTCCAAAACTAGATACTACTCACTGTTAGATAAATAGAGTCCATTGAATATCACTTTCCAAAGACTAGACTTTCCAAAATACCAAAACTAGTTTGTGGATTAATGATATTGTACACAATCTACTTCGTGAAAGAAATATCCAATGGAGCCATTTATGTCTGGTTAGTGGGTAACCTGACCATAGTACTATATTAAAAAGCAGGGATATGAGAGCCTTCAGAAGGGGGGTTAGGGGAGACGTTAGGAGAAAGAGAAACAGAGAGAGAGAGAAGAAAAGGATGACTTAAATGCTATAACATAAAAGAACAGAATCAAAGAACAACGTTGAAATAGCTTTTAATTCTCACATATTTTCACTGGAAATTTAAGATATGGCAATCAGTTTTATATCATATGATTATCTAGTTTTCTTAAAAACTATGGATATAGCTTCCATGATACTAATGAAAACTTTGTTACCGGACCATAAAGCCATTAAATAGAACTAGTATTTTTGTATTGCACAACCAGCTTGCTATAAAATTGCCTTCACAAGACAATGTTTAATCTGGGATTAAAAAAAAAAAAAAAGTAGTTTCTTCAATAAATGAATTTACTTTTACCATGGAAATATCAAGGTACTAATTTAACATAAGCATTAAATGGAGTACTGATGACAAAAATTTCACATGAGGTTCCATTTTCATTAAGCTCACTACAGGGAAACAGTTAAATGAGCCTGAAATAAGAAAAAATTCAAATCTAACGTTACCACTCAATCTAACCACTAAAATTAACAGATGCACAAATTACAAAACCAGAAAAAGGCCACACATGCAGAAAAGAAAGCAATTACTACTACACATTTAAAAAGATCATTAACACAAACAACTCAGTTATTCCAAAGTCTGTGTTCATGACAATTAAACACCCATAGGTACACTGGCTATCACATCAGAAAACAGATAGTTAAAGACAAGCCTAAATTATTTCCTCAGAAGTCACCTCCCAGAAGAGAGGATGGATAAAAGTTCTACTTTGTGGTAACATTTTATACTGGGTAATTTTACATAGATAAGAAATATTCAATCAACAGTATCAGACGTCATTTATGTACGCATTTGGCAAAAAGTGGATGCACAGAAAAGACAGAATTTCTGCATTTTAGTGATCATTTTGAAAATCTTCAAATTAATTCTAATAGAACTCTATAAGTAAGCCAACAACTCAAAAATGCAGTCTTTAACACAAATCCATAGCACCACCACCAAATGGCAATGTTTCAGAGATAGAATTTAGCTCAGAGAAATTCTCCCCCCCACACACACATATATCAAACCTCTAATATTACAAGCTCATTCTGAATCAGGGAAGGTCATATTTGATGGCTGGCACATGACCAACTCTAACTGGCACAGACAGTTTAGCCAAAAGTGCCTTTGTTGTTGAGCTTATTGTGTCAGGTGAATATTTGTAAGTGTGGCTAGGAGTGCACAAACTCTTCCATTCGTGGCATCCTACCACCAGTCACTTATTTTTCCTCAGTGAGCAGCCAGGTACTTAACACAGGTATCACGCATCCAGCAAGTATAACACGACAGGGAACATGAAAGATAGCATATGAAAGCAGGCTGCCACCGCCAGAACAATTCAGCTGGCCTGCATTTTGCTCCTGTGATGTCCCTGAGCAAAGGGTTGCCAGAGCAGGCTCCACCACCTTCTGCCTTTAACAAAAATTACAGACTCTCCAGAAGAAAGTTTTGGCAGGACAGAGGGGTTTTACCCCTGCACAAGAACCATGAAAACATGAACTCTGTGTTAGTTAGATGATTATAGCCAGCTCTGTTAAAGATATACCACCTTCACTAGCTCCCTTAGTAGCTAGAATAGCTACTCCTTTTTACCTTTTCATTTCCTTAGTAGGTAGAATAGCTAAATAGGCTGACATTGATACTGATTTTATGAAGCTTTCAGTATCATTTTATACATCATTGTGTACATAAATATGATTTTTTTCATGGAAGTAAAGACTGAATTACCCTCATAAATCACAAAAGATATGTAAATGTTTTAATATTTTGCCCTGCTGGTTTGATATTTCAGCCTTTCATTGTCTCCCATTCTTCTCATACACTCCAACATTCACAGATCTGAATGCATATGAAAACAACAGGTTCATTACCAGGGCTTCCATAGTGTACAATAGGGCTAAGAACACAGAAAGAATCTCTTAATTTGCTCAAGAACCTTAATTCTGCATTTTTTTAATTACATTTAAAGTCAACAATGGGGACAGCATGCTTTTATAATTTCTCACAAATCCCAAAACTAAATTAGAAGTCCTTTGAGCAATTATACCAACACTGTAAGATGACTGCTTTTTCCTGCTAAATATTTAACATAGAAAGCATACTAAGAAACTTGCTTATTCCATTCCAAATCACTTTAAAAAACAAGTCTTAAATCTGAAGGGCACACCTTAATTTGACAAAGTAATGAACTCAACAAATGGAGTTCCTGATTTCACATGAAAAACAAAAACATTTAGAAGAATCTTGCTTTTGCACTCAGAATACCACCCTGGGCAGACCTTGGGAGGTGTCCATAAAGGCCAGCAAGATTTCATTGTAAATTTGGGACCTACGAATAATAACATGTTTTCATCATGTTAGAGACTAGAGCTCAATGCTGAATTCAAGGCTTTTCAGGTGGGTGGTGGGGGAAAGGGGGCTTATCAAGAGCCATTTGGACTAGGCTACTATCACCCATGGTTCTGCAAAACAGGAATACATTTCAACATTAGAAGATTACATAATTATGATACACAAGCAGCAAATACCTTACTTCTGAAGGAATACTTCAAAGTTTGTCTTGTAGTGACAGTGTCATGTTTTTCAGTGAGAGGTTTAAGATCTCCATCATTACTCACTTGATAGGAAACAGGATGAACTTGTACAGGATGTATAAGGCCGGGGCAGTTACAGGAAGTTCACAGGCCAGTCTCTGATATCCAAAATCTTTCAAACATGTTTTCACAAATACTCAGTAATATACTTTAAAGAGAGGACTCAAATAAAGTTTTGAATTATTTGTAAGCAAGCACAGATATTAGAAAAAAACTTTAAGATGAGAGCTTCATTCTTATATTACAAGAAACACAGTAAAAAAAAAAATCCGCATATACTGCATACATTGAAACCACATTGACTTTAGCTCTTCAGAGCTATTTTCAGTACAGAAAAGTAATCTTTTAACTCGACAAGCCAGAATATTTCAGAAAAAAAAGGTTCCCAAAGGTAGTAGGGTCAGGCAAGGCTTTATTAAATACCAAAGGAGCACTTGATGTTAGGGGTGCAGAGGCAGGAGATGTGTGTGCCTGACTCCTGGCTCACAGGCCCACGGAAGGCAGTTATCCATGTCCCAGCAAGGCCCCACGCCACACGCACATCCCTGCCACCTATATGTCTGAGCAACCCCCGACATTTTAGTCCTAATGGGCATCCTAGAGCAGGCTGCCAGCTCCCCGGAGACTGGCGCAGCGCTGCATGCACAGCTGCCCCGAGCAGCCTCACTGCCCCCGGGCGCCGCCACCGTGGCGCGGCGCTGCCCCGCCGGCCCTCCCGGCCCCGGCCCCGGCCCGCGCCGCCGCCGCGTACCGGTCCCTATCACCACCACGTCAAACTCCGAGGGCAAGTTGTCCGCCATCTTGGGAGGGGCTCTGTCACGCGGCTGCCGGCGGCGGAAATGGGGCGAGCGGCGGGCAGGGACTTCCCGCGGCGGCGCGCAGGGGTTGCCGGGAGCTGTAGTCCCCGCGGCCGTCGCCCCGCGCGCGGCCCTTGTCGCAGCAGGGACGGGGGAAGCAGCGCCGGGCCAGGCCGCGCCGCGCCGCGCCGCGCCTGCCGGAGCGCCGCCGGCAGCCTCACCGCGCTGCTTGCTCACGGGCCTGCAGCGCTCCGGGGCGTCTCGAAAACAAGCTGCAAGCTCCAGCCACTATCTGTCTTACTAGATCCTTTACCAAAAAAAACCCCAACCAGATTCTATGAAAAAGAAGCACGTCTATCGTACATGCTGTTTTGCCCACAGCCTCCCCAGCACCAGTATTCATGTTTCCGCGATAAAAGTATAAAGCAATACTTATGCGCCAGCTTTATAGTCAGCTCTGCTACAACTTCAACGCACGTGGTTTTTGTACAGTTCATGCATTGACTTCACTGAAGTACCTGGGCACCAGTTCTTCAGTAACTCATTCACTTTTGACATCAGTTACATTGCAAACATTACTCTCTATTCATAACTCAAAATTTAATAAAAATTCACCTGTATTCTCTGGCTACTATTTGACCAACTGTTTATCACTTAGTTCCTACCAGCTTCTTTTTGCTTTATTCTCTACCATTTATCATATCATGATATCTTAGTTTATATCTGTTTACATCTTTGTAACTCTTCGGCCAGTTCCAAAATTAAGTGGAAATGTCCATATCAAAAATGATTTTATTTAATGATGAAAGTAAGATTTTGTGGATTACTTCCTTAAATGGTGTCAGATTTCTTTAGGAACTATTATTCTTTACAACCTTTTCTGCCTATTGCCTTATACACTGTAAGTTTAAGGCTAAATTATGACTCCTTTGTTCAGTACAACTTCCACTTTGCAGTATTACAGGGAAAAACAAGGAAGTATTTCCCTTATTATTTTATTGGTGGCAACATTTTAATAAAGTCTTCTTACTCCCCATGTTGAAGATTGATTTTGAAAGAAAGTGTATTAGTTCATCTATTTTAGTCATTAATTTCATGTCCTTCCTTTTTTATTAACAGATGAATTATACGTTGGACTGTACTTTGTTCTCGGTTGCATTTAAATCCTTTCTATTTTCCCCACCTCTTTAATTAACATTAACTCTTCGTTTATGTTCCTCTCAAGCCATAGCTCACGCTTCAGGCCTGTTTTGCCTTTTCCTTTATCTTACAAAGAAGTGAAGGGGGGAATCAGTGGTGAAAAACATAGCGGAGTCCCTGTTCCAGAGCAGCCCCTCCCGCACTACCAGGCTGAGTGAAAGAATGGCAGAATAGAAAGATATATTGGAAAAAGCCAAATGTAGATACAGCAATGTAAGCAAAATAACCTAGCACAGAGTAGCTGTGTCAGCATGAAGTACACACTGGAAATTTCTAGAAGGTTTTGCTTTTTATATTGCATTTAATGACATGAATGGGTTTAAACTAATCTCTTAATATTATTCATTGTATATGATTATATTAAAGTCTTAACACCTTAAATCAATAATAACAGTAAACCAGCCAGCAGCCTGTTAACACCTTATTACAAGCTCCTTGTTCACATAGCAAAAGAATGGTGAAAATAGTATAAAGCAACTAATGGAAACCAGAGACCACCTTAACCCTTCGGTACTGCCAGGCACGCCAGAACAGAGTACAGCGCAGAAAACAAATTCCTGGCAGAAAATGTCACACAACATAAGAATAAAAAATATGTATAAGTAAACATCAGTACCTGGTTAATAGGCTAATAAATACGTAACAGAGAAAATCAGTAGTTATGGATTCAGATGTAAAAGTAGAAAGATCAAATTTTATGTTCCTTTCACACTTTCAACTCTCTTATAGGAATTTTAAAACCTTTTCCATTCTGCAGTTTGTGTACTCCAGTTCCGCTAACAAGACTGTCACTTCTATCTTTTTAACCTCTGACAACAAATATTCCACTCCAGATCGCTCACAGTGCTGGATCACCCTGACCTACGTGAGCTGGGGAACAAAGCACCCCTCTATTGCTTACATCTTTTGGTCTCAGAAAAGACAAATTCTCCTCTCACATCCTTCTCTTGCTGAGAGGGAATACTCATGAAAATATTATTTCATTGTGAAAACCTTTTTTATTGTTTAGTATAATTCTAGGAGTGCACTAGAATAGAGCTATTTCACTGTCAATGTCTTACTGTTTCTCAAGCACTGAAGTATTTATCCCACCACAAAATGCTGTTGTTTGGTTCTGTGAGTTCCTGTTAGCTTCATTCATAAGATGCAATCAGTGCAGTCCTATTTCATGATGACAGTCATTATCCACTGGACCAGAAATTCTTCTTAGCACTATTTATTTGACAAAAATGATTATTCAGGATCTTTAACTGCTAGGTTTGTCAGCCCCATTCAATGCAAAAATGTTTCCCTCCACTTTACAGTTTTAATATCAGCAAATGTTAAAGTAAAATATGCAAGTATGAATAATTTTATGAGAATTTCATGGACCCTGAGAAAACGTCTTACCATGTTTTTCTCTTTAGCTATTTAATTGCAATGTCATAGTAACAGAAAGCAGCATACCCAATTCTGCATGGATGAATAAGCACATTCAATAAAGAAGATTTAACAGAGTAAATCAAACACTGGATTAAACATTTTCTGCATAACAGACCACAAAATGGGCATTCATTTTACCAATAGATCCTCTACATTAGAAACAAATAGAAACGCGCACCAACATAATTAAACTGCATATTCTGTGGCCTGATTGCGGAATTTCCCTGTATTTTATTAAACTAGGTCTCATCAATTAGAATTGCCAAAATGCATTCAAGAATGCACTCTGACAAGACTAAATGTATTTTTTTACCCATTTATATTAAATAATTTTTCTTTGTTTAATGAAATAATTCATAAACCTAATTCATAATCCTTTGCATTTCAGCAAAGGCTTCATACAGCATTTATTAATAATAGTTCAGAAAGACACATGAAAATACCAGTTTAGGATTCCACATTAGCAGTCTTCAAATATTCTTTCTGTAAGCAACTTTTCCTGTCTTTATTTCAAGCAAAACATTTATCTTACAAAAACCTGTTTTTTTGCTTCATAACTTTTGTTTGGGATTTTCACTTATTCACAGAATTAACAAATTTTTTCTTTAAAATCTGTATAGTTAATATCCAACTTTATCAAAATACTTTCAGAAATATAGTAATCTCAGCAAAACTCCATGAAGGATGTAAGTGTTTTTATTTCCACAGGTAGAAACACTGAAGCTCAAGGCCATAGAGAAAGTCAGGAAGAATCAGCATTATAATTATGGAGGTCCTAATTATCTCACAGATCTAGTCTTGGATCATTTGATCAATTATTTCTTCCTCCAAAAACAAACAGCAAATACTTTATACTCAGTTGGTCCTTTTTTGAATTATGATGAGTTTTATTTTTTTAGGTTATGTAGTATCTTTATCCTGCAGTGACTCCATATGTGAAATCTCATTATTTATATTATTCACTCAATGGATACACAATTTAACTCTACTTGAGTACCAGTTTGAATAAGGCTCAGCAGCAGAATCGGGCCTATTAGCTGCTTGAAACATCTATTGAATAACCTGATTTATCCTTACTAAATGGCTCATTAGTTCAGGCAGCAGGAAAATGTTTGTGTGTTGCTGAAGTTATGCATGGTTGTCATATAGAGTTTGCTGTTATGCAACTGTCAGTCACTCAAGCATGCACAACCTCGCTTGTTCATTAACTACAGAAACAGCCACTCTACATTCAAGCATCTTTGGGACAAAATATTTGTTTACAAATTTCTTTTAAACTCTGATACGCCTTTATTCTAATTTCTTCTTTGTTACTGCTATTTGAATTTTTCTTTTTCCTTGTCTCTGCTTGCAGTAGTTACTCTCCATTCCCAAGCACACTCAGTATTTTTACTTGAGCTTTATTCCTTAAACTCCACAATGAAACGTACAGTTCTGCATTTGTATTTCACATTATAGATTTCAGATTTTCCATACTCTTTAAATGAACATTTGACTACCAGATCCATGGAAGGGCAGATCACTTGCCCTTGCCATTATCTAAAATCCTTTGTCTAGACTCCCTTATTAAGAAATATGTTATTTATGATTTGGGGTTACATAAAAGTGAACTGGGCTCACTATGGTATTTTTCTGGAATTATATTAATTATTGTTCAGCTTTGAACATTTTTATATGTATTTAGCAAATGGCAATGTATTGGGAATGTTATTAAGCAGATCAAAACTCTTCCATTTCCTTCTTTTCATCCTGTGTTTGACCAACTTAGTGGAGTTCTAGTGTATAATCAATTCTCAGAAAAAATAGTAACAATCTTATGATTCTGTATTAACAGATTCTGCTCCCTAAATCTTCCTCCAACTAATGCAATTGAAAATGTAGATACTTATTTAATAATCCAATTTTAATCAAAGTTGTTTATGTAAACTCCTTAATTAATCCAGTCATCATATAATCTCTATGTATTTCATCCTCATAACACTTTTGTAAGGTTGTTCCTATTTTACAGATAGTAAACTGGGGATATATATTAAGGGCCTGATCTAATCTCCATTGAAGTCATGTGAATCCTGTTATTTATTTAACAGAAGTGGGATTAGACCCTAAACTGCAAATTCTCAATCATATGTAGACACCTAATCCTCCTGGATGGCATGAGTGCTCCTTTGATACAGTAATCTTGGCTTTGATAAATCAGTGAATTAAACATATATTTTTTAAATGAATAGTTAAATGCACATTCTCTAACTAAGGAGTACTGAAACTGATTTTGCAGTTGCCCTTTTGATTACCAAGATATGAGTAAATTATATGATTGTCCAGAGACATGGGAAAATATAATTACATTTTGCTCCACTTATGTAAGCATGCAAGGCAAAAAGTTCTTTTTCTAACTGTTTTATCAATGACTTTCTGCAAGAATTCTGCTGGTCTCTTATTGCAGACAAAACTTTCCAGTATAAACTGAGTGCAGAGGAGACAGAAGTAGGATTGTAGCTTTGATGAGGCTGCTCTGCCCAGCATAGCTGGCAGGACATAGAAGGAAGGCTTCACTACAGCCTCATTAAGGACTGCCTATGAGTTTTACAGGCTTCCTAAAACTACATATGTGCAGGATGAAGGAGAAAGTCTTTGCAGTAGCCCCAAAGTCCAGTTATTTTTTTATGCCACGGGTTAATCTTAAATGCTTAGCAGATGAACCAGATCACTAATATGCTGCAGTTTTTATTGCATGTCTCTTAGAGACACCTGGAGGAATCTGACTTCAGGAACTGGAGACTTACTGAACTACTGGTAGTAGATTCAGAATAAATCTTCATTTAGATTGCCATAAAACATGATATTATTGCATTATATGCAATATATGGTGTCAGCTGAGTTTTGGAATTAGCTAGATTCCTTCTTTCAGTGCTCTGTAACAGTGGCTAAAATCATTGGTATAATACGTGAATTATCACTGCTGTATGCAGGGTAATTTTTGAATTGCTTAGGCATGTTTGTAAAACAAGATTCTTTCACCTTCCTGATTTTCATTCTGAATCTTTTTTCTCCATAAAAATGTGTCTTTTTAGTAATACTGTCAGATGCAGAGATAGAACTGTGTAAACTGTTTTTGAAGTTGAAATGTCAACGTCTTTAAGCAAAAAACTAAAACTCTTTTGTTCAAGTTCAGAACAAATTCATCAGGAATTTCTCACAGTGTTTTGGGTTTGTACACTGCAATTTTTTACAGCAATGTGTTCTTCTTCAGTAGCTTCCCTCACTTCCCCAATAGACTGCACTGTGTTCTCTACCATATCCAAGAGGTCCTTGAGGAGACACAGTACTTCTGGCAGAAGTTTGTGCATCACTTTTTAACTCTTTCATTTCAGACTATGCACTGTATTTGGATTACCAGTTCTTCCTATTCAAAGGAGTAAAAGAAGATGCTACATACCATGTCATCATTCTGTAAATGAAAATTTAAACAGTGCTTCAAAGTATTAGAACTCCCAAATTCAAGACTGGTCAATGAGAGGGCAAAATCAGTTATCTGAGAAAATGTTTTCTTTGGCTGACATCAAGATTATCTTAAAGCATGGAATATCCACACTACATACATACGAATGAACAGCAGTCAGTTCCTGCTTAGCATTAATCAAAAGGCTGATGTCAAAGCCAAAAATATGATCTGGAAATATTGTAAATTTTTTAATTAGGATTAGGCATCATGGCAGTTAAACCACAGAAGATGTAAGGAAATTGTCTGACCACAGCCACATAAATCATATTGATTTACCTAGACATGAGTTAGAATTTTGCTTTCCTCACTTAAAGATTTCTCACTTGCTAAATGTGAAATAACCAAAACCTAGTGTACTCTTCATCAAATGTGTTGGTTTTAAGATAGAGAAATAGTCAACTCCAAAATGACTGCAGTAGAAATAGTAAAATCTGGTATCTTCATATGAACAGTTTCCCAATAAATTCAGAATCTCTGGTTTGCTGGTGAAGTTTTTTGACTTGCACAAATAATGCAGATATTATAACATATATGTGCTTGAAATGGAAGGCAAAGTACTACTGAAATTAAAGCTATTAGATTTTTATTTCTCCACCAATTGCATGATCATTTTTGCTTTTGGTAAACACATTGGCTCTCCCCAAAAGGGAGCTGAGTCATAAGGACTTAAAAGTTTTCAGTCAGTTCATCACAACATTTATGGGTTCTGGCCCTTGATCAAAACTTGGAAAAATTAGTGGTCAGCTTGGGGAAAGAATGCAGGGAAAAGGTAGGAGGATGCATGGAGGAAAGCTGGAGAAAGTCTGTAGCGGAGATCTATGAAGCAAACAAGTTTGTGATGAGTCTGCTGAAGAGGATTAAACTACCAGAGAATGCCTGCCACTGGGGAAACTGGGGAGGAAGCATGGTGGGAAGAGAAGCCATCCTTCTGCAAGGATAATTTGAAAGACTAGTTCTGACTAATGCAAGATAAATTATAAGAGAAATCAGACAACAGAACTTAAATGTATTCAGACATACACAGTTCGACCTTATATATGCCAGCAGAGGATTTCCAATATACCCTTACATGATAAACTCTTGTAGAATATATGCATTTTGTGTATGTAACAAAGTATTTTGTCTGTATAGCTTAATTACACGTTCTAAGTGATAACTCGGCATTTTTAAAGTATTCTTTTAATAGCCAATGTCTTCTGTTTCTTCTCATCTTCTCAAAATGACATTGTCAGAACAAAATTTGATCTCAATAACATCAGTATAAATTGTGAAGAATAACTGAAATCATGCCCTTATAAAAGAGGATGCTGAAAAGCAGAGTTTGATACTTTGAGTCCTACCAATTCCCTTATTTACATACTCCAGCATCTAGAAGTCTAGGTCAATTGTGATATTTCAGAAATTGCCAGTAAACAGATAAAAAGAAGAAACAGATCAGATGAATAGGACTACAAAGGTTATGTGATAAATCAAGGTTAGTAAATACGGATGTGTGTGTTTAATGGCATGTAAGTATTCATTTACTCCCTTATATCATTTGCAATATTACTTGAAGCAGTTGCTATTGCATAGTAGAAGGCTTTCAGACTCATGTTCTCAGGTTTTAGGAAAAATGTACATTTTCCACACATCTGAAGACTGTAGCTCATGTAAGAAACTAATCTTTTATCTCTGGAAATATTCCTATTCTTTTTAATTATTGAATTTCTTTTATTCATCTCTTTCTACTTGTTGCCAGTTTATGAATATGGATTTTTAAGCCATGCTCCTTTAGGACGTTTCATTTAGGGCATACTCCTACTTCATTACAGTCAATAGAAGTTTTGCCATGAAAAGTTCAGCCTCTTAGATCGTGGTCTCTTCTAATTGATTAACACAACATAATTACAGTTACAGTTGAAACATCTATTGTTTTAAACGTGAGATAGAAGTAGTTATCTCATCTCACTGTATATATGTATTTAAAAAATGTGCCCATAGAAATACTGAAAAAAACCCAGCAATTGGTCTGGAGATGGATAATATGGCATAGCAAGCAAGCAAACTGGATTAGAAGGCTGTTATTTCTTATTTGAAGAGAATGAATACGTAAAAGCTTCTTATGTATTTTAAATAGTAGTCTTCTCCATGTTGAAAATCATAAATGACACATGGCTGAAAAGAGAGGATAAAATGAGAATTTAAGTTCTGAAACTGATAAAGCTCCCTTAAGAAACTCACCATAAATATTATCATATAATTAAAAGGGTTTAAGGTAGTCTATAAAGCTAAGTGAATTGATGTGTCTCATATGCAGTATTTTTACCTGGACTTCATGAGAGAAACCATAAACAAAAGACTATAAAGGCCTCAGATGAAATGAGTTCTTGCAAGCTCAGATTCTTGTGAAGACGTACTTATCACTAAGGACTCAAACATGAAACTGTATGCAAGAGACACCAGCAAGTTAGGAGTGAGTAGTAGTGAGGGACTCCTTTACAGGTCAAGCAAGCTGTCAGTGGTATCAATAAGCTAAAAAAATGAAAAGAAGTCTAACATCTGCATTAGGAGTGACAGATGTAGATGAAGAAAAATGATGAAGCAAAAATAATTCTTACCTTTTTACCTTTGAGAAATTCTGGTTTTAAGTTGAGTCTGCCTCGGTTTAAATGTGATGGGTCTGTCAGTGCTCTGGTTAGATCTTGGCAGTAACAGCAGAGATTGAGTTCAGGCTTTACAGATGCACTCTTGAAAATTTATTAAAGTATCTGAGGGTACGTACGGCCAATGAAGGAGCTGCCAGACTGTCTTCCTGTATTTGCCTCTGAAAGGACATATGTTAAAAATGTGTTGTTTGTAGGAAGGTGATTTTGGGAGGATTTTTTAAGTATTAAAAAGTCTATGACTAAGAAGAAAGCCATCAGCTTCTACAGCCATCTGCCTTCTTTGTAAGAAACAGGAATATGTGTAATCACCTTTTACTTTTAGTAAGTACCTATGCTGAAGCCATTTAAAGGAAATGCCTCTTAATAAACATTTCCCTTACAACATTACAATTAAACAGGATTTTGTATCTAAAATCCTGTTTAGGATTTTACAGCCAGACAGTAGCAATAGTGCTCCACTGAAAATTTTAATAAATTTGAAATGAGATTATACTCAGCTTGCTCCATGAAAATGAGAACAGGTCTTGTTTTACCTTCAAAAATTGTGAACGAGTGCCAGACTATATGTAGCAATGCTTCTGAGAATTCAAAAAGGACACATGATTTAACATCTATTTTTCATTATTCCAAACATAAGTATACTCCACTTATAATGCTAGCTTTTCTTGTGCAGAAAATAAGAGATCCACACTGTACTTATTAAACTTTAATTAACTGTATGTGCCTAGCAAAAGAATGTTCATACTGTAAACATTATGTGGGTCAGCCGCATTAAAGTATTTAGTGTTTTTTATAAGATGTTTGCATTTTAATCTATTTTCAGGGAGAGATGCAACTGAGCTTTCTAGAATATTTGAAACCTGAATTTAAATAACATTGCCTTAATAATAGGGTGTTCTAGTTTTAGCATTTGTATACACAGTGTGATAACATACAAAACAAAAACAATAGAAGGTCAAACCTGGTTTCAGTTTGAGTTAGAATTTTAGGTTTGTAATGAATCATAATATGTAGGACATATTAGATTCCAATTTTTTTCCTTTTAGTCTTAAAATCATCTTTTATTAGAGTAAAATCTCAAATTTGGGGTTTGTCAATTTTCAGCAGACATTTCCATTATAAATCCATTCAATACAATAACAGTTCCATGCTAAGGTAATTTCTGCAATACCAGGACTGTTAATTGTTCCCCAACATCTGACTATCCCTAGAACTATAACCTTCCCTCTCAAAGCAATTTTGCATCACAGACTCTCTAAGGGGAGGGAGGGAGACGTTGGGCCATTATACTTCTTCACTTCTGCTGTGTAGCTAAAACGACTCATAACCTCCAAGGCAGAACTAATGAGAACACGACGTCCACTCCCTGTTTTTGCATCCACTTAGCATCTTTTGAGTGGCACTGCCTCCTCGGTTTGATTAAGAAAATAAAAGAATAGACTCTACCTCTTCACATCTTGAAGGTGTTATATGAATATTAATTCTATATAGCTTGTGTATCGACCCTTCCATTTAAGCCAGAAGAGCCAGAATTTTTTTTCCCCACTTCAGAAGAATACTGTGCAGTTGTAAATGTTGAGGCAGATTATTAGGAAGATTTGCAAGAATAACTACTTAAAATGGTCACATTCATTTTAAAGAAAAGAAATATAATTGGTATTTGCACAGAAGAAAATGGATGAATTTAAATTTTAGTTGATTATAATTATTGTCATCATAATCATCATCATTATCTTTGTATGTCTAAATGACTGATTCAAAGAAGAATTTTAATACATTTCACATGTCAGTGCAATTCTTTTCTGTTTTGTGCTCTAGTGCTTGGGGTTTTTCATTTGCTTTCTTCAATCTCTGAACTTTTCATGGAAGCTATTGTAATCATTTAAAAGGTGGAAAAAGGTTTCAAAAGAAGTCAAATCTAAAAGTATGGCATATGTACATTTTATTTTTTTTAATAAAATATAATCAAATTATACAGAAAAATGAATACATAGATATTGTATGATGGCGCTGAAGAATGGTCTTAAGAAAGAGATTCTGAATATTAAAGTTCTATCTGAGCCCAGATTGTTTGACCAGATACAACAATATTTTAAATAGTGATATTTACATACAAATTGGTAGCTGAACTAACTTAAGTGGTAGTGAATTCAGATGAAGACATCATTCAAAAAGTCCTTTAAGAAATTGGAACTGCAGGTAGTCACTATGCTCCTAAAGGTTTGCAAATTTACTGATCATTTTTTGTATTTGCATATGTATGTTGATACAGTTCATATTTATGTATTCCACAATATTGTTGCTACAGTAAAAACCATGTCTTCTACTAGTATATCTATATTGTGTGAATATCTCAATATTGACAATTATGAAGAGTCCAGATCCACAAAAGCAGTTGAAGAAAGTGGATTCTTTCCTACTGCTTACAGAGGTTCATATCACATCAAAGATGAGCAATCAAGCCCATAATAAACCTTATACTGCCTATAGTAAAATTAAAAAAAAAGGTTTTGCAGTTGTTATTTCCCTGATAACTTTGTAATTACTATGAAAAGCACACATTTTCCTGCTGGTAAATCATAGCTGGTGTGGAAGCTGGAATTCTTGATGCCTAGCATCTTTAAAAAACAGGACTTAGTTTTCCTGTAACTTAGTCTTTAGTGTTAACTCATTTTATTTGCTATCTTTACCCTCTAAAGTTTTAATGGAAGCTATTGCCAACATAACAAGAAAATAATTCTTCCGAACAAAAAATCACATATCTCTCTAGCACAAAGTAAAAGGTTAACAATGTGATTCTCCGCTGTCTTACATCTCTGTAGTCATTCGCCCTGTGTAAATGTGTAAGTCAGAAAGTTAACATTTTACTTGATGCTGTCCAGTAACAAAGCATGAAGTTTAAAGTGGTGGATAGTTCTTTAAAATCAGGAATTTAAGCCTCAATTATACAATTGTTTAGGTAATGCGTACATCTTTCCCAGATCTTAAAAGGCTGCAACTAAACAATGGAATTGGATGCAATATTAAATAATGCTACAGAGTACAGTAATGTCAGGAGAGTACTATTTTGTGTAAAGAAGAGAAAGATTTAAATCATCAAAACCAAGCTCCAAAGCAATGTTTTGTTGGTCTTCTATTAAATAGCAGGTAGCATGGGTAGCATCCTCCATAAGGACTAGTTACCCAAGTGTGAGAATCCTGGGTCTGGCCAGGGCTATTGTGATTCGAGGCAACAGCGGCTCCTGGCAGTCCTGCGGTTCCCTCACAGGCCGTTTTCTGCTGGCTCCCTGGATGGCAAGTGCTCTAAATAGGGACAGGGAACATACGCTGTAGCTGAAGCCTCATTTCTCTGTTTTTGTTAAATTAAATTATGAGGTCTTCTTTTTTATTTCTTGGTATGAATAGAAGCGTGCTCATGCCACTACACAGAAAGACAGCTTAAAAACATCTTGATCTGTAAATAATCAGACTAACTACCACTGTCCAAAGTATGGACTGAATACAAGATAACCTGTTGTAAAAGAAGAGGGATTTCCCTGAAACTGACTGCTAATACAAAGACTGACACACTGATGAGTTGCAGCACATCCTTTTTTGCTTATCAGAGTAAGAAAGTTAAAAAAATAAAAAAAAAAGGGAGCTAGGAAGAAGCCAGAGAGTCAGGCACAACTGTTCCTTGAAATGGAGCAGATACAGAATCCCTTTGGCCAAAGGATTGGCAAAGGTAGACTTGGAAGTTGAGAGAGCCTTTTGTTTTCTCACTGTCTGGGAATTTGAATTTTGGACATATATACTGTACATAAAAAGGACTGCACCTAGAAGATACAGGATTCAAGTAAGTTTGTCTTAAAGGAAAACTTCTAGCAAACCCAGAATTCCTAACTAACTTAATGGACTGAAGTGAAAACAGCATGTTCACTCAACATTAATTATTAAAATAGAAAAGCAAGTTGAAGCTCATGCTTGTTATATCCCTTCTAAGCAAAAACATTTTTTTGATTCTCAAATGTTTTCTTTCATTCTTTTCCTTATGTTCTTACCTGGAAGATTAAACAATATCTAAAATATAAGAGAACTCTCTTTCAAGAATATTTTTGTACTTAAAACTGTACCCTACATTGACATTTTATGAAAAATCCCGAGGTCTATATTAAACTATGCTTTATGCTATATTCATAGACTTTTGAGAAAATATTATGGAGTATCTTGGCAGAGTATATTTAAGATCATGATGGATATAATTAAATCAAATGGTAGCATCTTTCTCTAGAAAAAATATGAAGAATTTTTTTTACAGTCTACCTCAGTGCAAAATATCCTAAAACTCCTGACATCCTAATACCAATGAAAGGTATCAGTAGTGGTACAGAAAGGTTTCAGCACTATAGCGATGGGTAAGGATAATTTTTAAAAACTTGAACTATAGGAAGGATATACTTTAACTAATAGTGATCATAGGTGTTTTAATCTATATTCTTAACTGATTGCTCTTAGGCCTCTGGAAGTCAAGAGTAATTCCATCGGAAGTACTGAAGTTAATGTATATAAGCCAATTTTATATAAGATCACATATTTCTTTGTAGGTTAAGAATGTATGTCACATCAACCTTGATGTGGAAGTAAGGAAGAACAAAACAGTAGAGAATGACAATAATGACTCCTGAAGAAGAGGAATGAAAGACACCATTCTTTTTCATGTAATTGTTTTCACTTTATTCAAAAACCCAGAAAAATATTGAGAATAATTTTGACATATAAAATATTCAGGTTCAGGTTAATAACAAAATGCACTGTTAAATATTTGATTTTGATCCCTCTGTGTATTCTCTTGTCTCTATTTGCTACAGTGGATTCAGTCTCTCTGGGTTTGACTTCTGTAACAGTGTAGAAACATCAGAAGGATCCCCCTAGGAGGCCTTTCCCTCAACTTCCTGCTAAAAATTACAGCATAGACAGTAGCTAGTTCCATGAAATAGTTATTTTTATTCAAAAAAGTATTAGGTTGACTGTATTTTCTTTCAACGTCCTTCAGAGTTGTCAAAAAGTAAGACCAAGAGCTACCAGACAATGGCCCTAAAGCTTCTGGACCAGCCTCACTCCTCTGGGAGTTTGAGAAATAGTTGTGAATTCTGAGGGAAAGGCTTTTGCAAAGCCTTTGTGAAATTAGGAGTTGATAGCGCTGCAGATCACTGCCCTTAATTTCACTGTTTGCTGTACACATCCTGGACTGTCTTCTAAAGAGGGCTTGGAATTTCCGTGTTCTTCCACAGGAACAGGAGATAGAACATTCTGGACTTGATCAACTACAAATAGTGTCCTACCTGAAAGGATTTACAAATTTGTTACTGTGCATTCTGAATTAAATGTCTCTAACCTTCTCCAGCTTGTGTTTTAGAAATCAAAGGATCAAAATGGCATGTACTACCTCAACCACTTTGGACCAGTTCCATTGATTTTTATTCAAAGCTGCATATTGATTTCAGCAAGAAATGGCAGCACAGACTGATGCTACTGTAGAGCTTTCAGAAGAAATGCAGTATATTTTAAAGGATAATATCCTAAAATTGATCTACAATGCAGAATATCCGTTGATGCCAATTTCTGTCAATAAGATTTCTATAATTGGAGGATAACAATACCTTCAAATGTCTAGTAGTATCTGTGGCAAAAATAGCATTAACTCCCTTGGAAACAGAAGCAAGCCCAAATTTTGAATACTCTGTGTTTTAAAGTATTTAAATCTTTATTATTTCATTATCATTTTAGACATGAAAATATTGAAATATCTATAGGATTTTAAAATATGGTAATTTCTTAATATTTACTCTTGTGTTTATAAAAGAGTATGTACTCTTGAATGATTTAAATCAATTATCCCTGTATGTGTGAAATGCTGTAACAAGATCAATGAGACCTGAACACAAGGAGGCATCTTAGGATAACAGCTGCAGATGCATGCATTCACTGAGAAAAAACAAACAAATGAATACACACTGCTCACCCTTATGTTTCTTCCTCTCCCACCATAAAAACCCCTGCTATTATCCTTTCCAATTGTTAAGTGCGTAAAAAGTAAAATAAATAAGGACAGGTAGCAGTCCATTCACCAGTACAGGCAAAGTACAATAAAGGGTATCTTTTAGAGCCAAGATAAAATGAATGCTTTGCATTCAGTTTTGAAATTTGTTCTAATGGGACTTAATGGTCAGAGTATACTTAAAACCAAACACTGTATATTTAATGGCTGTATGAAAAACCAGAACTGCCAGTTCTTACCATCTAAAGATACATATTGGTTTTGAAGATGAGCTAAAGATAATTACTCTCACAGTATTAATAATTCTACCAATTGGATTTCCAGAAAGTAGATTCAATAAAATACTAAAAATATTTATTCAATAAATCAGTTACACTTCTGATTGTGTCTGGATAGCTATAAATTATTTTCTCATTGATAAAATTCTATTTATGAAAGCCTATTTTCATGGAAATAGCTCTTAGATTTTTATTGGAAAATACTTTGCAGTTAAACAGAAGATATGAGAATTAATGAAAGGTCCACATGAACCTATACATTTAAATAAACAAAAAGATTACTTTTTTACTGTTGCTTGAAGTAGAATTTAATGTCTGTGTTTTAAAAAGCCAAAAAATGTAAGGAAAAGTTAAATACCTTCTTATCCCACTAGATGGTGGTGCCTTCAGATTAGGGCTAAGATGCTCTTAACAGACAGTGCAGGAAAACTTTTGCTTTCTTTAGCTGACCTGCAAATAAAGAGAGCGAATGAGGTTAATCTTGTCCCTCTAGGAGTATAACAAGCAATCGTGTATAATAACTTAGTGAATATAATTGAGTAGATATTATTTTGTTCATAGTACTGTCTGTTATAAAGTGTGTTTTAACTTCAATATACATCTGGTAGTATTAATTCCTCTCCTTGAAGAAGAAAAGTTGCAAATAATATTGAACCTTAATGAGGATGATATAATATAGGCTTACTGATGATTATGTTAAGGTCCTGGCTTTGCAATTTTACCGTCCTCTATCCTCAGTCAAAACCAAAATCAAGATTAAAGTAATGAATCATTAACAATAACTGCATCTTGCGTTTATATAGGTCACTTGGAAGATCTTAAAGTACTACCCACGTTTTTATACAACTAGCATACTGCTCACTTTAGTGGAGAAAATAAGTTAGACATCATTTTGACAAAAAGAAACAGTGTCTAAACATTGAAGGGTGCATCTCTTCAGTTATAAAAGTCAAGTGAAATTTTAATGAATAGGAAAAGTAGATAGGACCTTGTTTGAGAGGGTATTTTTGTGCTTTATTTTTCTCAGGTTCCTGTAGTAAATAGTTGAATCCTTCATGCCTTAAGGAAAGCTTGAGCTGTAGAGTTCAGTCCAGATCCTGTGAACTGGAGAGCTTGGCTCAAAGGCTGTGTCTGCTGAGGATGGTCCCAAGGGTATGTTCAAAATCACGCTCAGCTGCTACGTAGGGAGCAAGCTTATGGATGCAGACACTAACATGGACGGAACATGATATTATAGCCTTTGGAGTATTAAATATATCAACAGTGTCAGTGTGTTAGCCAGCTGTCAGTCATGCCCAGATAGGCTGTCCAATGCCGTGCATGTGGCAACCCATGGGGCAAGTTGCTATAAGCATATGGTTGCTCCAGAGACTCTTTCACATCTGTATACAGGTAGTCAGTGATTTTTGATTAGGAGCTTTCGAGCTTCCTATTGAAAACAGTCTGTGAGACTTGCACTGAAAAAAAATCAAGAATAAAGTAATTCTGAACTGTTTAAATTTTTCTTAAATATTATGTACATGAATAGTATAAAAAATTTATATTTTAAAATTAAAAGCTGTTTTACAGATGAAGAACTCTAGTAAGATAAGCCCTAACATTAGACCTTCCAGTTGGTCTTTTTAAAAATGTATAATGTATAGAAAAATTAATGATGTGCAAGAGTGTTTTGGAAATTACAGCATTAATTAAGAATCCCAGACCTATGTTGTGGTCCATGAATAAAATGGTATAATTGTTGTCGTTCAGTATATTTTACTCGGCATCACCCTGTTCCCAGGTGATTACCTAACTGGTAGTACCTAGGAACATTAAAAAAGAAAAAAGACTTCCTTCTGGCCCAATTTGATTATCAAGCCATAAATGTTCAATATATATAGCAACTAATTTCCACACACTTTTCATGTTTATGTTCTGTATGTTCTTCTCCATTTATTCCTTTCCTCCTGTACTATTCTTTCACTTTTCAGCTCCCACATTTACAACTTCTCCTCAATCTCCTATTTCCTATTGGGAGTAAGGTACAGAAGTACGAATATTATTGAAGTGTTGAGGTGTACCAAATTATCACATCCTTAATAACCCAGACACTTCCATGCAAGAATGCTACTGACAGAAAAGGCTTAATCCATGATTCTTTAATGAGCACCTAGTAGGGGAATTCCTTCATCTATAAAGAGGACTGAGACAGAGAAATGGATATAGAAACAGATGTGAACGTTCAGTTCTTTTAGGAGGGAGAGAAGGCCCACTCTTACTTTATAGAAAGAGGTGGGTAGAATTTTCTAAAGACCTGAAGAAGCAAAATCCAATCCAATCATTGTTACTCATTACCATTAGGGGTTGAAATGCATCATTTGCCAAGGGTGCAAGTTCCTTTATTTGATCTCTTTTGACTGTACCAGTAAACTGTCAATCACTGGAAATACCTCTAATAACTCTTCCTTTTACTTAATAACGAATACCACATCTTTAAAACATTAGAAACAGATGTCACTGCATTACTTCACTGCTGATGTATGTAATAGAAATGACACACTAATTAATTTAATGCAGTATAAATGTACTGATTATTTATCATGGCTGACAATAAAATTATGAAAACATTCAATTACAATCAGTGGTAATTCATTATTTATTGATTCTGCATTATGCACACATTAATACAATACATTTAATTACATAAGAGATCATTTTTCTATTGATACTTAGACATTTAGATTCATCAGTTTTATTTAAAATCCTTGATGTTTAGGTGGGAAGTTTTAATCCACACTTCCAAAAAAAACTCTACTGAAATGTCAGAAATAAATTGAATACAAGTGTCAAGTACTAGTGCATCTATAAAAATGTGGGCAATAAAAATGACATACTAATTTCAGTCTCTCCTTTTTCTCACATCAGTGTCCTGCATTTATTAATATAATCATGGTTACTCCTTCCCATGTAAACCAAGGAATTAAACACTAATCTGGCAAAAAATTCATACTGCTTTTTCTTCTTTTCCAAGTCTTTATTCAGAATTATTAGTATCAGTGGTTTGCATGCTCATGATATAAATGAAAAGATCACTAGAGTAAGTTAAGCGATTTGGATCAGGGCCCAGTAATTTTTTTCTTAAGGACAACAAGGAGAGCATCATTGCCACTAGCACTCCAGTCAAGTTGGAATTCAGAAAAAAGGTGTTTCATTTTGTTACAATTAGGGTGCATTGTAAATGTATCTTCCAGTTATTTTTTCATCCTTTGTTTTGGGCCCACAGTTATCTCTGACCCTCATAAATCTCTATTTACACTGATCCCTCAGAAACCTGGGCGTAGAAGGGAGAGATCCAGGTTCTTTGCTAAAAACTAACTTTTTTCTGTACTCTGCTCACAGTGGACGTACCTATAGCAAGCCTGTATAAAATTTTTTTTGTGCTAAAAAAATAACCTGGCATCTTTACATCACTCTTGAATTCCCTTTTTTTTTTTGTAGTCCTGCCTCATGTTTGGCTACAGTAAACTGAGATACAGCACATACATCACTGTTGAGCTTTCCAGTCTTCTAGAAACAAAATTATTATTATTTTTAATTAATTCCCTACTGTTTTACTTAAAAGGCTGCCATTATTTTTTTTATACTTGTCTCCTCCTAGTCAACTGTATGACCCATCATTTTCTCTATAGGATCCCTGTGAGCCAGGAGTCACATTTATGCCAGCTGGCAATAAGTAATTTACAGAAAGCTGTTGATTGGCCCTAGCTGAAATGACTGGGGCTTTCCTCTCTTCTCTAGTGTCAGAAAAGAGCTTTTCCACATTTCACTCCAATGGGGCATATGTAATGATGATAAAAACAAAAACAAACAAATAGAACAGAACCTTTGCTTGACATTTTGCCATACAAACACAGCCAATTTTTATATATAAGTAATTTGCAACACACCCATACTTCTATAGCTGTCAATGTTACGAAAATTGAATATTTTGCTTACAAGTCCAAAATGAACAAAAATATTGAAGCTTGAATTTTAAATAAATATTCTAAAATACTTATTTCAGCTATAGGGAGACTTAATAGTTTGTACACATTCAAATTACATACTTTTGGACTCCATTCAAATAAACCATCTGGATACTTTATAACTGACAAGATATGACCGTATGATTGTTAGGCTTTAGTAACTTTGCCTTGTCTTTAATAAAATTACAGTAAAATAATAATATTCATTGATATAGTTGATTAGTATATGCTTAGTTGAACTAGACAGCTGGCTGGTATTAATTCTCAAACCTTGAGCATTTGCTTGGTTTAAGAGCAGTTCTTTTCTCCATGGATAGTCACCTCTCAAGGGTACTGTTTTTACTACAGCCTTTATGATTTTATATTGCTTCATGCCACTCCAACTTGCTAGGTGTTGATGCGCAAGGCTTCCTCTGGCCTTGCAAAAACTCAGTCTTATTTAGAAATATGTTTAGCTTATGGAAGACATTAAAGTCAAAAAGGAAAAAGAATTCTCAGAGTGGAATTTGATTGTCACATTAATCTCAAAGTAAAAGATGTCTTTAAAGGGTAAAGCCAATGAGAAATGTTTAAATCTGATTTATTAAATCTCCTAAAAAGCAAGTACATCCAGTAAATTAACACAAAAAGTTTCTGAGGGAAGCAACTTGTTATTTCTATCATTTCCAGTATGTAAAAATCTCAGATGAGTTCAGGGCTCCATTGTAAAACACATTTTGCAGAAGCAGATAGCCCCTGCCCCACGGAGCTCCCAACCTACGGATCCGATCCCAGAAAGATGCATGAACAAGTTTAGGAAGTATGAGTAGTCTCACTGAAAGGTATTCATTTAACCCTAGGTTATATGAAAATTCTGCCTTAGTTTAAGTCAAGTAGGCGAGGAGCCTGAAACAGGAGGCTAGTTTTAGATCATACATATAATCAATGGAAAGAAAATGAGGTTCCTTGTAATCAAAGGCGAGAAAGTGAGGTTCTTTCAGAGAGTAATTTTTAGAGCATTTAAGTTAATATAGCAATTTAGTTAGCACACGCTGTCATCTCTCATCTAAAATGGGACTACTCAAAATGCAGAAATATTAAACTTTGCAGAAAGGGTGCCTAAATAAGCAAGTTTAACAAAAGGAAGAAGGAGATGGCACAAATGAGCAGTGTGATCATAAAAATATTTGAAAGGCTCTACTGGTATCTATTTGCTTGTAAATGTTGTTTATACTTTTCCACTTGCTTTGTTTACAGGATGCTTTAGGGGGAACAAAAAAAGAGGGAGAAGTTAAAGGACCAGGAAAGTAGGAGAGATAAAGGGAGAGTGGAAAAAGTGCAAATAAATAGGAAGGAAGAATCCTGGCGCAAAGGAAGGCAGGAATAGGGAAGCCTGGGAGAAGAGGCAAGGAAGTAACTAGTCTGGCCGGCATGTCCTGGCTGCTGCTGGGTGTACGTCTCTACGGCTCAGCTCCTTACGAACTTCGTGCGACCGCCTTTTGGGCCCACCTGGTCAGGGAGAAGGGAAAGCAGCAGCTTAGCAGCTCTGGTGTCAACTGACCGGTTCAGGTGGAGGAGCCGCGGGATCTGCCTGGCTTCCAGGCAGGTCTGCATGTGCCCGAGCAGGGCCGGGAGCGCGTCCCCCCGCGCCTGAAACACACCCGCTGCTGCAGCCGATTCTGGGAATTTTGAGCAGTTATGTACGAGATCACCCGAGAACTGACTTCGGGAACGACCAACTTCGACGTTTCTCCCCGGTGCTCCCTTCCTCGTGCTGGCGCGAGGCCCCCCCTCCTCCGGCCGCTTGCACTTTGCCGTCGCCCCCGCCGTGCGCAGCCACCGCCTGCGCCTCGGCGCAGGAGCCGCAGCCACGCGCCGCTGCCCCTCGGCAAAGCGGCGGCAAAGCGGCGGCAAGGCGGGTGCCAGAGTCACCTCACCGCGGCCGGCGGCTCCCGCCTCCGCAGGCGGCGGCCGGGCACAGGTGTTTCACCCCCGGCCGCGCGGCGGGCGGCGCCCCGCGGCGGCACCCCCGCGGCCCGGGCGGAGCCGCCCCCGCTCCCCAAACTTTCCCGGCCCGCGGCGCGGCGCGGGAGCGCCACAGCCGCTCCCCACACGCGCGGCCGCCTCGCCCGCCAGCGGCGCAGCGCGGCGCGGCACTGCCGCCTCACGCGCCGCGGCCCAGGTGCCCCGCCCCGCCCCGCCGCCCGGCAGCCAGTGGGCGCGGCGGCGCTGGCGGCGGGCGGGGCGCATTGGCTGGAGGGCGCTGTCACTCTCCCCCCGGCGGCGCTGGGGAGGGGTCTAGGCGAGCGGCTGGCGGCCGCGGCGTGTGGGAGGGCGGGCGAGCGAGCGGGCGGCTCTGTTTTTAGTAGTACCGCAAACAGCGCGGCGAGAGTGCGCGCGAGGCGAGGCGAGGCGAGGGCAGGCGAGCGGCGCCGAGGCGAGGCGAGCGGCGCCGCGCCGCCGCGGCGGGGAGCCACGCTGGCCATGGCTGTCTCCGCGCCGCCCGTCATCGCCGCAACTTCCAGCGGCGGCACGGGGGGCTCGGCGGGCTTGTTCCGGGCGGACCCGCTGTACTCCAGCCCCGCCGAGTCCCCGCGCCTCACCAACAGCCTCGTCAACACTTTCCTCTCGGCCGGCGGCGGCGGGGCCGGCGCGGGCGGCGGGGGCGGCGGCGGCAACGAGTGTAAGATGGTCGACCTGCACGGGGTGAAGGTGGCCTCGTTCCTCGTGGAGGGGCAGGAGCTGATCTGCCTGCCGCAGGTCTTCGACCTCTTCCTGAAGCACCTGGTGGGAGGGCTGCACACGGTCTACACCAAGCTGAAGCGGCTGGATATATCGCCCGTGGTGTGCACGGTGGAGCAGGTCCGCATCCTGCGGGGGCTGGGGGCCATCCAGCCCGGCGTCAACCGCTGCAAGCTCATCACCAGGAAGGACTTCGAAACTTTGTACAACGACTGCACCAACGCGAGGTGAGTGCCAAAACTTTGCTCTTCTTCGGCGCTGGGGGCCGGCGGGCGCCGGGGGAGGGCGGCGGAGCGGAGCGGAGCGGGGGGGGGGTCGGGTCTCCGCGGTGGGCCGGCGCCGGCGCCCGCCCTGCCCGGCTCCGTGGGGCAGCGGCAGCGCTGCCCGGCGCCCCGCGGGCGCGGAGGGGGCGCCCGGCCCAGCCCGGCGGGGGGGGCTCCCCGGTGGCCCCGGGGAGGACGGAGCCGCGGTTGTGCCGCCGCCAGCAACTTTCTAGGATTCCCCGAGTCCGCCCGCTCGCTTGAGGCGCGGCAGCGCTTAAACTTTTCACCAGCGCAGTCCTTCAAAAAAAAAAAAAAAAAAAATTCTGCCTATACCCTGACTTAGAAGTTCCCCGTTATTTTTGTTCCCCGGGGCTGCCTGCTGCGGGGTGGCGCCTCCCGGGGCCGCGGCGCTCGCCTCGGGCCTCCCGGCGGCGCGGGACGGCGGCGGCCGCGTCCCGCTGCTGCCGCGGCGAACTGTTGCGCGGGGCCGCTCTGGAAGGCGCTGCCCGCTGCGCAGCGGGGCGGCCCGGCCCGGCCCGGCGCCGCCGCGCCCGCACCGCGCAGCCCGAGCGCGCTGGGCTCCGCCAGGTCCCGCGGGGCTCTCCGCGCCGGGGGCGCAATCCTGATTTCTTCCTTGGGAAATCATAATCATCTAAACAACAACAAAACCCTCTCGGGGCTTAACAGAAATATCTAGTAGGATGGGACAGGCTCTAAAAGCGGGTGCCTGTAGGTGACATTTACTAGCTTAACAGTCAGTAAGGTGCCTCTGCAGAGGCATCTGCCTTGCAGGGTTTTCATGCCTCCTGTCTGGCAGCAAACTTTCTTTACATGTGTTGTTTCGAAGTACTTTGACTGCCATATCTGACTTGCAGCATGCAGATCTGTAGTAACTTTACTTCTGTGTAAAAATACATGCCGTTAATTCTGGCTGCTTAGAACTGTATGTGTTGGGTGTTTTTTTCTTTCTTTCTTTCTTTTTTTTCTTTTTAATAGCATCTATGCGATTGACATTAAAAGTGTGCACTAATACGGGGCCTGATCCCGTTCTTGCTGCTGCGAGTTTGAGCAGGAGCAAACGGACCTGCCGTCCTGGCGAGCAGGGCTCGTTTTGTGTCACGTTGAAGGTGACGTTCTGCAGAAAGCTGCGCGGCTCCTAGGCGCGTTTGTCTGAAGTCTGCGCTCTTCTCGCGCGCGCGTTCGGCTTCGTAACGCGTTCTCCTGCCGCCTGGATATTTCGCTCTGTCACGCTGGGCTGTGACATCATAGCTGCTGCCTTGCTAAAACGACGCTCTTACAGGCAACTTCTGAGACCGATGTGTTGAATAAAATTAATAAAAGTTTTCACAAGGGACACATTTGACATGTAAATGTCACTCTGAAATGTTTCTGAAATTTGACTGACATAAAAGTTGACCTTAAAAGGTTATTTATTATTACTGTTATTTAATTTCTATGACCGTGACAAAGTTTTCCTCAGAGAAATGTGATCTGATCTGATGATACAGACTTCAGGTACAATTTGAAGATTTCTGCTCTCTTACAACCAATGATTTAAGATAAAGAAATGCTGAAGTTTTGAATGTTTAAAATGCTTATTTCACCACTTTTTTTTTTTTTTTTTTTGCTAAACCCTTACGGCCATGGGAGGAAAAAGGGAGTAAGTAATGCAAAGAGCGGTGGAGCAGTAGGGCCGGGGGAGTGAGGGAGCGGGAGCTGAGTGGTGCTGTAAGAGGGGCCGAAAGAAGCAGGCAGTGCAACAAAGACCCAGCCAAGACTGAAAATGAGGCAAGAGCGTTGTTTGGGGAGGGGGGCTCTGATGGGGCAGAAATGCTTTGACTCTCTGCTCAGATGCAACTCTCAACTCAAAGTGCGTTCGGCACGTGCATGAACACAAGCTTTTCTTACCTAGTTGTGAAAACATTATTTATTTTTTACCTCTTCAGGGATAGCTGGTCCCATTACATTTTCTTAAAATGTTTCCCATTTATTAAAACATTGCTTAACCTTTGTTTATATCTTTTGAAAATACTGATATTTGGAATAACCTACTGAGACCAATGTATTTTGCGTTCGTGACTTCAGATGTAATGCATGATGTTATCGGTCCATATGAAACTTTTTCAAGTATTGTGACTTAATGTTACTTGTATTCTATCACATTAATTGTATGCTTAACCTGTCATTTTATTTACAGGAGTTTTTCCTTGAACAGCCCATATTTCATGGTAGAGAATGTTGGACAAAAATAGCTAAATACATGAATGATCTAATTCTCTTGTTTGTGAACCAGTCTGGGAGCCTCTGCAGTGCATGTTACCAAACAAATAAAACACTTTAAAACTATTAGCAACTATACAGCTGTTAGATTCTGTACCTGGGAAGTAATGTTTTGAAAAAAATATGATCTTTTAGAATGAAACCTTGGATATGTATTGTTCATCTGCATGACTGAAGTATTACTTTGAATTCAGAATATTGCACGTCACTTTTCTATATTTTAATATTAAAAAAAATCCAAAAGTTTATAGACAAATATATACAACTTCAATACTGTAGAAATGTTGTCATTAAACACAAGAACCGCCTGGAAAAGCAACAGAAATGCTGGCTGTCACTGTCTTCTATGTTAGTGGACTCTTAAAAATCAACATCTCTTACGTCTGTGTACACTTTTAATTGGAATGCAAACATCAATTAATATATAACTGAAGGAAGGAAGTTTTTATTTCTCACTCCTGCATACTCTGTTGCATTATATATTTTTAGTTGAGCTTGTCTACAGAGCTCGTAAGAACAGCAGAGAAATATACCTGTAAGCGAGAGATTTCCTATGCTTGTTATGTATGTAACACTAATTACATGCATCTAGCATGTGACCTTTTTTTTTTTTAGATGGTACAGGTATAATTTTCATACAGATGTAAACAAAATGTTCCTAACTTTTATTGTCATTAGCTGTCATTATAGAATCTAATTTGTAAGGAAGGTTTGTAAAATGAAACTAATCATTAATTTCACTACAAGTAGCATCTTCAAGTGCATAATGAGTACAGCATATTTACAGAATTTAGTTACTAATTTGCAATATCTTGAAAGATTACTTAAATTAAGGAACAAATGCTTAATTTTAGTAGTAAAGCATGAGGTTTATTTAAAGCAGAAAACTGAAATGCAATTTTCCTTCAAAATTAAATTTATAACTCTAGGGAGAACATTCTTATGATGTTAGATGTATCAGTCCTTAAATATCAGAATTATGTGAGTATGATCAAACTCTTTTGGGTTTTTGCATTTGACTGTTGGTGGCCACTGAGACAAGATAGTATTGGACTGGATTATTTTGCGAATAAGAAGTAAAATATTACATGAGAGAGAATGCTTTCCAGAAAAGAGCGTTTCAGTACATGGCTTATTTTTTGTTATGATTAAAAGTATTCAGTTAAGCTAATATTTTGTATTGCTTCAGCTATTCGCAAACAATAAAGGGCTTTAGAAATGAATTTAAGCAGTAAATGCAGACATTTTATTTTATGAGATAATGAGGGTCTAGTCATGTTGTCTATTAAAAGCTACCCTATAGTCAGCAATACTCTGTCTTTTATTAGGAGAATGATGTCAAGATTATAATTAAACCAATCCAGTCATGTACCACTGCACAAAGCTTCTGTGTATATTGATTTTAAATGTGGGCTTCTGATTATATAGACTTCTTTGAGTACATGTTTCGCATGTATTCAGACTTGGCCAAACTTGTGAATTTGGTGGTGGCATGTTAAAATAAAAATGATCAATTTTTCAGTTTTCTTCTCTTCCTTGGAGGAGCGACTTACTTAAAACATTCTCTTGATAGATATTGCTAGCACAGTGAATTCTGTCAGAGACGCAGGAAGGAATGTTTTACTTCCCAAGCAAATGAATTTTACTTTTGAAAAAATCCCTCTTTCTTTTTGGACATCTTGAAAGTCTGTTTGTTTAAAAAATTACTGAAATGCTTTAACGTTTTTGTCAGAAGCACATCTAATCTGTAGAAACCTTGATTAAAATTCTCTACTCTTTTCATGGCAATAGAGCTTTCCATTTGAAGTGTAACATGCTTTTCCTCCAAGATGGAGAATTTGTATGTTTCCTGCATGTGTATATGCATAATACATATATAATTTTCTACTGCAACTTCTATAACAGAAAGTACTGTGTTTTTGTAGCAAAGACAAAAAAGCTAAACAATTAGGTATTAATGATATTCTCGTTGCATATTCAAAAGGTCTTTGCAAGCATTTCTTCTCCTTTTTTCTTTTCACCATTTCAACCTGCAGAACTCTTCACTGTCACTTCAAATCACACAATTCTACAAAGATAAAACAACATTTAAACTCATTTGCTTTGGGAGGGAAATTGAGCATTTGCACCCAATAAGCCTGATTGTGGAACTGCATGCAAATTGTGTTTTGATTTATCTCTTTTGCACTTTTTTCCATTTGAATTGATCTTGCATTAATTTTGCCAAGCGGCTCTGTGAGGCTGCAGATGTTGCCCTGTGTTTAATAAATCAATGAGACAGATCTGAATGAATCACTTCAGATGGATTCTCTGCTCGGTTTGATGTCTAGATGTTATTCTTAGCTTGTTATCATGACAGATGCATTAATGTTCCCATACACTGCCAGCAATGTCAAAGAGATTGAAGCTTTTAAAGTGGCGGTATCCCCTTTTCCCCCTTCTGTTAGAATAACTAAATTGCCTTTAGCAGTAGGTCAAAATATAAATTTAATCATGGAATTATTGTGGGGAAGATACTAGACTTCTGATCGCATTGTAAGGCAAAGTCACACATGCACAATTTCATATGGAATGATTAATTATTCCAAAATAGTGGAGATCAATATTAAAATCTAAACATAGGCTAGTTCCTTGATAGAGTAACCACTTTCTCAACATAAATATTTCATTGTAATAGGAATGATCCGAATAAATAAAAGACTAGGACATGTTAAAAGTGTTACCAGAAATAGAATATCATTATGTCTAAATTGATTAAAGGCTGAATTAAGGCTTCTGGATTTGTTTTTTTTTTTTGTTTGTTTGTTTGTTTTTCCTGATTTTTTTTCTTTTTTTTCTTAATCCTTATTCATGTTTCTTTTGGATTTAAATGCGTCCGGGTTTAACATCTGTTAGATGCAAAATAGGAAAATTTGTTTGTTATGTTTCCATTCCTACTTACTATTTAGTGTTGAATCTGTTAGAAAAGTTGTTGATTACTGTTAATTTCTGGTCCGTGTGGTGTGGAATTGGTTTTCTTGGAGTAGAACCTGTGGAACACAAATCATAAAAGAGATTCTAATGTATCTTTGTGGAACAGCTTTACACTTTGTGCATTTTTTTTCCAGAATTTAAAGTACTCTGCCATGAATAACGAACATCTATTTCCTGAGCAGGTTAAGCACAGTTGTTACTGGCTTTTCTTTTATTGGTGTTTATTAAAGTACTTGCGGCTTTCCTTGTTTTTCATTAGAAGATATAGGACCTTACAATTTGCATCAATCATTTTGTTAAACCCGTTCTCCTTCTGTTAAGTTTTATTTTTAATACGTCAAAAATTATCAAGAATGTCTCTTTTCCTAATCCCCCCCAAAACAGAAGAACTTTGACTTTTTCTCATTAAGGCTCCTGAGAATAAAATGGAGAAACTGGCTGTAACAGATCTAGATTTATGTTGGCATTCTTGGTATTCTTGCTCCAGTAGTTTCAATTTGATAAAGGAAACAATATATGTAATAGAAATTCACAGTTTATTCAAATGAGTTTAGGCTTTAGCATTGTCACATTTGCCTTTCTTTGGCCAATATATCAATGTGTGGCAATAACATAATACTTAGAAAGCTTCCAGAAGTGACCAGCTCTGTAGCTGTGGAATTATTCTCACCCTAGGGCTCCCGTTGGGCGCACAGCCTGTGTGTGGGCACGCGCTTGCTTTGAAGGCAGGTGGAAAGCAACTTTGGTAGAACTGGGGAGCAAAGCAGAAATCACTGAATTAGAAAATCACGTTTTGTTGTATGGCAGTGGCCTTGGAGTGAGACGTTATTGTTTACCTACTCTAAAACATTTAATAACGGTCACTTTAGTAATTTTGTAGAAAATATTTAAAGAATAGTAGCTTGTTATTTCATTGTTTACAGATTGGAATTTACATTACATAAGAGTAGTTTGTCGGTATCAACATAAAAAGGTGCTGAAATCGGGGCCGCATGGTCCCCGTTCCGACTTTGCTGAGGTGAACCTCCCCCTTTGCCACTGGGAGTTTGCCAGCACAAGGCAAAGAACTTACTTAGGGATATTTCTAGGATCTGAGCCCTTCTCCTAAGAGGTAGGACCTATTTGCCAAAACCTGCGTTTGGTTTTCTTTCTCCTTTATTTAATCTATTAAATATCAATGAAAGAACTGCGCATATAGTGCCTCTTTGAAAATGCTGTAAAAATTTTTCAGGCCTAATTTTGTTCTGGCTGAATGCAGAATCTTTAATCTTTTCTCTGCATGTTATAGAAATTATATATATTTTTGAAGTTATGAACAAATTTGTCCAAATCTTTACCTTAAAATACCTATAAAAGAAACTAGATGGGACTAGTTGTTCACGGGATTATCAGTGTAACAAAACCCTGTTGATGTATAGAAATGCAGCAATTTAATGGTTCTTTACATGAACAATGCTAATAGCAACAACAAAAATAGTGAAGATACTTCAGAGTTTCTGCAGTCTGTGACATGTTCTTTTGGTTTAAGCTAAGGCAAGATTTTATATATTATGATTAAACATGCATTACCAAGCACAAGCACATTAGTTAGTAATGATTCTCAGTGATTTAGATTTATCCTGCTTGATATTAGAGCTGTCCCTTGGGGCTATGCGCTTTTGATCTTTGTTCCGTCTTGGTAAAGTGTGGTTATCCAAAGTGACTTAGTAATAGGGCCTCCCCCCATTCTACAACCTGTTAGAAACACTGATACCTATTAACTAATGTGTTTGCTGTCTGCTCTGGAAGGTTCGAATATCCAAATCCTGTGAAACTTAAATTTGCTTACTTGCCTCTCTTTTTGGTAGCACAGCTGTGTTCCTGTTTTATGTGTGTATGTATGTGCGTGTATATATAAAGTTTACTGTCACTAGCAAGCGTGGGGAGATTATATTTCCTTGTCAGTACATCTTGACCTGCTAAGCCCATTTCGCTCATTAAAATATATTGTGTCAGAGCCTTTCTTGAGTCAGTTATAAATACCACTCCCCCCCAAAAAAATAAGAACCAAACCAAATGAACAGTGTGAGCTTCATTACTGTACGGTGACTTAAAGCGTGATATTTAACAGTATATACTGTTGTGTGTATATTAGGGTATAAAATGTTCAATTGCAATTGTGTCTGATGATCTTATCAAGTTTCTGGAAATTGATATCTGGTAACAGCATTTAACCTACATCTAGTCTATCTGCTATTTATGTGATGGGTTAAAAAGAAAAAGTAGTATTGATCTGTTGCTGGATTAAAGTTTGAAATCGGCAGCAGCATGAGCACAAAAGGCTTTTTTATGATTTCTCAGCTTGCCATTGATCTACCAGTTTTATTGCATTCATTATTTATTAAAAGAATTTGCAAGCTAAACATAATGTTAAGCTAGTTTGCACACAGGGACTGCACTTAGGAAATTGAATGGAAATTGCATTAGAGATGAACATCTGTGCTATTTTTCCACTCGTGTGTTTATGGGTTTGTATAAAAGGTGTATTGGATTAACAGTTATAACCATTATAGCTTGCAGCAATATGTTAGAACCCTGAGCATTTAGTAGTTATTTAGAAGAGAGACTTTTTGCCAATCCTAAAAAGTATGGCAATACCATCACAAACAGTTCTTTTATTGGATTGTTCTTTATTGATGGGCTTTTTACTAGTAATGTATGAAACTTGAGGTATCTAGCTATATTATGCATGTGATCTATTATCTATGCTACATAAAGCTCCATTATTATTGTCATGAATTGAAGGTTTCTAACGACAGTATTAATTAAGGATTGCAGTATGAGTACTTGGCACATAGACACTGAAGTATTGAAATAAAATTATATTTTATTTCAATAAATATACAAGGATACAAGTATTAAAAAGATTCTTAATATATACTCTTTCAGATTTTCCCAGCAATTCAAGTAATTTTCTGTCCTTCTTAATCCAGATGCTTTCTGTGACTTACTGTAGCAGTGAATTGGATGGTAATCTTGAAAGTATTTTGAAGACTTTTTCCACTTCAGTTCACAAGTTCAGTTGTCCTCAACACTAGCTGAAGTTGTCTGTGACATATCAAGGATAGAGTAGACTTTCTAGAATTTTGAGGTCATCATCTATAATAATACTGGTTTTCTTGATTGTGCTCTTTCTATAAAATAGATTATTTTGCTTGAATGCCTGATGGTAAAATAGAGAAAACAAAGGAAAAATACTTTGGGGGCTTTGAGTGAAAAGTGTATTTTTAGAATCGAGATGTTATCTATTTTATTTGGTCTAAAAGTATGTGCAGTCTAGTCTGTTTATGACTAGAATGTACTGAAATATGTCATGTTTTGCATCATCAGTGCACTTTCAGTTATTCTATTCAAAACTCAACCTGATAAATCTCACCAGCTTGTAAGACTGTTAAGGGTTTCCTGTGCTAAGAAGCAGAAATGTTCTTTATGCCATAAGATTGTACTTACTTTTTTTGAGTGCATTTGAATGCAGATGCGCTGCATTTTTTGTCTCATACAGGATAGAGCCCTTCAACTCCTAATACCATTTTGAATGGGTAGTTCTAACTTTCAGTTAAAGATCTCGGTGCTTGGACTATTTTTCCTACGTTGCTTTGCACTCACTGTCATTCTTCCTCACTGTTGTTCCCAGTCCTAGGCCCCTGTGATCATGGTTTTTGTAACATATCAGAAAACATGTTTCAGCTGCCATTTAAATAAATTTGGTGGAAATTAGACTTAATATGGAATTGATGTAATTCTTCAATGAAGATCGAGTTTATTAATATCTTATAATGAGACATTTCTGTATATATACACCATTAGAATTCTCCAAAAATGAAGGTCACTTTTGATAGTTTGGGGGAGAGGCTTTGGAACAGTCCAGAAATTTAGTTTAAACTGCATTTGCTATGGATGCATAATAAATTTCCTAAATGTGCTTACACAGTTACATGAAATACATTCGCGTCATTAGTGAAAGTCTTCAATTTTAAGATATTTCATGTAGTCATGTAAGTGCATAAAATTCTCAGCATCTAAATTTACTTGTAACTTTGTCCTGTAAGTGGCAAAACAAGTGTTAGCTTGGTATGTCCTCGCACTAATGACGCTCAGTCATCAGCACGTTCCGTTCTCTACTGCCTCCAAGCTCCTACGGATGGTGAAATTAAAATAGAACACTTTATTTAAAAAGTTAATCAAAATTATTTTTTTATATATGTATACAGAGTTCTAAATCCCATGTATTTACAGAACAGAAATAAATACCTTATGGAAGAAAGATTTTTATTGGCCTTCATTGGGATAGCCGGGTTACGTGGGAGTTGTTGAAGCCGTGAATACCCATCACCGCCAGCCACTGGAACAGTCACTGCCCTACTGACTGGTGGTTCAGGCAGGCGCACAGGGACACTCTGCCGTTGTGTCTGCCCTTGCTGGAGCAGAATGCAAGCTGCAGCCTGCTATGAATCAGCCTTGTCATATTTAAGTTGTGCTTTCTCTGTCTCACAAGTGATTTTCTAAACTCCTGTATGCATGTGCTGGTGAGTTGACTTGCCTTATTCCCCACCACTACCCAAGAAGGAATATTTATTTATAATAAAAAAAAAAAAAGGGGGGGGGATAGCTGTAGTAAAACTCCTAGCACAAACAGTGTTCCAGTAGGAGGATTTAGTTAACTGTATGTTACATACTGTACTGTATGTTACAGTAACTTACGAGTTCCTAATTAAGAAAATCTTATTTCTAATCTGTATATTTAGAATGTTATGTGTTAGGCTTTTTCTTGTGGAGATATCAGTAGCATTTTCTGCCTAGTACAAGTTTTACATGGTAGCTAATAGACTGTTCTTATAACAGTTAATCAGAAAAGGTCCTGTTTCAGGGAAACATTTTCTCCATTGTTTTTTTTAAAGTTATTGAAGTTATCTCACTGCTGCAGATCTCTAGAGGTGCCTCTTCTTGTCTTCATACTTTTGAACTTTGTCTTATGCTGAAGGAAGGCAATTTTCCCAAAAGATCCTGAGATAATACTGAAAAACAGAAGTAGGAAAAAATGTCAAGTTGTTCCAATGAGATTAAAAAAAATTATTAAAACAGAACAAGAAAAGAATGAGATAGTTATGATCAAAAATCTGGCAGATTCCAGCAGTTAGAAAACAGCAGAACATGAATACTGAATAATATCCTGAAATATCCTAAGGTAATGAACCTTAATGTTTTTAAATAAAAAGTAATTTTTTTTTAAATAGAGTTGTGTTTTCTCTGTTGCATGAGCTTTTTATTGACATATATATTTGTTGGTCTGTTTTTGTAGGCTTGTAAGGCTTATTTGATGTTTTTTATATGGCACTTTCTCTAATAGGTGTCTCTTAAAAAATATCAAGAGCTGAGCATCTCATAACCATTAAGAAATCATTTCTACCTACTGCAAGGTTGTTCTATTTTGCGGAGAAGCGCTAACATATATAACAAAGTGATTTGTCAATGTAGCTCTTGCTCTCGTTGTGCGACTTGCTAGCTCTGCCCTACCTTTCGCTCCCCCGCTGCATTACACACATTTGTAGCACAGCGGTGTGCTGTACGTGGTGCCGGGCTGTACCTGAGTGGAGGAGATGATGCATTGCTGGCTGCTTTCACAACCAGGTTGAGCCTTTCAGAAGGGACCCTCACTTGGAAAAGGTTTGGCCAGAATGATATTCATATTGCAACAGTCTCCTCTTCTCTCCTACAAATGATTGTATGAACGTACATATCCATCCTATAGCACATTGCAAGCTGTGCTTTGCTGTGTAGCCAGAAGTGCTTGGGAAAGGTAAGTGATCCTGTTGTAATGCAATAGGACTACAGTTTCTTGTCTTGGATCAGAACTAGAACCCCCGTCACTTCTTTCTGCTCCATTTTTATAAATTCTCAGTTGTTTCACAACTGATTTTTGGTTCAGACAAATCTGTTTCTTCCTGCTGGAACTCAAGAAAGCTTATTGTTTTGTAATTTCACAAAAGACTATTTTCTAGCATGTTACACTGGAGGTTTTTTTGATCTTCCAGTTGTCTTGCCTTTAATAGGGTTTCTTCAAAATTCTACTGTTGCTCCACCCCCTGCCCTCCCCCCAAACCCTGCACCCTGTAATGAACTCTTTGTTCTACCTTTTTTCTGTTTTTTGTGTTTAAAGGTTTGCAGTTTTAGCTTTTAATCTTACTGACTGAAAAATTTAGTCCTCCAGTATATCATGTTAGTGGTAGCATGGAAACAAAACCAAACCAAAAAAGATTTCACAATATATTTATTTTAGGCATCTTTATTGAGTAATACAGTGACCATTATGGAGCAGTTCAGAGTATGGCAGTAGACTGTTGCATAAATTTTAAGAACTTATGTGCTCTGAACAAAGATGAAGAACATTAGGCAGGAGACCAAGTTTTTATTGTGGTATATTCTGATGCAGATATAAACCCTTTGCAAAAACTTTTTTTTGGGGCATACAGGGATTTTTATTAATTCATATGAAGTTTATGATAGTATAAGCTCTATATTTTAGTTGTTTTTTCCAAACTTAGGTTTTATTGGGAAGTTAAAGGCCTGGTGGAGTTGAACATCTATGCTGCTAAGGCTAGTGTGTACGTCAGTCAGGTTAGAGACTGGTTCTACCAGTGCTGTATTTGACCTAAATACTGTGTTGTATTACGTGTCTGTATAATTTTTGTTATTATATCACATCTGTAAGCGTAATCAGCTGTGTTCGCTGTTGTATTGGCTTCTCCTAACCTACAGCAAGTCTGTCTATTTTAGCAGCGTAACGACTTCCCTAATGTTTGTCAGTCTAACAAAAGTATAAACCTTGCTTATACAGGTGGTCCTCTCTGCATGTTACAGAAGTTATGAGTGCAGCCATCCTCCCGATGCCCTGAGGCTCGGTGCAAAGACAGTTCTCTCACAGCTCTCTGAGATGGATGGATGGTTTTAGATGATGTAGTTATTAGTAAGTCGTTGTAATGCCAGCATTAGATAGTAATGCTCCATTGATCCACTTTCTAGGGAAAGGAAACAAAGGCAAAAGAAGATCATGCACCAGATCTGATGACCATCCACTTCTGGTTCATAGAGAGGTTGCTTCTCCTAGAGTGTAGACTCTTAATGGGAATCAGTTACTGATTTACAGGGAGGAGAAAGAAGGAATAGGGAGGCCGAGTTGGCAGAGTCTGCAGTGTGTTTATCTGGATTTTGAATGTTGGGAGACCTGGACTGCAGGTAGTACGCTTGAACAATTCGGTCATTTAGCACCTGAGCAGTCAGGCCGGAGAGTCCAAGGAAGACTTAAGCTGCTGTGCAATAGTTGTGTGTGTGCAACAGGCTGATGTGAACAGAGCGTGTTAGAATTACTGCGGGAGATCTGACGATCTGTGCACTGCATGCATAGTATGTTGAATTTATTGCATATTTTCTTGCTGTACATACTCTGTGTCAGTATTTCTTTTCTATTTTATTTTTTTCCTGGAATTTCCTGTGGCATCTTCTCACAGTCCAGGTAGTCATGGCTGTGTAGCTACACAGCCCTTGTCCTTCCCCCTCATCTAGATTGAGACAAAATCTGTCCTTGAGAGTAATAACAAAATAACATTTGCATACATGAATGGCATTCTATTGTAGAGAGTAACTGAATATTTGTTTCAGTTCTTCTATTCAGGTCTTTTGTTTGTATTTCAAGGGTTTTGAGAAGTTTCTTAAGATATTCTTGACCATATTTTCATATAAGAGTCTAGTAGATACTCTGGCCAGTTCTTCAGAGTTGTAAATGTCTTTTTTCCTCTCCAAACACCTGGGGGGGGGGGTTGATGCTGAAGTTAATTGTTCTGCTTTCTGATAAGATCTTTTTCAACATCTTATGCATACAAAGTTTAACTGATGATGCCGTATGTCTTCCAAAATAACTCTGTTTTGACATCTAAGACTATAAGAATTTGAGTGATGGTAAACAAATCTTAGACAAAATAGGTGGACAAAGAACATTTTTATCTAAATGCTTAGGATGATTGCTTAGTTTTGTTATGTGACTATTGGCAAAACTGGAAGCTTTTTTTTTCTGCCATTGGTTTTCATAATACCCCCTACTGAAATACTGGTTTCAACTTGCCCTTTTTCAGAGCAGTGAGAGCCTTTCTGTTCAATTCACTGTGTGAATCTCCTCAGTGGTAGTTCAGAAACTGACCCACCTGAGTTTTGGGGTGAAAAGAAAAAAATCCAGGAGAGTTGACCAGCTTCCTAACACTTAATACCTTAAGTGTTAATAACTTAAGTTAAATACCTTAAGTGTTAATAAACATATTAATATTTGGCTTTCTATGCAGTGCTGTAGAGGAGACTGAATGAACACTGAGGTGTTTTGTTTTCCGTGTGAATGAGGAGATTCCTGTGCTCCCTTGACCTCGCTGCAAATGAAATTCTGCAATGGAGCCTTTGCAGAACCTTTTCCTTCATATGAACCTGCTCCATTTACTGCCATTTTCAGTAATGCAGACTTTACTGACGGATGTGCAACTTGGAGATTTTCATCAGAATGTTTATTTGCTAAATGGAAAAGATGGATATAGATGCAGCAACAGCTAGCTTGGCAATCTGTTGTGTAGGTACTGAGCATTTCTTCCATTAAAAACACTATAAAAAATTAGTGGCAGGCTTCTTTTAATTTACCTTACTCTTTTTTTAATAACAGTTTGTGATTAATTTAGCATTAATTGATTAGCTATATGAAAAATCTGATAAGCAAAAATGATTAAAGAAAATTTCATCTTTTATATTTTTAGACTGCAGCAGGAAGAGTATTATTAGTAACAGATGTTACTAAAGCAGTTTTAGAATGAAAGTCAGTACTGAGTCCAGAGCCAGGAAATCCAATGCTGAGTAAAAATTTGAACTAGATCAAGACTTAATCAGAGTGAACTGTATACCTAAATGTGTAGCAATTTGACTCTGGCTCTGATTCAGAGTCTTTCAGTTGACCAGTGGGTTTTGGATCAGGAGCACAGAAAACAATTAAAAGTAAATGCGTATCCATGAACCTGCAGCCTGCTTTAGGTTTATATCGTAGGCAATCTTGACTAATAGTGCACAATATAGAAAATATAGGTCTTTGTATTGTAATTAAGTGTTAACAATTTAACATTCTTGTAGATGAATTGCAAATATTTCGGGATTTATAAATTGCTAAACTAGTTTGGCTTTTCCTTTTTGTAGTTGTGTAAAAAGGCTTTTTCTTCCCCATTTCCATAGTAACCCCATTGGTTACTATAAACTTTTTACTGTACATAAACTGCACATTGCTAATATGCTGAAATCCTTAGCTTGAAGTATCAAAATATGTGAACCTATGATTAATCTTGATTATTTTTAATATTATATTGGAGGGGAATTTGATATTAATTCAAAGTGGAGGGGACTGCTTGTAAGAGTAGTGACAAAATATGAAACAACAGTTAAAAATCAGGAAAACTGGCAATTATTGTACTTCAGAAGCACATGTTCAAATGTATTTCATAAGGTGTGCAGCACCATTGGCAGCATCCTGGCTATTTATTAAACTGTAGATTTATTCTTGCAGGTTCAATTTAGAAAACTTTTTTGGTAGCTGTTGGTTCAAGTTCCTGGAAATTTTAAGGCCAGCTAGTTCTTGTACAATTTTTTAATTGAAAATTATTTCAGGAGAGTATTGAAAAAACTAGTATCTAGGAACTTAAAGTTCTTCTCAAGGCCTACCAATTCTTCATTTCAAAGCAGTAACAGTCTCGCAAAAAGACACGAGATTGTTCATTGTAAGTATTCACTAATATAGGTGGAAAAACCTTCTTGAGTGGAGACTTAAAACAAGCAAGTACCTGTATTTCTGAGCACTCTATGAGTTTAACTTGTGGTCAATGATTGGCACATTTCACATACACCTGATTTTTCCAGGAAATCCTATGCACTTACTTTCTGAACTGAAATGGCAGCGGGTGGACCATTTATTACTCATTCTGTTTTTGGTGGAAAATTCGGCCTTGTGTGTCATTTAGACTTTGTGACACGTGTAGCCTCCCAGGGCCTAATGACTTGTCTGCAGATGGGCTGTTATTTATTACAGTCATGTAGAATAAAATTGATTGTCTTCTAAAATTAATTTTTCATTTGCCTCCAGCTCTGCTTTAATAGAGGACACACAGTTGCCTGTTTGCAGAAATACTGTTTAATCACATTAATATCTCAGCCCCCCAGGCCGGTGAAGATAATTGTACAAACGAACAGCAAAATCTGTATCTTTAACTTCTTTTTATGATTAAATTATGCAAATGACTTATCTCCTGCCCTTCCAAGTACTAATCATCTAATTAGGAATGATGTGTTAAAGGGATGGTTTTGAATCAGGAGAAGGGGAGAATGGAGGAAGCAGAAAATGGGACCTGACAATGAAACTGCTGAAGGTACTATAGTTGTACAAGATAAATCTGTGTATTTGTTTAAAAAGCAATAATAAAGGCTTGTTGTTCTATTTCTAGTCTTGGTTTTGTGGTGTTTTTCATGAGAGGATAATTCTTCTATCCGCTCTTTGTTGCCCATAATTTTCCATACTAACTTTAAAATTTAATTATCAAGGTTCAAAAATCCAGTCACTTGTTTATGAGAGTTGGAAGAGAAAGTGCTAATATAGTGAAAGTGTATTTATTTGGCTTCACGATTAGTATGGTTTGAAAGACGGAATACATGTATTTATAGATTGCTTTTCATAAAAGTGCTTGTCATCTTAGTACCAGAAGTCTTAAGGCTATCAGATATTTTTATTCACATATTTCATTCTGTCTTTTAAAGATTTAACTGCTGGTATTTTTTTATTGTGTGTTTGTTTTTTGTTTTTTTTAAAGTGGGGTGGAGAGAAGAGACTTTTCCTTTAATGTGAAAATGCAAGTGCTGTACTAAGGAGAACTGCCACATCTTTGGTAGCATCCTGTGCCTTGCTTTTGGAGTTTCCCTTTGAGTTAGGAGTGAGGCTCTAGTTAAATTTAGATGCTAATCTTAATTTTATGTTCTCTTATGTATACAAAAGAATCATGCCTTGACCTCTCCAAGAGCTTGCAGCCCTGTTTACTATGGCTTTTGTTTCATAAGCAGATCCTATTTTTTGTGTCATGCCTCTGTAGGCAGATTCTTTCTGCTTATAAAACCTTAACTTGCCCGCAGTGAGATCAAACTATCAGTGTTTTATTAATGTTGCTGAAGATACAAACTGACTTTCGCATCAAGTGATCACACTTAGTTTGATAACAGATGACTTTTGTTTTACTAAATTATAAATTTTCTTACTGTACTTGATGAACACACACTATACCAATAAAACAAGAGTATTCTTGGGGTTAATTGAAATTTCAGGTGTTCATACACAAGAATGTAGGAATTCATAGGATACCATGTAGATAACCAGTAATTCCAAATTCCCTGAAAGCAGGGTACAGTTCAATCTTTCAGACAAGGTAAATCTAGCTGTGTTTTCTACAGATCTGATAAATGCCTTTACTCATCTGCTCTTGCCTTTTAGAAGTATATATATGAAATAGTGGGAAAAGAGTTATTACCACTTATGACATGATTGATTCTGAAAGCTGGGCAGACACTGCTTGCAAAATCTGCCTTATTTATTTAGGAACCCCAACCTTCTCCACCTGTATGTACGTATGGGGGATTTATATATGTGTATACATATGTATACACATACACGTGTGTGTGTGTGTGTGTTATATATATGTATATACATATATAGGTAGGTATAGGCTCGAAGGGAAGGCTGTTGAAGAACTTTCCTGAACAGAACTGTTTCCTTTTATAAAAACTGTGGAATATCATACCCCTTTTTAATAAAGAGGGATATACTCATCTAATCTGAGAAAAGCTTTCCCAGAATAACTTCACCAGGAAGCTGGGAAACACTGTTTTATAAAGGTAAGCATCCCACATGAATACTGAGAAGCTGAAGGTGATGATGTCAAAATAATCTTATTGTCAGTGATTAGGTGTATGTCATAGGGGTTTAAAAAGGGGGGAAAAAAACCTGACACAAATTAAATTTGAAAGCATTTAAAATGTTGACTGTAGTAGATAACCTGGCTTTTCTGTGTGGTTTTTGAATGGTTCAACGTCAAGAATGCAAGTTCTGACACTGCTTTCATTTGTCTGACAGACATAAATTACTGGTGGAATGTTTTCATAAACACATTATGGATGGGGAGGCTGCGTTTCTTTCTGTAGCTTCCAGCAAAATGATTGAATTTTTAAATCAGTTTACATCCATCTTTACATGTGTATTCATCATTATGATCCCAAAGTACTTCACAAAAGGAGAGATGAGAAAACCTTGTGGAAAAGTCTTACACAGAATATTCGTATTAAGAAAATTTGTGTAAGTAATTTCAGTACATGCTGCTTAGTATACCAGAATTATAGGAGATTGAATGAAAAATCTTGCCTTTTTCTTGGATTAGAAGGTTCTGGGGGTTCACTGAAGCTCTGAAAGCTCTGTCCTTCAAGCAGAATGGGTTTTCCTCTTAGGGTATGAGGTTCTTGAGGAGCAAATAATCCTAGACTTCTTTCTTTTTTTCTTTTAGATTTGCTGGATCCAGATATTCACCACCATAGAGATAAAAATAGAGGCCTTGTACTTGTCTTGATACTGTGTGAGAAGTCAATGGAGAGAGTGGTGGACAAGCATCCAGCTACCATTCTTTATGCGGTTGAATTTCCTAACCCTGATGCCTTTTCACTGAGGTATTGTAGTATGATAGGACTGTAACAGTGAGGTCAGGACATCTGAGACAGGTATCTGCTGAGACACCTAATTGGATTTGGTAGAAAATATTATTTGTGGATACAAATTTTTGAGGTTTTAGCATCAGCAAGAAATCTAAAACCATTTGTAGTCTATAGTCTGAACTGACTGACTGTGCATAGGCAAACTGAAAGAAAGAGGTCAGCAGTATGGATTCGGTTATATTTACTTTTCTGTGTCCATTCAAGCTTAGCTCTTTAGCCCCCCCACCCCCCTTTATCCTGTTGCTCGTTCGGATGTCTGTCTTACCTCTGCACTGAATTGTTTTGGTTGAATAGTGACATGTGACAATGGATGGTAGATCTCAAACCATTTTATGAATTAAGTTGTTGGTCTCACAAGATGTTGGGCAGGGGAAAATTAATCCTCGTAAGACTCCACAGATGAAGGATATAGTAGTGGTGGAGGTATCTCATGATTTTTCTTTGTGTGTTTGTGTTCAGAAAGGTATTAAATTGTTTAAATATACTCTTTTGAGTCCCTCCTTCTGGTGGATTAATTGTAGGGTTTACTTAGAATAATCAATTCGCTATGCTGGAGATTAGACTATTAGATTTTTCAGTGACTAGCATCTTTAGTAACACAGTGCCCCACAGTAGCACTTTACTGGATTGTGAAGTTTCTTAAATGGGATAAAGATTTTGGCCAACCTTGATGTATCTGCCTATTCTCAGAACTGCTTTCTGCCTGTGCTTGGCATATTTAGAAAAGTTGAGATGAATTTGTTTCAACTGTTAGAATTCTTACTTGGTCCTATAATGTATAAACTAAAGGATTGTACTCAAATGAAAATGAGGAAAGTTTGTATGTACTATTCCTTTTCTTCCTCTTTTCTTTTTCTTTTCTCTTTAATTTATAATAATCTGATGCATGGAATAATCCATCCTGAACTATATCAGTACCGAAAAGTGGGACACCTGAGCTTGGAATCTGTTCAGTTTGCATGAATGCTGAGTGTTTTGAGGAAGAGTCCACTGCATGCTTTTAATTTTCTGTATTCTTATTTTGTATTTGGTTTTTGTTTTTAATTTTGTCTTCATTGTGTTGTGGTGATTCTGAATGTTAATGGAATGATGCATGGTCTTACTCCAGGCAGTAACTTTCAGGTAACTGTTAGAGGAAGAGGGAATTTGCAGCACCAGTTCACTAACCTGTAAGGGATTTGCTTCATGGACAACGCATACCTCCTGGAATGGTTACTACGTGAACTTTTTGAGAAGATTATTCTTGACCTGTGTGGGGTGCACTGTCTTCACCGTTATGAGCATATGCTTCTCTAAAGCCATGTTTTACTAGAACCACACTTGAAAGGTGTCTTTCAGTCATCCTTGGGATTTAGGCACTTAGAACACTATTCAATAGCTGTTAATATTTTTCATGCTAATGGAGCCTGTATTTGTAATCATTAGGTGGATATAATAATTTTTTCAATGGTTAAGGTTAAGGCTCTTTTAATATTAATCAAGTTTGAGTTACATATTAAAATAAAGTATTACACAAACCAGTAAACCAAGTGTGAAGCTTCTTTAATATGATCTCATAGCAAGATCATATACCTATGGTAAGTTTAAACTAGTTGTGACATTTATTTAGGAGAGATGAAAATTCTTATAGAAAAATGATCTTGAGTAATTGTTTTGTATGATAACTTCAAATCGGTTTAGTCTAGAAATTCAAATGTATTCCCTTCTGTGGTTTTATTGTGGGTTGGCGTAATTGAATTTTTTTAAAAATAAACTTATATACTAATTCTGTCTTTGAAAACAGCCTTTGGCAAATGTTGAGATATAATAGAACACTTAAGTACTCATGGCTCCAGATTGTCAGTGCAGGGTAAGTACCTGATGCAAAGTTTTGGGAATCATGGACGATGTGGTACAAACCATGTTCTTGACTTAACAAGAATACCATTAGCAATTAAATGAATGTAAAAGACCAACCTATCCTCAACCAACCCCATATGGGGTAAAATCCAATGGGACATAATGAAAGCAATGTAAAGTCTCATGCATTCCTCAGCTATAGGATGCAAACTCCTCTTTTCAGAACCTGGTAGTGGATGATATGTAGAATGACAGGTTAAGCATATTTGTATGATTATATTAAGATATTTCCATAGCTTCACCATTTCTTAAAAATTACTAACTTTGAACTTCTTGATTTTCCAGATACTGTTGAACTTCTACTTTTAATGACTTGTATACATTAAAGATATCAGCTTCATTTGCAGTGGACTTGTAAATAGCTATTAATTTACTCACTGTTATTCAAGTTGGAAGACAATAGCTTTCAAATGCAGCCATATGAAATTGTTGTGGGAAAGTGGAGGAAAAGGAAAATGATAATGTTAGAGGGATGTGCATGTCCCCTTTAAACTGCAGAGGTTGTATGTAGGTCACCTTTTGAATGTATACTCTACCAAATTAATCTCTCTTGGTCATATTCTGCATGTTTTAAGAATCAGGAGAAATAAACAGTCATTAAAATAGTTACTGAGGCATAAGAAGGTAGAGTTGGAATTTCAAGGCTGTGCAGACATGCAGGCTAATATCTTTCTAGGAATCTTTCTAGTTACTGTAATGCTTTAGACTTTGACATTGACAAGCTCCTGTTTGTGTTCTGAATGGCTATTCAGAATGTTTTTCCGAAGCCACTTTCCTGTCCCATCCTTTGGCTATGTTCTCCTCACTTTGTATCCCTCCACTGCCTTTTATTTTTTTTAATGTATCCAGGGTAAGTTACTGTCTTGCTATGCTCTCCAGCCTTCCACGTTATTTTCCTTTCCAGCCTGTTCTCTCTTTTGGATATCAAGTGTTTGATTCCTGACGCCGATTAATGTAGAGCTCACTGTTGTACTTTTCATTTTTTTCCTTTATGATTTCTTTCATGTTGTCCATCATGTTTTAGAGGATGTTGCCATAAGCATTCATAGAGCTGCATATAGTCTCCTTCATGTCTATTGCGATGAGGACTAAAAATCTTGACAATGCCTAGCATTTCAAAAGGCTTTAAAAGTCAGTAACTATCAAGCTGCACGATGTTCATGTATCTCCCTGTTTGTGCATTGCTCTTTCTTTCCTGTCCCTTGTCAGACATCTGGGATGTAAGCCCTTTGCAGAAGGGAATGCATTTTGCATGATTCAGCTGGGATGCTGTCCATGATTAGGGCTCTAAAGTCTTAAAATAATACATATATGAAGGAAATTGTACTGTTAAATTCAGTGTCATTAAGTTGGTCTTAAAAAAAAATGAAGTGCAAGAAATAATTGAGCATTGCATCAAGGGAAATGTCATGTTGCATTACACAAATGTTGCATTCAAACAATATATTGATAGCCAAGTAAGCTCCAAGTAAGCTTAGCAATAGATCAGGAAGCGATAGGAAGAGGGCAAAAATGAGTTCTTCATATGGAGGATTCCAAAAGGTCTTTTAAGAATTAGTGCTATGTTAGTATTTTTCTCTCACATGCAGCTTAATGCTTGCTACATTTGGATCCTTGGGTATGACATAATACATCTCTCCTGTCAAATGTGTTAGTCATGTGTAATATAAAGAATGGATTGGGAAAGTGGTAATCTTGTGTTTTTGAAGTGGAGACTTTGGCCATTTTCTAAGCTGGTCCACACTAATGGTTCTGTGTATGTACAGGGAACCTTTAGTATTGCTATTAATATCACAGGAAATTAATATCTAATTGTGGCAGTGGACAGAGTTAATTATAGCAGTGGACAGAGTAGAGTGGTTGTTTGGGGGCGGCGAGGGTGCTCAAGCTGTATTCACCTTCACAATGCGTGCCAGTACACAAGTGTTGCTTATTTAATTGGTTGCTAAACCTTCCAACCCTCTGCCAATAAACAGGATGAAATAGTAATAGGGCACATCAAGTTTAGGTCCATTTAAATATACACGGTTTGCCTAAGGGATATTTATATATTTTATTTGTTCAGAAAATACTGGTATTAGAAGTATCACAAGATCTTGTCTCTCTACCTTGAGATCAGACTTGTCTCTTGTGTCTTTAAACCTATATGGGCATCCTTCTTGTAAAATTATGTATCTGAATAATTAGCCAGTTAGTAAGGACATACATTAGCTATCTATTTTAGCATCTCCTAGAATGTAACAGTCAAAAAAAAAAAAAAGGTAATTGTTAGGAATTATTAGGAAAAGTGTAAAGTACAAACAGAAAACATTGGCATGTGACTGTGTAGATTCAAGGTTCAAGGTAGATTTAATACTGAATATGCTGCGGTTCTGGTCTCCTTTCAGCTATCTCCCAAAGGATACAGGAAAAATAGAAAAATGGTGAGGACAATGAGTAAAGAACAGCTTCCACATGTATGACTAAGGGTGTTATGGTAAAGCTTTATGAAATCACAAGTGGTACGGAGAAGGCGAATAGGGAGTTGCCGTTCATTGTTTCTGCAGAATTGGAGGACAGGCAAAGTTAATGTGAAATTCAAAACAAACAAAAGCATTTGGTTCGTCACATACAGTGCAGGTAAACTACCGCAGGATACTGTGGATGCTAAAATGTATGGAGGTTTGACAGGCTAAACAAATCAGTGCAAGAAAGTTCTGTGAGAGGCTGCTACAAAGAGATACTAGTTCTGATCAGAAAATTTCTCAGTCGCTGAGAGCTGGGAAATGTACCAGGGAAGTATTACTGCATGCTTAGCAAGTTCATGGTCTTCTCTGTACATCTGTTATTGGCTGCATTTTAGCCACAAGAGAAAGGGAGAGATGTGTGTTTGACTCGATCCAGGTTTACAGGTGAGCAGGAGTTAAATAAAATCTGCTGCTCACTGACATTGCTGAGTTGAGTCTAAACAAGCCTATATAATCTAGATGGTTAACCTGTTTTATTCTGGAATTCAAGAAGTGGCAAAAAGGTAGATTGAGAAGCCAAGAGGTATTTAGACTGGATCCTCAGAATGATCTACTAGAATAGGTTTATATCAGACTAGTTTATAATCCTTTGTCACTTTAAAGTGGCAGTTAGTTCTTGTAAGATGCTTTGACAAAAGGGAATAAATAGTATCTCAGTAGTAATATTTGCTTCTTCAAGGAGCCGTATCTTCTGGATTGCTTCTAGTTATTAATTGTGATGTATCTGTGAACATTTTGGAGAGAACCATGAAGAGGACTCAAAGTTGCAAACTGAGGTAATTGTATGTTTGGATATTTATTTAGCAAATTAAAATGAAACCCACAGAAACAGGAGAGGGAACTGCATGGACAATGGTAAACTTTTTTGCATATATGCATATATGTGTGATAAATTGCTCTTGATGGCACCAATCTAGCAGTCCACTGACTTTATTTTTAAAGTACGTGAATAGTATCATTTATTTTGAGAAGTCTGACTATATGTTAAAGTGTTTTGCTGAATGGAGGCCTAATTCATCCGAAAGTCTTTGCAAAACCATCCTGGCTTCCAAACTGAGGACAGACACTGTCTATTTGTGAACATTGTAGATATTTAGCTGGTCATCCTCAAAAATATGACTGTCCCACTTACCATATAATAGGTGGCAGAACTAAAACTGTCATAGAAGAAAATAAGCTAAATTAGTCTTGTTCACTTATATTTGATTTGCTTGATGATAAGCATTATATTTATGATGTATGTAGTCCTTTCTGTTCAAGTCTGTTGTTTATAAATTAAAAAAAAAAAGTTGTAAGACTTAGCTAATTAGGCTTAAATGTTAGGTCAGTAACTGGTAAATACCTGTTCCGTAGCAAAATACGGGATGGTCAGTCATGTCCTAAGCTTTCATGAGTCCCTTTCATTCCTGCATTCCATTTACCTTCTCTTGTCTTTTTAAGTAACAGATCCCTCCTTGCCACAGCCTCTACTTGTTTCTAATACGAGATGAAATTTTCTTGAATGAAAATTGTATGTATTTTAAAATAAATACACTGCGGCAGATCAGTTATTAATAGTAGGAATTAGACTTGCAACATTGATTTCACCTGATGCAAGAAATAATGTGAATTTTTAGAAAAATAGGGAACCTTTTGGTATCCGAGTTACAAACTTATACATGAGTTTAAGACAGTGTGGATAAACCCGGTAACTGCATTCACGTGGCCAGATAAATGTAGGTTGGACATGTAGATTTTCCTAGATATGCCCTCTAACATCTTTTTCCTCTGTGTAGTGAAGAATGGAATAATAAACTTAGTAACAAAGCCTCATTTTTATATAATGAGACATTCTGCTGTCAGTCTTGACACGAATCAGAGTGTATTTTGATGAACATGGAGGCAGCATAAGAGTGGCATGGGCCAGTGCAAGTGAGAGATCTGGCTCTGGCTCTGGCTCTGGTTCTCACACCTTCAGGTGTCAGAACTTTAGCTTCGAGCCTGCAGCCTAGTGCCCTCTGGTGAGTGTATGTTTTAGGGTTCCCATTTTGTTTCATTCTCTTCCTCTCACTTTCCTTCTCCCCCCCCCCAAAAAAAAAATATTCATGGGAAAGTATGAAGCTTTCCTTTACCTTTAGAAACAGAGTTTGTTCCAAAGTTAAGCCGTACTTCTTACTAATCAAATAGGTCCATAAGGATTATTTATCTTAGTAAAAACAAGAAAAAAAGTAACCTCATTGCCCTTTTAAGCTCTGTAAAAGTAGGTTAAATTCACTGTTTTTACATAGAGGAAGATTCCTATTGCTGCTTTTGTGTTTCTTTAAGATAGTTTGTGCTAGTAATGTACTTCAGTGGAATACAACAAGGAGAAAAGACTGATCTGTAGGAAAAAGCAATTGACCTGTAGTCTCGAATCTCAAGGGTCCAATTTGGGTTACATTATTTTTTTTTCTTTCTAGTATATACTTTTTTTTGTGTTGACTGTTTTTTAACTGATTTCAAATTAGAATTGTCTGAATTTTCTTTATAAATATTGTATTGAGAATTGTGTTATACTTGTCCCAGAAGCAATTCTTTAGCTTCTTTAATAATCTAATAAGTAGTTTAAATCTTAATCCTGCTCTCCATAATCGCATAAGTGGAACTACTGGAAATAATGAGTCTGTTCTAAGTTCAGTGTTTCACAGTGATTACAGTAACTTTTCTTCATGCAGAAAACTATTTTAAGACTCTACATAGTCAGTATTTACTTTTCGTGGTTTATGGCATTCATATGCATTTAGACAGATAGTAATTATTTTTTGTTATCAAAGAGTATGTTATTCTTTGTGGGGGAAATAGCTACTCACTCCACCTGCATTCTGGATCTTCATGATTGATACAGTCCTGATTATGAAATTCAACTTGCAGGATCTCACTGAATGATGATACTGTACCTGTTTCTATTTTATGGTTTTGATAGGCAGGTATTGTGCCTTGATGGTTCTTCTGACCTGCTGTTGATGGCAGTGTGATAGCTTTTCCTGCTCTGTCAGTAACCTTGAAATTAATGGCTAGTAATGGTTTTCTGAGTAGGAAACTGATAACTGCACCAGCCAGTTCTGAATGATTTCTGGATTGCCAGTAGTAGGGTAAAACCTAACCAGCATTGGACTACTTCATTTTGATTGCTACTAACTTGTGAGATCTTCTTGGAGGGCTTACTCACAGAACTTTTTGGTGTGCTTTTGTGTTTGAAAGGCAGAACAAGAAGCTGTGGGAACACAAGCTTGTTGGAAGTAGATTGATAGGTACAGCTTCTCCCATTACAGCTTTTTGGGCTGTAATGGGAGAAGCTGTGCTCATTCCAGGTCAGAATGTGTCAGGATGAGGTAGAGGTAACGGAGAGGTGGTAGCAAAGACACCTTGATTGGAGCACTGGTCCCAAGATTGTTTTTACTTACAAAAAGATTTCCAATCTGTTTCGCCATCTGGAAAACAAAAAGAAACCAGCAATCTGATTACTAATAAAGACTTAAAAATGGTAAATTAAATCACTTCATAAATTAAGTCTGTAGCAAAGGGAAGTAAAGAATTAAACTACAAACAGGCATAACTGCATGACTTTGTTGTAATGAAAGTGACAATTTAACATTTTGGACTGGTTTTGTAAATACTTCAAATTTGTCAGAGCACACAACCATAGGAAAAAAAGGAATCTCTGTATTTTAGAAATACTCTAAAGCTGATGAATATACTAGCTCAAGAAAATAATAGTAAAAAGGAGGAAGAAGAGTGGGGGAAAGCAAAACTAGTTCATATTTGTTCCAAGAAATGCATCTGACATAACAGAGATTCCCTGATGAACTAGGATATGGTGTGTTCTCCTTGTGCCTGATGAAATAGGATGGATAGAACCACACATAAGACAAAAATTAGAAGAAGGAAACAAAGATTGGAACAGAAAACTTGCAGTTACTCAGGGTTCTTGATCTAGTCTTCTGATTTCTGGAGACAAAAGCAAAAGAAGGCTAGCTCTCTGTTAGGAGCTCGGGAGGAGAAGTCTCCTGCAGTCTCCTGGGTTTGAAAACAGACAGCTGTTGCTGTGCTGGAGGCTGGCAAAGAAGGGGACAGTGATTAGGGACCAGTCAGCTCTTCTGCGCTTCTTCAAAGGTTTGCATCCTCAGTGGTGTGAGGGGAGAGGAGTATTTGCGCATGGCTGTAATAAGTAAAAGTCAAGGAGGTGCAAATCTTGAGGTTCTTTTGCTTGCTGTTCAGGAGCTGGCTGTATAAAGCTTGGTAAATATTAGTTTCAATTTGTAAGGTGTTAGAAATAAAACTAGACATTTATAAATTCAATGAATTATCAATTTTTTATAGACAGACATGGTTACAGTTTTAACAGTGGCAAGGCAAATTAATTTTTTTTGCCTTATGAGAAAAAGCTTGGTTTTTTTAGGGGGATAATGCATGTGTGAACAATATAAAATGGGACAGAAGAGAAGAAGCTAAATGCCTCATGTTATTGTTGGAAAAAGGCTTAAAACATTGGGAGTAGAGCTATCTGGAAGCATTGTGATCTTATGTTACCTGTCAACACTGAAAAAAAATCTCCTTCAAACAGAATAATATATTGTTCTTGGGAAAATGATTAAATAGGGAAAAATGCACGCACACACACGTGCACACTCTTGTGTAAACATATATGTTTATCTTATATATATTATGCATATTTGTGTGTGTGTATATATGTATATGTATGCACATATATGTGTGCTTTTTGTCCCCCTTTTTTTCCTTTTTTTCCCCCTAGCAAGGTGATGCATGTCTTTCAAAATGCAGTCTTCTGAAGCTGGAGAGTTGTTCAAGTTTTGTTGAGGATACTACTTGCTCAGAGCCCAGATTAGATTAAAAAAAAAAAAATCAGTTTCTAAGAATGGGCTATTTGTCTTTATATGGCAACTTATTAATTTTAAAAGATTTTTAAAAGGAACTTTAAAAGGTTCTATATTGAGCATTCTGGAATTCATGTAACGTATAACAAATAACATATTTAAACGGTACTTCTTCATAACACTTTTTTAATTTCAGATTTTTTTGTTTTAACTGAAAACCCTTGAAGAGAATTAGTCATCTTCCATCTAGCTGCTTGGTAGATTTCCTGATCATGTATTCCTTGCAAATAATCCATATTAACACAGAGTTGCCATCATAATGGTAACTAATGGAGCAGTATGTTTTCAAGGTCGGAGCAGGAAGAAGAACCTTATTTTCTCTTATATTGGCTAGATGTTTGATCTTTGACAAGTCATTGAGGTTCAGCTCCACAAAGGGATGTATAATGCAGCTTTTAATGTGTAACTTCCAGGTGCTTCATCCACAACTGTACAGGTTCTTCGTACATACGTGCAGCAGGAGCAGGAAGGGTAACATTCTTCAGAACAGGATCCACAAACCAGAATCCCAAGCAGAAAGCCGCTTAATCTAGAGAAAAGAAAATGCTGAGAACAGGAACGGTGTTTTAAATCCTGGTTGTCCTCGGATCCTAAATAACTTATCAACAGCAGTGATTGCCCCCCTGTTTGTTTTGGGGAAGAATATGTGGAACCTTCTGCTGAGGTGATTTTGGGGTTGCATGGGACATTCAGAAGTTCAGTGGTTCAGAGAAGAGTAAATATGGCTGCAAGAGTAAACATGACTGTGACTAGAGCTTAGGGTATGCATCTGGAAGATGGGGAGTCCTGTGCTCCACTACTTTTCTAAAGGCTGTTTCTGTGTTTTATTAGTGACTGTTTTTTGGTGTAAAATATGTACTTGGTGGAGCAAGGAATACGTTCCAAGGCTCCCTTCTGAGTTGAGCAATGGTCCTGTCCATGTTGCAGAGCCAGGTTAACTCTTGGTCTTGCTCACGTTCTCTTTCTGGCCCTTTTATATATCTTTAAGTATTGTGTTACTGGTATTGGTTCAACAGGAGGAGCAGAACAGACCCTTTGCTTTAGAACAGCCTTGCGTTTTGGTGAACAAGCACTTTCTTCATGCCGAATTTTTGAATCCACTAGTTGAGGAGACTAGTGGGGATATTCAAAAGGCACATTTATGTAGACTGAACAACCTCATATCGTTATGTTTGGTTGTCAGCTTACAACTAATCAAGCATGAACTATCTTGCTTGTTGGTTAGAAATCTTGTAAGAAGGTGCTGTGCCCCACAAGAAGTAGTGATTTTTTTTATTGGAATCAGTACCGAATTGATCTTGCTTGATGCTATGGAATGCAACTAATGGAAATATCTTCTTTAAGATTTCTAAAACTGAGGATGTATCTTTGATGGTAATCAAATCTTTGATGGTAATCAAAGAATTTTATATTGGTAAAACTTATCCCAAACTTCATATGCCTAGATTAAATTATTGTGTGGAAGAGTATCTTGTCTGCGTTCACAGAAAAATTTCAGATTGATTCAGAACTCCTTTTTGCTCTCTAAATATATGTGACTGCCAACTTAGAGGTGGGCAGTAAGTGCTTAATGGTATGGATTGTGTATGGATTGATACATGATAAGTAATTTTTTCATATATATATAATCCCTCAAACATTATAAATTAAAAACAGATTTTTCATTCAAATCATAGTTTTATTTGCATTTCTGTGGCACTTATGCTTGTTGTAATCTTAAGATTTCTTTGAGACTTTAATTCTGTGTGCTATATGTTGAACTGCTGAAGTACTTCATGAATTTCAGATCTTAATTTTTAGGTACCGCACAAAAAGCGTGAAGGTAGCTATCCCCAGGTCCAGGTTCACACTAAATTCTCTTGTGTATTGGTGCAAGATGTGTATTTCACAGAAATCTGAAAAGCAGTGGCTGCTTTTGAAAACTCAAACTTGAGTCACTCAAGGTCAAAGGAAAGTTTGTGCCACATAATCTAAAGACCCAGTTCTTTCCTATACACTGAAAATATGATAGAGTAGAAGGTGTAACTTCAAAGAAGTCTATCAAACAGTAACTTTATACTATTACCAGATGAAGTTGAAAAAACTTTCCAGTTTCTCCAGATTCTCACTCTTACAATTTATCATAACAGTACCCTTAAATTGTACTGCAAATAAAATAGTCCTTTTAACTCTTTACTGTCCTTCTAGAACTACTAACAAGCTATGCGTTGAGGTTTGCTCTTTTCAACCTCTGCTATACCTAATAATCTTCTAAGTGTGATGTATAGCAGGACCTTCAATTCAGTCCCTCAATCTTTCTCCTGAATTAGTCAGTGTTTTTAAAATATTTTGCCCCTTTATTATGAGGGAACTCACGTGGAATTAAAATAAAAAACCAAACAAGTTGAACTTGCCAAATATATGGTTAGGTAGAAATGGGATTTTACTTTATAATTCTAAAGCAACAAATTACCAATATATTTATATAGTAGGCATATTATCCTTCTGAGTATATTCTGATTTTATTGTTTGGAGTTCAGTGAATATTCCTACATAATTCCCACTCTACAGATAATGTAGACCTGGAATGGGATTTGTATTTCTTTTTGTGGTGAGGAGCAGAGAAGTAGGGAACAACCCTCTCATCATTTATGTATCGTGACCCAGCATCTCAGAGCCTTGGGCTATTATTTCAAAATCCAATATATTCAAACTTTGGCCTCAGAGAGCAGTAGGATCAGTACATAAGAACAATAGAGTGATAAATATAGATTTTTCATTAAGGAAAAGACTATATCCTGTCATTTTTGAATCAGTGTTCAAAAGGATCTGAGAATTCATAGCCTCTTCCAGGCTTTAACTTTATTTTTGCTGCAAAAAAGGACTTAACAGCCTTTTCACGTTACTGTGAGGCATCGTTGACACACAGAAATACAATTTTAGTATATACTAAAGGGGAGGTCCACTAACACTCTGACAGTAATTTAATGCAAGTCAATCCTGAGCCGTGCGTAATTATAGGCGTGATGTGGAACTGCTATTCTTGAGGATGGCGTGCGTGACGTGACACAGAGCCAGTTGCATACAGCTGGTTAACTAGGGTGGGCTTCAGCTTTCATGAGCTCGATTTTGCCTTTCTTCACTGACTTCTCTGCTACACTAGAAATTCATTTTGCAAGTCAAATTATGCATAGTATAATTCTTTTTGTTATAGCGTAGAAACTATGGCTCTCCATAGTACAGGAGTTAGATTACTGGATGGAGAACACAGGCTTTTGGGCATAGGCTGTTTAAATATACATTTGTGCATGTAAGTATGCTGACATTACATAAGAAGGGGTATATCTGGTTAAGTTTTAGAAATTGTTAATCTTCTCGGACCCTTTAATACATATGTTATATTCCAGGAGACTTTTTCGGATTTTAGATTTTAGAAATTATTTTCCCTCAATTTTGCTCAAATTTCTTTAAAAAGAGCGGGTATGATAGTGTAAAAACAATGAAAATGAATATTGAAAAGTATTTTTTGTGCTGTTTGTTTCATTGTTTCACACTCAAGGGAACAATTTATGTTCTGATTTTGAAGCCAACAGTCTGACTTGTGTGTTTTCCAGTAACCAGACAGTGAAAAGTTTTGGGTTCTGCAGTAAATGAAAAAATAATGATTTTCACTGGGTTCAGCTATCACAAAAGGTAATTCATCCCATATGTCAATATATGTGTATTTACCTAAACACATATACTTTAGATTTGAATGTAAATGAAAATATTGGGCAGGTTTTGGTATGTGCTTTGCACATACATGGTGATTATATATTTCTGTTGTACTTTTTTGGAAGTTTGCCAGAAGAGAGCTGTGTGTGTTGTGGGGGGGGTGGGGAGAATGATTAACTATAGTTTTCAAGCCCTGACAGGGAGATGCTTTATTCTGTATCGATATTGATGCAAAAGTAAAATTACAAGAATAATATTATTTCAAAAGTTTTCTGCTTGCTTTTAATTAGCAGGACTCTAAGTGGCTATAGCTTTTCCACCTGCAATCAAATATAATAAACCTTCTTCACTGCAGAAGTCAAATTCCAGGGGAAAAAAAAAAAAGTTGGAAGCTCACACTTACACCATAAAACCGTGTTTATTGCGCCCATCCGTCTTCGCAGATATGCCCCACAATGGGATTTGGTAAAGCCATTACAAGGTGCCGTATGAGTTCCATTTGCCTACAGTAAATAGAATGTCAGAAGTGTCAGGGGGAAATAAATATCGGGCTGGTTAAAAGGGAGCAGAGATGGCTCAAAGCATCATTGAGAGGATTGATTTATCTGGCGTGCTGTAATGACTGCAGATGTGGATCTGTTATTCTAGATGAGCAATGAATTTGATGAGCTGATAACACAGGGCCAGAGAGGCCTGGTTTTAATTACTGATGAGGAATTTATTTGTGAAGCACTGTGATTTACTGAGGGTTCGTTCTGTTATTGACAGGTGACCTTGGGGCTTTTCTCTTTTGATGAATAAAAAAAGCGCCTTTTTTTTTTTTTTTTTTAAATCTGTTTTATCATTGCTGCGAATACAGTGAGGTCATTTCAGATATAGTATTGTCTTTCAAACTATCTTAATATATAATTCTTTTCTGTAGTAGCTGTTAATTGCCTGTCTCTTTGAGATTGTTGTGTATGCTACACTTGAAAGAGACAAATTTTGTTGCAGGTATTTGTTAAAAGATCTACCCAACAAATTCTTGTTATGGTAGAGATCCTATGGCCAAGAAAAGAGTGAGTCAAATTATCCAAGTATATCCTACTGGGTTGTTTAGTTTTCCACCTATATATTTAATCCAATATGTACTACTTTGGCATAGTGACCTTACAGGTCAGTGAGGGGGAAAAACTGTAAAAAAAGTACAAGTACTCAAGGGATTTTTTTGTTTGTTTCTCTTTTTAAGCAAATATATTGGCTTGACTATTTTAAACAGCGTGTGCCTCAGATTAAGTTTTTGCCATGATATGCTCTTTTGTTGGGCAGAATATTATTGACATATCTATTATTTTTATACGCATACTTTCTTTGAATGTAGTACTTTATTTTCTCCCATAGAATAGTCTTTTTGCTTTGCTCTGTACATGCAATGGGAATTTTAGTGTTGTCTTTCGTGCTTGTGCTCTTAATTCTGTACTTCACTCTTCAAGTTGCAGCATAGAAACATCAGGATTAGACAAAGTAATTTCTGTCTAAGATATGGCATAACTATTAGGCAGGTGCTGTAGATGTTTTCCAGTTTGTAGGTAGCATTTGCTGCTAAATAGACTTTTAAAAATTGCTAATTAGGAAACCATTTGAATCCAAAACTTTGCAAAAGATGTACGTCTCAAGGAATACGTACAATAACATTAAAGTATGCCAGGAAGAGGTAGATACTGAATCAGGAAGGTAGAAGACCACTAATTTTTTTCTGGAAGCCTCATAATAGGTGGTATTACCCAGTTTTTTTTTTTTTTTTTTTTTTTTTACTTTTGCTATCAACATATTTTAACAGGGAGAAAGTTGTTCATTTAGTACTGTGTTCAGTATAATTTTTGGATATGGAGAGATTTCTGTCTTCTCTCTGTCCTCATCTAACCAAACACCATTATTCCTTTGAATTCCCATTTAGACCAAAGTCTGTTCAAACTACTTACATGTTATTTTCACGGGATGAGGCAAGGAATCCCCAGCTAATGGAAGAGGTGGTGGCAGATAGGCAAAATGTTTATTCTGACCCAAGGGTAAGGAAACCCTTTAGTGACACTGCCAATTACTCAGGATTTTCTGAGGTGGGAGTAGGAAATGGGGGAACAGCAGAAGTCTGTGCCAGGTACTGACAGGCAGGTTGTGCCTGCCGTGGTTCCACCGCTGCTGCGCAGCGCAGGGGCCTCCTTTAGGAAGCCCTATAGTGAGAACTGAGGAAGATTGCTAGGCAATGAAGTGGGCTAGAATAAAGCGTTATCAACCCTGAGAATAATGAAATTAGATCTGAAGTTATAAGTTTGTTTTAAGACCATGAAATCTTCTTTTAAGGTGGTTTGTTCTTGTTTTTTTAATCTTTCTCAGAGTTATTTGGATGTATGTTTGAACTTGCCTTATTATTCAAAAACATTGAAAATGGAGATGGAAGGAAGGGGAAGAGAAAAGGAGGAGAGAAATGAGAGGAAGAACCTTCATTTTTAAATGAAGGCTGATTTCCTGAGATACTGTATAGACCCATCAGCTGAGAGTGTTTAATTAAAAAAAAAAAAAAATCCTATCAAATATCATTTGACTAGCTTCAAAAAAAAAAAAGACCTCTTAAATACCCCTCTTAAAAAACAAAACAAACAAACAAAAAACCCTTCTGCCTCGCCCTGCAGTACTAGAAATGGTTGGTAGTTTGTTACCTGTGCTGGTCTTTGGCTTGTGCAAAGTTTGCTGCTTCGTGGAGGCAGAAATCCCTCCTCCATGAAGGAAGAGGTGACTCTGAATCCCAAGACAGTGGCTTCATGAAGTCATCGGAGGGTTGGTTTTGCTCATTTTACTCGCCCCGCCTGTCTCTTCTGTGGGTTTTTCCATGGAAGGGGAACAGTTAGCTATTTGTGAATAGTATATATCTTCTTAAAAAAGCATGCAGCATTTAGTTCTAGGGATAGGCCTTCAGTGAAACATATCTGACATTTTTAGATATGTTCACGACTTCAATGTTGCAGTTAAGGAAATGGCAATTAATAAAAGTATTAGCTTTACTATTTTTTACAGATTTACTGTTTTATGTATTTTTATAAAATCAGTGTTTTTTTTTTAAAACCTGATTAATTATATTTAATTACCTGTAAAATTGAATAGTTGCTTGAATACAAAAAATCCATGTCTCTACTTTCTACATGGCGCTTACCTGACCTGTTCAGAGACTACTTAGGTCAGAAGAACATGCTAGCATATTTTGCCATTGCAAATGACAGATTTCATTTTTTTTGCAACAGTTTAAATAGTAAACTTGAACAATACAGTTTCTTGGTTTTTTTTGTTTTTTTGGGGGGGAGGTGTAATCTTTAAACACCTCTCTTTGTGCACAAAGGAAGAGGTTCCTGTTTAGTGTGCCGTTATTTATACAGTATGTTGAGTTTAGCAGCAGGTGCCATTTGTAGATGTCTGTCATTAGTAGTTTGAGGATTAATAGAAATGATATGTTTAGAAATAAAAGAAAAATATCATATTCCTGCTGATATGCAAAACTTCAGTAAGTTCTCTGTAACACAGGATCGTGAGCCTGCAATATTTCTGGTCCCGTTTCAGTTTCCTAATGTATTTTGCTGATCTTTGTATTTTAATATTATTATTGAATAAAGCTGGCTTGTATTTCTTCTTTCCCTGTAACAGGTGTCTTCCAGCCTTTACATATGGAGCATGGCTTCAGGCCTTCCTTATGCATGCTCGCAGCAGATGACAATACACTTTTCTTCTTCAGTTAAACTTACTGACTGTGTTCGTATGAAGGGACTGCTTTGCTGGGTCTAACAGCAGGGAGGAATCTGCTGCTAAAGTTTCAGTTTGAAATTGTTTAGAATAGTCTGTGTAGGGTATTAGACAGCTGTTTTATCTGATATCTGAAAATACTGTGTTTCCATTTTTGTAGACCTTGGTATGAGCCTTGCATTTGTCCTGAACAACAGAAACGTGTCACTATTTTAGTTGTGAAAAGCGCTAATACAGTTTTTAGTACTTATCATTGAAGCTGGTTTTAGAGTAATGAACTAAAATCAGGTATCAGTTATGCTAATACAGATCAAATGAATTAAATAAGTATGCAAAAATGGAATGCTCTTTGCATATGTATTTAGAAAGTCACGTTTGTGTCCCTTTTGAAGTTATTGAGGATTTATCACTGGGGGTGGTGGGGAGGAAGGAGGAAGAAAACAGCAAATATTGAGACCCTTTAGGATTTTTAGTTTTCTCAAAATCCACGCAAGACGTTCAGAATCCCTGTACAAGTGGAAAACCATTGATTCTTAAATGAAGCTTAAGGTCAGGAATTAAGCATTAGCGTTAACTCAGAACAGTTCAGTATGATATGTAAGAGCGTTTTGAATGCTTGATATTGTTCTGTTACAAAGAGTAATACTAAAAAACAAATAAACAAAAAAAAACTTTAAAAAAATTAACAAACCGGTATAGGAATGCACCAGTGTATTCTGATATTTCAGCTTTTCCTTCATCTTCTCAGTGCTGTCTCTGTTTTTTTCTATCAACTTCTTCAAATCTGTTCAAGTACATCCAATATAATACTGCAATAAAATATAGCTAATCATAGTTACTAATACATTATTTCCATGTGTTTGTATAAAATTGAATCTTATTAAATTAGCGGTCATAGAATGTTAGAAACCTACATGGTAGTTAACAGAAAAATTGAGACAAAGTCAAGCTTCTTCTGATTTGCGGGCTACAATTCACAAGTTCCCATTGAACTGTGTGTTGTGAAAACGTCGCCGTTGGGGGACGGCGAGGCCCCCCAGCTTTGCGCGTGCGGAGGTGCTGCGCGGGTTGGTTTGGCTCCGCGCGTTGCCCCCGCGGTTAGCGCCAGCCGCGGGGGGAGCATGCTGCAGGCTGGTTGGTTTGACAGAGAAGACGCGAGCCTGTAAAATGTCCTAATTATCCTCTAAGCCGGTACAGTACTACCTCAGATTATTACCTGATCCTGGTTACCTCTGATACTAATACGGTTAAGGGATGGCTTTCATGAGGGTTTCTAGAAAGTAGGAAGTTAGGCATTTTACACAGTGATTACAAGCCCAAATTTTGGCCTGGTAGGGGTCCTGCTCCTGCTGAAGTAAATCAGTTTTGTCATTGATCCTAATAGGAGGTGACTGCATCCCACAATTTTAAGTGGTTGCAGTGGTTTTTATAAAACTCAGTATTTTTTAAAAGCACTTCTTAAGTAGCATCTTAACATGCAGAATCAGTGTAAGAGGCTTAGCACACTTTGAAGTTTTTGCAGCCTCTGTGGGCCTGGGCTGCGGGAGGGGAGAGGGCTGCTGAAGACACATGCCCTGCCGCTGCCCTTCCCCAGGGCCAGGCTGCTGGGTTGTGCGCCACTCCCAGTGGCAAGGGTGGAAAGGACAAGTAAGCTGTTGTATGGGAGCTCTGCTTGTTTAGATCCCCCCACCCCACCCCCATGGGTAATTAATTCTTATTTTAGGGTCACAGTCTGCTTCTGTATTTCTCCTTGCTGTCACAGGAAAAATTCTGTGATACTTGTGTGCCTGAAAATAGTTTCTCTTTAGTACTTTGACACAGTGAAATTACCCAAGATTTTCCCTGTTCTTCCAAATACTTTTCTGTAGGAGCTGTTTTACTGTCTGTGTCAATGCCTGTGAATCCAGGCCCTTGGTATAAGGGACATGGTGCCTTAGCTCCCCTTTCATCCTCGTGCGGCCTCTTTGCAATTAGTGTTTAACACCTTCAGCTTCGTTGTCTGGATGTACCAGTACTGTCAGTAGAGAAGGCCAAACTTCTGAATTTCAGGCCACTCTGTGTTGCAAAGCAAGAAGCTGTGTTTGCAGGAAGGAAGTACAAACTCAGGTCTGACTTGGAGTGTCATCTTGTTTAAGGAGGACTTAAATATATAAAATGCTGAGATGGCCTCATGTTGCTCACCACTAGAACTTCTTAGGAACTGATGGTGCTAGTCTGTGCTCCAGAATTTTTAAAACCCACATTTTTCCCCCACAAAAGATATATAATTATATAATAAAAATTGTAGAAAAAGGTTCAAAACCACTTTTCTTTGTATATTGACCTTTTTAGGTGTAGATGTATATATAGCAAGTTCCCTATTTGCTAGGCTATATAGAGACATTTTTGTGTTGAACTTAAATATTTGAACTTGTACTCTCCTTTTTCTGTACAACCAAATGCAGGATGTAGCAGCAGTAGGTGCTACCCATGAGGTAGATAATCAAAAGGACTTGGAATATTATTGTCTCAGTAGCAATATCTTATTTGAAGAGAGTCTGCAAATGGACACATGGATTCTATTATGAATTATAGTAACTATTTTAAAAATGGTTCCATTTTTCCTGTGAGATTTGAACATGTGTTCCCTTTATTCCATCATATTTTATTAGTTATTTTAAATGTTTGTATGCAATCATATATACTTAAAGCAATCTAGAGAAGAAGAAAGATTTGTACTCTTTTGAATGTTTTGCTCACAGATGCTGAGGTCTTACCCAGCGCAAGACAAATTATGAACCTGTCTCTGCCTCAGCCAATTACATACAACTGTTAGTGAGTTACTACACTTGTAGTAATTAATGTAGAAGCCTCGGTACAGAAATTAAGACATAAAAAGTGTACTGAAGCTAGGGATATTCAAACATCATATTTAATTGTTAATATCTGACAGGACACACATTGGCTGTTTACATTTAGACAGCAATCTGTTTCAGGGCACAGTTATTCATAGCGATTCCTTCATACTGTGGGATAAAATGGTATTTTGGTTTAACAATTCTCAGTAATTACATGAAAACTGAAGCTGGAAGCAAATAGTGTTTTTTCCAGTTGAAAGAGTGGTGAGAATTTAGGTACTGATACTGCTTAATTGTGATTTGTAATGAAATCCCAGTAAAAAGTGGGGTAGCTGCAGGACATAATGTGCATAAAAAGTGAAGAATTGATTTTTAAATACATATCAGATGAAGAACTAAGAGTTCATTTAAAAATATATATAGCAATACCTTCTTTAAAAAGAAATGTTAAGTGATCTTGTAGTGTTACCTGTTTGATCATAAGGCATGAATATTTTCATTCAGTGTGGTAATATCTGAAAGATGCTGTGCTCTACATGCTCCAAGATGGAGAGCTGAACTGTCTTTTCCATCATGCTCTAAAACTAGTCCTGGTGTGACTCTGAAGTCCATAGGGATATGCCAAATTCACAGTTGTGTAGAAGAAGGCAGGTTTGGCTCGTGGTGTCTGTGGAGTTTTAGTAATACGATAAAACTGATCTATTCTCTTTTTACCAGAAATCTTGATAACTTTTGTGAAATGGTATAATCAGAAATGATACAAGGATACTACTTACTTTCCAGTGGTACCTGATATCCTGTTTGTGTTTTGTTGCCCTATGCATAGATGTTTTATAGAAATTCCAAAATACTTTTCATTCACACAGTTAATAAAAGGAAATATATTTTGCGTACCTAAATTCATATATAAGTCCACATGATATTCAGTGCAGAAAAATTTTACTGTAAGTTCTTCATCATTACAGGATCGAATTCTGATCATCCGAAGGGAAAGGTGATCTTGCCAAGTGCAGAAAGAGGAGCTGCGTTGCAGCAGTACTAGTTTTTTGACTTCACGTTCAGAAGCAGAACATGGTTCTGTTTACAGATGCTGAATTAGCTGTAATATAACAAGTGATTATGGTCTTATATAGTCAGAATATAGCAAATTCCTTTTAAAATAATCAAAATTCTGTGAACGTAGCTCTGTACAAAAACACAAAAACTGTTTATAGTATATCTGCACTTGGGTTTGAGCCCCTGTCTTGCTCCTGCTGAAGGTAAATATTTTCTTGACTTTGCAGTCATATTCCAGTTCTTTCTCTCTATCGTTTTACCTATGCTGGCTCTATGGGTAGTCTGTTCTTAAATGTTTTGGAGATGATTTTGTTCATACACCTTCTGTAGATGCAGAGACCTGCAGTTAGTGTGTGTGTTTTGTTTTTTTTTTTTTTTTTTTTCCCCTCCATGATACTGTATTGATTTTGTGTAGAAGGTATAAAAGATCACTTATACCTTAAAGGTCTCTGTGTGTGGGTTTTTTTTTTTTGTTTGTTTATTTTTTTTAAAAGAAAAGCCTTAATGACATGAACTTAACATGGAGTCAGCAGTCCAGAAGATTGTGGATGTCTTTATGCTTGCCGCTATAATCTACCTTTTTCTGTGTGGACCTTGCATTTACTCATAGGTTCTGTGTATATAACTAACTTCATTTAAACTTCATTGATTCAGCATGTGTGGCTTTTTTTATAAAATAGATTGTACCACTGTCAAGCATCAACTGTGCCATTGTAGTGCAAGTCACAGTCTAGTGAAATATCCTAGGTATTTATATTTAAGGAAATCCAGGTGTTCAAGTTTAGTTTGAAATTAATAACATTCAAACTCTTAAAAAAAAAAAAAAAGACATGGCAGGAAGCACTGTAACTGTGAATGCAAATGTATAGCATAGTTGCGTGAGTTTCTTTAATTCTGTTTACAGTATCTGTAAAAGATATTTACTTCAAGGCAAATAGAAGGAGGAATGTTTATTTAATCTTTCTATTGACAAGTTTCTATCATTTTATGTCATATGAAGATAGATTTTCATTGTGCCAGGACTTATTTATCAGTCTGTCAAACCAATCATACCTCTAAAATTATAGTTTCATGTGGCGTTCATTTACATAATTTAGAAGTGAATAGTAAAATATGCAGTTTTGCAGAGAAGATCTTTTAAATACTCTGATTATTGGCATCAGCCATAACAGCTCATATGGGATAAAGCAGCTCTGTTTATAGACACTCTCACACTCAACATAATCTTATGTTCCAAATTTTTTGTCACTACATGAAAAGTCATTTTTGGCTTATATCATTATTTTGGATTTCTTTTAAGTCATTGCTTTTCTTGTGGTATGGTGAAACAGATACTGGTTGAATAGTTAAACTTTGTTTTTGGTAGAGGAAAAAATCCCCAAATTTCAGGATCAGTGTTTGATACCTCTTTGGAAAAAAAAGATACAGAAATCCATTCCTTTGATTATGGTCACATTGTTAATGTTTGAGCAGATATTGGATATTTGTGGAAATATCTGTAGGTCTTGAAGGTTTCACAACTTTCAGCACAAAACTGTGTTACTATGGAAAAGCGGTGTTCACTCTTCTGACAAGTGTGACACTTAACCAAGGAGTAAAAATAATACAAACCACATAATATACAAAACGAGTTGGGAGTTGTCTGTGCAGACAGTTTGTTGACACTTTGTTGGAAAAGATTTCTCTAATCTGCTCTGCGGGTAAGATCAAATAAAAATACATTTGAAGAGGACAGGGTTGTGAACATTTTGTTAGTGATGTGGCTACAGCATCCGTACTTTCTAAATCAAGGCGTAGTTGTTACAGGATCAGGGCCTAAATGTCAAACAGACTGCCCAAGCCTAAGGAAGGGCAAATAACTTGTTAGAAAAGGCAGAATCCAGCATTTAAATGCCTTTTTAGAATGAATATCTCTTTTTGGAGCTTTCCATGAACGTGCAAAACTAGAGGTGTGCAATTCTTTGCAGATTAGGAAAAAAAAAGTTTGTTTTTTAAGATTGTTTTGAAAACATGCATGTAGTAAAGACAGACTTGCAGATTTTTTTTCTTGCAGTGCAGGCTGCTAGAAATGACACCCATGAAGGTTTATATGTGCTCGTAAAATGCGGCTTCTACTTTTTCATTTTCAGAGTTCAGTAAGGCACAGTGCCGTTGAACATTTGGTGCCCCCCCCCCCCAAAAAAAAAAAAGAAGAAGAAGAAAAAAGAAGGATTCGGGGGCAGGACGCCAGTGTTCGCGCATCAGGTGCGCTGTCGCCGGAGCTGCCCCCTTTGCGACGCCTTTGGTGCCGGCAGGGCTCGGCCCGCAGTGCTGCGGCCGCGGCTGCGGCAGCCCCGCTCCGGCTGCGGCTGCGGCTCCGAGGGGTCCTTTGAGTGCGGATGTGAAGCAGTTTGCCTGTCCTTTGCCTCACAAGAATTCTCTTCTAAAAAACAAAGCTGTAGCTATGAAGTAGCGTATTTGTCCTAAAACTTATGAAAAGGAGGGGGAGGGAGTGCTGGGACCCATCTTTATGGCAACAATGAGCCTTTGTGAGGTTTCATTCCAGGCTAATGGCTGGTGAAATTGTTCTGGGTAGTTAAAATGAAATGAAATGAATTAAAGAACATGAAGGAGAGCAAGCAGAATGGTTTATTGCTTTTCTTTGAAGGCACAATAGCTATACTCTGTCTCTTTTTGTTACTTATATCTGTGTGGCAGATATTTAAAGTCAGGGTTTTGAATAGCATGATGGCTAAATGAGGGCTATAAATCGAGGGCTATGGTGCAAAATTCTAGTGCTAGCAAGTACTAAAACACAATACCAAAGAGACTGGGGTCTAAAATTGTTTTAAACTGATGAATATGCAGACATAAAACAAGAAAATAAATGTGTTCCCCACCCCAAAAAAACCCTCCAGAAAACTTTTTTTTTTTTTTAAGGCAAACACATTTTAAAAACATGAATGCTTTGAATTTGTGCTGAATGTTACTTTATGTTTCTCTAAAAGCCTGACTTTTAATTAAAAGTGTGGAAAACATGAAGTAGTCAAATATTTTTATTTTTGGGAAAATGTGAAAATGCCAAGAAATTAATATATCTGGTTTCATTTATAAACCTAAGAATTTTCCCAAACTAAAAAAAACCCCCAAACCTCTTTTTTAATATGTTAGGTTGATGATACAAACACAAAAGTTTCCCAAAATGGGATAATGCAGCTTAGAGAGCACCTGGTTTGAGACTGTTGTTACACAGCTGAAAAAATAAAGTGTCATATCAGGTTGGGGTCACATTTGTCTAAGAAGAACTAACAGGAGGATTTCTATTGTCAACACAGGAGATGAGCAGTGTGATAAGGGCAAATTATACTCTCTGATCCACCCCTCTGTTACAGAAGTGACTAGAGATTAAAGCCTCAGCCTGGAATTTCATTACTTTTATATGTTTTTCACGAAGGCAGCATTTGCAAAAATACTGGTAAAGAAGAGTCAGAATTTTTCATGAAAGTGTGAGGTTGTCTTTGTGTGTGCATTCACGTATACATATCTATATATTATCATAAGCATACTTAGAACAAAAAAAAGTATAATGAATCTACTGAAGTTGGGTTGAATAATCTGAAAGTGGATGATTGATAGTAGTTAGTTCATGTAATGTAAAAGATTGGGTTTTGGTTTTTTTGTTTTTGAAAAAAGCTAAAATGTTAGCATAAAAATATAAACTAAAATTTAAGAGAATATTATGAGTTAATAAAAAGTGAAAGATTTTTAGGAAGTGAAGAGTACAGAATTTGGTCAACTTCTAAATAATAGTGTTTAGCAGTACTGGCTTTATTGCCAATCAATTAGCAAAGCCCAGAGTCTGGGAACCTCATTTCTGAGGTTTTTATAAAATAGGAGTTCTCAAGCCTTTTTGTAGTTGAGTCTCCAGGAGGGATCAGCCACATTGAGCCTAATGCCCTCCCTAGCTTTCCTTGACAAGCTGGGACTTCTGATGCTTCATATCCGTCTTTGTTGGTGTCAGGACATGCACTGCTGTCTTTGCTCCAAAGATGCTTCTCTACTTCCAGCTTTAGTACTTTTCTGACAGAGGTTGTAAAGCTGGTTATCTAGCGACCGTGTTCCGGAGGCGTTTAGGTGCCTTCGCACTGCACTCTGCAGTGCTGCTTTTCCTTTGTGTTTGGAGAGACCTGGGAGCTAACCGTTGCGGAGCCGGCTGAAGCAGAACTTGCACACTACAGTGAGCGGAGAGAAATCATCCTTACGTTGGTTGTTGAGGTAGATCAGCTGACTTTTTGCGTGATGGTGGGTTTTCATTTTCCTCACCTTTTTTCTGTATTGGCACTAAAAATTAAAGCATACTTCCTAAACTTTTTTCTTTTAGTGTTTGTGATATCTAATAACAACTGTGTCTGTCTTCAGTGAAATGGAGTTGTATCTAAGCTACTTTTAAACTAGCATTTGTGGGCATGTCCATATTTGTTGGAGAGCTAGGCAACACCAATATTCCTGCTGCCTTGCTTTTCATTAAAGGAAGCCTACTGAAGAGAGAAGGTACAACCCAAAGTCAAACACAGGGCCTAGTGTCCAAGGAAGAGTAGATGTGGCATGTATGACCAAGAAGCTAGAAGAGAGGTGGGGTATGCTCCACTTCATATACATCAATTGCTAAAGAACTGTTTGACTCTTTTCAGCTTCTCACTTGTGGGCAAATACTGCGTTAGGATGACCTATATAATTTTATCAGTAACAAGTATGACAAGCCTTACAGCTTCATTAAAAGCCTAATCAGGATTGCAGAAGGAGAAATCCTAGTTGTAGGCTGAGCATTCTTGTAGTCATGAAACAGCTTTGTACAAGTTCTGAAAGAAGGAAATACTCTTATATTTTTATCCATATCTTAAAGAAATTCATCCATCAGATTTAGGAAGTGGATTAATTTCTACCACATGGCGCTGCTGTGAAATTGCTGTTTGGTATTGCCCATCTATCACTGGAGAGCACTTACTTTAGTGGCTCTACACCTGGCTTTTTTGTTTCTTTGTAGTTTCCTTTCCTAATAAATTAATATGCAAAGTGGTTTTTTTTTGCAGATTCTTTACAATCAATAGGAAGTAACAGAATGTGACACCAAAATGAGTGAGTGACTTTGAGGTCCACAAGCATGCTTGCTGCCACTGCTGAATTATTATTCGTTTCCTACTTGGGAAGATTTTTAAACATCTCAAATATGGGTAGGTGACTGACATTGCTTCAGGAACAGAGCAGTATCTTTCGTGGCAGTATGCAGACATTAGGAAAGGCTTTTCATAGTTATGCATTTAAGATTTTGAAAGTATAGTAGATGTGTGTCCGTGAAAATATTTATTACATTCCATCTAAAAAATAGTCCATTTATTAAAGGACTGCTACTTATTTCCTTAATGAGTATGTTACATTTGGATTGTGTTTACTTTATTAAAGTTTTTCACTGCTTGACTCTGATCGTATCTGTATTTGGATAAGAATAGTTCTCAGAGCATAATGAATGAATGGCTTTATGCATAATTTAAGAATATCAAATTTATCAAAACATAAGATGCTTTCTGTTCTTTAATAATAACTAAATGTTTTCCTTTAAGAATTTAGTTGACTTGGCAGCAAAATAGATTCTTGTATTGAAATATAATACTATCGTTTATCCCTTAAAAAAAAAAAAAAAAAAAGATTAGCCTGGGTTGGTGAGTGTGTGTATTTTTTTTTTTTTCCCCCCTGGGAGTGGTGGTGGGTTTTTTTTGTTTGTTTGCAAGCCCACATGAACCATGGTAAGATTACTTAGTTATGACAAGAATGTGGTGCTAGAGTGTATGTTTATGAGGTTTAACTATGACTTTGGGAAGCTGTGACAAATGCTAAGCGGTAGAGCGGATCAGAACAGTAGCCCGTGAACAAACAGTTGGCCTGTTGAACCAGACCATCGTCTTCTAATGTTCACTGCAGTTGAAAACCATTGCTGATGTACCAAACATATAGTAATGGAAAATTAGAACTATTTCATAATTGTGTACTTTTTGAAAAGGAACAAATATGAACAAAAGCTGTAGCATAGTAGTGTAGTACAACTGGTATTTTTATTTCAATTGAGTAAAATCTTTGGGGGAAAAAATGCAAGTGGTATGTGGTTTAAAGTCTCTACCTAATCCTTTTTTCCCTCCCTCGTATTCTGTGGACGCTCTCATGGAGCTGTCCTCTGTGGAGGAGCAAGGGCGGCGGGGACGCTGCTGCATGCTGCCCTGCGGTCGCTGGCTGCATGGCGAGTGCAGCTGTGGAAGGGGTGCAGGGCTGCTCTCTAAGCCAGTAGTTTAGAGCTGAAAGGCTGTTTGCTGTTTGCAGTTTCCTCAATGATTCAGGCTATTCAGCTATTTTATAGCTGAATTTTGCACAAATAAAAATGGTGTTACCAAAATATTTTTATGACGTGTTCTTATAGTTCATCCATACGTTTTGTAAGAGTTTGAGTGTTCTTAAGTAAAGAAAACTGTGATGTACTGTTTTGTATTAACATTTTCAGATTATGGTTGATGTCACTGATGAATTTCTGTAACATTAATGCAATGAATTCAGAGTAATTTCACATGGAATAAAGAACTTTAAAATATTGCTCTTTCTGGGTTATTATGTTTGATTTTGAAGGTAAATGAAGCATTAACACCTGAGACTGCAGCACTGATCATAACATTGTCACTGCAAAAGCCTCATGGCTGTCAGTGTACTTCTGAGGTAATCCAAAGGGCAGCCCACCTTGACCTCGGGTGATTAACGTGCTTATCCGTACTGGAGCTGGAAGAGCGTTTCCATGGAGTTTCTGCAAAGGGCAGGTTCACAGTTCGGCTTTGGCCATGCAACGGGGGTTTGCCTGGGACCATGGTGCTAGTTTCCCACTTGCCAAGTGTTTCTCAAACGGAAAATGCACTGGTCTTTTCTTAAGCGCTGTGTTAAAAACCACTTTCAGAAAATACTTTGGAAATGTATGGAATACAGAGATTTCCAGATTCTGTTTTTAGAAATATTTGTGGTATTGCGTTTCCAAGTCAGTCTTCCACAAAAATAACATGTTGCCACTGATCCATTTTGTTAAGGAAAACTGATGATGATTTGGGGCATCCAGTTTAGCACCATTAGGGCTGAAATGTGTTAAACATGTATCTTTTGAAAGTGAGGCCTATTTTCAGTGTTGCAAGTTTGGTATGAAAAGTCACTATTTGCAGGTGGAAACTTTTTTCTTTTTCTTTTTTTCTTAATTAGATATCAGTTTTGATTTTGATAGTCTGAATAATTTTGCATCCCTCCTTAGCTGTCTTCCGTAAATTTTTTCTATTAATTTCAACAAAAAGAGGGGTTTACATCAACCTGACTTTTTTTTTTTTTTAACGATTGCTGATAAAATACAAGAATTTCTAAAAGTCTTTCATAACAGACTGAGATTCAAATTGAAAATCTAAGTAGTTCTAGAAAACAGTTCTAAAGCAATTTTGATAGACGAGGTAAATACTAGATCTGTATGGTGTCTGTTCAGGAACGCAGAGAGCGCTTTGCACTAACATCTGACTTGAAGGAAACTCCCACTCGCTTCTGCCACTTTGTGTGTTGTATTTGCTTTTTTTTCTTCTCTCTTTCTCTCCTCCTCCTTTAATTTGTTAAGTAAATATATAGTGAATTTGGGGAGTGCTGGCAGGGCAGGAAATGAAAGGAGTTGGCATTTAACATTGGTAATATGTACTTTGTATATTAAACTCTTGAATTAAAATACAAAAGAAACTAGATAAATGGAATAAGTTAGTGTGGTACAGGATTTGGAAATGGCTGATGAGCAAGTAGTGTAGAACCCTTTCTCCTGTTTGTATGGGGGAGGCTGGGGTTATATTTTTTTCATTTGTGTTTTTTTTTTTTTTTCCCTCCTCCCTTTGCAGTCTTGAAGGTACCTAACAGCTTTTAAACTTGGGTGTTGATTTAGAAACTAATAACGTAATACAGTCATAAGGTTGCATGGTTTTAATTTTTTATTTGTATTTTTTTGCTTTTAAGCAGTTTAGCAGAAAGCAATTAAGAGAGCTCATTCTAGTGGCTAATCAAAATCATAAACCAAAACACAAAATAACAGCAAAGTATAAATTAGTGCTACTGAAAAGATGCTCCCAAACCAGCTGTGCTTACATACATCAAGTTTACATTATTAACTACACCATTTCTCCAACCAATATGTTGTCAGTACAGAGGAATGAAGCCTTCATCTTTACCCATTATTTCCTTTCATGAAAACTAAAATAACTTCATCATAAAATAAGATGGAAAATAAAAGTCACATAAGATGCACTGTTGAAAATGTGCAGTTCCATTCAAATGTATTTTGTTAAGGAAAAACTGGCAAAACTGCATTTGAAGAGTTTGTTTAAGAAGAACAGCAGAGCTTGCCGAGATAAGGATGAAAAATGTGCGTGGGAGCGGGTGCTGCCGCTGGCCCCCCTGCTGGGCGGGCAGCCCTGGCCAGGAGCGGCACCGGGGCAGGGAGGCAGCCGCGTCGGTAATGGAGAGATGTCGGGTGGAAAGATTGCTCTATCACGGCGATGGCTCCTTGCCTGTTATAAATCTGAGGTTGTTCTTTCCTGCCACAGAAATGAGCAGCTCTTTCTCCTTCCTAGAATGAAATGTCGGCTAGAGAAAGGAACAGAAATGAAAACGAAAAGTGAGGAAAGTTATCTTTTTAACATAAATCTCTTGTGGAAACAGTATCAGGCCCATTAGTGATCTGAAAAACAGCAGTATGCCAATCTTCTGCCTACCCGTGGAAGGAAACAAGCCTTTTTATGGCATGTCCCCTCTCCTTTCCCTAGTGCTTTCAATCTAGGTACGGTAGAGATGGACTGCTTTAAATTTCCATGTGGAAAGCGAGATCCTAGATGGTGACAGTTCAGGGAGCTGCCATGCATGCAGCACTGAGGAGTTTGGGAAAGGAGATCCTGTTCGCTGCCTAAAACTGTTGTAAGGATTCAGCAAAGTCTGGTTTTGCCAGCCCTTGCTGACCGCAGAAGTAAGCCATTTAGCAGCGGGATCTGAAGAGGACCTGAGGGTGGGTTGCCGCTGTGAAAAACTGTGCTGTGGTACTTGCTTGCCAGTGACAGCTTGCTCTTAGGAGGGTTGCTTTTGGTCTGTCTGGTTTGATGTCCTTGAGAAATACTGGGGTTAGCCCATGGCATGCAAGCACTGCCTGTAAAAGGTAGGTCTCCATGCAAGAGAAGCTGTTTCTCCTGCTGCTACCATTTTTGTATCCTTTGTATAACTTAGTTCTGTCTTTTGTTTGGTATGAAGAAGCTTTATACTAGGGTTTGCTTTAAATCTTCCTGAGTTTGTTCAAAATGCTTTGAGAGTCCTGAAAATAATGGTTATCGTTCTGTTTTTCTGAAAGATGGAGACCAAGCTGTTTTTGTTGCCCTAGCAAGCAAGTACTTTGGATCCTTCATATTCCAAATAAAGAAAGAAACACAAACAAACATAATTTAATTTATCCTGGTAAATTTATGTAAGCTTTGATTAAGCTTAGGTAATTGTTACTTCAGTACAGATTTCATAGTAGGAAACCTGAAAATTTAGAGGTAAGCGTTTATATAACTTGCAAGGCAAATTAGAAAAAGCTTTGATTTAAATATAATTCAGTTTGGGCAGAAAAGTGGAAGGTTAGATAAAATATAATGTGGGTTTGCATGGGTAGATCATGCCAAGCTGACTTGATAACTATGTTTGATAAGATTACTGATTTTCTGGACGTGGGAAAGGCTGTCTCTGCTATCTGGACTTCTGTAGTGTGGTGGTCTGGGAAATTACTGGCAAGGCTGGTAGAGATGGGGAATGCATACAGGAAGTGTAAGGTGAGTTGAGTGGCTTGTGGAGATATAAAATATAAATTGAAATTACCAAGCTTAAGGAAGGTTACTGACAGAGTTTTCAAGGGTTGCTTTGTGACTGATCTTAGTGTTTTTAATGATCACTTGGCGCAAAGAGTGGGAGTGTCATAATGCAATTTGCTGATGACAGACGTAAAAAGATATTGTCAATATACAGGAATATTAGAGAACTTGGTGGCTTGAAAGACTGGGATAATAGAAATGGGATGAAAATCCATAGATTATGAGGCCAATAATTCACTAAAGAGGACTGCTCAATCTGAAACATTAGGACAGACAAAATAACACAGTTGATTAAAAAGAAAAGACTAAAAGAAGCTGAGAGAAGAGATGATAACCATAGACAAGTGACAGAATGTAGAAAACAAACTTCTAGAAAGTGAAGAAAAAATAGTAATGAAACATAGCTGAAAACATTTACGCAAAGCATGGGTATTTTTCATAACCCAGGAAAGTTTTCTAACACATGTGCGCATCCCATTTGCTCTTTCTTTGCAACCCACTTGCTACTATGCTCTGAGTTGTAGAAATGCAGAACCCAGGACTTGGGAAGATGCAAAACCAGGTAGGATTTGGGTTGCTACAAGGGGCACGTGCGGAGCTGCCCTGGCTCAGGGCCCTTGCTCTCCTGGAAGGGCCCGTCCGGGCTCCTGTGCCCTCGTGGCTGGGAACTGCCTCCTAATTTCTAACCTTTATTCAGGGCCAACTTTGGGGCTGTCGGCAATCACAGAAGTCTTATTTCCACATGTACTGACTGACAGCAGCCTCATAGTCTCTCTCAGCCTTCATTTTGCTGAATGTGCCAAGCTGTGTCGGGCGAGTGGCCTCATACAGGCTTTCCATTTTCTTCATCATCTTAGCAACTGGTTTTCGCCTGTTCCTGTTTAAACTCAAGTGATTAAGACTCTTCCAGGTGGGGTGTCACCAGTGTCCTGAACAGGAGTATTAATAGTTCTGTCCTTGCAGGAAGTTCCACTCTTTTTTAAACTATATAGTTTCTGTTATCTAGAATTATATTTGACTTTCTGTGCTTTCCTCACAATGGCGATGTGCTGTCAGCTTACAGTCTCTAACAGCTGAGCTACTCCACAATGAAGGCAGTGCAAAGCCTCTGAAAGAGCTTGGCACACTGCATTAAAATGGTTGTAAGTCAATCTTAAGTCCTCTTATTCATCTTGTTCAGTAAATGCTTTCAGGTAATGTTTCCTTACCGTTTTTCCTTCACTTCTAAAAAGTTTGTTTTCTACCTTCTCTCAATTGTCTTTATCAATCATCTCTTCTCTTTTAGTCTTTCAGGTTTTTTTTTCCTTTTATCAACTGTATTATTCTTTTCTGGCCTAATTTTTCAGATTCTTGTATCCCTTCTTACTTGTCCCCTACTTTTGATATTTTCTTATTTATTGTTCTTCATGTTTATTTTTACATTCTTCCTTTTCACTTGTGTAAACTGTGTGTTTGTTCTGACTATATTGTAAGTAATCATTTGAATTCCTTCTGTGCCCAGTGGGACACGCAGCAGCGTTAGGCATTTCACGTGCACAGTCTTCTGTTGCCAGCCTTCTGATGAAAGCTTGCAGTCCTTAGTGACCTTCGGTCTTTTGAGTTTTTTACCTCTATCTGTGCAATGGAGGAGGAAGAACAAGCTAACCTTGATGCACATTAGAGTACCGGTGCTGATTTGTTCATCTTGCCTGCTTATTTCCACCTGCAAAGGAGAGCAAGAAACACTGAAGTTGTATTGAAGTAGGACAACTTCATTCAAACAGAGCAGCATCCCAGGAGGGAGAGGAGAGCCTGTGATTTCATGGGCTGCTGGTTCTCGCAGCTGAAGTTGCATGGTACAGGAATAAAGCAACAGTCCTGTTTTTAAAGGGAACCAAGCACCAACAGCTTGTAGTGAGAACAAACTGAAAAAGATCCCCCAAAGCCGCGTGGAAAATGAGTCTACATGTAGGGTATGGAGATCAATTACTTTTGCTCTTAATTTCTCATATTTATTCTTTGACAATACATACAGCTTAAAAGAGGCCCTCTGTTCCAGGTACTTCATGGGAGAAGAGTGATAAAATACCTCTTGGGCTGTTCCTCTCCCTAGGGTTTTTTGTTTGTTTGTTTTCCCGTTCTCCATGTTTTCAAGGAGAAATTACTCTGAAGTATTGCTCCTGCATTTTACAGTGAACCTTTGTAAGGCTTCCTACAGATTCTCTGGTATTGAAAGCCTATCTTTCATGAAGTTCACCTCTCTGCTGTCTTAAAAACAAATATGTAAGAAGGACTTCTGATTTTGTTGTGAATGATTGTGTGTGCATGTATTGTTTCCTTGCAGTTTGGTTGTGTCCTGTATTTTAAATTGCATGCAGTGAAATTATCCACTCTGGAAAATACGTGGCTGAGCAAACTTCCAGTTTCTAGGCTGCTTGCATACTCTTCACTCTGTCCCTTCTCTGGTCACCTTGCTGCCTTTTATCTGTAATACATAGGCCACAGGCTATTATTTCTGATCTCTGCATGCCTGTAACTTTAAAACTAGAGATAACAGATGAGTAAATGAAAAAGAAATAATGAATAGTAAATAGCTGTTTTCATGTTTATTTTTTTCTGACAATTGTTTTACAAGTGTTAATGTAACTTCTGAGACTCACAAACAGCGCCTGATTGTTCAAATACTCCAGAAATAAAGCAGAATGTTCTCATGAAAACGTAGAACTGAACTATTTTATTCACTGATCCCTTTGCCAACCTGTGTTTCACAGTATTCAGTCAGCCTTCCTTCTGCACTTTTCCTTTCTCAGAAGCTTGGGGAGGTTTTCCTGTTCTTCCCCCCAAGTTTTCAGGTTTGTAATGAAGTGTTGTCCTCCCATAAAAATGTCATAATCCTCATGTGATTTAAAGTGCTTCTGGATCTGAGATTGATGACACAAGCAATAGTTTGCTGTAATATAGTTAAAGGCATCATGGTCTAGTTGCCAGAACTAGGAGTCAAGGAACTTAAGTCTCACTGCTGGCCCTAGAAATGATTCGTGTTGTGACCTTGGACAAATCACCTAATCTCTTTGTGCCTCTGATTTGCTGGTTGCGAAATGGGTATACTAATGCTCATGTAGCTTCATCAAACACAGTGTGAAAAGTGCTGTGTTCAAAATAAATTTGCTATGCGGGGACAGCTTAAGTCTATAAATTCCATATGAAGTAAAATTTATTTGCTTACCTGGGTTTATCTTTACCGGTAGCCTGGAAACAGTAGAACATAAAATTCTGTCTAAGCTTCCTCATCAGTCTTGGCTCTTTCAGGATCTTGCCCTTTCTCTGCCCCTAGAATTGGACACTCACTTCTCTTGCACTATACATTTTCCATTTTAATCCACCAAAATTTACTTGGTGTATTTTTCAAATTTATAGTGCCTGTTAAGAAAGCAGGTTTGCCCAATAGGCCAGTCACACTGTTTTAAAGCACGTATTTATTATATAATCAATTTTACTTTGCTCTTCTAATATTCAGCAAGGGTTCATTTTTCCATGGTTATGAACCTGTCTTGTGCTCACATCCGGCATGGGAGTTGTATGTGTTTACCTGTAGAAGGTAAAAAGCACGGAGGGTGGAAGAAATATGGCCAGTCCGATTTCGTGGACAAATACAACTTCCTTCATTTTTGTTGTTTCTTATGGTAGTTCACAGTTCCAACAGCTGAGGATTTTACGAAAAAAGGATTAATATTATGAATTTCATGATAACGTGTGAGTTTGGCAGCAACAGGTACTGCTGATGAGCATTACTTCCTCTGTGCCATAGAATCAATTTGTCTGTGTTAACTGCCTGAAGGTAAAATATCTCCCTTCAATTTTGTGCTTTGTTAGTACCGTACTGACTGCGGTCTGTTCGAAGATGTAGAAAAACGTATGCATGAACGTGTTTATAATATGTGTTTTGGCTCTCTTTTAAATACATAAACTTATTATATAATTTCAATTTTAGAACAAAATTAAATTAAGAAAAGATCTCTGTGTTGGTGCTAGCAGCTAGAAAACTTTAATGATCCTCCAATTAGAACTGCTTTTTGTTTATAGGGAAGGACTGGAAAGGCACTGGAATGAAATTGCATATGGTATTTGAAGAATTGTATTCAATTCTTCTTGTGGCAAAGAACTTAGTCACAGAATTTAACCTAACATAAAATTATTTTCCTGCTCTATTTGAGGTTTTTTTGTCTAGACTGTAGGAAGATTTTATTACCATTTAACCTTACCTTTTGAGTCTTCTTTTTTTCACTTTTTCTTTTTAAAAGATATATTAAAAGGAACATATCAGACTGAGAATGGACATGACATTCAGATTTAAAAACGGAGTGTTTAATGGAATCATGAATAAATGGAAACAGATTTGTCTGTCAAAAATTAAATAGGAGTATTCTTTGATTAATATCAAAATCTAATCTAAAATAGTTTTAGCCATTTCATACAGGTGACATCTGTGCTTAAACATAATTTCCTCTCCCTATTCTGGCATGACTGTTAATTACTTACTCAATGTAGTTCAACATTTAGTTAATAAATATGTCAAGCTTTTACCATGGTGTTCTTTTTGCAGAGTTGTGAATTTGCAATTAGTTTTAGATTTACTACATGGTGACAGACAGTGCTGTATAAATAGAGGTTAAACACACAATTTACATATTAATTTCATGATTCATTTATTCAATGATTTATGTGGATATAGATTGTATTTAATCTCTGTGCTGTAGTTGTTTCAGGCATGACGAACGGAATCACTATACTGGCGGAGAAGTAATGATGTCTGTATTGAGCTACAGAAAGCTAAGACGAAAAATAAGCGAGATTTTGAAACCCAATGATTCATTAACTCAGTACTTTTTAAGAGGCTAGCGAAAAGCAATAATGGATTTCTAAAGCAGCAATATATACGTATATATGCACACATACACATATAAGCTCAGGTGTTAATCACTCCATCTTGTCTCTATAATAAATGCACATTATCATTAGGTAACAGTTTGTGCCCGATCCTGTTAACCCAGGAAGGCAGCAGCTTAGGAGCCATCTCGTTCCAGGGATCTTCCTGCATGTATCCTGTGACTGTCCAATTCTCAGACGCATGAGCATGCATGCTTAAAATTAAATGTGTGCTTATTATTGGCTTTATCAAGTCAACATATCTACTTCCTTGGTCAGAATACTTGTTTGCAAGATGTCTCTCTTCGTTTGTTGCAAAGCAGCTCAAATATTTTTAAAAAGGAAGCTTAATGTGTTCTTCATAAACACTGTTTGTGCCATTTCATCCGTAAAAATTTCCTTTCTGAAGAACTCTGTATTTTTGATCCATGATTATTTTTTATCTTTTCTGCTTTATTGAGGGGAATACCACAGTATTCATAGGTGAGATGAGAACTTCAGAGAATTCCCTGCAGGCTCCCATTTTGTATTTGCCCATTATGTATATGGGGATATATACGTTGGCGGAGGAAGTACTTTGTAAATGTTGCTAGATTTATAATTACTTAAACTCACACGCGTGTATTTGATATTATGAACGTACTAGGTTAAATTAAGCACATTTTTGGTTTAGTATCATTTTCCTTGCTGCCAGTTGTGTGAGAATATGAAGCTCTCTGAAGTGCAGACAGACCTTTGACCTACTTTAGCAGATTACGGCCTTTAAATAGACTGGATACACTTCAAGCAGGGTTGAATTAAAATATAGTTCACTTTATTTAGTACGTGCGTGGACCTCAGTTTCTTTGGCTGCAGTCTGATTTCAAGAGCAAGCTCTTAACCTGTTAGGCAGTGCGAGCAGGCTGGGGCTCCATCGGGGAGGCCCAGCGGTGCTGAGGGCTCCCCGCGGCGGTGGGCGGGAGACGGGGCCTCGCACTGGGGGCTCGGGGGACTCCTAGTCCAAGGGTGTCTGTGTGTATTTTATTTTATTCAGTCTATTGCAGAAGAAATTTCTTGGTTTTGGGAGTAGGGAGACAACCCCCAAAAGCTGACTTGTCTCCATACCAGTTCTTAAGATGAAGATACTTTTTTTCTTGCTCCAGATTCTGTGTTAAGGAGGGAAGAAAAAAAAATAAACCACCTGCCTCTCCAGAATCAGCGTTACGGAGTATCTGCTGATTTGATCTGTCGTGAGCGGGTCATATCCTGCTTCCTTCCCACTGAGCTCTCGCAGGGTTTTGGTCCAGCTCCCCGTTCGCAAACCTGCCTTTGCAGTGGTGTGTGCATGTGACTTCTGCGTGTCTGTTTTCCCAAGCTGTTTTGTGATATAAGAGGGAAGGTCCTACCTTCAGCATGTTCTCCAAATCCCTGTAGACAGTTATTTAGTACAAAAAAACATAATTGAAAACAAAGCAAATAGACCAGTGTAGTTGAAAACAGATTAAGAACCTGAAACAAAGGACATAATTACTCCTTTAATTCATTAATTACTTTTTGAAAAGACAGAGACTTTTCCCATGGTAAAGTTTTACATACATTCTTGGCCTCCTTCAGGCTGTGCTCTGGCATCCTTTTGAAACTTTCCGATAAATTCTGGAGCATGACATTTCAGTAGATTGTTTTTGCAAGAATGCTTTGATTTTTAAAGGACTGAAAAGAGCTACTGATTAGGTGAAAATAATATATGAATGATCCTTTTATTTTGAGATGACTAGGTGAAGGAGTAATAACCACTGTCAGTCTGAAACCTTTTAACTTCAAAATTTAGAGAAGGAAAAAAAAATCCCATTTTGTTTCAAGGAATTTTAGCTGCGTGAGTTGTCTGCAGTCATTGAGCAGTGCCATCTAGAGTATACCCGTGGGGGAGGATTTGGACAGAAACCTCGCTATAGCTTCTTTCCATAGAATATTGGGGAGGGGAGGGGATCTGAAATGAAATTTTTGATTGAATTTCAAAGAAGCTGCCTGAGGGCAACTTGAAAACTTTAGTCTCTCTCTTAAGAGCACACATTTTCTCACACACTTGTTGTGTGTATTCTTATGTGTGCTTAAATATGCAGATGTGTTCAAGCATGCACATTTTAATTTTATTTCCATTTACTTACCATGAAAGAGTTGCAAGATAGCGCTTATTGAAGCAGGTATTTCTGCTTTTAAATCTAAATTTCTGAAATATGTTAGTAGATGCAGAGAGTTGGAACCTCACTTCTAAACCCCTTGAAAATGTAGTGTGCTGAGTAGCTGACTGCAGGGAGCAGGTGTCAAACAATATTTAAATGACATTCTCAACAAAATAAATATTGAGCTGCCCTGTCACTTTGGTGGGAGAATAATCTGCTCAAAAAAAATCCCATTCATTGTAAACTGCCTCTGACATTTGTTCTTCAGGAATTATTTGCAGTTTATCTTCTGAGCTAGAGCCTTTTATCAGCACAGCAGTTGAACTGCAGTGCAAAAAAAATGGTAATTGAGTATTTTATCAAACGCTTCCAACAAAACGGACTTTGCAAGTCGTAAATGAAGATTAAAACCATTGTTGGCAGGGATGAACAAATTGGAATGATTTATTATCTGAAACATCAATATGTCACTGCTCAGAAATAAAATAAAAAGAAACAAACAACTGCCCCCCCTCCCCTCGAAATGTGCACTTAGTCTCAGCCAAGCAACGGAAGGTGAATACATGTTTTAATTATTTGTGTTAGAGAGGCTGTTTAAAAAAAAAAAAAGAGAGCGAGAGAGAAAGCATCATCATAATGGCACAGCTGCTGTGGGACATTATGTGAGGAAAAGAGACAGTAATAAAAGAACTGTGTCAAAGGAAAGCAACTCTGAATGTGTGCTTCAGTTCTCCTGATTACAGAAGGAAGATTAAATATTATAAATGGGGCAATTTTGCAAAATGGATTTACTACTTGTGTTTAACACCTAAAGAGCCAGTGTTTTTAAAATGGGCCTTATCCCACTTATCTGAAATGGCTTTTAAAAATAATATGGGAGGAAAATATATTGCAAAAATGTCTTGTTTATATAAATAATTGAATGGTTAAGAATAAAATCAGTGAATCTGTTACGAGCTGTATCAGTTTCAAAGTACAAAGCAGAGAGGCCATCAGAAGAGGCTGACAAGATTATAGGGTTTAGGAATTTTATTTTCTCTATATATTCATAAAACAGCAAGCTATATAGGCTTGATTGTGGGACTTGTTGATCATACGTTGGCAGAATCACTGCCTTTGATTTTGATACTGCAGTTGCCATCTCTACAGTGACTAGACCGATTAGCATCAGTATGACTATGAGCGTGAGGCCAGTTATTGCCCTTTTTTTTTTTTTTCCCTCCTCCTCCTCCTTCTTCTTCTCTTCTTCTGGGAATTTCTTTATGTAAACAACTTCATCCTCCTTAGTGCCTGAGCACAAGCATGAGATTATAAGCAGTTCAGGAGACGGAAGCCTCTCTTTATTCACTTACAGTAGTGGTCCTCCTTGGCCGCGAGCCGGCAGCTCCTGGGCACATGGTTACAGGGATGTCGGTTTCTGGCCGCAGCCTTGGTCTGGAAGCAGCAGACTGGAGCTCTGGGGATGCTGCTTGTTCAGCCTCAACGTTAGAAGGTATGGGAAGCTTAGACACACTTACGGAAGTTGTGGTTTTCAGAAATGTTATTATATGTTTTAGTGGTTCTTAACTTCTAGCGGTTCTTAATCACATGCAAACTATGATTTTTGGGTTTCCCAAAGATCTGTAATTTGACTAAATTCAGGGCCAGTGCAAAAATATTTGCAGAGTCCCTCAAGGTTCTGGTTCCCACTGAAAAGAATTGGAGCATTAGACCTTTCTAAATAAGACAATCAGCTTCAAAGTTTGAACACTGAAGATTGTTCTTTGACAGAATTTGAGCCTTTTTTCCCCTAAATTCACCTTTAGACATGAAAAGAATCCAAACCCTAATAGTCCCAGTTGGACACAGTTATATAACCAATTAATCATCTATATGATTGATCTTAATACGGCACTTCTAATTATGGAGAAAACCGTTAATGGATTTATCATCTATTAGAAAGAAAAAAAAAAACTATGCTGTAAAATTACTTTCAAGATCAGTACTGTTTTTCTTGGCTTTTAAAAGCCCTAAAATTAGGGGAGGTGGTATGAGTAGGGTCTTAGAAGTATTAGCTTAAAACTGTTCCATCCATATTTCTTAATTCAGGCAGGATGAAAGGGCTCTGCCTGGGTCCTTTGCTTATAAAAAGATCAAAATCATTGGAGAGAATTGTTTTCTGATAGTTTATCAGCTACTGTTGCCATTTCTGAATCAAAGGAATAATAGAGTTGAACTCTGTAAATTCATGGATGCGGAGCCGTACTCAACTTCTTTCACAGCCCTTCTTTTCTTTGTGCAGTTATTACTTCCTTCTGCTCTTCCTTGTCCGTGATCTTTTTTGTATTGAGCAATATGTTTTTAAGGAAAAAAAATAAGGTGGAAAAAAGCGAAAGACACTCCTCTTGGAACAAGTTTCCCCATTGCTGTATGTATATTATTTGAGAGACAAAATTTGTGTGCTAATACATTTCTACTCATCACAGAACTTTTGCATTAAATAAGGGAGGCAATTAAAAAAAAAGTGAAAAAAGAAGGGGGAAAAAATGAAAAAGGGAAGTAGAGCCCTGCCTCAGCTTTTTGTTTTGTTCTTTTGGAGGTCATTAGGGAAATCAGCCTCTGTATGCCAGAGCAGAAAGTGATGTCAAAGGAAATTTGATTATCAGCTATCTTGTACCTTGTATGTGAGGGGAAAAAATAAGGGCTAAGTCGCATAAAATTGGCTCCAGCAAGAATTCCCCCTGCTTAAACTGGTCGTAGTTGCCAAAGTCAAGAGTCGTGACAGCCTCCAGGTTTCTGCTTTGAAGTGGGCAGTAATTCCTGGGAATTCCAAGATTCCTGAGAACATCTTAGTGAACTGTTTTTCTATTTCTTGATTCCTGAGACAGCAAACTGAAGAGATTAAATCAAAAGCTTACTTGACACTAGTAAATCTTGTTCCTAAGGGTTCATTAAGGATGTCAGAACTCATTGGCTTTGTGATGGATTTTTACTAGCCCTGATAACAAGAAAAGATGCACCATTTCTATGTGAAGCTGTATAGAAATGGAGTCATCTTTAAATAGAAGATTTGTGAAAGTTTTCGCAAAGTGTTGGGCCGTGGATTGTTTGACCACGTACGTCAGTGATCCGTAGGCCACGTGGGATCCTGGCATGGAGGCGTGACGGGCACGGAGCCCCGTTTCCTCCTCCGGCCCAAAAAGTTCTCTCTTGAGTTGCTTGCAAAGTCTGGCTTGGAGTGCTGGCTCTCGTGCGCTTTGCTAATATATCTAAAAAGCAAACAAAAGATTAGTTGAAAAAAATAGTTATCTAAACTTTTTGAAAGGGGAGGGAGTACAATAAAGCCTAAGAAAGAGTGATCAAACCTTCTTATCTGTTATTCTTACAGTATGAACATTGCTGTTCATCCGTTTCTGAAGTTTGCCTGTGTTTGCTTTTTTCTTTTGTGCATTCAAGCACTAGACTTATGTCTGTTCAGCATTATATTTTTTGCACCAGTTCAATAAAATCTCGATGCGTTTATGCCCAAGAAACTGCTTATATTGTTCTTTCTATTTGGGAAAGTGACATATATTACATATTCAATAAAGCAACAATAAACCTGTAAGAAGTTACTGATCCTCTCAGATCTCCTCTTGGCGGACCTTCTAGCGTGAAGCATCGGGAATCAGGCTGGTCGAGCGTTCCTCTTCTCTCTCCTCCTCTTCTCTCTCCTCCTCTTCTCTCTCCTCCTCTTCTCTCTCCTCCTCTTCTCTCTCCTCCTCTTCTCTCTCCTCCTCTTCTCTCTCCTCCTCTTCTCTCTCCTCCTCTTCTCTCTCCTCCTCTTCTCTCTCCTCCTCTTCTCTCTCCTCCTCTTCTCTCTCCTCCTCTTCTCTCTCCTCCTCTTCTCTCTCCTCCTCTTCTCTCTCCTCCTCTTCTCTCTCCTCCTCTTCTCTCTCCTCCTCTTCTCTCTCCTCCTCTTCTCTCTCCTCCTCTTCTCTCTCCTCCTCTTCTCTCTCCTCCTCTTCTCTCTCCTCCTCTTCTCTCTCCTCCTCTTCTCTCTCCTCCTCTTCTCTCTCCTCCTCTTCTCTCCTTTTTTTCTGGAATATTTAGGATTTAAATACAGGAACATGCTTCTTACAAGCAGCTCTGGCTTCCTGCGGAGAGCAAATTTGTCTTGAAAAACAAAATACTGAATAACTTTCTTTGAAGTGTTGCAGCCTTCCTGCTGAATCATGTTATTCTCTCCTCAGAACTGGGATCTCTCAACTAAATATGTGTGTCCTGAACCTGAACATGCAACTGGCTTGGTAAATCCTCTCTTTGCTAAGGAGAAATCATGGCTCAGGTTCCCGTCCTGAGGCCTGACCTGTGATTCCCATAAGACACTGAAGGGGCATTTCCAGAAAAAACATTTTCTTCTCACCTCCCTGCCCTCCCCAAATGTTTTTCTGTAAAGCAGTTGAGAATGAAATACTGTAATCTTAAGGTCTGTGATGTAAACTAAAAATGTATAGCTCAATTGTGGATGCTAAGTCTGTAAGTTCTTGAATACTATTTTCTGTTCAAAATGTTGCTTTTTATGTTGAAAATGTTTCACTTAAAAAAGCAACATAAAAGCAACATTTTCTGTTTCTGTCTAGAGACTTTACTTTGTAGCGAGAGAGGCACATGGTTTATGCCAAAGAAATCTGCTCTTTAATTTATGAAAGAGCCAATTAATAACCAATAAGAGCATGCTTTTACCATGCTATGTCAGTATAACCTTGACTTTTGAACTCTCTAGAGCCTACAGAAAATGATTTGTTCCACTCTCCTTCTTCAAAGGAGAAAAATCTACTCTGTTCCCTGTTTTGACCATTTTGAAAGCTCTTCAGAAAACAGAGCAGCCTGTTTCTGGGGCCAAAAATAAATGCCCTGGAGCTCTGTACTCTTCACGTATCACCTGGTCATTGTTTTAACTTGGAAGCCTGAGACGTGTTGAAGATAGGTGCCTCTATGTCTCATTGTCTTCTGTTCCTGTACGTTGTTGAGGACATGAGATAAGAAAATCATTTAATTCCTTAAAAAAAAAATCAATTTTTATTTTTCAGTTTTACAAGGCTGCTCATATCTTTCAGTCTTGTGGTCATTACTGTTTTGATTGTGTACATCGGAGGGCTGGTTTGAGACCTCGCAGTTAGAGAATGGTAACTCCCTACTATCTCACTTAGTTATTTTCTTATGAAATGGGCCAGGCGGGATGTGGAGGAGAGGAGCCGTGCTCTGCCTGCCTTGCAAAAGGTCAGCTGGGGGAAGAGCAGGAGGGAGCGGCTGGTAGGAAAAGGAGAAAGGTGGGAATCCTGACCATCATGCTCCTAGGTGAAGGAGACAAGGAAGCTTCACAGTGGTGAAGGGGGGGTGGGAAGTGCTCCTGAAGAATATAAAAGGAGGGATTTACTGGGCTTCTGGGAGGAGATCGCAGAGTGGGAGGTGTTGGGGGATCCAGGGGAGACAACAGTGGATAGTTTCAGTGACATACCTGACATTTTATATCTAAATGTGCACATTTAATATCAGAAGAAAATAGGAGCATTTTCCATGTAAGCTAGGCACTGGGAGGGGTGATAGATGTCACGCACTTTCTTTTCTTTTCTTTTTTTTTGGATGCCTGTCAAAAAATTATTTTTCACATTAGCTTGATGTGATGAGTGATATTTTAGCAGCAACAAACTCCTTTTTGGTAAATACTGGTCACAAACTTTATTGACGTGCTGTGTGCAGGACTAACACACATGTATTTACAGCCTGATCCATGTCATAACAGCCGTGAGTGTGGTGGTGCTTCTGCGTAAACCTCTGGCATCATATAGTGCCTTCCCGAGCGCTTGCAGCACCTCACAGTAAAGGTGATCCCTGGGAACTGCTTGCTGAATAACTCCACGGTATACTGTACATCACTTTTATTTGTTGTAATAAAGGTGGAGAGGCTACATACCATCTGTACAATGTTGGCTGGAAGTTTGTTTAAAACATTGTGTTTCAGAGCCGTTTGGAGTTCAACAGAGATAATATTCCATCTTCCCCAATTAAAAAAATTATCTCCGGTAACATAACATTAAGATTGGAAAGTAAAGCTCTTAGTAATTGGGAAAATGCCAGGTTTGGGATATATAACCTTTCTTTATCATATGTTAGTTATATAACTGCATTTTTTTTTATATATATATATATATATATACACACACACACACACACATATGTGCGCACACACATACACACACACACATATATATATTTTATGAAGCTACTCTTCTACAGATTTCTGAGTTGCATGTAATGTGTTTAGGGAAACGTATATGGAAGTTGGTGTGTTTCTGGAGAGTTAGCTTCAGGTTCAGCTCCGTACGGCTTGGAGGAGAGGGGAATAGGGCTCTTTCCGAACTAGCCCCATGCAACTGCCTACCTTTATTGTTTTCTTCTTTCCTGAGCACATATGGACAAGTAATATCTTGCACAATTACAAGTCTTGATGTAATCTCTTCCTGGAAAGATACCATGTTCTTAGGGACACTCCTCTCTAACTGACGAGGAAACACATGCTGTTATATATTTGGTATGCCTATCCCATGCTCATTTGCTTTACAAGGCTCTTGCTTATAAACCCACACTCTAAAAATCACCCCTTCCCCAAATCAGTAATATATGCTCAAATGAAAAAAATGGCATGTTTGGATCTATTCACAGTCTTTGTTTTTGGAAGGTATTTTTATGAATGAATTTGCTACCAGGATTAATTAGAATATTTGTAGAAATAAAATTTTGATTTCACCTGAAAATATTCAGCCAGTTCTAATGGCTCCAGCCATCTAATAATGGAATAAAGATAATAATACGCATCACCTAGGTGACCAACAGATTTTACGGACGTTTAATTGCAACTGTTGAATATTCAGAAATTTGAATAGGCTGTGAAATGTCAGTTATAGAAAATACTTGTCAAATTTCAGATAATCATTTTGTGGGCAGAATAAGGCTTAATTCAGTGGGTGAGTTATTTGCTGAAGTCCAAAAATAGAAACAGATTATGAGTGGTCCTCTCCATCCATAGTTGGCCTAGACCTCAGCAGAAATAATGCATCTTCTAGCAACCGTACTTAAAATAGTTCTTAAGGTATCTATCTTGAAGAGTTGTGCTGCCTAAAATTCTGTACTGCTAGTTACTCCATTGTTTGGCTAAAGAAATGTCTCTAAATACTAGGAAAGACTTGCCGATTAAGGAACTCTGTGTTTTAGCCTAATCCCTTCTTTAATTTCATATCTTGTAACAGTTTCTACACAATAAATAGGTCATATCACAGCCTTAGAGCATTTTAACAGGTTTACTTGCGATGATTAATCCTCTTCCTTGTCACCTTTTTTTCTGTTCATAAATTAGTTTAACAGAGTTTATATGTTGGTACAGGATTAATTATTATCCTGGAAAAGTTAAAAAGGATGACATAAAACTTCCTATGCCACTAATAAGTTAAAATATTTAGGGAGAAGAGCTTTATTGAATTAACAAGGTTTGAGGCATCCTGTGAATGGTATCAAAATATGTTATGCTGGTTGAAGATAAGGTAGTCTTTGATATATTTAGTTCTGAGTCAACATCTTGCATCAAGCTCTAATATAACTGCGTATGTAATAAAAGTAAAAACAATTAAAACAAATCGTTTATGTACTTGTTTCTTCAATCAGCAGTTTTTTCCCAGCCCCTAATGTCCCAGTGACCTTGAATTTTGAGTAACTAAATAAGAGCCCATAAAATTTTATTATCTTCCTCTGCTACCCAAGCTAAAATAAAGAACAAGACAAAAGAGATATTCTGCAGATATTCTGGCTAAATAAGGTAAGATTGTTACTTATGATTTTTAAGAAAGCTTCCTTATTGCTTACTTTCTAACTTAAATCATAAAATGTGTGCAATAATTATAACACACATTTGAGGAAAAATAATACTTATAATGACGTGGCTTAACCAGTATTGGTTTTCGTTTGAGGGTTCTGAATTATTCTGGGAAATTAGTTTGATGGTTTCCAAAGGAAACATCAAGAAATTATTTTTGACTATTCATGGAAGAAGAATGTTCAAGAATTCCTTCCACAGACAGATTGACAGTGATTTCCCTACCTGGAAGAAAAAGCATAATTCCTACTTCATCATAGGATGCTGCTCTTGTTGGTTTCTTTGCTGAGACTGCCTGCAAAAGTACTAAGTTAGCACTGGTTCTGTTTGTGTAAATTTTGTAGCAGGTGGACAGAATCTGTCAAATTTGGTCCCCTTGCGCATTTAGGTCTGTTGATCTCCATGGCATACTGCTAAGTCGGTCTAATACTAATTCTTTGTCAGAAAATGGCAACTTTGAAGAAGGTCTCCCCAGGCTATCTAGGAGGATATCCTTCTATAAAGCCGTGTCCATGTTTATCTTTTTCTGGATTTCGGAGTCGTCTGATCTGCTGGAGGCAAAATTTATGATTATGTTGTTGGGCAGAAGGTGTCCAAAGCTCTTTACCTTCATTGTACCAACCAGTCTTCAGACATGAGTGACCAATTCACTAAACAGACTTGATACTGAGTTAGTTATCATAAGCTGAAGAAGTTCTTATATCCCCAGCTGAGCCTGGTTTTTCTGAAACCATCACTTTTTTTTTTTTTTTTTTACAAACATTTCCTGTTGCAGCCTTAATCTAGTGGACATGGTGGAAAATAGTTAATATATCAGTAAATGTTGTGAAACTTCATTTTAGTATGCAATATATGGACAAAAAAACCTCCTGTGTGCCACACTTCATTATGTAGGTGCCATTTTTACTTTTTTTTTCCCCCTCATGTTTTTTAAAGTAGGCTTTATTGGCAGCCACAGGAAAAGATACCTGCTTAGAGGGATCAGGTTTTCATACAGAATCCTATAATTGTGGGGCAATGCATAAATAAATCTCAGGGAGCTGCAACAGGATCTAGGATAGTTTCATGGAAAATAAAATGCCCTTAATCCAAATGAAAGGCACTGAACAGAAATTTGTTTGCATAATAGCATATTGGAACAGAGCTGTTAGACACTCGCTGTTGTGGCACCTATGTCCATAGTGGACCTAAGGTCCTCAACAGAGTTTTGACAGGGACTATTCTTTAATGTCTATATGCAGTGTTTAAAAAATGCAAGGCTGGACTTTCTTAGTGGCATAAAATGTCATTAATTTTGGTAGTATGTCACAACTTTTGTCTACAATAACTTGGTAAAATAGACACAGTGTTGGTATGATATCTATCTAAGCTTTGCAGGTAGGTTCTGTTTTTTTTGTTTGTTTGTTTCAATCTCTAATACAAGCTAGATGCCTTTATGTTGAATGTGGAAAAGGGAAGGTAAAGATTTGAATGGCTTTATAATCCCAGTCCTTTAGTGGTCACTGAGTTTAAAGCTGCAAGCTATGAACACTTCACAGTAGCTTGAACCTTCAGTGATTGTTTTTCTTTTCTTTTTTCCTGTTAAATTGTGTTTTCCTCCTGAACTGCAGTTCTTTCTCCTGTGTTAGATATGCCTGGTCCAGCAGACATTCTTACGTTGTATCCTACAGTGCAAGATGCTGGAGACGCTGGTGTAGCAATGAGCAGTCTGCTTTGATGAAGAGGTTGTTAGGAACTTTGTGGGCTGTTAGTTGCAAGGTTCTAAGTAAAAAATGGATGCAGTTCAGTAATGGCTGGAGTAGTTTATATATGTGTACTCAGAAGAGATGCTTGATAATGTGCCTTCTTTTGTAAATAGTCCTCTGGCAAAAAAAGGAGGAAAAAAAAACACACAAAAAATCCTAACAGCTCTCCTTTTTTGGAAACTTAAAACATAAAATTAGCTTGGACAGTACCAAATGTGCAGACAGTGTTAAATAAGACCAGACAGAATAGCTGCAGTCTGTGTAATACAGATTTTTTTAAAAAATGATTTTAAAAGAAAGATGAGTTGCTAAAATTTCTGCTGTGTTCTGTATTTCTGCATTATTCTCAAAAATATGCAAAATGAAGAGCTAACAGCACAAGCTCCCATAAATCAGACAATCATCAGATCTTATCTACTAGGTTAGTCCAAACAGAAGACATTTTGAGAGATTAGGGCCAAAAGCTCAGTTTGCTTCTGTTTGCAGGTAATACACCAAGAGCAGGATTACTGCCTGCTCCCGCCGGCACTGTGGGGCGCCTGTGGGTGGGCAGCCCTGGCCTGCGCAGCCTGGGCCATGGCTGGACACCTGGGGTCATTTTGGGGTGGGTGATCTTCAGTTAAAGGAGAGCTCGCTGCTTATGTTGGAAATTTAATTCAACCAGAAAGGCAGAATTATGCTGTTCAAAGCCTGTCTGGAACCTACGACATTCCCACTGCTAGTCGGAAATGGTTTGACTTCTCTCTCTCTCTGGTGCATAAGGCAGCATGGTGGTCTAGCAGGGTGTGAGAAATAAGAGTGGAATTAAAGAAGGGCCTAAATTAAACATCTAGATTTACAGTGGACAGTTTAATATGAACTGCAGTTCTGTTTTTGAACATCCAGACTCTCAAATTTTTTTTCTTGCTTCTTTTTAAGAGTGCATTTTTTATTACATACTAAAATAATTCAGTTACTTTCTCTGATAATAATAATAGAGTATATCATCCAACAGTACAGAAATCTCCAAAAAAAATTAAGAAAACTGAGCAAGTCAGCAATTTCTCACTCCTGAGAGTGAGGAAAAATAAAGGCACTGCTCGTTCTGATTGCAGATGGAGCACAAGTAGTCGCTGGTTGGGGTGGCTTCGGACTCCCTAGAAAACTCAACCTACAAGCGAGAATGGGTGCAAACTCGAAGGCTTGAATTCTTCAGATATGTGGGATTTTGTTCTTTGCTTTTCTCCACATGAGAGTCTGTATCTGTCTCAGCAGTGCATTCCAGTAGAAATAACAATTTTCTGTATTTTCTGCTCAATAGAGGGGAAGACCTAAATAGTGAAGGCTAGGGTATGTTCTGACTCAATGCGGAAAAGAGCTTTAACGTATTAAAGTGTGGCCGGGAAGGCTCTGTGCAGGTTGGCGGCAGCATGACGCAGCGCGGAGATCATTCTGGAGCACGGGGATATTTGGCCAGGCGGCTGATCCGACTGTCTTGGAGCGGGCGACGGAGCGCCCTGCACTGGTGCAGGAGCCAAGGAAGGAGCCGGGCTCCCGCGGGGCGTGTGGGGCCGCCCGTGCTGAGGTGCACACCCTGTGTGCTTTCATGAGCTGGCCGTGGCTACAGAAAGGCTCGATAGTGCTGCTTTGTAGCATTTTTTTCCGATGTGAATCCTTGTAGCAGCAAGCGGTGGGATCAGATTAAAAAAAAAAAAAAAGAAAAAAAATCCATCCCAGACTTTAAATGTCTTCATTACTCAGAGCAGGAGTTTGTGTGTGACTTTTCTCATCCCTTTTGAATGGCAAGACCTTCATTGGGTCATTTAGAAATAATAATGCTAATTCTGCTGGATTCAGGACTCTCTAGACTTAAACATTGTTAATTTGTATTTTTGTTTTGCCGTGTAGGCAGTGTGTGCATATGTATCTGTTACGTTGAGCAGTATGGTCTTCTAGGTTGAAAGGTTTTTCAGTGAATGGATGGGTTTTCTTTTTTTTTTCTTCTTCTCATAACGCCTCTCTGAGGTGAAAGAAAGGATATAGTACTGCAGTATCTTCATGGGCATCAAAGGGTTCTTTTGGACTGTGGTATTTTTACTCAGTAATGGGAAGAATCTTCTGTATATGCTTTTAGTTTCCATGTTTTTCATAAATTGAATATAGAATGCTAACTTCCAGATTTATAGTGTGGCTCGTAGAAGGCTGCTTTAATTTCATTAAATATGTGGAGATTTTCAGAATTTTGCTTCAGAATATTTCAGTAATACAGGAAAGAAAATTAGAATCATATTTTTGTAAATCTTTTAGAAGATAGAAAAAAATTCTAGACTGCATTATGAAATCTGGTACAGCTGAAAGTTATTTGTAAGATGTGAACATTTAATTATTTTTACTTTTTGTATTTGGTGACTGATTCAAGTCACATTTGCACTAGGGAGGGCATGCGAATGACCCGCTGCCAGTAAGCAAACAAACTGATTGCTTGGTAAGAGGGTTTTGGGGTCTTGGTTGTGCCCTGATGTCTCTGTCTGCTGCCACTGGTTGGCTTTGTGGTAATGCTCTGTGCTCTCTAGAAAAGAGAATGGAGGAGGCTGAGGGATGGGAACATTGTATAGAAAAATCTAGCAAACTACCCTGGCTGTGATTTTTTTTTTTTTAAGGAGATTTCTTTTAATTAAAGCCTTTAAATAGCTCAAGTAAATAATTTATTGAGTGCATGTATCAAAGAGCATTATGGAAACTGTGATTCAATTTGAATTTGAAGCATTTTGTGTTAATATCAGGAAGAGACTCAAAGGTGGCCTGAAGAGAGGTCAGATGGCCAACTCGGAGGCCTGTGATAGGTATTGAAGGGCGGGTGAGTTTGCAGCAGGGGACTCCTAGATAGTACATGGGGAAAGAGGGGAAGAAGGGTCTGTTAGCAGAGTCTGTGGACTTAAGGGAGCTACTTTATATATTTTAAGTGAATGCTGTGAATACGGGCACTTGGGTTTCCCCTGTGAGCATTGGTGAAATAAGCTGCCTGCGCAGTTGAAGGGTTTATGGCCTTACTTTGGCTGCTCTCAAAAAGTTTTGTTTTGTTTTATGGTCTGAGAAATGGGCTCCTGCTTTACTTGGAAAGGACTGTGCAGCTGCCCTGGCTTGCAGGGCGAAGGGGAGGTGCGGGAGCTCCCTTTCTGCCCTCCGCGGCCCGCGGGGAGGCAGCTGAGCTCACGCTGCCGGGCCAGGTGTGCCCGGGAAGCTCCAGCTGGACCGTTCAGCAGTGCTGGCAGGTCCGTCCAGCCAAGCATGTGCAAGATCGGTGCTGTGAGAGGACTGCGTTGTAAGAGGTACAATGAGGGATATGCTCATTTTACCACCACCTCTAGTACCATAATATTTCTGATTAATGGAACTGGTTCTGCCTGCCTCTTGAAGCTCAAGTTTGAGTGAAAAATGTGTGTCCAGTGCTGAGAGGCAGGTAACTGTGGGATTGCCCGACACTGCCCGTTTATTCCTTGAAATTTTCTGTCTGCAGCTAGGTCGAAAAAAGCACAAGGAATTGAGTGAAGGCATCTGCAGTCTTGCAGTTGTGCAGAGCAAGTTCAAGATGTAGACAATTTCAATTTACAAGGCTGTCAGTCAGACATTAAATTAATTACAAATAGGCAAAGATTTCACAATGAAACAAACAAGGACTTTGACATAAATTATATCCTATCATTAAAATATTTAGAAATGTGTAATTATGGTATTTAGCAATGTTATTCAAATTATAATTAATAGGAGCCTCAATATTACCTCTTTTTTAAGTGACTTCACATTCTGAAATGCTTTCTTTTATCTTTATGTGCATTTTGGATTTAGATATCCTATTTAGGTATTTTTATACTCTTCCTTCAGGGATCATTATTCTAGTGCATCGTGTGCAGAAGTTTCAAGGTCAGCATTACTTGAACAGTTGTAATAGTCCCAACAGAAAGATAAATATATATTGACTAAGGCTGGAGCTTCAATTCTTTCAGTTGCTGAAGGTCAACAGCCCCTCTGAGGTGCTCTCCAACCTTCAAGTGTCTATAGGTTAAATCACTGATGAATTACTGCACTTTTCTAAATGAAGGAAACATGTTCTAGACAGAGGCAGCTCATAGTATCATGCCCATTGACTGATATAGTCTTGAATAACGGGGAGGAAACAGTGTTCTCAAACTTCATGGAAATAAGTACAAAACCGAATGTCTGAATTGGTTGCATCAGACCTGTAAGGGGGAGCAGAGCTTCCAGTCTTTTTCATATGAAAATTCTGCCCATTGCTTGCTGGCTAGCTTGAAATCCGTTCATGATAAAAATCATTCTCACTAACTTGGGCTAATTGGTAGCAATCACTGGAAGCGTCAGCAGTTCTTTGATTGCGAGTAGCTGTGAGGCTGCAGTAGCACCGCTTGTGCTTAACAGTCAGAGGCCGATTTCTGCAATATACGGTTCCTCCCGGCTTTCCAGCCGCAGGAGGAATGCAGACGTGCCAGACTGTAAACAGTGCCCAGTCTTCTCCTTTGCTAAAAGTATTCTGAAGGCTGAAAGTAATCCTCTCATGGAGTATTTCAGACCAGCACAGCAGGATATAGTGAGACTAAATGAGATACTTGGCTCTGCAGATATTCTAGCAGTAATCCAAAGACTGTCATCCCCAAAACCCGAGATCAGCAGAGGGGCAGAATAAAGAATCTTGTATTGTAGTTATGTATTTTTTTTTCCTCTTTAGTCTTTTATAAAAGCAAGAAATGTAACATATCAGAATTTAGACTTCCCTGCAGTTCAGGGGATTTTGTATTGTATTTTGATTTAATAGTTTCTTATATTGTCATTTCAAAATCAGATACTCTTAAATTTTATTTTGGAATGCAAATTAAGGCAAATTATCCCATATTGTTCCAGAATTTTAAATTTCAAATTGATATTTAGGATATGAGTGCAGTGAAACACACTTATGTAAATACTTAAATTGATGTTTCCTTCCTGAAGATTCTATTTTAAAATGACTTCTGAAAACCTATGTGAAACAACTTGGACATCTGCCGCAGTTTTAGTATAGCCTATATAGAGATCAGGAGGCTCAGACTTACCTGTGTCTGGTCCAGAATCAGAATACTAGAATACTATATTTACATTGGGGCCTTTTTAAAATTATTATTATTTTTATTAGTATCAGCAAGCTTGCTTTTTGAATACAAGTGAAAATGAAGGTGTATTTATCAACAGTGTAAATGTATTATCAAATACAGACTGACTGAACTAAGTCTTGTGGCCAAAATTTTGAAATTTAGGGAAAATGTTAGGCGAAATGTACTGGTTTTTTTAATACTGATTATTGGTGACTGATTTTCATAGGGACTAGTAATTTCATTGCTAATGAATTTTGAGATTTCTCATGTTTGACACAACAACGGACTCATTAAAAAATTGTGGTGACACTACCCTGAACTTTAACTGACAACAGTATATAATACCTGGAACTCAGGTATTGTCTATTAATTACAGTGTACATGCCATTTCTGGCTCTGCTGTTTAGTTTTTGTATGAAATTGTGCAAGGTACTTGAACTCTGTGTGCTTCATTTTGTCACCTTTCTACTGGTGGTATATTTTAGCTTAATTAATTTGAAATAAGGTTTGTGATATACAGAAAAAAGCTGCTTTATCATTAAAAAAACGCCCTCTCAATTTAACATATAATATTCATATATTCAATTTATATATATATATATAAATTCATATGAATTTTATATCTCATATATAGTATATCAGTACTGTGTATTATTAAATTTAGGGCTCTATACTGCTTTTTCCTCTGGGAAAACAATTTTAAAAAATATGAAATGATGTTATGATACTCTTTTCATTCCTGTGTTCTGATGTACTTTTAATTATCAGCTAATTTGGATGAACTTAAGTATTCCATATGATTCTGACTTCTTATCATTCACATATGTGAAAGTAGCTTTTAGGTTCTTGATTTCCACTTTCTAAAACTTCAGTGAAATAAATTTTAACAGCAAGCTTACTGGTTTTTTTATGACTGTATTGCAGAATTATTTGTATAGTTTAGCTTTTGTGTTGCTTCAGTGTTTGAACAAAATACAGTATAAGACATCTCAGCTTTATCCCAACCATGTAATCGGACAGCATGCTGTTATGATCAGATCCATTGCATTTGCTTCACTGTCCGGGGGAAGATGACCTTTTAATGTTCTTATCGCTTCAGTCTATTTTGAGTTATGTTACTTTTCTATCTTGTGTCATTTCATTCTGAAATTATGAATTTGGAAAGTTCCTCTTTTACTTGTGAGCATCTCTCATTTTGTTAAAGCTGTTCACTTTTTACACCAAGTTCTCAGCTGCCATGTTACTAGTTAATTAATAGTGAAACGACTGCAACTTCCGCAATTAATAAGTAACGATTTTCCTTGTGGAAGTGTAGATATTTCTCATCATTTCAGGAAATATAGGTATTTTTAATGTTACAACATTTAAAGTTTTCATATTGAGAAACAGGACCACTGAATTTCTTGAAATGTGCTCCATGATGGCAAGGGGATTTCAACCAGAAGATACAAATGAGCTTGCATACACAGCATAAAGGTTTGGAAGTCCATATAAATGACTGTGTAGCATTTTGGGCAGCATTTCTCTAGTTTCCTTTTTCTACTTTTCATTGTCCCGTTTATTAAATATTATTAGTCCTCATTATCTGAATCTCCTATGGTGCAGTCCAACATGGGAAGGTGTACTGCTGACATGAGTGAATGTGAGAGAAAGGGAGGCTAAAAAGAACTGGATATCAGTAAATAAATGAGTTCAATTTTAAAAATACATGTATTTTGTAAAAATCAGAGTTAAGTTTTTATTTGCTTTCTAAGCCCTTCCCCCCCCCCCCCCCACACACACACACACGTGAAAAGCGATTCCGATGCAAATACCTGACTCTCAAAGTTGGGAACTTTTACAGAACGCTGCTTACTCTGGAATCTGTGAACAAAACCTTGTGCATCAGTAACCCTAAGTCTCCAATAAGATTTGGATTGCAACAGCATACCATAGGGAAAAATTAGGAAATGCTGAAACCAAAGAGTGTATCAGCAGATAAGTGCAATCTTCTGTTTGTGCTTGTGACCGTATGTTATTGTCTCAACTTCTGACTCATGGAGTTCTTCCTGAAAGATTAAGCCACAGGCTTTCCACCTTAGGTGACAATTACATATGACTGCTAAAAATTTCTCAAATGTTGCCCAGTTCCGATGAATTATTCAGCATTTATTCTGACAAAACCAGATAAGAAATAATGTGGCTACAAGCTATGTTTGAGATGCTTCAGATATACTGGATCTGTGTGACCTCTAGCTTGCTGTGGAAAGCCCTTGCTTTGCTTTATTGTCACTGTGCCTATTATATTTCACCATAGGTATAACTGTTTGCATTTCAAAGGAACTTATGCTTCATTGAAATTTGATTTGATGTCTGAAGAATATATCACTCTTGTCATATTTGTTTTTTGTAAAAGGTGCTTTTCATCTTTTGTTGTTGTTGATCTTTTAAATTTAGAGTTGTTGGGAATAATATCCCATTCAAAGGGAGGTAAAAGTGGATTTTGGCCACCTATAATCCTCCTTTGCTTCCTTTCCCCTTGTGAGCTGGAGTGAAGATTGCCAGAGCAGAGAAGGATGAAGTCAGGTTGGTTTGTCCTGTGGTAGGATGTCATGGGAAAGCAGAGTGGTAGGTGACTGCAACTTGCAACGGCACCCTTTTGTGAAGGGTTGTCTGCAAAGGCTGTTTCACCTTTCTGTCTTCAGAAGAAGCTTATTTTTGGTGAAGACACCAGGATTCCTGCTTTATGTCTCATCTTCTCTGTGTGTTATCTTTTTGAGACGGGAATGCAGTGATACCCTCCAGCCTCAGTTTTGCATTCACTCAGGATCTATCCATGTCAACAAATCATATTTAAGGCCATGTACGATCAGATAGATGAGAATTTATGAATAATGTTGCTTGCTCTTTTAAACCTGATCTAAATGGAATTCCTGTTGAGTTCTTTGAGTATTCTGCTAGATAGGTCAAACTGTCAGAAATGGACCCTTATGAATATCTAACTGATCTATTTAAACTTCCTTACCTTTGGGATCTCATTGTAGTTATCAGTATTGATTCTCAGCATTTTTATTGTCTCACAAATAAAGAATGAACATGAAAGGGGAAAAATGTAAACCCAAAACAATTTATTTCTTTAAAGACCTAAATGCTAATAAAGAACAGCATGAACTCCTTTAATCAATCAGAGTTGTCACTTAAATGCAATAACTTGAGCAGGGGATAATGCAATTTGGCAGAATTTTCGCTGTCTTATAAGTACCATATATAGATTAATACATAGTTCAAAACACTTTAATTTTTAAACTCTTGTCTTTCTTCTTCACTGCTGAAAAATTATTCTTGAAAAATAAAGAAACTGCCCTGTGGTCAAAGATAGTCTTAACTACCTGTCAATCAAAAGGAGAAGTTTGTTGAGACATTTAATTACAAGATAATGTAGTCATCAAAATCTCGTTGTGGTAACTGACAGCTCATTTTGGACTGAAAGCGTACAGCTACCTCCCCTGAGGTCAGAGATGTTCCGAGGTTAACGTAGTAATGACAAGTCCTTTATTATCACATTATGACATTGAAAAAAATTGCAATTATACTAATAAATTAATAACAGTAATAAAATGACAGTCATAATTGCATAATATACATGTTGTCAACAGCATTTTTGTTACATGGCTGGAATTCATATTTTATCTGCATATCTTACACTATATTAAATTTTCCCAATATAGTACAGACATGCAACGGCTTCTGAAATTTCTGAAAGCCTGAGCAGTTAGAATAGCTACTGTAAAGGAGATTTTAAGGCATGACTTGTTTTTTACTTTTAAAATTTCTTTTAAAATAATAATCTAAATAATTAGGGAAAATAAAGAGTTTTGTAAATGTTTTGGATTAAATGTTAGGATTTTTTCAGCAAGATCCCTAAAGAGAATATAATGTCTTTTGTCAGATATAATAATGGATAAAAATATTGAGAGTGTTAGCCATGAATTCATAAATTGTTGCCCCTCAGTTCATAAAAGGAAACTTAAAACATAGGCACACAAAGACTCAGGTGGAAGCGTATGCTGTAGGTCAGCAGGAGAAGGGACAGCTCATGGCACTGTTGTACTTTCCTGTTCTCATACAGAGAATGGAATTTAAACAGCAGTCTTGCTCGCTTACAGTGAACTCAAAATCTCTGCTGGTTTAAGCGGTGCACCGTATTACCCCATGAACTAGTGTCGCTCCCAGTTTCCAACAGGCAATGGATGTTGTGGATTTCATGGCATTTATCTTATTCAGACCTTCTTCAAAGCTTTGCCTTGGGGTGAGGAAACTTGCCTATGGGCACGACCAAAGAGGATGAGGGCAAGGTATTGCAGTTTTTATTTCAGTGTTGGCAACTGTTTGTGATACTGCTACAGATTATATATTTTTCCAGTTTGATATTCACCCATATGTTTAGTTTGCATATACCTTTAGTTGCTATAACACTACTGCTTCAGGCACTGAGTGTCACCCATTGCCAGTAGGCCAGTAGGTTTTCTTCTAATGCTAATGTTGCTTTTTCTGGCCTGATGCTGATTTGTACATCTTTGTCAATTTAAAATTAGTAAATGTCTCCTACACTTTCATGTCAATCGTTGCAGCACAGAGAAGTGCATTTGGACTCCTGAAAAGTTCATCTGAGCTATTGGCTCTGTTGTTATTTTGTCCACATTTTCCCAACTATTCTGCTGGCCACAGTGAGTGCTTTTGGAGTGATGTAGGCTTCAGGTCCTTTTATCTCTTCCCAAACACTGGGGAAAAGGATTGTCCTGCCATATAATATTTGTTTCAAAGTGTTTTAAGCTCCAGTTTCTGTTTTTTGTGGATTGAACTCTGTATAACTTTCTGTCTCCATTCTCTTTCCTTGTTTTATTTGCTTTTTCTAGCAGAGTGAAAACACTACCAGTTTTCATGACCTACGGTTGTTCTTTGATAAATTTGAATTGCTTTGTCAGGAGTTAATTCTTGCCTTATGAGTGCCATAAGGGAACTATATTCTAAGCGTATCATGTGTCCGAGGGATTGACCCCCCCCCCCCCACCCATGTGAGCTGAACTGTTTGATGGCATTTCTAACTTCATGGGCACATAGGTTATAAAAAAGAGCTTTGCTCAGAGAGGGCAGCTAAGGAAGATCTCCTCCGTAAGGTTAGTTGTAGAGGGGTTCCTATAGCCACGACCCGGCTGAGTGACCCGCTTGGGCCGGTGGTGGCGAGCAGGGAGCAGTGGCGGGAGGAGTGCCACATCCCTGCCCGGCGCTGTCGGTGCCACCTCTCCTTCCTCGCTTAGCGGCGTCTTCTCAGCACGGCTCTGCACCATGCAAGGGCTTTAACTGATGAGGAGCAAGTTGTTGCTTGATGGAAGATCGTAACAGGAGTATGTTTTTGTTCCTCTGTGTTGATGAAAATGTATTTATAGTCAGTGATCAGTCATAGAAACATAAAAAGAAGAGTTTGGTAATAGAGCGGGAACGTACGTCTAAGTGTAGCCCTTAGATACTGATGGATAAACTTGTGTGCGTGAATGTCTATTACTAGTTGTTATTTACTGCTGTTTATGTAACTTCTCTTGAGCAGTGGATGGCTTTTAAATTATTTTCATTATCCATCTGTGTTGCTAATCTAGTTAAATACCTTTATTTTATGTTTTACTCGGTTTTCACTTGACTGCGTTCTTTGATTCTTTATTGCAATTTTAGTGTGCGCGTGCTATGGTTATTCTGCCCTTTAAATTATTTCGTGTTTTAGCAAATATATAGATATAAATCTTTTTCCTTTGTGCTCTACACAAAAAGTAAATAAGGAAAAGGTTAGGGTATACACGGAGTGATGCACTGTGATCCTACTGACAAATACTGAAATATTAGTTTTCCCTTTGATTTGAGGTCCCTTTTGACCCAAGGTCCGGAGGCAGTGGAAGAGCAGATGCAGCACGCAGTGGCAGGGCCGATGGAGCGATACCAGCGTCTCCGTGTGTGACGCTGAAACATGGTTTGTTCTACAGGTCTCCCTGGAAAGATGACTGTAATTCAGGGTTTAGGGTTTGTTTTTATTATTATTTTTTAATTTATGTTGTGTAATAAGGAAAATAAAAGCTGAATTCCATCGCGTTGAGGATTTTGATAATTTAGGTACTGTGTACTTAGCATGTACAATATGAGGTTTACCCCAAAGCATATGTTCTTTGATCAGGGTTAGATGAACTTGCAGAGGGGAACAATGATATTTTCATGACACAGATTGGTTTTCTGGAAGGGTTCAACCGCTGCTCCAATATATGTAGATGCTACAGCTTTCCAATTAAAGATCTGCATTTTATTAATATGGGAAAAATAATCTGTTTTTCTCTACTTCATTCACAAACTTGAGATGCAAGTGAGCACCAGATGTGGAAAATTTCAATTTAAATCATAAATATCTTTCAGGGAAGCAAAATATTAGCTGTATGCTAATATTGTTGTCTTTATAAAGGCAGTTGACAACAGGATCTTTATAAAAAATATACCTTATCTCAAGTAAAGATGTTATACTGATGTCACTGTTAAGAAATACCTAGAACACAAAAGCTGTGCAAACAATATGTGACCAGTATGAAAGTTAATTTTGCTCCAAACACAGTAGAATTTGAATTTCTTCCTTGTTCTGTGTGCTGGGCAGACTATTTTTCTGGTGGCATCTGTCCCGTGCTGTTCCCTTTATGCCTTGTGTGCTGTGTCACCTCTGGGGTATGCTTAAGAAAGATCACCATCTGTGTGCCGGGGAAGGAGTGGCTTGCCCCTTAATGCTTGGCGTTTGAGATTTTCCAATACTAAGCATAAATGCAATATGGCAGTAGCCAGAGAATAAGGAATTGCTTAGCTTTTCGTTAATTTGGAAGCAGTTTGTAAATAATACAAAATAACGTCTTTTTTTCTTTTGTATTTTTCTTTCTGAAAACTTTTTTGCAATTTTATTTCTTTTGAGAGGGTAATATACATGAAGAAAAAAATATGTATATTCTCTCTCTCTCTCTCTCCATACATATATATATATAGTAGGGAGAGACACAGAGGACAGCTTTTGTTGAGATAAATGTCTTGTGTCTGGAGGCTCTCACTCTGCCCTTCCTAAAGAAAGTAGAACTCAGTAACTGTATTATAATACTTGGTTGGAAATGAATTATTGACTGTCAGGTAAAAGAATAAAGATGTTTTGGTTTTTTGTGCTCTGCCTAAAAAGACAAAAAGGACCAAAAAGCAAACTAAAAAGTTAACCAAACCTTATGTTCTCAATACTTGTTAAAATTAGTGTGGGAAAATTGCAGAATTTGATACATTTAATTCTTAAATTTTCTTTCTTCTTCCTCTGGCTGAACACTTTCTCATGAATAGTCTTTCAGAGTAAAAGGCATGCGTTAAAGTACTTTTTATCTTTTAATATTAGCAAAAGCAAATTTTGAATTGCTGTTGTAAAAACCACAAAATTCAATGAGCACTAGTTACATGAATCATAAGTACTATGTTAGCTGATGAATCCCATAATATGTAGCTGCACAAATTATAAAATAGAGGGAAAATAAAAATGGGGGAAAAATAGGAGGAAAATAAAAGGTAGAACTTGTTTCATAAACTTACTCATCTAGCTGCATACATTTCATATATTTCAAAATTAAGGTGCAGCTTATGCAAAATGATTTGTGATTTATATTATTATTTTACTGTTCATATGCATACCAATAGTTATTCTCTGGAGATTTTGATGAAGAATTTCAAATAATGAATTCAGTTGAGAATGTTTCTCTCTAGCAGTGGATAATTCATGAGCTTATAAAGAAGAAGCTTTTTTAAACCATCCATTATTCCTTTTTTTTTAAAAAAAACCTAGTGACAATTTCCTTTCCAGCAAAGTTGAAATGTGGAAAGACTTTCTGTTTGAAAGATGATCTGTGTTCAGAAGAAATTTAAATAGTAAATATTACTGAAATGGTCAATATTAATCCAATAGAAAAAAGATCTTCTAAAGGATAGAGTCAGTATCTACTTTATCATGTTTACATGGTATCTGCTGTTAGTAAGAAACATCTGTGGAAAACACAGACCTAATTTCCAGGGACACTAGACTGTTCAGCTGCGTTTCTCTAGGGCAGTTGGCTGCGGGGCTGTGCTTTCCTTTGAATGGTTGTGTTTCGAGTGGGAACTGGCCCGCTTTTTCGCTCTTTTTTGCTTCCTGTACTGCAGAGGTTATTGCTGCAGAAATGGAAGCTCCTTAAAATACATGAATGGCAGCTAGAAGAAATCTGAGAAATAGCTGAAACAGGGGATGCTGATACAGATAACACCGGGCGAGCTGTTTTGAGTGGAAGCAGTGCCTAATAGTTTCTGAATCGATGCCCAGGAAAATAATGTAGGTCTTTAGGTTTCTAACCCAAGGCCAAGCTGTTTGGATCATGCTGAATAAAGGTTCTGTGAGAAATGGATAATAGTTCAATAACTATTACGTAACAATAACATAAGCAGTAAATTGTATAGAATCTTTCATGCAGTGTTAGGAAATAGATTTTTTTTTTTACATTTTTTGTTTGACAGTGTATGCATTATATTACTTTATATATAAACACTTTACATATTAAAAAATGTAAAGATGCTTATAATTTTGCATATAGAGAAATAGATAATTTTGCAAGTCAACATAATTTTGCAAATGGAGAAGTGTTTTAAGCCTACTAGGATTTATTTGTATCAGAAATGACGTTAGTCAGCAGTCACAATCATATGTTTTGGGTGATAGTCTAAGGCTGCAGTGTTCAGGATACCAAACTAGGTAATCATAATAGTTTTCTTTGGCCTTAACATCTGTGCTCAGAGGTGTTGGGCACTTTCCTCATTGTCCGAAGAGCAGAAGGCCTTCCTCTGTTAGGTGCTAAGGGGTGGTCCGAGTTTTCAGTTGTTGTAGCTTAGGCTGGAGTTGGCAAGAGGCCAGGTGTTGTGTCAAAGTCCACTATAGAAGGGGATGTTTCTGTCTGCAGTGTGTCATGGATTGCACAAGATATCCATCGCTACCTGGGAATACAAAAATTCCCACATGAGCACGGAAGGTGTGAAAGCAGACATCCACCTGGAACAGGCTAGGTGCGTCCTTAGTCCAGTTTTCATTGCTTTGCAATCATTTAAAGCCATAAAAATTCAATTTAAATTATACCCATCTTGTTCAGTAATGGGCTTATTTTTTTTTTGTTTTTTGTTTGTTTTTATATTCGCTTTCCACGAGTATAATGACTGTATAAGGAAGGTGGCAGATTGAAAGGCTGTTGCTCTTGAGTGCTTCCCAGAGTCCAGAGTCAGCCAGCATCATTCCCGTCTTGTGCAGGATGAGTCGCAGCTTGCGCTTTCTTCCAGCTCCCTTTCAGTGTAGGTCGTTCAGTAGCCAAATGCTTAGATAGTGGGTAAAATCTTGTTCACATTTGAGGTATAATTAGTTTCTTTATTGCTTTTCTAGTTAAAAAAAAATGAAGGAAGGTAATGTTTTGCTGGTTTTGCACAGACCTATTATCGCAATTCTTACATTTCATAAGAAAACCAGTTAGCAGTTAAGTGACATTGCAAGAAAGATTTAAGATAACTACAATACTCAGAATGTTTTGCAAGAGAGAGCATGTCAAAGACAGATAAACAGAAAACCCAAGTTGCAGTAAACATTTTTGTAAGCTCTGAAGACATCAAAGGTCAGATGCTTGTATTGGCATTCAGTGATATTTTTTTCCCCTCTCAGTAGCTTTTCCTGTAAAATTTAGGTTTTGAGGGCTTAGTAAGAGTGCGTTTTGATTTAATTGTGGAATTTGCCTCTAGAAAATACATTTCACACTTGTTTTAAACATTATAACTTAATGTCAAAAAGAAATCAAACTTGCTCAAAGCTATTCGTGTAGAAACGTGTAAAGGATGTGAAGCTATACTGCTGCATATCTAAATCTTCTACAGGCACAAGAATTCCGGTGTAAGGGGGAAACTGGGTGTTTCTGTCGAGTTTTATCAGGCTTCTGAAGTCAATGGGACCTGTCTGTACTCACGATCCATCTCATCATGAATTCAGAGCCTTTGCAAATAACGTGAAACTATAGTACAAGCCATGAGTACAAGCCATAGAATATCCCTTCTTTAAATTCAAGTTACTATTTGAAACATATTTATACTATAAGATCTTATTGATTTTGATTTATAACTGAGTATATATCATGTCTTTTCTATATTTGCATTTAAAAAAAATCAAGCACAAAAGTCAGAGTTTAAGAGTTTGGGTCTTTGAAGGTTTGAACCTCGTATGAGTGTCTGATTTGATGCCTTGTTTGGACTGTTGTTTGGAATACTGTATTACTTTAATGCTTACGTCTCTACAGAGTGAGTGCAAAGTGTTTTATACGTTACTGCTTTGGTTTGCTAAGGTTACATGCTAGCCTTGCGCAAGTACAAAGGGTCCTACAAAAGGCTAAAAGGATGTATTAGGGCCTCTTGTTCAGATTTTTAGATTTATTAAAGATATCTGGCTTTATGCTGGCCACATTTAAAAAAAAAATTCAACTTTCCTGTGTTTATTTAAGAAGACAGTTATGAATTTGAAATGGAGAAATAAGACATAGTTTTATTACTGTTGTTCTCCTTACATATAAGCTTGTTTTTTTACCTCCAGTTCGCTTCTACTCCTGCTGGTTGAAACTGGTGTGTTCCTGGGATTGCCTGTGCTGTGTTCACATGAGTTTGTTTTAGATAAGGTGAGATTTTTCCTATGAGGTTTGAAAAAATAAACAAAAAATAAGAACACAAGCTTTGACAAAGGAAATTTCAATGAAATCTACTTTGTTTCATTACTTTAACATATTACTTCCCTCTTAGTAAAGAATTATAAAAATTCTCTTCTTATCTTTAATCTCTATCCATCTGATCTTAGTGTTCCAGGGTCCACTCTTTTTTCTTTTCTTTTTTCTTTTTTTTTCTTTCTTTTGCCTTTCTTCCCTTCCCTTTTCATCCCGATAGGCCTTTAACTTGTGCAGGCGTTTTGGTGTGAGTGTGGAAAGCCTAGTCCTTGGCATACGCTGAGAGAAGGTGGAACCCATCCGCTAGGACCCTGCAGATAACAGCGACGTGCTTGCCTTTGGCAGAGGGAGTATGCTGCTGGTGAAATAAATACTTGTGAAATCACACGTAAGCCAGAGAAGACAAAACTGAAAATCTTAATTCCTGTGTATGAGGCTTAACGCTTCATGTTCTATTGTCAGCTTTAATTTTTAGAAACAATGAGAATCTTGAGTTCATAAGAATCAGAACAGATATAATCATCTTATAGGGAAACAAAACGACTGTACCAAATAATCTGAGTATCTTTATTTCTGGAAGGAAGAATACATAAAAAAGGAAAGCAGAATGTTAAATAATCTATTTTATTCCCCCAAATCAACACTACTCCTTTTTTGCAGAGTTCTTTTTGTTTTGTGATTGTTATGCAGCCTTCAGTCACTTTCTGTTCGAGTTAGAAAATCAGGATATTATATGCTTTTGCTTAGCTTTCAAGTCATTCACCTCTAATTTCTGAACTGCAATTAGAGATAAACTTTTTTCTTGCCCCTACTTTTCTTTTTGCTTTCTAGGATAGCAATTAGGAAGAACTGGGTGAATAGGTTACCATTTTATCCAACTCTATTACTCTGACTGATGGAGCTATTAGATAAAGGCAAACTGTAATTCTTTATTACCTGCCTGGCTCATTTCTGCACTTTGCCCTGGAGAAGAGCTGCATAAAAGATCAGAGTTTTACTGAAAAGTCCTGAGCAAATATTGAGCAACATGCTTGGTCACTCAAGTAATGACAAAATTTCATGGAAAGGTGATACGCACGTTAGTGATGTCCACTTATTTGGATAAACACGCAGTGAGAAACTGCTGGTGTGGTAGAGTTGAAATAAGATGGTTTTAGGAAAGAAAAGCTGAGAACACTTTGTATATGATAAATATGCTTATAATTAGTGAGATCATTAGCATGGACACCATGTACTTAAGTATTCACAAAGAAGTCTTTAAGCTAAGCAGTTAGCTTCACAATGAAGGAGAGAAACAAAATGAATTATATACAGCTGAATAAGCTTTTCACAATCTCCAAGGAGGTGACTTGTCTGTTGATGGCCAGTGGGGGTCGAAGAGTGAAATAATTACCTAACAGCGTGTAAACAATGTGAGATGTGAAGTGTGCATTTTTTTCCTTTTCTTTTTCTTTTTCTTTTTTTTTTCATTGAGAGAGTTTCTTGTTGCGATGGCTCCACTGGGACAAGCAGCAGAGAAATTTGATTAAATGGATGCCTGGGGTCATGACCCTGTCTAAACATGCTGCAGCTCTCAGCATTAATCAAAGAATGTTAAAAAAAATTCTGACCTTGCTGCATATGAGCGGTGGTGAGCCCTGAATGCAGTTGGGGATGGCTCGGGGGCTGTGTGTGGCTGTGTGAGCGGGCTGCTCACAAAGAGGAGCAGCAGAAGAGGCAGGTTTCAAGGACAATGGCGAGCCATCATGTTGTTTTAGCTCGTGTTATGGGACTTGCATGAGATGATAGCCCGTCAGCAGCCCCCGCCGCTGCAGGTCCCGTCGGAATGCTGTTGGGAATGCAGCTTTCTCCTAGGAGCTACTGCTGCTTGAACGGGGTGCAGGGGAAATATTTATAGCCCCGTGATATGTGAGAGACCCTGGGTTTCAGAAGTACTCGTGGCCCCCTCCCCTTAGTTTCAGGGAACTGAAAATGCAGAGAAAGCAACTCTTTCTAGGAGTAACCGGGGTTGGTGTCATGCTTCTTGTTGAAGTGTGTGCTCTTAAAGAGTTCTTGTACTAGCAGGATGAATGGTCTTGATTTTTATTGAGAAAATTATATAGTAGTGGAGGTTAGAGTAAATCAGAAGACAAGTTGTGGTCGTACGTCCACGGTGGTTTTTTTATTTTTATTTTTTACAACATGCTGGGTTCATATCTGAAAATTCTTGATCCATTTCGTTAGTTTTCAGTACCGGCAGTTCTCACTGGAGACAAGGAATTTTGGATAAACGTTGTCTGAAAACTAGGCCTAAAGAGTTATCAAGTGAGTCGAGCCTAATTAGTGTCTGATTTTGAAAACAGTCCAAGATAGGGATAGAGCTTTCATTTATCTATAAAAAATTTACCTGGGTATTGGAAGGAGTATAAACACAGTAGCCTAAACTCCTGATACACTGATTTCCTAAGCGTTATCTTGCTGTGGAGTGGGGTGCTACTTCTCTAAAATGGGTTTTGCAATATTTCATTGTGGTTTTTGTTTCTGTTAGGTGATGTGAAAAATACTGTATAAAGAACAATTGTGAAAAACAGCGTAGACTGTGAATCAGAAACTTGCTCCTGATTAACAGAAGTCCATATTTTAAACTTCCTGCTTGCTTTCCTTAGGAAGGTGCAGTCTAAGAGCCTAACATAGGAAACCAAGTAATAAAATGATGGAGGTGACACCTAGAAACTTAACCACATTTAAAGGTAAAGGTGAACAATTGTTCTGTTTTCACAAGGCATATTATCTAAAACGTAATTTCCAGTGTCCTCCAAATTCCATTCTGTACAAGGTCTTTGTTGGATGCTCTTTCTTGTCTGCTTTTAATGGGAGACAGTGGGGAAAATACCAAACCTTGTAGAAAAGAAAGTTTCCAGCACTCTTTCTATAAATGAACTCGTAAAAAAAAGTAGTAGTTTTTTTGTAGTAGGAATCAACGTATTGTGAAAATTTAGCCCAGAGAAATTAGGAAATTATATACAAATAATTTCCTTTTAATCTGAGTAGGATTTAAGAGAAAATAAAATATTGCAGTAGTATAAATGTTGGTTTTTCAGGAAGATGGTGAGACGACAAAGGAGATGATTAAGTCCATGCTGGAGGAAGTAGCGTGGCCTGTCTGTCCACTGTTCTCCTTTACGGTGTCGCTGTTATCAATGAATCTTCGGCTCATTAATGGAAGTAGCTCCAAAACATTTACAATGTTGGCTTCTAGAAAAGAAAGAATGTCTGAAATTAACAAATCAGGAATTACTAAACTGTGAACAAGTATAAAAAACTCAGTAAGTCCAGGACCACTGATGTATGAAGATGATGTCCCAAAGTTTGGCAAAACTTGAAATGACTGAATGAGGAAAAGAGGGAGCAGAGATTACATTCAGTATGCTGCAACAAGAGCAATAGATCAGCACTGCAAACTCTAGAAACTTTCAGCTGAATTAAGTTTATTTTCAAAGAATACTGATTGATCATGGAAGTCATCATGGAACATGAATCTGTATTCAAAGTGAACATAACTTTACATGACAGGCCTAGCAAGCCAGTTTGCAACTGGCAGAGCTATACTCTGCATGTTATAGTGATACAAGAATCTCAGCAAAGCACTTGAATTTCAGCACCACAAAATAATAATATATGAAAATTAGTTAAAAAGATCATGTAATACCAGGCAAGTCATCTTTTCCGAAACTTAGCAAGAACCTCCAGCCTTAGAATAGAGAATGTTTTAAATTACAGTGTAAATCACTCATGAAAAAACAAAACCTGGTCTAATTGTTGCTGACTCTTGCATGGCCTTGTCAAATTGAGATTACTAACATAGAGGAGATTGTTACCGCTATTTTTAGATTACTTTTTTTGGCCTTTCTCGTTTTAGCTCCTACCTTCCTTGAAATTCCTTGCTGAAGAACAAATAACACTCTCTCAGTTCCAGACCTTTTGCCAGGCATCATACTGTTTGGAAATTCACTGATTAAAAGAAACTTAATCTTTGAAAAATATCCAGCAATGCTAGTGCATTTTTCTTTCCTCATAATTTTTTAGCAATTTTTGAATAGTTCTGGACTGATGACCCCGGGAACCTTTACGTACTGGAAGTACAAGTTTTTACCGCCCTCACACACCCCAACGCAGCTTTGGAGGGATCGCTGCTGCAGCGTGGAAGGCAGAGTGGGCTTTGTGCGGAGCTCGCACACTACTGCATGCAAGCGTAGAGTCTAGCATGCGAGGTTGGGCATGGCCTTTTCTGAGGAGAAGTTAGTATGTTGTGGAGCCATACCTCAAGTGAAGTTGAGTGGGGTATGCTGGGCGCTGTGTGTTTTAGTGCAGCTCCGTGGCAGCCCCGCTGGCGTGGGCAGCTCCTTGCCGTCTGGCCCTCGGGCCGTCTGCCGGGGGTCGCGCTGCTCCAGCGTGAGTCCCTCCCCACCAGGTCAGAGTTGTTGAAGTGTGTCCATCAAACCATTCATCATTTCTGCAATTTAAAAGTGTTGCTGGATGGCAGCTCCAGGAGCAGGTTTGGGTTGAATTCCTGCTGGTTTCACCATGGCTCCGAACAGTGGCTGTGTTACCATAGAGGGGACTTTGGTCTTTACTTGTCGATGCCGAGTTTGAATCGGAAGTCAAATTTGTAACAGGTAGGCTTGGATTTTTCAAAGACAATTAATCTGCTCTCATTGAAACCAGAGATAGTATTTATGTGAAGTTGTTCAGTCTTGACTTTTGTTAAGAAAAGAGTTAATCCAACAGCAGGTGTTTTTCAGAAATCCACCGCAGTTCCCCACCTCCTAAGCCTTTAAGCCCTTTTGAACTAATTGAAGAAATCCGAACAAGTTAAGATAAGAAATACAAGCCTTCGGGACTCAGTGTGCCATGGTGTGCCTCAACTCTTATTCTGGGAGAAAAAGATTTTATTTTTAAAACGTTTCCTTTAGACTAGTATCATAAGATTCAGTGCATCTTTTAAATGTATGATTGTTCCCTACAATCCCCTGAGAATTGCTATATCCAATGCCCTTCTGGTAGGGAGCAGCGTTAAAGTTATTTAGATACTGTAACTGTGCACTTTTAGTGAACTTTACTTAAGTGTAATTCATCTCTTCATTTCTTAGTATTATAGTGGTTTTAGCGTAACTATATCATTTCTGTAACTTTTAAAAAGTTTTAAAAGCTGTTGATAAGCATTCCCAATTCTAGCTTTATCTTATGCTATTTTTGTCTGTCATTTGGGCCAGTACTCACTATGTATTTCTGTAATTGCCCAAATTCATCTTTAAGAAATTGCACAGCAGGTGGATGCTAGTGATCTCAAGGTGATAGAGGTCATTGCATTCATGTCAAGCTGTTTGTATTTTTATAATTGCAGGGGAGAGGAGTTGCCTTGTTTATCACAGAGCAGATAATTCACAGAAAGGAAACTTCTTTCCGTGAATATTTCTGAGAAGGAATAAAAAAATGTCATCACACATCAATGTCCTTTTACCAGTACTCCTATGGTTATCATAACACATTATTCCATAACTAACAGTTTCAGATTTCTTCATGACAGTTTTTTTTCTAATAAGGATGCTTATTTAATAAAAATAATTAAAAAAAAAGTTTTTATTCACTTTGGAAGCAGTATTGTAAACTGTAGAACAGCCAAAACGGACAATGATTTCTAAATATTTTACAACATTAGCTATAGCAAAAGTAACTGGTGTCATTAAAGTTGAAAAATCCTTTATTGGACACAAAGAAATGTTCATAAATGCAAAAATGCCTGCTTTCAGGGAATAAAAATAGGAGAAAGGGATGATATGACCAGGAATCAAGTTATGTACATGAATTTACATCTTATTTAATGTGTTTTTAGGAAAATGAGTAACTTGAGTAGAAGTTAACTGGTTTAAAAACAATACACTTGTAGAAGTATAATGCTTGCTAGAGCTTAAGAGAAAACTGATAATGTTCAGTGAAAGCTTTCAGATTGTATCAGTTTTCAAAAGCTCGTGAGTCTTTAGCTGTGTCTTTTGAAAAGTTCATGCTGTACTACCATAATAGCAAAGCTTCCAAGATTTACTGTAAACTTATTTTTTTCCTGTAGAAGTGAATTTAATAATTGTGTAAGTAGAATTGATACCTCCATCAATAGCAATCCTCAGTTTTGGTGAAAATCTTTTTATCTGCAGAACGTAGCTAAATGCCACCGGTAGTGATGTTCTGTATCCCCAGCGCTGGCCTGGCCCTGAGCGCCTGCTCGGCAGCGAGCCTGCCGCGGAGCGTGTGGGCATGGCTCAAGGACTCCTGATGGGTTGCTCGGTTCGCTCTGGGCTGGGCTGACATTGCTGATGATTTTTTCATTGATCATCAAACAACTGTCAGATGGTTTAAAATTTTTTTTTAAATTTTTTAAGTTGCCACAGACCCATACCTACAATTGAAGCTGATTTAAAATGGTCTCATGGTCTTTGCCATTGCTGTTTGCTGCCTGGGTCAGTACTTTCTCCATTGCTTCTGTACATCCTTCTTATTCCTCAAACGCTGTTTCTGCTTGTTGCTTTTTTCTGTAATCCTGTTGGAAGCTCAATGAGCAAATTATAGTAATTTTTTTTCCCGTTCCTCTTTTCCCACTTTTTTGACATGACATTTTATGCTGTTTTTCTAGATCTTCCAGTCAAGTAAATGGGGTCAAATGGGTAATTTTTTGGATATGCAAATAAAGAAAATACAGCACAATATCACCACAAATCTTTGTGTGAGCGTGTAACCGGGTCTGGTGCATGCAGTTAGGCCCGCCAGGGGTTCTGCTAACCACCTAGCAGTAACCAATATAAAACATTACGTGGCTCTGACATTACAAGAGGATGGGGAGTTGCATATTGAAAATTTGGATTAAAATAAAATGATTCCTATGAATTTCATAGAGGAGAAATAAGACCAATTCCTGTGTCTCTACACATTTAAAGGCAGAGTCTGGAAGCTGTGTTTCAGTTGCCTTACAAATCATGTGTTTGTTAAAAGGAACTTCATGAAAAACATACTTTTTAACAAAATATTTTGTTAAAAAGAGTTAAATTTATCAGTCATTCTTGCTAAAACAATTCTACAGTAAATATTTTAATTAAGTTTCTTAGAGAACACAATAGGCCATCTAGACGCAAGTCACGCTGACAGCACTAAAAGGCATTGCTCGATTTATGAGAGCACTCTGTTTACCCAAGAATGTAGAAATTTCCCTTTCTAAATGGGACAGCCTTATCTTTATTATTCCAGTGCCTTTTAGTTTACAGTTCTGCTGTAAGCAATGTTTCAGGAGCTTATTTCAGGATTCCTGAATAAATGAACAGACAAAAATAATGCTCAGTGCCAGCAATCTACATTTTATATATTATGTGATTGAAAGTAAGTCTTGCTGAACAGCAGAAAAGAAAAGTGATGGTTTTACTTTATTTATACAGAATTTATGTGATAACAGAAGATAAATTGAGCTTCTGAAAATAAACCTTGTTTACAAACCACTTAAAAAAATTTTTTTTTAATTTTTAACACAAGCCAAACTGTGATGACTATGAAAATCCAGTTCCAGGAACATCAAAGAAGCCATCCCTCTTCTTCTTAATCAAATATATGTCAGAATGGATGTGACGGTACATCATATTTACTCAATTCATTCAAGACCACTACCAGCCTGCACGTATTGTAGCTTGTTTGTAAAGGCTTGTTGGTCATGTGAACAGGGATAAAGCTGATGTTTTATTTGCAAAAAGAAGCATTCCATTGTATGAACTGAACAGAATAATGCTAATTAAATTGCCCATATCCTGATGTCCACAGGAAGTATTACTTCCAAGCATTAATACAGACTCAGGGTCTTTGTGTGCACAAAAAAACTTTTCAATATGTTGTATCGATGGTAACTACAAAAACAGCTGATGTGAATTCAAGCACACAGTGTTATTTTCTTGCTAAGATAAAATTCTACAAAATAAAACAGCTGATGTGAGTTAGAGCGGTGTGTACTGTTTCCATCTTAAGATAAAAATCTGATAAAGAAAACAGCTGATGTAAGTTAAAACAGTGTACTATTTATATGCTAAAAATACCATTTGGAATGTTTTTGTGTTGAGATATCTATAGCTGTCTGGAGCAGCAATTAATAATTTATCTTACCTTTCTTAATCTCTCTTTCTCTTTTTTTATCAGTGGACCTTCACTGGAAAAAATACTGGAACAAATCAGTAAGACTGTGTGATTTGATATATATAAGTCTCTAATTGATAGCTTTTTTTTTTTTTAAAAGCACACTGCTACTGCGATACCTGGATAACCTGCAGCTGAAATATTACATAAAGAAGTTCTTTTCTTGGTTCTTGCTTTGTTTACTTTTGCATGTGATTGATTCCCTCTTCCACCTCCTCTTCATTAAGTAACTGGTCATTTTCTTGGGTGAACCTTTTTAAAAAAAAAAAAAAAAGCAAAACCCAAAAAACTATTTTCTTGCTGAACCAAACTGATAGGTTTCTCCTGATTTAGCAAGAACTTTATGGAAGAATTTGCTCATGTAATAGGATTGTTCAGAGAAGTATTCAGCTAATAAATTACCTGCTTATTGTTTTTATGTACAGGGTAGCTTCCTGCTTAAGCCAGTGGTAGAAGTCTTAATGATTTAAATAGAACAAAAATTTCCACCTTTGACAATGTTTAGTATGTTCTAGAGTTTTGCCTGAGGTCTTGCCATCTTATTGTAAATAATTAATATTATTATAAAATCGATGAAAGGCTCAAGATGTAAAAAATTCTAATCTGAACACAGGGCCTGAAGTGCGGTTTGGAGAACAAAAACCAGTAACAATCGGGTTGCTTATCTCAGAGAGAGGGATTTAACATTGGTTTTTGTCCTTAGCCACATGGTAATTTTTTGTAATTAAATATTATAAAAATATAAATAAACATGGAAAAAACTTTCACTCAACTTTTTATTTTACTCACAAATTCTGTGCATTTTCTTTACTTTTTAAGATGTATACTAACTGAGAAAAATCATTAAAACATTTCATCTGTTTGCCTAATTATGCTTTTTAGGCCTCAGAGCGCTTGTGCTGCTGAAACGCACTTTGAATTTTCCCAGGCTTTTGAAACGAGCGGTGAATCAGCCAGTGCAGAAGCCAGGCAAGCACTGAGGGCTGGCAGCAGCTCCCGGTCCGTCCCCCTCCCCTGGGCAGGCAGAGACCCGCTCGCACGAGCTCTCGCGTTACAGCCTAGCTTCAGATGTTTGTCTCTTTCTAATTAGAGACACGTAATCCATTCGGGCCGTTTGTGAAGCTCTCCTTCCCTCGTCCTCACTGTCTTCAGCCGCACAATGAAGACAAAGATACAGTAGGACTCGTTTTCTCATTATTGATTTCACGCACCAGCTGGCAGCTGTTTTAGCTTGTTCGTTTTTATAACCCTCTGGGCAACTTTTTAAAAGTACTTTTCTTTGACCATCTGCTAAATGCAATTGGTTTAATAATTAAAGACTTGCCATCCCTTCTCAGATAAATACAAGTGCTGTTACTGCAGCTGAGAATTCGACATTCTTGCTTTAAGGGTAGGTAGGATGTTTCTCCTCAGCCTTGAGCGTGATGCAGGCATGGAACCGAAGGATCGCATTGCTGATGTGAATATAAAAAAAGAACCTTTCTGTTTGGTTTATGGCATAATACAAACATAGCTGAGGGTGTGTGTGTGTGTGTGTGTATGTTTGTGTAGGGCCTTGAAGTTGGGTCCAAAAACTCCTGAGACTGTCCAGTCCTTGCATTTGTAGGAATATGGTTATAACCTCTCCACCAAGGGTGTAAACAACGCTTTCCGTCTGAGCAGCGTATAAAATGCTCATGCTCAGGAGAGGCATTTGGAGATATTTTGCCCTGATGATGGCAGGTGTTTGTGCCACCGCCTGGCCTCTTCTGGGTGGGTTTCCAGGTGGTGGGGACGCGGGTTGGGGCAGGCAGCAGGAGAACCCGGGACCTCATCCCAGCCTGGGAGTCCTTGGAAACTGTACAAGCTTCTTAAGTTTGTGGTACGGCTTCTCTTTTTCCTTTGATGATGTGATAGGGGGGTGAAACATCAATGTGGTACTTAGACTAATTGGTGACAAGATTTTAAGCAGTATATTAAAAAGTTGTTTTTTAAAAAGTACTTTGTGAAAGTAAAGGCAAAGACGGTAAGACACTGATATGAGTGGGACCCTTGGAGCCTCTGTTTTTTTCATGTTGTATGCTTTATAGGCAGGATGTGTAAAAAAGATCCAACCTTGGTTTGAACTCATCTTTACGCTGCGATTAGATCTAAACTTTCCCATGATTCCTTTAAAAAGGGCTGCTGAAAAATCCTTCTGTTTACCAAACAGTTTACCATTTGTTTCAGATGTACCTCAAAGCTGACCTGTAGGATTACTCTCTGGAGAGGTGAAAAAGGGTAATTCATTTTTTATGTTCCTTTAATCTTGGAATTCTTTCAAGAACTTGCTATGCAGCAGGGATCAGTGCATTTTATTTTGCTACAGAATCACTTACTCACCAACCATTCTTTGCTGCACAATTTATGCTTACAAAATTGTTTTGAAATTTGTGTGGAAGAAAAAAAGCCTATCTGAATTTGAGATGTGTGGGTTCTTTTTGTTTTTCATACAATTGAATAAGACTTTTCTACAGAATGAAAAAGGAAATAGTCATATGTTTTCTTAATAAGATGAAAGATATCTGTGTTTGCTTTGAGATTTTTATGTTTGTTTGTTTTAAAAGTATTCCCATCTTTAATATTTTTGTACTTTACAAACATAATCTTGTTCCAGACAGCTGTGAACTCTGGTCTCCTCTAATTCCTAAAGTAGACAAGAGCAAGTCAAATTTTCCAGAGTATCTGGCTAAATATCCCCTGAAATATAATTGAACTGAAAGTGAATGCTTACAGTAAAAGTTCAGATTAGAGTGCACAGTTTGCATGAGAAATTCCTTTCTTGAACTTAATCCTGTGGTGGTTTTCATATGAAGCATTCTCATCATAGATTTCATGGTTGTAGTATTTTTTTAGATTGCAACAAGTAGGCACTAAGCTGTATAAACTGTGCTGCGCTCAGGATAGGTATTTTTGTTTCAAACAAACCTCACTGTTCACTTTTTGCTTGTGAACTTCATGGGCTGACTGTCTTCACAACTCTGTTAGTCACAAGCTTGTTGGATTATATATAAGTGTAAAATGCACAGAGGAGAAAAAATATGATTTCTTGTATTTGTTGAGATATCACAGTTGACAAAATCGGTGACAGTTGAACAAAGCATAATTAGATCAAAATGATGTTTCCATTTAGTAGGTTAGAATTATTCTTCCTTAAATTCTTCCCTAAACCTCTTAAAGTGTTTTGCAATACTTTGTATGGCTGCTTTGAAGTGTTCTTTTCCTGTGCTAAGTTTAGTTATAAATGAACTGCAGACAGATGGATGGCCCGTAGGCCAAGGCAGGGAGTTTGGCTCAGGATCAGGCCACGGGTTGCAGTGCAGGCTCCCATGAGCGCAGCTCTCCTGCGGATGCAAAGCCGGTTGAACTCTGCAGATCTGGAATTGCAGGAGCTACTGCATTTGATAGTATTTACAAGCGGCGCACGTGCCTTGGTCTGCCCCAAGGTGTTTGTCATGTGAACTTGTTCAGGTGTTGGGAGACGCTGCCGCGCGGTCCCCGGCCACTGCCAGGCAGGTGGCCGCGGCGTGGGAGGACTGGTCCTGGGCAGCAGCACTGCCCCGGCGCCCTGGACACCTTAGAGCCCTGCTTCGTGCCAGCGGGCCCTGGACCCGCTTTGGGGAAGAACGGGCAAGACCCCAAAGCCCTTCCTACCTGTCAGATAACGTTGGTTTTAGCCGGGACTGAGTTGGCGCCTCTGTGGTACGGTGCTGGGTGTTCCTCCTTGTTCATAAAATCTCCCGTTGCATCAGAGACTGTGGGACGGGCGTTTAGTGTTGAAGTCCTTTGGAAGAAAAAAAATCTATTAAAATTGCATTTTGGTGCAAGAAGATACACATTAAAATGTCGTCTTTTATGTCCAGCATGAAGCAAATCAGTGCTGATCTAACTGTATAACTGAGTTCTTCCTTCTATCTGAAATCTTGGTAAAAATGTTAGGAAGAAATGTTGTACCATGGAGCTCTCAGCTCTGCTGACCTTTCCCTGCTTCAGAGGTGCAGCACCTATCCCGGGGCGGGAAGGGCAGATCCTAAAAGGGATTTGCAGTCCAGTGCACCCTGGTTTTGAACTTCATGCGTAGTAACGGGTAAATTTATTTCTGTTTTGTAGCATTTTATACCCAACTGTTTTCACTGTGCAGAGGAAAATTCTTCAGAAAGCATAATGCGGTCCAGAAATAAGTCCTGGGTTTGTAAGGAACAGTCATCACAAATGTGTTCGTGTGTCTGCAGTCCCCATGGATAAATATTTTCATTTGTGATAAGCAATGACATGAAATCAGTACAAATTCTGAAAGCAAGGAATGGTATTTCATAATAGTCTCTCTCTCTCTTTCTTTTATTCTTTCCCCCTTGCTTATGACAAAACTTACTCAGTTTCTATACTCTGTTGTTTGAGCGGCTTTTTTGCTTGCTGGGATATGGTGGAGTGTTTATGACAGGCAGGTTTCTTGGGGATGTGACTACAGACAGCTGTCTCCTTTTGAAAATGGGCTTCTTGCTTTGAGGTGCAGTTTGAAATGAATGTCGACATGTGTAAATTAATCCAGTTTGTCACATACATTGGAGTGTGGCAGTGAGTGGTTTTTTTTTCCTGCCACCCCCCACCCCAAAGCCTGTCCCCTTATAATAGAAATATAGGCAGAGATTTTCTTATGCTACAGCTGTAGTCATTATGTAATTACTGAATTGATCCCCTATGGGAAATGCCTCACATCGCTGCTGTAGAACCCTACATCATGGTTCAAAATAAAAATGTGAAAGGATTCATTCTCTGCTAAAATGTATATTTTCTGTACCATGCCATTGATTGCTTTCAGATGTTGAACCGGAAATGATTTATGTCCTATCGCCCTTCTCTATAAAGATTGTCAGTAAAAATGAGCTCTGCCTGCAAAATTTAAAGGAAGTCCTGAATAATTCTTGTGCTTTTAAAACTTGAATGCAAACTTTTCAATGGATTAAACCATTCAAAAAGCTAAGCGTACACCTAAGGATTTGGTGTTACCTAGTTTTATCTCTAGTTTAATAGTGTTAATACTTACAAATAGGATGTTTTATCTTGTCTATGGCATTGAATGAATTTAGTTCATTAAGTGATTGCGTGGCATAGGTCTAATTTACCTGTTTTCATGTCTCCATAATATTGGAAGACATTATATACGTGTTTGTTCTCATCCGTGTGAGATGACTGATATATATGACTGATATATGATCTATATATAAAAATAGTCCAGCTTTTTTTTTCCCCTCAGAAATAATGAGCTGGATTTTTTCAAAAACAAATCTCTTCTCTAGCTTGTGGCATTTGTGCAAGCGATTTATGCTAATGTGGGTGAGATCTAATTGTGCAAATAATTCCTGCAGCATAGAAGAGGAAAATAAACACTTTAGACTTAAAGAACAGGAGAAAAAATAGATGGTCAGTAGTTCTGTGCTATAATCTATAATTTGTGTGTTGAGGAATTTTCTAGGGAAAGTTTAAACACTTTCATCTTTATGTGCTTTTGTAACGTGCAATTAATACATGTTAACTGCAATTAAGAGCACATGTTGAAAGAATTCCACTCAAGCTAAGAGCCCATTACACAAAGCAGTTGCACATAAAGATACTGTGATACTGATTTGCCCATCAGAAAACAAAGCTGTTTGTATAAACGTATGAATTTTTTTTCCTATTTATTAAAATTTTTGGTGTATTACTTCAGACAGTTTTATGCAGGTTCAGTTCAATGAACATATTCAAAGTTCTGCAGACCCTTTGACAAAAATCATTACCATAAGCATTCTGAGAAGAAATATAAATACAACCTTCAATAATCTTTTGGAACAGAAAAGACAGCTTGGTTTTTTTGTAGATCCATCTGCTAAGTTTTGAAAAATTAAAAGAAAAAAAGGAAAAAAAAGGAAATAAAGGTACCTGTCTAGATTTTTAGAAAAAAAATGCTGTGGCTTTTGTGTGCTCCTTGGTAGTAATCATTTTAATTTTGGTTAATGTTTGGTTAATGTTAATTTTTTGTGGTAGAAGTTTTTGTGTCATGTTTGTGGTAGAAGTTAAAAAGTTAGCATTATCTTTAGAGATTTTGATTTATATTTTTTAAGAGGATTTTTTTGTTTTTTACATTTTAAGCCTGATTAAAGACAAAAAAAAGGAAAGACTGTAAATAATTTTCTTGGTGTTGTTTATATTTCCAAGTAAGTAAAGTATATAATGGTAAAGAAAACTAAATAGTCCTTATTAGTGTATTTTACATATTTTGCACCTGAACAAAATAATTTTGTGATGATTGTCTCTATTTGTTTTCGAGTGGTCAAATACAATAAGATTTATAGCTGTCATTAAAAATCCATATTGGTTTCCTACAGTCAACTGGGAGTTTACTTGAGAAGTCAATCATTAGTTGAATGAGTGTCTAAAACATGTTCTTTCTTATGTTATTGGTTTCAGTTTTTATGTAAAAATGAATTATTGAAAAAAGAAAAATGTACCAGATTCTGACTTCCAGTATGCAGAGATTTACTCGTTTTCTTTGTAATTCAGCGCTACTGCTTTCGTCACGTGCTTCGTGGCTCCTCGCGCTGTGCACTGCCTGGGCGCCCTGCCCCGAGGAGCGAACGGGAGGAGAAGGGGGACCACGGCCGGATGAACGAGGCGATGGCTGGTCTTTGTAAAGCCTTCCCCCTGCCCCCCCCCCCCATAGCTGTGGTTAGGATTTTATCTAGGGGCTTAGAGGAGCAAATAGGAGACACCAAGGGAAAGATGTGGGACAGGAAGACAAATAAAGGCTAGGAGAGACTGGGTGACTCTTGGGTGACTTTCCTCCAGAGAAGGGACCTGAAGGAAAGGGCCAATTAACAGCTAGTGAAAATGCGTATTTGCATGTGTGAACGCGGGGTTGCCCCCTTGCCTACCCTGCTCGGCCAGCTTCGGCGGCCGGCTGCGCCTTTCCCAGAGCTTGAGTTTCCCTCCTGAAGGCCACGTGCAGGAGGGGAGGGGGGGTAGTGGAGAACGCTGTTTCCTAGCCAGTCCTGTGACTTGATCTGTGCCTTCCTGTTATTCCTTCTGGGCCGTTTCAAGGTGGGATAACCTGGCTTTGGAGTCGGGGGGCCTACGGAGCTGCAGGCCCTTGACTCCTTGGTGGCCCTGGCTGGGACGTTCACCGCCGCCGGCTCCCTCGCCCCCCGCGCCCTGGATCGGATCCTGTGCGCTTTGGCTTTTCTTGTCCTTTCTGTGGACAACTCCTTGCTTTCATTCCTGAGGAGAGGTTTTCAGGTAGGAGGTAGCACCGTCTCCACAGGCCGAGTAGCATTATTTTAATTAATTGATTATATGGTCTCCTTGCATTTACTTTTATGGACAGGCTTATGGGATGTCTGCACTAATGGGGTGATCCAGTTTAATGTATATTAGTAATTAAAGAAAATACATTTCTAAGAGGCAAGGATATATTTAATTTTAATAACTACTTTTCCCTGAATCAAAAAGTCTTTGCACAGAGCTATAATGGGTAACATTAGTCAAATGTGTGATAGATCAAATAGTTAAGTATGAAAGGTGTTGTTAATGTAACACTAAAGAGAAATCTTGTGAGGTAACTCTGAATAACACATCGAAAGAGTGCATTCATCATGGTGTGCTGACAAAACATCTGAGTAATGATGGCCATTAAATCTTTTGTCATGGCTAGAAATATGAAAAAAGAAAACAAGTTAAAGTGTGAGCCATTCAGGGAAATTGCCATTTGACATGTAAACCTTTCTGCCAATGCGTATTCATTTTTATATTATGGTAGGCGTTTGCATTTTAGAATGAAATTTGATTTGCCTAGCAATTCTGGGGAAAAAGGTGGATTTCAATCTCTTTATCAAACATTTAAACAGTCTAGAAGGAGCCTTCTAATTCTTTCTGCATTTTTTTTTTTTGTTCTGTGGGTTTGATTCGTGTTAGAGGGAACAAGCAGTTTTAACTTTTTTTTTAAGGAGCATTCAACCCCCCTGACCCAGTATCCTAACATCTGTATTGTCTTTATGTTACCCTTAATGTGAACAGATTTTAAGTGGGCCTCTTTATCGCACAGGAGAAGGGAATAAGTCAGAAATGTTCAGCACTGCTTTTGCTTCCTGCAACATAATGTGTGAATAAGCTTGCTGAATTTTATGGTGTTAGGTTGGAAGAAGACTTTGAACAAAATTCAGACAGAAGAGATTTCATAAAGGACAATTTCTGTGACTCTGCTAATTTATTAATATCCAAAGATCTCTGTTGCTTGCATTGTGTTAACAAATGATTGTATCTGTTTATCTGTCTAGACACAGATGATTTTGTTTACTAAACTATGAGTTTATAAATCAAACCCAAAATCTAGTCAAGCTCCTGCTATAATGAAATGTTCATCTAAGAGTTTTTAAGGAAGAGCAATGGATTTATTCATCATTAGTATCAATACTTTCAGGCTTTTCTTATGCACCTGCATGGTCACAAAACAGATTTTGCCATGTTTTGGCTTGTGAGCCCTGACCGTAGGTGCGAGAGGACCTCCCCACCCCCAAGCCCTCCAAAAAAGGACAGCTAAGGAAAGAGCTGGGATGGTATAAAACCATCTTTTTGAAAAGGAGAATGGATCAAAATGCTGTAGTTCATACAATTCTAATCCTATATACAACTGTGTATAATATATTTTGAGTTTGTTTTTTAGAGAAAGTATGTCCCTTCCAGTTTAAATTTCAACTCTGTTCCAGGAAATATTTTAATTGAAGAAATACAAGGGTATTTGACTAGTACAGGCACTACAAAGTGAATTTTCTGAAATATCAGACACGTAGTTAATTGTTTATGAATGTAGTACTGGGGTAGTGAACGTCAGGTGTGGAGTGACCCCTGTAACTTGTTGCGTGGTTGAAATGATCTGGGTGTGTTTTAAGTAGAGATGGTATCTTTGATGCATCATTTTGAAAATAGGGGGAAAAAAAAAATGTGAAAGCTTTTTTGAGAAAGGCCTGAGGCGCAGGGTGAGGGCGTGCGTGCTGGAGGGAAGTAAGGGGCAGCCCTCCCCGCCGAGCTGCGGTATCGCAGGGGGCTGAAGGTGCGGGGAAGTTCGTGGGGGGCATCTTGCTCTTTCTGTGACATTGCTGTTAACTGCCCTTTCAGTTGCATTTGGTATAGGTCATGGAAGAGTGTGGTTCTGATGGAGGAGACAAAATGGACAGAAAGCATGTGATTTGTGAAAAAGCCAAATGTATTTCTGTCATTCATCTGCTGTTCCTTTGGCTACCTTGAACAAGTGGCTTTCGAGGAAAGCTTAAGACTGACAAATGCATCCAAACAAACTTAAGGCTGATTCTTAGAAAGTGATTTGTAGTGGATAATGTGAAATTGGAGTTTAAAATTTGAATAAGCCTTGCTCACAAGCATCATGCTTTCAAGCAGGGATCGGTGGTGGAGAGGGGCTGCATGGCTGCGAGGTGGGGAGGCTGCGGGAAGGGCTGGGTCGCGCGCCGCTGGCGGGGCTGATGCCCCGGGCAGGTTCTGGAGAGGTTCTGGGCGAGCTATGAATGGGGAACGTTTTGAAGGTAGTCTTCACTTTGAATTGCAAAGACACTAAAAGACCCTCATAGTAACAAGGGTAGATTTTTAAGTAGTTGCATCTAGGAAAATATATGTAAGGAACCGTAGAAATACTGTATTTGTCAATAAGTAAAGAAGCTGAGACTAAACCGTACAAGGCAGAATAATAGCAAATAGTGATTAAAAGATATTAGGCATAAAGAGAAACAAGCAATTGAATTCCCCAGAAAGAAGTCTGCTGAATTCACATCATGAAATCAAATTTCCATCCTCTTCTCTTTCTCTCCCCAAACATACTACCACATTTTGCATTTTTGGACTGCTGTTTGTGTAAATGTGAGTAACCATCAACACTGAGCTATCTTAAGTGCTTTGCTGGTGGCCTCTCCTGAAGTTGGCGTTGAGGCAGTTTACTCCTGTGCTGGCTGGAAGCTTGTGCCCTGGCTGCCGCTTTGTGTGCTGGGGGCCGTTTAGTCTCCACCTCTGCGGCAGCTTATCCGCATGCAAAGAAGGGGAATACTGGGAACAACGCTGAAGTTTCCTCTGCCAAACAGCTTTTCAGGAAAAGAACAGCTATAACTAACCAAGACAGGAAATCCAGGAGAAATTAAGGTTAGGGTGAAATCTTTTAAACTCAGAACTGATGCCTGACAGCAGGGAGTAATGTGGTGTTAGAACTGGAGCTGCTTGTGTACAATGGGATATATTTAGTGGAATGAAAATACTTACAGAAAATTTAAAAAGTTGTAATTATTGAACTACTTGACAAAAAGGAAATCTTTGCTTAATTGTGAGGAATATAAACTGATTTAGTGTCAAAATAAAAGAGCATCTGACAAATGAAAGCAGCAATCCAGTTAGTGAAACTAACAGCTAATGACAAATTGTGACAGCAGCAGTCTTGGAAGAACTGGGCGACACGGAATTGAACAAAGTATTTAGGAAAAGAAAAAAGGGGGAATATTAAACTTGGCTTTCTGTGGATCTATTTTTATTGCTAGAATATCTGTTTGGGATAGCTACCCAGATAGTGACATAAATGCTTGTATAATGATACTTGTAAGTAAAGAATATGCAGTATAACTCACTGAAGTGTAGTGTTTTAAGAGAATATTTCTGAATCATTATAGCAAAATTAAGAGACACTGAAAAATTCTAGAAAGTAAAGTAAAATTTTTGGAAAGTAGCCAGCTATTTCAATATGGTGGCTGGAAGGCCAACTGATAGTTTTCTAAAATGAATAAAATCTAAAATATGTAGTTATCAATTTCAAGACATTAATGGAACTGGCATTTTGTAGCAACTGATTCCAGTATCATACTTACTATGTCATTTTGACTAGATATATAAGAAGAATTTGCTGATGTTGAAAAACAGAAACACTATGTGGTGAGACAGTTTGGAGCTGATAAAATGGTCTGTCAGGTCACCAGAGTGTGTCCACACAAGCAGCGTTCTGCTGTTATATTAGGAGGAAATGAGGCAAATTACAGTAAAAAATACATTTAGCCAAAAAAGAATTTGTAACAAAATTGTCCAGATGGTTTATCTTAACCCTGACAGCAAAATATGTTAACCAGATTAGAAATTCAGACATCAGTAATATGGGAGGGACCATTCGGAGCATTGCTCTGTAACTCATACAACCCTGGTGGGAGAAAGATTTTCTTAAATGGCATAGCTGGTGAGTCACTCTTTTGAAATAGCCCAAACCTATTACCAGCACTAACCCTTCAGTATTAGTAATTGAATTATTACTGCATTCATTTGTTTGCACTGAGTACCCCAACCGACAGTCATTCGCTGGAAAGGAACTGTGAAGTTGGGTATGACCTTTTCTCTGGCGGGGGTGCTGAGGAAAGGGGGAGCGCTAGTGCCCCTCCTAAAGATGCTTGTGTTGCGGAGTGAACAAACTCATTAAAGATGACAAAACCGAGTAACCTTGGGGGATTGCTGATTTCTGTTTTAAAGGAAAAGATCTTCCAAGTGACTTGGAATTGCTCGAAGTTGTATGCAGATTGCATTAACTTTGCCCTTTTGCTCTACTGTTTATTAAAGTTCTTGTAGCTTCTCAAAACTGACTCTAAATCCTTCTGTCCCACACTATGCGTTGCTGAATGTCTGTGATACCAAGCACTGTGTGGCTCAGTTGTATATGGACTGCTTAGGCTATGAATTAATCTCATTATATTTTTATAAACAATTTTGAACACCTATTAGTTTAGCTCTAACTGAACTGAAATCATAAGAAAAGGAAAGAAAGTTTAATTTGCCTTTACAGGTATTCTGTTTCAAGTGTTTCTTTTATTCAGTTTACATAAAATAAATTTTTTTTGATTGGTTGTTTGATTGGCTTTCATTAAATGAATGATCAAATTTCTACTGCTACATCTTGTATTTTAATGAACTTGGTTCTTTCAAAAACCTGACTTAGATATATGGGATTTGGAAACTATTGCAAGAGTGTAACACATGCAAGTTTACTGTGTTTGTATTTTATCGTAATTCCCTCTGAAAGTAAACTTAAGGTAACTTTGAAGTGTCAAGCGATGTGATTATTTCATTGGGAGTATTTATAGAGTATGGGAAAGAGAGGTAACCCTGTAAATTCTCCTGTAAGTTGTTAAAGCAGAGTATCATCCCTAGAAAGAACTGAAGTGAATTGGAACTATTTATTATTATAAACTTATGTTTTATATAGTTATATATAAACTTATAATTATAAACTGTAATTACAGAGGCATCAATAAAATAGCTGAAAATACAGATAAGGGTATGATAATCAGTAATGGAATAAGAATATAAGGAGTATATGCAAAGGTCATGAAATCTTCTGACCTCACTTATGATATTGTTTTTGTTCTGGTTACCATATTCTTTAACGATGTAACATTTGAAAAGGGGAATTTGATTGACCTTATGACTAAAGATAGGAACCCTGAAGAGAGGCTAAAATCATGAATTTCTATAACCTTTAAAGAGCAAAGGTTGAAAGGCATTTAATTGAAAAATATAAAATCTCCTGAATTATATATCAATATATAACTCTATTTTTCTTATAACAGAAATTATTATAAGAACAGGACTATATGTCAGTTGAGGAACAAGTAACTTGGCAGCCTCTGTGTGCTTGCTCCTTTTGCCTTTGTATTTCATGCTCAAGGCCTAAAGGACACAAAGAAAGCAAGCTTCCCTTTCACTTTTAAAATGATCAAAACAGAGCCAGAACCTGATTTGGAAAAATGGAAAAAAGTGCTAATAACTGCTGCAGGGAAAAAAATCTGAAATTACTCTCAAATATTTGAACAATCTTTACTGATTGTCAGCAGAGAGTATTGCAAGGATTCTTCTAAGTGTGCCTTGGGAACTGCTTTTGGGTTATAGAGGTGACTGAGGGGTATGAAGTAGGTAGGTAGCGCACACACTGGGGATTGACCAAAATAGCATCAAGCAAGTTGAAGTATATTTTTGCATATTCTAAGAGCATGAAGATAGTTGTTTCCCTTCCAATAACACATAAAAGTCCATGGGGATGGGGGTTTCTGTTAGGATTGAACACTGTCTAAACTGGATGCCTCGATATCTTGAGGTGAATACAGAAGACCTTGATTGCTGCTAGCTAATGCTCTGTGCAGTGGTTGATCTGCGAGACGGCTGCTTTCATAAACTTAGGATAAAGCGTCCACCGTCGACTTACAGCCCTTGAAGGCTGTGGTGTGAGTTTTCAGGAAAACCTGCAGCATTTGATTGCAGAAGTCCTTAAGGCACAGGCTCCACAGCCCCTGCACCACCGAAGCCCCAGGCCCGCTGCTCGGACAGGTGCCGCACTTGACGTGCCTCCGCTTTGGCCTGTAATATTATTACTTTGGTACTTAAGGTTTTACTTCCATCAAAAGTTATGACTGCTGCCATTTTGGCATGGCTGAGCAGCTTGGCTTTTACTTCATGCCTGAATTTATTTGGGGTTCTCAGTCTGCATGGTTTCCTGCTCAAACCGCTGAGGTGCCTCATCGTGTAAGTGTGCTTTATGACTTCTCAGTCTCTCCTTGCACAATACAGGGGATGACTAAAATTTTTATGAGAATTATTACTAGAGGAAACCCTTCAAATCAGAGAAGATTTAACGGATACTTAATCTTTTGCATCCAAGATTTCTGTGCTGTCACTGCTAGGGACTGTTAGTCATTAACAGCGTGTGCATGTATGGAAATTAAATGACCAGTCTGCAGCAGATAGTTTCTCACAGTATAAGCAGAGTATTTCAATCTGTAAAAACATCCATAATATGCATCCGTGGTATTGGAAAGTAGGTTACAAGACCAGAACTTTTCAGTTCAGGTTTTGACTCCTATCTTTTGCTGCCATTCTTATGAAATCTGTATTGCCATATCTATGTACTAATATGGGATTGTTTGGAATTAGCAGTGGCAAATGAACCAAATCTGGTGGAAACTTTGCAGCACTATCTTAGACTAAAAAAGCTCTTGAATCATGAAAATGTAGCACTCAATTTAAAACTCGTAACGTGTAAACAAGCTCTTGAAAAGTGACAATATAACTAGATAAGTTTTAATATTATTCTATTGAAGAATTATTGTCTAATTATGTCATATTTTAGCTTTATTTAGTCACCAAAGACATTAGCGTAAAAAGAGAGACTGATAAAATCAAAGGTGACTGAATCTTTGACAAGAAATATAGCCAGGAAAATAATATGCATTTATGGCCCCGTGTTTATCACTTGAAGTTCTAGCTTGAGAGTTTGAACTTGAGTTTTGCACATGCAAACATATGCTTCATGGTTTACCAGGTAGAACAATCTTTGTTGTAAAATATACAGGTCTGGGTCAATCTTGCACCCTTCTGTGACAGATCATCGGAGAACCATATTTTAAAATCTTTTATAAGAAATTGATAAAAGAGATAAACAGTAAGTGTGTCTTTTATCCTTCATTTTGTTGGTTTTGCTAAGCCAGTGACACAAAAAACCCTGAACCTGCTTAACTTTGCCATCAACTTGTAGAAGCTAAATCCGTTTTCTATGAAATGAAGAACTCTAAGTAGAGGCAGTAGATACTTCCCTTTATCTTTGATAAATACCATATCTGTTATTCTTGGTCCATTAGAGCTTTGCCATTGAAATCACTGTTGAAACATCATAATTTAAACATGTTCAGTGTGTTTAAATTGTGCAGCTCCTGAGATGTAGCTCTGACACAATGTGTATTATGCAGTAGCTTTCTTACATGCATCTTTTTGTATGTCACCACATTATTTAAAATGTTTATGCTTAGAACATTAGAGTGTTTTTTTTGCTTTGAATTTTTAAGTAACTACCATTTTGAGAAAGATGTCTGGTCACTTCAGCTAGTGTATTGATTGAATCTTATTGTTGAATAGGATCCATGAGACTGTTGAAGTTCCCATTAGAAAATACGTAGCTTGATTTATACTTGATGAGAGCTACATTGATCACATTCACATACTGAAACAATTATTGATGGAATCTATGATGAACAAGTCGTTCTCGTTGTGATGAACATTGGCTTCTAGCAGACATTTGACACTGAACCATGAGGTTCTTTGTTGTTACAGCACATCTGAGAAAATCATTAAGCTTTTTGAAGCTTCTACAGACTGGATCTAAGAGTATTATTTGCATTAAGGCTCATCAGATTCCTTTGACATCAATTTTGCCTTTCTTGTAGGAGTGCATTAGCAACTTTTCATTATCACTAGCTGTGGCATATATTACAAGTATAAATATAGCTACCTAATTATCAGTGTGTAAATATTGGTCCTTCACAGACAGTAGTGAAGTATCCTTAAGAAAAAGCAAAATACATTTAAGCTGTTTGTTTAAGATAAGCTTATAACATCATGAAGGCTAACTTTAGCGATTCTAAATAAAAGAATTACTAAGTTTTTATGCATATTTCTGTGAGAACATACTGCAAGTCACAGGCATTAGCTGAGAATTTCTTTGCAAGATTGTAACAAATTTTGGAATTTGAATGGAAGAAAATTACCTGTTAAAATATGTAGGAAAGCCTGCAAATATCCTCCAACAATGTGCAAACCACTGAAATGGTTATATAAGGTTCTTGTGAACAATGTAGAACTGCTGGTAAGCGAGTATGTACAGCCTGTTTGCTGCGGTGGAGCACGAAGGGCAGAGGAGCGGGCCTGGATTGCTTCTGTCCCTAGTCCAAAGTATCATCATATGTACCTGGGGCTATGCAATATTCTTCCTGTTTCTCCTGGAAGCAGTTGTGACCACCTGTAAACTACTTAAAGTTAGTAAATTCAACACTGCAAGAGTTAGCAAGTAGTCCAGCAGCAGAATACACTT